>NC_139559.1:2549233-3263921 GCF_965112155.1 Podarcis liolepis | reverse complement strand
AGGATAGCAATGCATATAAACCTTTTAAGTAAAAGAAGAAGTAAAAATAAAAGAAGGGCTCAACAGAGCTCTGGTGGAGTAGAAGAAGAAACCTGCAGCTGCACAGGTTGACCCGCCGTGGCAGTTCTTCAGCAAAAGTCTCTCCTTCAGTGGCTGCTATCCCCGATGGCTGAGTTCTGCCTCCACAATTGGAGGCAGAGTGCTTCTGAACACCAGTTGTTGGGATTCACAAGGAGGGAGAGTGCCCTTGCAAGATTGGGCAGGCAGACTAGAATTGCTGCATAGAAGGGCCACATAAATCACCTGCTCCAGGTAGGTACCTGTTCAGATTTTTGCTGAAGGAATCCAATTATGTAGATTTGGCAATTTGTCCAAGTATATCCCTCCCCTTCCACCGCTGACTGACTTGGCCATAATATTTCAAAAAGGAGTGCCACTTGGCTCTTTAGGAATGAAACACAATAGGAAGTTCACAGTTTGTGTACGGTCTGCACTGTGACTTCTTCAGAATGTTCATCTGTCTGTTTATGTGCTCAAGGACTAACCAATTAACCATGTAGGTGTGTCTTGGATTGAAGCAGAGTCACTGTGATTGGGGAATTCAACTTTGAGTTAGTTTACCCAGGTACACTACCTTAGGGCTTTAATATAAACCTGCCTTTCTAAATACATAAATTTGCGATTTGCCTTGTCCTCAGTGAATATTGCAGATATTTGTGCTATGAATATGCCTTAGAATCTTAAGAGTTGAAGGGAGACATTGCAGGCCACGTGGACTGATCGTTTCCCGGCTCAGTGCAGGAACTCTGGAGCTAGAGAAGGCCCAAGAGGTGGGGACCTCCAGTAAGGAAAGGAGAGGTGTCATTGCCAAGCCTGTTGCTTTAGCCTAAATTGATGCTTCCTCACCGGCACTGTGTTTCTTTTGGTCTTTTCTGGAATACAGGCAAGCAAACAGAAGAAAAAGACAGGAGTGATGCTTCCCCGTGTAGTTTTGACTCCTCTGAAAGTAAATGGTGCTCATATGGAAACTTCTTCAGGTGAGCCAACGCCCCACCCCCGTTGACTTTGCACATCTACACGAGCCCTCCAGTACCAAACCCCTATCTGGCACCTCTCACAAGAGCTTCCGAGTGCCATGCGCAACAGAGATTCTTTGGCACTTTTTAGGTCTGCTAAGGGCTCAGCGCCTAGGACTTGCTGATCGCATGGTCGGCGGTTCGAATCCCCACGGCGGGGTGAGCTCCCGTCGTTCGGTCCCAGCTCCTGCCCACCTAGCAGTTCGAAAGCACCTTTAAGTGCAAGTAGATAAATAGGGACCACTTTATAGCGGGAAGGTAAATGGCGTTTCCGTGTGCTGCGCTGGTGCTGGCTCGCCAGAGCAGCTTCGTCACGCTGGCCACGTGACCCGGAAGTGTCTTCCGACGGCGCCAGCTCACGGCCTCTTGAGCGAGATGAGCATGCAACCCTAGAGTCAGACACGACTGGCCCATACGGGCAGGGGTACCTTTACCTTTACCTTTAGGGCTCTTTGCTACACATTGTACCTTGTTCCGAATACAGCTCACTGGGAAATTGGTTTAAAGTGTCTCCTAGGCTTTGAGTTCCATCCCTGACTTCATTTAACGCTATTATTTTAACAGAAGAGAAGAAAGCAATAGCTGCAGCAGCCACCACCCGGCCTCTGCAGTTGGGTGGCCTTTGATCAGATCCTTGTTCATGGAACATTCTTGGGTTGTTGTTTTTTAGTAGATCATTTTTATTAAATTTGCAAGAATATCGAAATACAAAAAATCCACAAAAATGAGATGGCAAGAAAGTTGTTAGCAGATTAAAATCTTGTACCTTCATCCGCCTCATAGCATTGTTGCAAGGATAAATTAGAGACATTTCTACTCTAAAATAATTATATTTTTTATTTATTAAATTTATATACTGCCCTTCATCCAAGGATCACTGGAGTGATTTGCAGTGTAAAAACCATCAATATTACCATCATCAAACCATCCTAATCATTTACGTGGTGCTTACATCTAGACACTCTATAAAAAGAAAAGAATGAGAAGCTCTCTCAGCAGGCTTAGAGGCTGAAGACAGACAGGAAGGGAAGTAATTGTTGCCAAGCATAATGACAGGAGCAAAGGGGGCTTTGAAACCAGAGGGGACTGGGTGGGGCTGCTCCTTTCCTGTTCAGCTGCCTATCCCTTTCTGCGCTTATTCTCACTTCCTGCCTCCACAGCCCCCAAAAAACCAAGATAATGGGAGCTGGAATAAATTGTTCAAACTGAGTACTGTAATGTCAAGATTTGGATTTCTGTAGCGTGGCATTTGCTCACCTGACCATACCCTTACCTATCCGAGCCATAGCTGCTTACCTTGGTGGAGGTTGTGTTTAATAATAATAAGGTCCAGTGAGGAATGTGGGGAGTGTTTAACGTTGTCTCGTGGGGTACTCCTTGCTCACTGGTTTCAGGGTTCACAGGGAGACAAGTTGGTGGCGAGAGCAGCAGCAGCAGCAGCAGTTCCTCTGCCCTGAGCTGCAACACTGCTATACGCAGCAGGACAGAAATCAGCAGGGACCCTCCACAGCTGATCCGAGGATTCCGGAAACCCACAAGTGGTAGGTGCAGTCTGTTGTCTGTATCTAGATTTCTTGTTTGAAACAGAAGGAGCCCGGGGCTTTTATGGGCAAGTCCAGGCATTCAGGTCTGCCTTGGAAGTCCTGCTTTTTGTACCATCACCTTAGACCAGCACATTTATTTCTACAGGCTTTTAATGTGTAGTTTTGCTGGTACATTAAACTGATTTTTGGAATTAACAATATAGAGCATTGCATAATTTTAACCTTCCTCAATACTCCTGTGAGTAAACAAACTCCTTACAAATCCTCAAGGAGCAGGAACGAACAGAATCAGTTACTGTACTTGTGCAGGACTATATTTAAAGTTTCTGATAGAATCTTAAATGTTCTGACTGGGGATAAAGCGATAGGCTATTCACTTTTCTCTGTCCAGACAATTAAAATCATTCGTAAAGCATGCTTGGTTTGTGTCTCTTCTACCACCACCGCATGAGCTGATGGTGTTTTCCTGTGGTGGTTTTTTAAATGGCTGGGGGTGGATGCTCCTGTTGGCCCCTGAAGTATAGGGCTGGGGAGGTGTTCGCTGGCTAAAACAAGCAGCCCCAGGCCAATTCTCTCTCCTTTGGGGGCCTGCCATTTTGCTTGGGGATAGTTGCTACACCCACACATCTGTCCAGACACGCTCCAGCTGTTTTCCTCCTGAAGCAGAAAGCCTCAGTGGTTTCGAAGTGGCTCCATTGTGCTTGGCATTCAGGGGATGCCAAGGTCCTTTGAAAGACCTAATTGTTGAAGCTGCCTGTATCGGCCTCTACTGCTGTCTGTGTTGATTTGTGGAAACCTGCTTGGAAGCGCCTTCTGTGTTTTGGAGGGCTACAGCTACCGGGTTGCAGGCAGGGCCTCTTGCGTGTAGACTGTGTAAATATTCCTGGTTTTATGAGACTCTTCGAAAACTGCAGGACAAATGAAGAGGAACCGAGGCGATGATATAGACTTTGAGACGCCTGGCTCCATTCTCGTCAACACAAACCTGCGAGCGCTGATAAATTCCAGGACCTTCAATGTTTTGCCCCTGCACTTCCAGCAGCAGCTGCTTCTCCTTCTCCCTGAAGTGGACAGGCAGGTACGGATCCCCACCAGCCACGTCTTGCCCCTCTGTTCTCCGACACTTGTGCAAGCTTCTCACCTGCTGTGGCTTGTTTCCTTTTAGGCCGGGACGGATGGGCTGATGCGGCTTAGTGGGAGCGCTCTGAATAACGAGTTCTTCACCCACGCAGCCCAGAGCTGGAGAGAGAGACTGGCTGATGGTAGGTGCCTGGGGTGGAGTGGCTGCTTCGGTAGAGGCCAGGCTATACAGAATAAACTTAAAGTTGAACTCCCCGGATCCTGCTTTGTGGTGGTGCAAGTCACTCTGCCCGTCTTGATTTATGAGGTGGCAGGAGCACAGGCTCCAAACAACCTTAACAGAAACATTGGCGACTTTTTCCCAGTGTCAGCATCCATCTTCTTTGCTGACCTTCCACCTTGCAGACAGATTCAGTAAAATCTAATTCTGTCTGCTTTAGCAACAAAGCCCTTTGGAGTGCAAGGCCTCGGGTGCCTCCTGCTCTGCTCAGTTGTGTAAGGTGACTTGAAAAAAAATCTGTAGGAAACTTCTGGTGGATTATGAGGCATCGGTGGTGATACCTCTGTAATTTCAGGGCAGATCATCCATCTGGCTCTTAAGTATTTTGAATGACGTGCATGGCTCAGAAGTACAGTGGTACCTCAGTTTTTGAATGTCTTGGAAGTCGAACGTTTCGGTTTTCGAACGCTGAAAACCCGGAAGTACCCATTTTCGAGCACGCTTCGGAAGTCGAACGGCTTCCGCTGAGCCCCCCCCCCCCATTTTTCTCTACTGAGTTTGCCAACCGCCCTTTGCGCCTCGTTTTTTGAATGTTTCGGAAGTCAAACTGTCTTCTGGAATGGATTACGTTCGAAAACTGGGGTACCACTGTACTTCCACCTCCTAGGCCAGAAAGCCAGTCTAAAATCAGAGACTCGTGCAATTGTTTTTATGAATTTATTTTTAGCCGACTTGATCACTGTATACTTTTAGTGAAAAGGCAGGGTATATACGATCCTTTCAGCTGTGAGTCTGTATTAAAAGATTAAAGATCCTCATCTTGCTGAACCCCTGGAGGGAGAAATCTCTAAAGAGGAAGGCAGTCAAAATACTTTTAGGTTTCCTTTTATCTCCCTTTCAAAGATAACAGCTTTTGGCACCAACTTGGATTCTAAGAAACCTGTGAGCGCCTGCCATGGAGCCACTTTGTTGCAAATGAATCTGGGCTTTGTTCTAACCTAGGGCACCCTCTTTGGCATGGACATTGTCCTCATGCAAACTAAGCAGGTGCTTCGGATCTTGCCCAGGCTGTCCTGTGGCTATACATTGCAGGGGACAATTAGTTGTGTGGTGAGCAAGCTGCGTTTGAGGGGAACCTTGTTCACCATACTTGTTTCCTCATTGAGGAACCCCTGAAATGCTGGGGGAACTCCAAGGTTCCCCGGATCATGGCTCCCCTATTGCTCTGAAGCATTCAGCTGCATCCAATGGGGCTTCTTCCCCTTGCTCTCCTTTTCTCATGCACCCTCTGGAGCAGATCTTGAAGATGCATGAGGGACTGCAGGGGAGAGGAAAAGGGGAGATCTGTTGCGAAAGCAGAATGGCAGCACTGTGTTTCCACCTTTAAGACAGTAGAACTCTGTCAGTTAAAGAAAAAGTTGTTTATATGTAATTAACGTAAGATTTCAAAGAACATGTAAAGCATTCAGAAGAAGAAGAAGAGAAGAGTTTGGATTTGATATCCCGCCTTTCACTCCCCTTCAGGAGTCTCAAAGCGGCTAACATTCTCCTTTCCCTTCCTCCCCCACAACAAACACTCTGTGAGGTGAGTGGGGCTGAGAGACTTCACAGAAGTGTGACTGGCCCAAGGTCACCCAGCAGCTGCATGTGGAGGAGCGGAGACGCGAACCCGGTTCCCCAGATTACATGACTACCGCTCTTAACCACTACACCACACTGGCTCTCAGCAAAGTTTCCCCACATTGATCGGTTTTTTAAAATGATTTTGCCCCAATTAATGCTGTCCCTTTGGCACCAAGGCAGAGTCCCGCTGAGATCATTACAGCTCACCTGACAAGAGCGCAAAAGTATAGTCTCTTCTGCCCTGGACTTAACCCTGCCATGCACTTTCCGGATGCGACATTTGTTGAGTTGGGATACCAGCACCTGCTCCTTCCAGCTTCTCATTGTTCGCTTTTTTGCAGGGGAGTTCACTCATGAAATGCAGGTTCGCATAAGACAAGAAATGGAGAAGGAAAAGAAAACAGAGCAGTGGAAGGAGAGGTTTTTTGAGGACTACTATGGGCAAAAGTAAGTGGGTGTTTTTATTGAATATCTTTAAAAAACAAAACCACAAGCTAACTTCACCTGTTTCTGTTCCATCACTTGGGGGGGGGGGGGAGTGCAGTGTTGCAAGGGGGCCTGCAGAGGTTTCAGGGAGGCCACAGTTCACCATCTCTACCTCCAACCTTTGATTTTTAAAATGAATTTTTACAGGTGATATCCAGCCAAGTCATACATGGAATAGAATAATCTAATTTAATTGACCGAAGTTCCTAATGTTGGCTATCACCCTAGGTCTTTTAATTTGCAAGGGCAATTAAAGTTCTGGCAAATGTGTATGAAGGCAATGGGTTGACCTAGCAAGAATTTGCAGTTTTTAAAAATGCTGTAGAAATTCAAGGCAGAATTGCTTTATAATGTACAACAACCTAAGTTTATCCTGAGGTGCCCCAGTTGATCTTGGCTACTGGCTCAGGCAAGTTCCAGTAGAATCAGCCGTAATACCATTAACTAATTCGGGGTTCCTTTCACTTCCTGCCTTGTGTCCCTGACCTACAGGCTGGGCTTGGCTATTGAGGTGCCTCAGCAAGAAAAAGCAGCGCCAGTCAACAGAGAGACCAGGGCTTCCTCAGCCGCCCAAGAGGAACCTCCAAGGGGGCAGCGTGGCCCTGTCACCCGGCAGCGAGACGCACACTTGAAGAAGCGCGCCCTCCGGTGCAGAACCCGGGAGAGCCTGAGCAAACTCTGCGAGGCAGAGCACGTGGAGGCGGCGGCCAAAGAGGCACCGTCCCCGGAGCCGAAGTCCCCCAGTCAGAGGGACGCGAAGCCGGAAGTGGACTTGTGTGAAAGGAGCCGGGTGTCTCCAAAATCAGAGATTTCACCTGAGGCAACCAAGATCCAGAGCAAGGTAGAAGATGCCTTGCCGGCGGCCGCGGCGTTGGGCAGGATCCCCAGCCTGCCCCAGGAGCCCCAAGACCAGGAGTCCAAGGAGCAGAAGAGGAAGTGCTTTGAGCAGGCTGCCTCTGCCTCCTTCCCCGAGAAGAAGCCCCGGCTTGAAGATCGTCAGTCCTTTCGTAACACAATTGAAAGTGTTCACCCAGAAAAGCCACAGCCCACCAAAGAGGAACCCAAAGTCCCACCCATCCGGGTAGGTAACAGCCTCATACCAGGTCATCCAGGCCTTTGGGGACCAGGGCTAGAGTGGCCTGAAGCAGCCTGTGTTCGATAGTCTCCCTCTCTCTCTCCCTCTAGGCATGGGTGGGGAAGGAAGGCATGCAAGGAGGTGGATGAGCTTGGAAATGCCTTCCCTCCCTCAGAAAGAAAGCTTATTCTCTCTTCTGTTTGCTCGTCTGTAAATGGAGGGGTTCCTCTTGCAGTTACTTCCAACAAAGCCTTTTGCTTGGTTCAGTATAGCTTAAATCCACCCACGCCGTTAACAGATTTGGGCACCGCCGCCCCCTCTTAACTTGGTCCCACTTGGACATCTTTGGAGAGCCTCTCCCATACCCTCCGCCCCAGTCCCATTTGGGTCAGTTCCTAGAGCTTCACTCTTAGCAGAGCTTCAGCTTGCACCTTCTGAGTGAGAAAAGACCTGAGTTGGAAGGTTTTTCCTGGGCATACAGATTTTTTATAGAAGTGTTTTATTTGCTGCCTGCCCAGAGCTCAAGGTTCTAGCAAAAACATTGAAAAGCATTAAAACACAGTACAGCAAAAACCCAACTAGCTTATCAGACACTCCTCCTTCCTAGGACTCTGGTAATGAATGCCTTTACCTGACTGCATTCCCAGAAATCTTTTGAGAATAACAGTTGAAATCACCTGCTTTCAAGTTTTCTGGAGCCCCATTGAGGGTTACTGTGCAGTAATTCTAAAGCACACATACCCAAGCACCAGTGCACTGTGTAAAACTGTTGTTGTTCTTGTCTGCTTGTTTTACAGATTCAACTTTCCCGCATCAAACCCCCCTGGGTGGTTAAAGGTCAGCCAGCCTACCAGATATGTCCTAGGATTATCCCCAATACAGAACCCTCCGGCCAGGACAGAAACGGGGACTCAGCCTCTGCTGACTTTAAGGCCTGTGCTGTGCAAGGCAGGATCCAGCGAGAGGCTGCTTCTCCTGCCACCGCCATTGGAGGTGGGGGTGGGCCGGGAGGAGGTGGAAGGAACACGGATGAAGGCGGTGGTGGTGGTGGCAGCGGCAGCGGCTGCAGGATCCGGCAGCCCGGTCACCGCCCCAAATACTGGCGATCGAAGAGAACTCGTGGGAAGTGCAGGTCAGATTTACAGCGAGCACAGCTACTGTCGTTTTCACACCTAGAAGAGGAGACCGGCTTTGAGCTGGCCAAAGCGGACTCTTGCGTGCAAAAGGCCTCTTCCCCGCAGGCTGAGGGAGATTTTGCGTTTGGGCAGGCCTCCAGCCTGACGTCACTTCGGTCTGAAGGTGCTACGCAGCTTGCAGAAGCTTCCGGGGGCAGCTGCTTGGGAGGCGCAGTGGCCGAGCCGTCCCTTGGTCACCTAGCCACGGAGATGCCAGTGGGCAGCTCTGGGCAGCTCCCAAGTGATATAAGTAGTGAACCGTCTGCAGGCACTGCTTCCCAAGAGGGACGTGGTAGGAAAGAGGGAAGTGAATTTTCTACAAGCAGCAAACAAAGCCGTTCTCCAGTGGCTCTCTTCAAAGGTGCAAGTAGAACGGAAGGGCATGAGCGTGGCCACTGTTCCCCTCCGAATTGTGCCTCTATTCTGAAAGAAACCACCTCTGGTACTTCTAGCCGTACCATTGGTCTGGAGAGCAAACTAGAAAAGGGGCCAGAAATGACATCTGGCCCAAACACAGAGGAGCATATCCCCAATCTAGAGAACTCCAGCATTGTCGGGACAGAGGAACTCTCCTCACAGTTCCACGTGTCCCCAAGCCAGCTGGCCCCACAGCGGCACGAAAGAGAAACGCCAGGCGGGCTACACAACACCAGCAAGGATGAAGCTTCTCTGTCGAAGCCATTGCTGCTGTCTGAAGGCCTTCCCCCGTGGGAGGTGTTGCTGAGGACAGGAGTGGAGACAGACGGACAGCAGGCGAAGGCCAAGCCAAGCACCAGCCCCTCCAGTGACGAGGAAACCAGGAGCATTCTGAGCGAGACAACGGAGACGGCATCCGACTTGGAAGCTGAGCTGACGGATGAGAGTGCAGAGTTGGGGCAGGACTACAGCAAAGCTACCGAGAAAGGAGCTGATCCTGGCAGGGCCCACCAGGAGGAATATAACAGGATCAAATTAGAAAGTTTGGTTAGAACTGACACTTCCTTGTGCAGGGAGGGCTTGCTGTTAGAAGCAGGGGCCACCAACACCTGTCAACCGCAGGCATCTTGTCTCCGTGTTGATGCAGAAGGCCAGGAAAGACCTCTGGTGGTGGAGACCCCCAAGCCTCTGTCTATAGAAGCAAGCAACCCTCTGGTGGTTCAGTTGCTCAAGGGAAGACTGCCTCTCAAAGCAGTTCTTCCAGGGGCCCATAGCAGCCCTAACATAGTAGCTGCAGCCTCCTCTCTGAACAAAGTTTGTTCTTTCCCAGTAGAGAGCAAGTGCAAGAGTTCCCTTTCCCAAAAGCCCTCTAGGAATGAGGGGCTGGACACAAGTGGCGAAGTCGGCAATGGATACTGTGCACCAAGGTTTCTGAGGGACTTCCCCAAGAGGCAGTGCACTTCTGGCCCAACACCTTTGCCTGTGGAGAGGGTAGAGAAGGAACCAGAGAAAAGATCAGACTCTCCAGATCGAGCAGTGGCTACTTCCCAGAAACCTGATAAGCTGGGCCTGGGAGGAGCAACGTTCTCCTCCTGCACTTACAACAATCAAAAAGATCCCTCTGCCGCTGTCCCTGCAGAATCTCTTGCCCCTGGGAGCCCAGAAGAGAAGCTGAAAGCAACCGGCACAACCTCTCTGGGTCCAGGTCAACCGAGAGGAGGAGCTCTTGGGAAGAAGGTCTTTGGCTCTGGCTTCCCCTGCAGTGCAGCTGCCAGAGCCCAGCACCCCAGAGTCCTGGAACCCTCCCCCATCCTGGGCATGCTTTCACACAGTAAGCTGCTGCCGCCCCCCAAGAGTGCCGCGCCTGGACATGGCGTGCAAGTCACAAGGGAAGACTGGCCTTCGAAGCAGCGTGCACACGTTGGAGGAGGCGGCGGCAGAGGAGTGGAGAACAAGAAGGTCCTGCCCTGCTCTGGCCCAGCCAAGAGGAACGTGGAGAAGAGGAAGGAGGCCCCTCCAAGCCCTGTGGAGCTGATGGAGCACCTGCAGAGCAGCCCTCTTGTTGGGAACTTGCCCTTTTTCAAGTGGCCAAGGGAACTGGGGAAGGGACTTGCCCAGCCCCTGGAGCCTTCCTCCATCCCTTCCCAGCTCAACATCAAGCAGGCGTTTTACGGGAAGCTTTCAAAGCTGCAGCTGAATTCTGCCGGCTTTAATTACGCCTCCAGCGTGCCAGGCTTCCCCAGGAGCCTTGCAGGAAGCATGATGCAGCTAAGCCACAAAGCGAACTTTGCCGCGTCCCGTGGCATGTCCCTCTCTGCACAGATGTTTGCCGATAGCGGCAGCATGGAAGAGATTTCACTCAAGTGTTCATGCAGCCTTAAAGCCATGATCATGTGCAAAGGCTGTGGGGCGTTTTGTCACGACGACTGCATTGGCCCCTCCAAGCTTTGTGTGTTGTGCCTTGTGGTAAGATGATGAATTACGGCCCTGGAAAAGGAATTTGGGGGGGTGGGAGCTGTATATTTCGTGTGTCTGTTTTGATAACGAGGATTCTGGAATCTGTACACAAGATATTCTGGTCATAATAGAGGCAATGTTAGCACTGTATATTTGATTTTCCTGCTAGGATTGGACCATCCCATTTCTGAGGGGTTCCCTGCCCCCACCCACAAGAATTGCTGAACATTCTGCTTGCTTGATGCCTTTCTTGGCACTAGTGATTTGTGTTCCTTGAGCCCTTTGAGGAGGGAGGGTTTGCTCCATGGGAACTGGAGCCAGCACCATCCTTTTTTCTTTCTTTTTTAGCGGCTGGGTTAAGTAGACCCCGCTTGGCAGGGGGAGCAGAATTCAGTCTTCCATTCTCCCTTCCTGCAATCTCCCTGGCTTGGGTTGGGGGAGAGAGGTGGTTGTTTTTCTAGATCTTTCCACTTAGAGAGAGCAGGAAATAAATGGTTGTGGGCTTCAGGGCTGGACTGCAGGACGAGGGTCGCCACCGAGATGGTGAGTGTGGCGTCATCTTCCGTATTGGAGGGGCCTGGCTGGGCGCAGCTGTGTCAGGGCAGAGGCTTCGGCTGCCATTGTCTTCTGTCGCAGGCAGCCTCTGCGCCAGAGGAATTGTAACCACCAAGGGGCAGTGGGGCTGGGTGTGACCTTTTTATTTTCTAAGCAGAATTTTTTAAACTTTTTGTTCTTGGGTGTAAAAAGTGAAATGTTTGGCTCCTATATGTACCCTCTATGCATCTGTTGGATCATGTATTTATATGTTGTACACAGTACTGGGCAATTCTGTAAATTGATGTTATGTACATAAAAGGGTTTTTTAAAATTCATTTATTTTTCAGGCTGCAGCAGTATTGCATTAAAGTGGTGTCGGTTACTAATTGCTGTCCATAATTGGAGCTGCTGTGTTCTGTCCTGCCTCACGCCTGCAACGGCCTCTCCTGCTCTCTGAGTGAGAGGTGCAGCGTTTGTTTCAGGTCTCGCTCAGCTGCTCTGGCTCCCAAGTTGTGCTTCTCACTGCCCCTCTTGCAACTCTAGAGGGAGCTGGAGGCAAGCGCTCAGGTGGCACGTTTAGCCGGTGGGAGCAGGCAAGCCAGCGCGCCTCGCCTTGGGGTACCCTGCGTTGGCCGCAACGGGCTTCCCTCTTGAGGGGCGAGGGAGGAAGCGAAGACTCCATTTTCATTAGAGCAAATGGATAGCGAAGGTCAGTCATCTTCCTCTTCTCCTTTAGCTCCTACCTACCTCTTCCTTGACCGGACTCCTCTTTTTCATTAATTGTAGCCCTCCCCGCTCAAAAGCTATAGAAGTGTAAAACCTGGACCTCGTTTTCCAGAAAGGTTTACTCTTAAATCAGTGTAGCAGCTTTTTAGTTGGAAACATGGAGATGAGAGAGGTTAAAAGAATTGCGGTATTAAAGGCAACTAAGCTGATGGTCTAAAACCTGCTTACCAAAGATGGGGGGGCAGAGTTGGGGCCCCTCACTCTGCACCCCCTCGGGGCCACTGTAGTGTACAGACTGATGCTGGTCTGGTGGGGAGGGGGAGTCCTCTCTGATGACCCCTGGTGTTGTATGTCCCTTGTGGTATTGGAAAAAAAATAAACATTTTGAAAAAGCAAACTTGTGGTTTTAATCTTCCTTCTGATATTTCACCAGTTCCATGCAAGGAAATTAGCAAGAAGGGATGTTCTTGAGACTTGCTTCTCGTGCAATGGAAAGTATCCCACACTGAAGTTGCCCTGGGTGGGGCTGCACTCCCCTAGGAGATTTGCAGATGGGAGACGTGCTCCTGTATTCAATGCTGTTGTGAGGTCTGGGTGGTCTTGGTGGCTAGGATTGCCTTTTTCAGTTCTGGCTGGTTCACTAACTCCAACCGCTGCTGGAGGGAGATGACTCGGCCACCATACTCCATGCTCTGATAACTGCCATATTGGATTATTGCAGTGCACTGAACGTGGAGCTGCCCTTGAAGACTCCTCGGAAGCTTTAGTTGGTCGA
Source organism: Podarcis liolepis (assembly GCF_965112155.1). Taxonomy (NCBI): domain Eukaryota; kingdom Metazoa; phylum Chordata; class Lepidosauria; order Squamata; family Lacertidae; genus Podarcis; species Podarcis liolepis. Next base: position 3,251,231 of record NC_139559.1, on the reverse strand, counting down.
AAAATGCAGTGGCTACATTACTGGCTAGGGTTCTATTTAACATGTGTGTAAAGGGACGCGGGTGGTTCTGTGGTCTAAACCACAGAGCCTAGGGCTTGCCGATCGGAAGGTCAGCGGTTCAAATCCCCACAACGGGGTGAGCTCCCATTGCTCGGTCTCAGCTCCTGCCAACCTAGCAGTTTGAAAGCACATTAAAGTGCAAGTAGATAAATAGGAACCGTTCCAGTGGGGAGGTAAACGGCGTTTCCGTGCGCTGCTCTGGTTTCGCCAGAAGCAGCTTAGCCACGCTGGCCACATGACCCGGGAAAAACTGCAGACAAACGTCGGCTCCCTCGGCCAGTAAAGTGAGATGAGCGCCGCAACCCCAGAGTCATTCGTGACTGGACTTAAAGGTAAAGGACCCCTAACAGTTACCTTTAACCTGTGTGTTAAAATGGCAGCACTGGTTGCCAGTTTAGTTTTGGGCCCAATTCAAGGTGCTCACATTAGTGTTTAAAGCCCTCATGGTGGTAGTTCCTCTGTCCTTAGAGGCCTGGAAGGTGGTAGACTGAGAGATGGCCTCTGTGGTGGCCTTTAAGCTGTGCAACTCCCTCCCTGCACCCAGAGGTGCACCTAGCAACTTTATTATAAAGCTGACAGCAAATTCTGAAGACAGGTGCGTTTACCCTGGCTTTTGGCATGAGGTGTGTATATTTATTTTTTCATAAATTATTTTAATCTGGTTTTAATGTAACTCGTCCTGGGACCTTAGGGTGAAGGGAGGATGCTTAATTAATTAATTAACATAATAACAGGTTGGACCAGAACACTGCTTTGCGTAGGCCTGCAGATGGGAGAAGTCTACAGCTGCTTGGGAGCCATATTGGAAACCAGAAGATGTGTTTTCTGTTTGTTATACAGTGTTTATTAAGTAGATTCAGTCTTATAATATGATATACAGACTCAAAAAAATTCCACGTACTTATGAAATCAGTGCATTTAGCAAGTAATACCATGGATGGAAAGAACCGCTCGATTTAAACAGCTCGTTGGTCTTTTTTAAGTGAATGGGACAAGGAGGATGGCCTGTGCTACTCATTTCACAAACAGAACAGAATTAAGTTGCATTACATAGAACAAACACACGTTCTAAGAATTAAAATATTAAGCCACATTTACTGGAAAAAGATCCACTGTATATAACACAAAAAGTATTTCCATAGCACATGGAGGAGGAAGTGCCCATCTGCTTAGAAGAGCCACATGAAGTTGCATAGGTGCCTGTCAGCGAAGGTCTTTTTTTAGAATTCAACAGATTTAAGCCATAAAGTGTCACCTTCTCAAGCTGGTTTTAAGTGCCATTTCCTTCCTCTAGCGTCTCTAGGGAAGTCTAGGGTGCCTCTTGGGCTTCGTCAATAGCTGCTGGAGGTCTCGTTCCTGGGTCACGCGTGCCCCACAGCCCCTGTTTCTTGTGCCTTGGTGCTCAGAGAGCAGAAGACAGAATTAAGTAGTGCCATCCTGTGGACTGACTAGCGAGGGAGATTCTAGCTGTTTGCTTTCACCTTAGTCCTACCGCATTAAAGATCCCGATGGCTGAACTGGTCGCTGGAGAACACGGAATGGCTTGTGTACAAACCCTTTGGGTTGCAGCAGCACATCCCAGGAGTGGGGCGGGCATGTGCGCTTGTGCACAGAGATGGGCAGGGGGCCGATGAGAGAGTCTGTGGCTCTGCTAAGCAGATGAACAAGGGTGAGGGGGTGTCTCACCAAGAGCAGGTCTTGCAGAACACGGGATGTGCTGGGAGTTCTGTACATGTAAACAGTACACTTTCACTGAGTCCAAAGTCAGGAGCAAAAAGTACAAAGGTTCACATTGGTCTTAGGTAGATACAGGCGAAGAACTGAGCTGTACAGCTCTGAAACAACAACCAAACCGAACTTTCTCTAAAGCACCACTAAATTATATAAAAATCAGACCATGGACAGATTGTAGTTGGTATTCTGGTGAAATCACTAGGCTACCTTGTAAAAAGTTTTACAAAAAATTACAAATCAAAATCTTATTTAACCCTCTGAGTTCAAAGCAGCATTTCTCGTAAATGAACTGGTACTAAACGTTACAGCCGTCTATGAGAGAGGGGAGGGCCTTCCAGTGTTGGGAGAATGTTCGGGGGGGGGGGGTTTCTACTTGGAATCCTGCAAATGCCTTTCCCTGGCCCAAAATGCTGCTATGGGGAAGGGACTTGTGGGTGGAGATTTCTCCTCAGTTTTTGCAATAAGACATGCCGGCCCATGCAGTTCTGTGGGCTCTCGTCCTCTTTTTAAGAACAGGTGGGCTGGGCCTTTTGCAGGAATCGGGGTCCCTACTCAATAGGGATCATCGGCTGAAGACCACAGAGATGTCCTAAGACAATTAGAGCTATAAACACACACACACAAAAGATGGCTTCCGTGGCCCGAATGTGACCACAGATGCTATACTTACCTGAACTCCACCCAACCCTGATGTCGGTTGTGAGCCCCGGTTGGCTTTCCCGTTGGTCTCTTTCCATGAGCCTTACCAGATCAGTCTCAAAACATTCTAACCAGTGGTTTAAAAAACGAAAGCAGCAACATACGCACACGAAGCCAAGTTCCAAAGTGATCTAGTGAAGAGGACTCTAAAAAATTACACCCGGGGTGGGGTGGGGTGGGGGAGACCTTTTTACCTAAGCAGCCTGTTATCTTGGGTAAACAGCCCCCCCCCCCGCCCCTGCTTCATGGCTATGGCTCCTGGTGGTGCCTCCAGCAATGCGAAGGCCGCACATGACAAAGCCGAACACCAGGATTTTATTACGGACAGCGATTGTCTCTGCCACACTTTCAACGCTCAGGGTTGCACAGAAGCAGTGTGGTAAGGGCTGATTCTTTCCTGGGCCTTTCACAATAATAAATATTTACAGAAAATCAAAGCTGAGAGGGAGAAGCAGCAGGTCACGCGCACCTGGGTGTTCTCTGCTGCAGAGGAAATCAAGAGAGAAGTGGGGCTGGAAGGAGGGCCTTTCGCCAAAAGGCTGTCCCCTGCTTCCCTGGAACCCCTGGGGTGTCACTCGGCAGACTAAAATTAGAGAAACTCTGGGGATGTGAACTAGGATCAGGAATTCTCATGTGCAACAAAGCCACACTCACGGAGAAACAATGCAACCGAGCCATGAAGAGCCGCAATTGCCAAGGGTCTGCAGTAGTTTGTTCCTGAGAACTTCTTGGGTACAAAATGTGGCTTAAAACTTAAGTCTGATCCCAAGCAAATATATGGGGAAGAAAGTTCCTCTCAAACAAGCAAAAGTCGTTTCCGTACAAACTGGGCGTAGGAATGGAGTGTTGTATTTCTTTCAACCCCTTGAAACAAGGCAAATAAAAACTGAACAAAAGAAGCTCACTTCCGATAGGAAAATGGCCCAGTATTCCTGGCCTATGGGCCCTAAATGGGAGAGCTTCCAATAAGGAACTTAGGAGTGCTGCTGCTGCTGCTGCAAATTTCTCCTAAACTTTGCAAGGGCTGGTACTCTGTGGCCCTTTCCCTAGCAGGCTGTGGCATCACGGGGAAGCTTGGGGGCAGTCAAAGTTACCCAGCTGGGAGCAGAGGGGAGGTGTAGCAAATTCACCCCATTTCCGAGGCCTTGGGCTTTCTGGTGTCCTCTGCTGCCACTGAGCAGTTCCCACGGCCTGGCTCTGCTGCCTCAGCTCCTCCATTCCTGATTTTAGCAGCACTGAAAAAATATTGCACTGAGCAAAAAAGCAAGTGCATTTTGTGGGTGGAGAGGCATGGGCGGGGGCTGTGGGAAGGAGAACTGGAGGGGAGAAAGTAGTGGCTGAAGCCCAGTTCCACGCATCAGAAACTGGGCTTCTTGCAGGAGTCCTTTGCCTAGTTGGCTGCAAAAAAGCCTTTATATAAAAAAACAAAACCCTTCCAGGAATGACGTGAACAGGAAGCTGCATTTCGTCCCTTCCCTTTCCCCTTCATGTAGCTAATGCAACCCTGCCTTGAGCAAAAAACAAAGTTAGGAAGGGCAGCGAGGAACAGGCCTGGTCTGCTGGCTCAAACGCCCCTGAGGGTTGACGACTGGACTCTCTCCGAGTCTGGAAAAAACCCACAACGCAGAGTGAGGTAGAGTGTGGAGGAAGAAGGCTGGGCAGCTGCTTCTCTTCTGGGCCCCAGGGGCTTTTCCTTTAAAGTGACCAGAGCAAGTCCTGCTAACTGGAAGTGGCTGGGGGACGGGGCTGGCCTCTGAGCCCCACGGCTTCTGCCATAGGGCTGCCTGGTGGAAAAGTGGGAGGAGAAGCAGCGGGTCTGCAGCTGCCTGGGCGGCTGGTCTCCTCATCCTCACCCTCCAGCCCCCCGGGAACACGGGACGGAATGTGTGACGGTGCAGGATTAAACCTCCTCCTCATCTGACAGACACAAAAGTGGCAAATCTGTACAAACTCAAAAATTCATTTTCAAAAAAAGAAAGAAAAATAAATTAGGGGGTGGGGGGAGAGAGGGAGAAGGGGAGGAGAAATCCTGGCGAGGGAGGGCCCGTTTCTCAATAAATATGGAATTTCTAAGATATGGAAGAGGCAGGATGGGGGGGGGCAGGTGCTGGAAAGGGGGCTCTACAAAAGTAAATTCTGACTGTGCCTGTAGCTCCATCCCCCCCACCAGCTCTCCCCACCCCAACGTCTTCCTCCCCCCCAAAATAGTCCTACGTCTCTCCAGGCTGCAGGCCGGCTCCTTTGGGTCGGTGTTGGAGTGCACTGGCGCAGGCAGGTTCAAAAGGCAGGTCCTCAGGCCCTGGGCTCCTGCTCCAAGAAGAAACAGATCTTTTTGGATCCCACCTTATAAAAAAATAGTCAGAACCTGTGCCAGCTTGGAGGTGGTTGGTAGGCAGAGCAATGGCCAGTCCTGAGCAGATTATCAAAGGGAGCCCCTCTGCAGGCAAAGGACAGTGTCTTCTGGCACAGGAGCCAAAGGGAGGCCAACAGTCAGTTCTGCTGTAAAATGAGGTTTTCCAGTTCATCTGCAGAGCGGAGGAGGAAGGCTGCGGACTCCCGGTAGCCGGCGATCAGCTGCCGCACCGCACTGATCTCCGTGGGGCTGAGCTGGGCGGCTGGCACCCCCCTGTTCGTGCTGTTGGTGGTGGCAGGGGTGGGGGTACTGGGCGCCCCACTTTTCATGCTGAGGTCGGTGGGGCCTGCAGGCAAAGAGCAGGAGAGGGGCGGTCAGGAAGCACAAAGGATGCTGCTAGCAGGCGGGTCACGGGGGATCCTGCCCTCCTCCCCAAAAGCCCTGCCCCGGAAGAGAGAGTTCCCGTCACAGGGATGCGTGTTGCTCATCAGCCTCCGGGAAGAACACAACCCGTGCGATTTGGGTGGCTGTTTTGGCTTTAGTGGGACTGTCGTAAGCCACTCTGAGCCAAGGGGCAAAGCGGGGCACACATTTAAAGAAACAGAGGAGTACCCGCAAGTACATCAGTGTTAGCAAGCGATGGCTGTTTGGGCTCTGAGACCACAATGTTCCCCAAACACTGTCTGCGGCTGCCTCCAGAAGGATGGCAAGGCAGGGCAGCCCAGGGAGGTGTAGACAGCCAAGGAGGGAGCTTTGGGCAAGCTTGGCAGGCCAACCATTTGCCCTAAGCAGGGCGCAGGAGATAGCAAGTTTGAGATGGGGCAAGGAGCCCTGAGCAGAGAGAAAGCAAGCAAGCTGGGAAAGTGCCAAGCAGAAGAAGGCCTGAGGCCCCAGGGCTCTCCAGCAGAGGAAGGGCCAGTGCCCCCCAAGCAGGGTGCACTCGAGGACCCACAATCTTCAAGGAGCAAAACGCATCATCGCCCTCTCCTCCTCTCACTCAAGGGGATTAGGCTTCAGTGGCTGGAGCCCAGGGTGGGATCTTGCTTCAGAGTTAAGAGGCATTAGGAAGGGATGAGAAGCGTCAATCCCAGAGAGGCATCTTTTGCGGCTCCAGAAATCACATCCTTCCAGCGAGGGCAAGCTGGGAGTGAGAGGAGGCCAGAGGCCACTGAGGGAGGCACACCTCACGACAGGCACTCAGCGGATCCTCCCCCCATTCCCAAAAACCAACCGGGCAAGATGGTGGGAGGTTCACACTTCCACGTTTTGTCAAAGGGCCCCCAGAGTCTCCCGTTCCTGAGGCCAAAGGCACAACGAATGACAGACGCACAGGGCGAGGGGCTGCTGTGTTGGCTCACGAGACTCTGGCCTGGACTCACCCTTTGAGGGCAACACCTTGAGGGCACAGCAGGGCATTCTTCAGCCTGAGGGCTGCATGCGCTTGCGGGGGACCTTCCACAAGCCACAGGCCAGCAGTGAGTGCGGCAGACACAAAAGGGGGGGCAGAGTCACCCCACACTTCCTCTTTTTCTCACATGCACACGAAACATTCATCGACTCCATTCTCTTCCTGGCCCCTTTCTCTCTTTCCCCTTCTCGCACCCCTCCCCTCCTCAACTGCCTCGTTTCCCCACAGCAATTAGGCTTTTTAAAAGCTCCCCGTGGCACCAGTGAAAGCTTTCTAAAAGCATAATTGGCGGCGGGGGGGGGGTGTTGAGCCAGAGCTTCTCTCCCCCCCCCCTCTGCTTACCATTACTGTGATTCCCTGTCTGGAGCGAGGAGGCAGGTTGCAGGCTCCCTCCAAGGCTTCCGTAGCTCCGGTAACTGTAGTTCAGGCTCCCATTGATATAGACGGGATCTTGGGAGAAAGAAGAGGCTGGCAGTGTGTAGGACGAATGAGTGATGGCGGCTGAGTCCCGGGAGTGCTGCTTGTCCAGGGAAACCGGCTCATCCTACAGGGGAGGAATCATAAGAGTTGCAGAACTTGAAGGGACCACAAGAGTCATCTAGCCCAGCCTCCTGCAATGAAGGCGGCTCTTTCCCAACAAGGGGTGCACCAGTCGGGGGGGGAGCGTGCCTGGCCTCAGGCCCCTCCAGCCAGGCAGGGGCTGAGGGAGACGAGGATCACTTTGAGCCAAATACCCAGAGGCCTGTTCTTTCCTCTTCCCCCCCCTCCCCACTGCGCATAGTGCCACACCCATTGCCTGCTCTCGAAGCCACAAGTGGAACATGCAGTCTGCACCGCTTGTGAACAGGTGGCGATGGGGCGAGAGCAGGCACAGCACCCCCAGGGCACAGAACCCTGTGCCCAGCGCCAAACCAGAGGTCAGCTCCAGGGCCCGTACCTGTGACGTTTGGTAGATCTCCAGCCGCATTCTTTTGGCTGCTTTCCGCGTCTCGCTCTCACAAGCGGCTGCCAGGATGTTCTCGGCCATGGCTGAGGTCAGGTGGGGCGGGGTGGGCCTGGTCTGGGGACACATAGAGCCGGGAATGTCAGCCGTCGGACAAGAGGGTCAGGGGTGGGCAGGCAGACCAGACAGTCAAAGGAGAAGAATCAGCAGCTCAGGGAAAAATGAATGGTTCTCTATTAACATGCTTATATCCCTCCTTTTGGCCTCCAAGGATGCTTAGAACACATCAGTTAAGAACAACCAATTATCCATAAAGAAACCAATTAAAACCCAAGAGGTAAAATTTAAGGGTGCTCGTTCAAAATGCCAAGCCACGTAACAGGGAAGGAAAACCGAAGCAACTCCAAAGCAGGGCACAACAAAACAAAAGGAATGTTAACAATGCGCTGAAAAGCCCATCAGGCATTGCAAGGGAGGGAGTTCCACAATCTGGGTGCCATGATAAAAAAAAAGTCCCATACTGGAACCCCTCCAAACTCCTGGTGACATGCTTGGTCCCAAACCATTTAGGGCTCCCCCCACTTTAAAACAAAAACAAAAACTTTTCCGGCTTTAAGGACACTTTACGTTTCACCCACAAGCAAACCAGAAGCCAACAAAGATCAGTGAACACCAGATAAAGCAACATGCGCAGTATCCACAGCCACAGCCTTGCCTGCTGTATTTTCAGCAACTGACGTTTCTAAGTTTTCAAAGGCAGCCCTCTGTAAAATGTGCTGTAGCAACCTAACCTTGATGTGATGTGACCTGGGCACATGAAACAGTGGCAACATCTATGATTTCCAGGAAAAGGTGCTGTGCCAAGGCATTCTTAGCCACAGCTGCTACCTGGTGGCTCTCCAGGAGCAAAGGCAGATCAATCAAATGTTTACCAACCATTAACAAAGTAGAACATATGAAGATGTACAAAAATCAAAGCCTCCGTAGAATCAGTGAATTATTCCCAGGTGACAAGTTGGAAACAAACCACTGTAGTGGGTCAAGGATACATTAGAATGTTCACATATATATTGTCACCTGTTTGGTAACACATTTATTAGATCCATCAAGGAAAACGCTCAAAAGAGCCCCCAAGGATCTTCCAGGAAGCCGCCTCATAAAAGAGATAAATTATGCTTTCTCTAACCCCTTGATAAAATATACAGCAAAGGTATGTAGGAGAGACTGTTTCAAATTCTAAGTTTGAAAGGACAGCACCTAACATGGCAGGGAACTACGGCAAATCTGCCACCTAGGATCTTAGAGGATAAAATGTTAAAACATGCCAACAAAACTTCTCTTCTGAACTTAGGCAATGCTAGAAAACTTAGATATGAAATACAGTTTGCTAGAAGCAGGGGTGTAGCAAAGTGGGTGCGGTACGTGCAGCCCGCGCAGTGTGTCCTCACTGGGGGGGGGGTGTAACAAAATGGTGGGCGGCACTCACCGTGGGGCGTGCAGGACTCCCGAGCCACGCGTCTCTCCTGGGAGTGACGCAGTGGCTGGAGCCACCTCAGGCTCTGTGCTGCCCCAAACAGTCTGCCCATTCTCTCCCCCTCAGCTGCAGGGAAGCAGGCAGACTCCTCACCCCTGTGGGTGGCTGGCCCCGCCCCCAGGCGCAGGGCACGCGTGCCGCCCCAGGCGCCCAATCGGCTTGCTCCGCCACTGGTTAGGGCAGACCAAGTCACAGCTGATGGCTGTCATGTAAGTGACCCAGAAACCAGGTCAAGAGAACTCTCAGTGAATCTGTTTCTAACAGCAACTTTGTCTTGACTAGATGGTCTCAGCTTCCTACAAAAATCCAATCCATTACTGGACTCAAGCACCAATTCAAGATCTCCAAGCATTCCCAAAATAAGATGCAAAACAAGACTGTTGCCAGCATTTGAGTGAGACCACACCCTAATTCTCCAGACAAGCTCTCCCAGAAGTTTCACATAGTGGTGGAAATTATCAACTGCTATGGGGCCCCATGACCAAAGCCCACAGGACCTAACAGCAGTCTCCCTGCACACACACCCCCCGCCCCATCCCACCCAGGTGACTCAGCAAGGTCAGTGGGAAGGGTCAGAGAATGGAGGATGCCCAGGGGAGAGAGTGAGTTGGACAGGCATCCCTAAGTGGCCAAGTCTTCCTTATCATGGCAAAAGCGTGGCGATGCCATCCCACAGGGCAATTACATAGACTGGGTCCAGTGAGGCTCATATGAATGAGGAATGGAAGCAACAGGGGTTGGGATGGCTCTCAACTATCTTAGGAGAGGAGAGGAGATGCAGAAGGAATTGGGGATAATAATAATAATAATAAAAACCTCACCATCTCCATGCCATTCTTCTTCATGCGGCGGCAGGATTTGAGGTAAGTGCGGATGCGCTTGCGAGCTCGCTCCTGGAACTCAGGAAACTGCCTGCTGCAGGATTCAATGATGGCCTGGATCTTCTCTTTGGGCTGTTTGGAGATGGGAACCATGCGGTCCAGATTCTCATCCACAAAAAGGCGTACAAACATCTGCAGAAACAACAGGGAACATAGGGAGCTGCCTCACACCTGAATGGATCGTTAGCCTGCCTGGTTCACAATTGTCTGCTCCAGTCCAGCGAGGGTACCAGGCTGGGAGAGGGTGGTCTACTTTGGCAGCAGCAGAAACTCTCGGGCAGAGTCTACAACACCAGTTACCACAGGTGGGTTAAAGCAGGGGACAAATCTGTGCGAAAAGGATGGGATTGGCCGTTGAGCTGTAGTCCCTCCCCTCTCACAGGGGAAAGGAAAGGTGCAGCCATGCTACTGAACCATGTCTCCCCCCCATATGGCTACCCATACATAGAGCTGCCCATACATTGAAGGCCTTTAGCCGCTCTGGGTCCATTCCTTCCGAATCGTTCATCTTGTCGTTGTCCTCATGGTCATCGTGCTCGTCGTCGTCATCATCAGCGGCTGGAGCTCTGCCCACAGTCAGGTCTTCAGGGCAGCCGCTGACCTCGGTCTTGACGGAATCGTAACTGCCAGAGCTGTACGGAGGCGACTGAGGGAGGAGACAAAGAATCAGCACTTTGAACCGCCCCCCTGGCTGCACCGTCTTGCTTAGCCTTCTGGCGGCTCACAGATCTCTAACTTTGGGAGGGCTCAGCCTTGGTTTCTACACTGTCCAAATTTGTGGGGGTGGAGCGGAGAAAGGAGGCAGAGGGCTAAAATGGGACGGAGTGGGGCACAACCACAACACTCCTACAGTGAACGCTTTGGAAGATCCAAGTCCACACCCCTTGCTAGGAAAACATTCTTCAAGAAACAGATAAAAGTTCCTTTAATCTTTAAAGAGGGTTTCAGAATTTTCTTTAGTGTGTAGGAGTGGCACTCTTGGCTTGATTGGTGTCAGCTGCAGGTGCAAATAAAGGGAGGAAGTTGCAGGCTGCAATTTCGGCACAAGGAAATCACACACATACACACACAAAGTTTATACTGTGCTGGATATAGAAAGAATGTACTGGGTTCCTTCGTTCTCAAACGTCTTGGTTCTCAAACAACTTGGAACCCAAAAACTACAAACCTGGAAGTGTTCCAGTTTGCAAACTTTTTTCGGAAGTCACATGTGCTCTGTTTGGAGTGTTACGCTTCTGTTTGGAGTGCCACACTTCTGTTTAGAGTGTTACGCTGAGGTCTGTCTGCTTTTGCTATTTATTTTGCATTTTTGTGGCTCTTTTTTATTTTTTGGTGTGGGACTGTGTGGGACCCAGTTCAGCTACTGATTGATTGTGTGACTGCAGTACATTGTTTACTCCTTTCATTTTATGGATCAATGGTCTCATTAGATAGGAAAATTCATGTTAAATTGCTGTTTTGGGGGGTTGTTTTTAAAAGTCTGGAACAGATTAATCCATTTTGCATTACTTTCTATGGAAAAGCGTGCCTTGGTTTTGGAACGGACTTCTGGAACGGATTAAGTTTGAGAACCAAGGTGCCACTGTAAATGGTTTGTATATATTAGGAACTGAAACACTTGTGCAACCAGTCAAGAAATAAAGAAGCTCTTGACTGAGGAATTTGACTATGACTACTCTTCTTGTCCTCTGCCTCCGGGGGAAAATCTCTGCTATAAACAGTGAGATGAGGCTTTACTGAGGTGCCACCACACAAGCGGGAAAGTGCAGCAGAAGTTTGTGGGCGGTAACCTCTAATACCCCAAAATATGGGTCAGTCTGAAGTGTCCTCTTCTTTCCACCTTGGGGAGTTGAGGACAGCCGTGCTGGATTAGGCCTAGCATTCTGTTATCAATGCTAGGAAGCACACAAGGGAAAGCAGGAAATTGAGCCCCCCCCCCCAGCTGTTTGTTCCAAGCAGTCACAGAAAGGTTCAGCCACCATGAGGACCAGTCAGCAACTGCGAATCGCCCAGAACCTTGGCGAGAGCTCTTGCCCATGGAAATCCCCTTTCTGTGAGTTCCATAAAGCAGAGGGTGCATTCATCTCACCATGCTCTGGTCATCTGGCCATTCTCTACAGACGCCATAGGGCTCCACTGCTGTTTTGGCTCCCAATGGGCAACCATCGTTTATTTCTGCGAAAAGCTCCAACCGCACAAAAGAAGGGCCGCTGGGCCAGGACTCCCAAAGGCCGGTGACTCTGCTTCCTTTCTGTCCTAAAAGGAAATGTTTCTGGCCGAGATAGGACTAGGAACAAGGCCCTTGGCTTAGGAAAATTTGCTGGCACTGGTCTGAGTGTAGCTGGTCGGTGGACTACGGTGGCGAAGGAACACAAAACGTGGAGTGCTCTAAATTTAACGCAAGGCTAGGCCACAGGGCCTCCTTATCAGGGTGACTGATCTTCTCCTATTACCTAGATGGGTCATCTGCTCTCGCTTCAGCCTCCACATGGTCTTCTTTTGACTCTGCCACCGTGCCTGTAGCCAGGGGGAAACTCCACTACTGCCACTGGATGTTAGGTGGAGGGACCCTTCCCCTGCCCCCATGTCAGGGGCTTTCCCCATGCCACTGGCTGCTACAGTCACTTTCCACACACACACACACACACACACACACCTCGGCTGTGCTTTTGGCTCCATATTTCGCACGGCTCCGCAGGCCATCGGCGCTGCAACTGTCCGACTGGTAGGAGGGGGTGACGTGGGCAGGTGCCAGCTTGTCGCACAGGTTGATGGGCTGGTCCTCAGAGGAGGCACTGAAATCCATGGGAACGGCAGCTCCATTCCCGTTCATCTCTGGGTAGGCGGCATCCCCCTGAGTGCTGCTGGAGGTGGACGGGTTCAGGGTGGAGGAGCCGTTCCCGCTGCAGCTCTCCGAGGAGGAATCGTCTGCAAAGAGAAGGGAAGGGGCCCCGTTACCAGAAAGACCACAGACCCCAAGATGCTGCTACCGTTGTGGCCCCAAACCTGCAGCCCGCAGCGGGGAAGGGGCAGCAACAGCTCCTGCAATATTGTCACCCAAGGCACAATCTCACTCTTCCCTCTTCAACATCAGCCCCCCCCCCCAAACAAAACCCCAACAATGCCACCCTGAGGCCCAGGGCAGGGCTTTCTCAGTGGTAGCTCCCAAACTGTAGAAGGGGAAAGCAAACCTCTTTCGCCCACCTTCTTCGGAGGGTGAGGGTGTGCATGATTTGTTGCTATTTTACCCATTGCTATTTTATGTTACTTCCATTTATGTTGCATTTACTTTGTGCAGATGTTTTCACCAGAGATATGTATATGTATATGTACATATACATATCACCTTGCCAACAAAGGTCCGTATAGTTAAAGCTATGGTTTTCCCAGTAGTGATGTATGGAAGTGAGAGCTGGACCATAAAGAAGGCTGATGGCCGAAGAATGGATGCTTTTGAATTCTGGTGCTGGAGGAGACTCTTGAGAGTCCCATGGACTGCAAGAAGATCAAACCTCTCCACTCTGAAGGAAATCAGCCCTGAGTGCTCACTGGAAGGACAGATCGTGAAGCTGAGACTCCAAGACTTTGGCCACCTCCAGAGAAGAGAAGACTCCCTGGAAAAGACCCTGAATGTTGGGAAAGATGGAGGGCACAAGGAGAAGGAGACGACAGAGGACGAGATGCCCAGAGGAGGGCAACCAAAATGGTCAAAGGCCTGGAAACGATGCCTTATGAGGAACGGCTAAGGGAGCTGGGCATGTTTAGCCTGGAGAAGAGGAGGTTAAGGGGTGATATGATAGCCATGTTCAAATATATAAAAGGATGTCACATAGAGGAGGGAGAAAGGTTGTTTTCTGCTGCTCCAGAGAAGCGGACACGGAGCAATGGATCCAAACTACAAGAAAGAAGATTCCACCTAAACATTAGGAAGAACTTCCTGACAGTAAGAGCTGTTTGACAGTGGAATTTGCTGCCAAGGAGTGTGGTGGAGTCTCCTACTTTGGAGGTCTTTAAGCAGAGGCTTGACAACCATATGTCAGGAGTGCTCTGATGGTGTTTCCTGCTTGGCAGGGGGTTGGACTCGATGGCCCTTGTGGTCTATTCCAGCTCTATGATTCTATTCTATGATTCTATGATGGGACAGTGTTCTCGAAGCTACCAGCATGAGTTTGACCAAACTGCAGGAGTGCCTGGCGTGCTCTGGTCCATGGGGTCACGAAGAGTCAGACACGATTAAACAACTAAACAACAACATGTATATGTATTTGCATGTTTTAAGATCTTGCAAACTGCCCTGTGACTGTATGGTGAACAGGGTGGTGCAGAAATATCAAAATGAACAAATGTGGAGATAATACTGGCATTTCTTACCAGGCAAATATTAGTGAGATAGCATGTCCATAGTCCTTTAGAATTACATGCCAGTTAGTTCCCTGCCACTGAGACTCAGTCCCACCCCCACTCACTCCGGTCTTGTACACCTGCCTTCAGGCTCCCAAGGCTCCCTTTTTATACGAAAGATCATGAAGTGGCGCAGAGGCAGCCAGTGTGGGGCTCCCTAGATACTTTAGATTACAACTCCCATCAGCCCCAGGCAGCACGGCCAGTGGCCAGGGATGATGGGAGTTGCAGCCCACAGCATCTAGAGGGCAGCATCACACCGGCAGCTCACAAAGGAGTCTGGGCAATTCTTTTTCGGGAACTTCCATTTCCCAAAGGACTACTGAGGATGACATGGAAGCCGGCAACGTTAACCCCTTGCAAATGACCAGAGTGCCTGGGGACAGTCAGGCTGCATATCCACAGCAGTGACCAGAGGAGGAATGACCACTGGGAGGAGCGCAGAGAGAAGAAACACACAGTGCACCTGTGGCAGCAAAACCAGGCGCCTCCACCTGCAACAAAACATGTCTCTCCTGTATCAGTCTCTACAGCCACAGCAGGCGCTGTAACTCCAACAGTTCGACTTCACCCTCAGAGGCACACTCTTCCGTTGTCTCCTGAGAAAGACGGATGCCAACCAACTGAGGGTGAAAGCGCAGGAGGGGGAAAAGGTGAGAGCCAAACGTCAGAGCTCTCCCTGTGGGCAGCTTTGAAAGGATGCCTTTCGTACACACTGGTGAGAAGATCCTTAAGCCGAGAGAGAGGAAGAAGGATGGCTGCTTGCGGTGTGTACACTCAGCCCTCTTTGGCCTTCAGTAAACCAGTTTGGCAGGTTTATTCTATTGTTTCAAGAACTTGGAAAACCTGCTTGACCAGAGGTGCTGGAGTGAATGTGTGTGTCCTCCTGTCCCGTCCCCGCCCCCCCCCCCGCCCCCCGCAGTGGGATAGGAAGCTTCACTCCAGTCACTTTCAGCACTCTTAAAATGGATTGTCCACAGTGCTAGCTATGGGGGCAGAGATTCAGAGCGTGGCCCTTCATTTCTCTGCAAGCCCACCCCCTCCCTTGCCTTCCTCAACACATCTCTGGACTGAAAATAAAGCGGAATCCAGGCGCCTTGTGTTGAGGGTGCAGAGGCAACGACAATGCCTCTTGCCACTTAGCAAGGAGCACAGGATGCCTGAGCCTGTGTGTCTGCACCTGATGCTGGAGGAGCTCCTCTGGTCCAGCAGAGGGGAGCCAACGGACTTGGCTGCCATTGCAACTGTGGTCACAAAGCCAGCCTGCCAACGCGTGGCCCTGGGCAAAGCACTCTCTCGGCCTCAATCCCCCAGCTGCAGAACGAGGGCAAGGCAAACAGCGCCTGCCATCTCCCATCTTTCCCATCCCATCCCACCCCACCCAGTCTGCGGATGTACCACCTCCCGCTCCTCCTCCCCCC
The DNA here is from genome assembly GCF_965112155.1 of Podarcis liolepis. Classification (NCBI taxonomy): domain Eukaryota; kingdom Metazoa; phylum Chordata; class Lepidosauria; order Squamata; family Lacertidae; genus Podarcis; species Podarcis liolepis. Next base: position 3,235,797 of record NC_139559.1, on the reverse strand, counting down.
CACCTCCCACCGTTGCCAGGCTCTGCTGCTCCCCTGGTTCCCATGGAGATCGCCTACGTGCCTTGCCTTCCCCCCTCAGACACATTTGTTCCAGCCCTGGCATCCATCATAGAGAGCAGGTCTCCCTGCCTGCACAAGCGCAGGGGCCAGGCAGCATTTCGCACGCAGCAGCAGGCTCTGCCTCCTTACACACTTAGGCACCCAGCAGCCCCTCAGCAATGGCACTGTGCTGCCTCTTCCCAAACCATGGCTGTGACTTTTGGCACCAGAGAAGGGCATGGCCTTCACCACCTCCATCCACAGCAGCTTAACTGGGAGATGACATCCCAACCTCTTGCCCTCATGCGCAGCTCTGAAGAAGGTGCAAACACGCCATGCACTCATTCATCCTGTGCTTGCTTTCTCCACGATCCAAATCAGGTGCCAGTGGGCAGTCTCTTTTTACACACGCGCAGCCACCTGCTGTGTTTCCGGGCACAGCCTCTTGTGGGGCACATTGCAACACGCACCCTTCCCCACCAAAGCCTCCTGGCCGGCCCGCCCATGCCGCCTGCCACCACAGCAGATCCTTGGATTTGCGAGGTGCTGCAACTCTGCGGGGAGAAGGGAAAGGGCAAAGGCCTCGCAGAAATCTGCTTCCTGCACAGGCCGAGCACTGGGTGCTGAACAAAGGAGCTGCAGATGGCAGCCCCCAACTTCCTCTTGCTGGCTTCCTCACCCAGGTGGCAGGACAATCAGGGTCAGGCGGCTGCTGGTGGAGAAAGCCCCGCATCCTTGTGACAGACGGGGAGCTGCAGGGGGGGGGGAGCAGGGAGGTGTGGCTGCTCTCCTTCCTTCTGCCTGCCCGCCCTCCCCTGCAATCTACAAGGAAGCTGCGGAATGGCTTCCCTCGCCAAGGCCCTTCCGTCCTTCGCAACAAACAACACTCCGTGGCACCACCCTGTGATCAAGATCTCGCTGCAAGCGGCAGACAGGAGCCACTTCTCCCTGCTGCTCCCCCCGAACACACTTCACACCCCTGGCATCTCTGCCCAGCTCTCCTGTTCTGCCCAGGTGCCACAAGCCCTTGTATTCTATCCAGAGTCATTTCTGACACGGATGAGAATTCCTATGCCATCCGTCGGTCACTGAAAGCCCTTGGACCACGAGTTTAAGAGTACTCAAGCTAAACTAGGCTAAGCAATTCTGAGTATGCACTCTGGGTGATAACTCCACCTCTCATGCCTTCCTCCTCTGGCTGCAAGGCGGAGCAGGGGGAGGGCAATCTGATTATGCACAGGAACACAGGAAGCTGCCTCGCAGGCATATCTACCATTTCACCATCCGTTGAGGGTATGGAGGCCTGGTCGGAAGAGACATTGCATGCCTGGAGATTGCAGAAGCAGAAAAAGACTGGACCAGTCTTCCCCAGTCCGGCTCCCTCAACATGTTTTGAGTGGCCGTGCTGAGACACCAGGTTGTGGCACCAGGTTGTGGAAAGATGAACTAGAGCACCACACAGCCTGAACTTCTGTTATCCATTAAGAGCTGCTACTGACCAAGATGGAAGCAATACTTCCACATTAGACCCTGGTCCTTCACTGCTTTCTTTGGAGGGGGAATTTGGGCTTCTCCAACTTTCTCGGTAGAGAAGGTGGCCGCTACCACAGATTCTACAGCTGGGTATGCCAGATACTCAAAGTACTGGGTGAGGGCAGAGGCATTGCCAGAGACATTGCTGGAGATCCAGGGGTGCAGCGTTCAGCACCTTCACTGTCCCAAATAACTGCAATGGCCTGCTTGTACCTCTGAGCCGCTCCTGGAGAGAGGCACCTTCTCCCTAGAGCCTCTTAGAAATCCTGAACACAAGAGGACATTTTCATGTTTTGATTTGCGCATTGTAAGATACAGCTGGTTAGAAAGAGAATCGGTATGAGAAGAGTCCCACTTGCATATGAAAAATCCACGGTCAGAGCCCTCCTTAGCCAGGAACATCAGTGCACAATGTGCCTTGCAGGCAGACATACATACGCGAGTCAGATGGGCGGAATACACCTTGCCAGTACTCTGGCCTAGTCTCTCCACCTCTCCGCCAGTTCTTGCATGGTGTGAATTGCTACCCGCTTTGTCACACGTTTCCATTTTGTGCCTGGTGCCTGCCTAGATCCATTGGGCATGGGGGATCTCCCCACTCCCGCCAGCATAGTTCCTGTAATGGGGGCAGATCTCTGCCAGTGAATGGAGAGAAGAAGGAGGGCAGGAGGGAGGGGAATAGCCAGCCTAGCAGTTTGAGAGGCTTTCCCTCCCCCTGTTCTCAGCTCCTTCCCGGAGGGAGGCTCCCAGCTTTATCCAATGATGCCTCTCTGAAGGATTAAGGAGAATTATTCCTGGCCATGGAGGCACGAGCTGCGCACCAGGCTGCTGTGCAGGGAGCCCAGGCAGGCATTGCCACAGCAACAGAGCCTCTCCTTCTGCGCCTGGCCAATGGCAGGCCTCCCCAAAGGCCAATGGGAGAAAGTGTGCGCTGCCTCGGGACCATCCTTGCTGCCTGCTCCTTGGCTTCTCCCTGGATTAGCAGCAGCCCCTGAGCTGCCGCTGGAGCGCCAACAGCACATGGCAGTGAAAAGCTGATCTAGTCCCATCCACTCTCTGCAGCACAGGCCGGCAGGAGAGAGAAGTTTCAATGGGCCCCTTTCCCTGCAGAGCTGGCTCTCTCTCTCTCTCTCTCTTTTTAGAATAATATTTATTAGTTTTCCAAGAAATTCAACACAACACTACAAAAAACCATAAAGGAAAAAACAACATACAATACAATACAAAATAAAAAAACAAACAAAACAAAACAAAACAAAACAAAAACCATTTAATACACAATCCAATTTCAACATCTTATCTTTCTTTCCCTTATTTCCTCGACCTCCTCACGCCTCCCTTTTTGTATTCCACTTCTATTAATTGTTTCAGCAATTCCTTTCCATCTTTCTCTGTTTTCTATCCTATAATTGTCTTAACACATTCTAACCATATTTTCCCCTTTAAAGCTCTATTAATCTATTTATACTTAGTTCCTTATAGCATTTCTACTAAAGCCATATAACGGAGCTGGCTTTCTCCACCGACAGCAGAGGAAGCAGAGATGGCTTGTTTCTAATGGCAAGGATCACAGAAACGGATAAAGAAAAAGACCAAGGATTGAACTTGCTGGGATTTCTTTCCCCGCCCAAGGACTGAGCAGGATCTCATCCCCAATTGCCCTTGAAGTCGGACTCAGCCGGTTAGAGCGTGCTGCTGATAACGCCAAGGTTGCAGGTTCGATCCCCGTACGGGACAAGTGAACATTCCTGCATTGCAGGGGGCTGGACTAGATTATCCTCAGGGTCCCTTCCAGCTATGACTCCATGAAAAGGATGCCTTACCTTCCAAGCCTTCCAGGGCATGGCTGGCTGGGGGGAGAAGAGCAGAGGAGCTTTTCTAGATTAATGATAATGAACTGAAAGATCCCTGTGCAGGATCCTGCCCCCCGCCCCACACACCAGCCTCTTTACTCCATCCATACACTGCTGTTATTTCTATATCACTAGTAATGTACATGGATGATTCGTTTATATGAGGTTATATACAGAGCAACAAGCAAAAGTCAAGGCCCTGCCTTGGGGAGCGTACAATCTAAGCCTATGCTTTGAAGTGGGGGTTTTGGGTGAGAGAGACAGAGAGAAAGAGGGGGAAGAAAACAGATACTAAGGGGTAAATGAGACCCACAGTCCTCCCACTAGCCCCCAAAGCATTGTGGGGATGGGGGAGGCTATAATGAAGTTTTCACATTTATTGCTGTGGCAGGTGTGAAAAAGGCAAATTGCATGTTGGGGATGATGAGGAAAGGGATTGAAGATGGACCTGTCAGGATTATAGCACTGTTATGCAAATCTGTGGTGAGACCACACTTGGAATATCCCATAGAGTTATGGCTGCCTCACCTCAAAAAGGATGTAGCAGAGCTGGAAAAGGGCAAGCGGCGGGGTCAAGGGGCGGAAGCAACTCTCTTGGGGGAAATAGTTGCGACATTCGACGCTTTGTAGTTTAGAAGAAAGGCGAGCAAATTCTGATAGAAGTGTGTAAGAATATGAATGGTGTAGATAAAGAGACATTTCTCCCCCCATCCCCCAAAGTACTAGAACCTAAGGGGGGCATCCAAAGGAGGTAAATGTTGAAAGATTCAGGGCGGACAAAACAAAGTGCTTCATGCGGCGCACAGCTGAACTATGGAACTCACTCCCACAAGATGTGATGGGGGCCACCAACTTGGATGGCTTTAAAAGGCAGTTAGTCAAATTCACAGACGATTAGGCTGCCAGTGGCTACTGGCCACAACTGGGGTGTTTTACCGACACCGTCAGAGGCAGCAGGCCCCTGAACGCTAGTTGCTGGGAATCACAAGTTGTGGGAGTGCTGCTGCACTAAGGCCTTGCATATGGGCTCTCCATAGGCATCTGGTAAGGACTGGAGGAGACGGGCTTGTGGCCAAACCCAGTGGGACCCCTCTTATGTTCCAAGCCAGAATCTGGGCTTTCTCGTCTGAAACTGTGCGGGTTTAAAATGCAATGTTTCAATATGCGCACCCAAGCACACGTCACTCCCTCCCACCAGGTCAAGCGAACCTAAATAACTTACCCCAAATAAGGAATGTTTGCTAATTGGCATAAGTTATTCATCTTCAAGAATTAGGCACTGAGTCCTTCCCCAACCATGGTGAACACAAAGAACTCTAAAGACTGCCTTAATTATTCTGGATTGCTGGGGCCTGAACTGCCCCCCTCTCCCTCACATATCCAGCCTCAGAACTGAAAAAGGTCCCATATCCTGTGCAAATCCCATTAACCAGTCATACTGGGTTGCTTCCTATGTTCAACTGCAGCAGCTACAAAGGGCTGAGATTATAAGGAGGGTCTGTCTGCTGGATCAGACCAAGGTGGGTCCCACCAAAACCAGCTTCCTGTTCCAAACAGCTGCTAGCCAGATGCTTCTGCAAAGCTCATCAGCAGAGCATGATCAGCCTTCCCATGCCGTATGCCCCCAGTATCCAGCAGTCAAATAGAGGAGGAACGCCTCAAAATACTGGCTGCCAAGCCTGGAAGCTCTCAATAGAGCGATCCTCAGAGAATCTGACTTTTTAAGAGCCGCCAATGCTAGCAGCCATCGCTTCACCGCATGGCATTTTACTCCACGAATTAAATTTGTGTCGTGTCAGTCTGCTCTGAACTGCAAGAGGTCCCAAGTACTCGTATTAAAGTGGGAGCATCTAGTTGCCATTTATAAAGAAGAGACATAGCATGGAGGGGGAGGGGCAGTCCGGATCCCCACCCCCACCACTGCAAAGCCCCTCCTCGTGCAAGCACTTTGGCCCAGCAAGGGGTGGGAGTGGCAACTGGGAGGAGGGAAGGTCAAGGGCAGAATCCTCTCCTCCACCCGCAAATGGCTTTTTCTTTCATTCAGAAACAACCACTGGGACTCCCATGACGTGCATCCTCTTGGAGCATGTGCTTAGGCCAGACTCCTTGTCCTTCCCTTAGGTCTCCTCCAGCATTGATCCCTACCAAGCCCAAATCACAGGGCCCCGTACAACAGCTACGACTGCTCAGAAGCTACAGTGAGGGCAACCCTAACCTTGTGAAGAATACAGAGAATGCAAAGATTAGATGGACTAGGAAAGAATTTAAGGAAAGGAAGTGACTGAAGAACAGATGTAAAGGTGAATTAGATAACCAAGAGACATGTGGTGAAAGTCTTTTATAATATTTTAACGAGGATTTATATATCGTAATTGTCAAAGCTGCTTCCAGATCCTAGCTCACAGAGGATCACGCTAGCCAGCGGCCACTTGTAAAAGTATTTTATTGAGTTACAGTTTCCATTCTCAAGCTGCTGCGCGCAACTCTACGTCTTAAGGGTTAGACCGGCGAAGCTCCGTCTGAGTCTCCGCCCCCTGTGCACCAGCTTAATACCCTAGCCTTACTCCACCTTTTCCGCCTGACTGTTCTTCTCTGGGTCCCTCTGCCCCCCGGGGTCTCTTCCTTCCGGGATTCTTCTGACGCTGACCCCCCCGGACCCTCCTGTCTCCTTGCGCCGGGCTTTAGGACCTGGCTCCCTTTCCGGGCTGCTTACTGCGCCACCTTCCTGTGCATTTGAACTTGGCGCGCGCGCCCAACCTTCCACTTTCCGTCTGACCGTTTCTTCGCTCCCCAATGGAGGTGTGGCCACTCCTGACTCGTGCCCTCCCTCCTGTTGTGAGCTTCCAGTGCTTGATCCCTGGCGCCCTTCCTCTCCCCTGCTCTCTGTTGGTGACGCTGGTCCCGATTTCCAACTGCTCCCCTCTGAATCCCCTCTGGCCCTTTCTTCCTGGGGTGTCCCCCTAGGCTCCCCCCTTGCCCTGGCCACTGGTGCTCCTTTCTGTGAATCCTCTGATTCACTGGAAAGACTCGGAGATCTCGGGTCGTCGTCATCACTCATCTTTTCTTCTGCCTCCTCCCCCTCGCTCTCTGTTTCCTCCCTTGCCCTTGCCTCTGCTCCTGAACCCCTGACAGTAATGTTTGAAGTATTAATTTGGAATAATCAATTACAAAAAGTTTTTTTCCTCTTCATTCTTTTTCTTGTTTCTTTCTTTTATCTTTCGTCTTTCTTCTTTTCTAGTCTGCATTTTGGAAAATTCTGTAGGTAAATGTTTTAATGTATGGTTATGTATTGTTTCTATTTCTTTTTTTCTTTTCATTTTTTTGGTAACATTTAATAAAATTTAATAAAAATATTAAAATTACAGTGAGGGCAACCCTAATTTTCCACAGACTCAGCGACTGGCATCTCCAGTGGACCTCCCACAGTCTGCATACAGCCACCTGGCTCAGCTGTTCACCTGCACTGACAGGTGGGGAGGGGAATTAATCCCTCCCCCCTTATTATTCCACCGCTTTGGCCTCCTTTTCTGGTCAGGTGCAGTACGAATTCTCCCCGTCACTGCTTGCCAGACAAAGACTGGAAACTGGCTTATCAACTGTCTACATGGTGGAGTTACCACTGTTCACTCACACCTGTGCAGAGGGAGGGAGGGAGGGAGGGCAGCAGGTGATGTGGTCCTGGCCAAAGAACAGCTGGTGGTGGCACAGGAGTGTGGGGAAGAGGAATCGAAGCCAGACTCAGGGTGGACTGAGGAGCACCACAAGCCTGCAAGGAAGAAACCACATGCCTGTTCCATGCTGGCCATCTGCACTGACAACTGTAAGAGCAACCCACAGTTCTGTGGGCTGTACACCCATGTGCAAAAATCCAACTTTGGGGTGCTGCTAAAACCACAGACAGGCCATTGGCGGAAATGACTGGCAGAATCCGAGACCAGGGAGAAGAGTTGGTGGAAGAAGATTGGAGGAAATTTAAAATTTATTTACAGAAATATTGTAAAATTTTTGAATGCTGATGACATTGAAATGAATTGAAGGGGTTCTAGCAACAAAGTAAAATGTAAGATGGGATTGATAATAGATAAACTAATAGTACATGAATTTGCTGAACCAGTTTTTAAAAGGGATACAAAAAAGGGAGACGTGAGGAAGTCAGGAAAATAAGTTAACTAAAGATGAGAAATCAAGAAGAGGGAGTTTTGTTTTCTTTTATATGTGTTTTTTCTTCTTTTTTGTGTTTAATGTTTGTATTTTGTAATTTTGTATTTTTCTGTTTTTGTATTTTTCTGAACTTTTTTATTGATAAAACCTAATAAAATATTAATAATAATAATAATAAAACCACAGACAGGCCAGGTCTGTCTTTCAGTTTCGCCACAGGCTCCAAGCCATGACAGGCTGCTGCCACTCAGGGAATGACTGCATCTTCTAAGGGGCAGTGATTTGGCAGGTGGGGAAGAGACAGACAGAAAGACAGGAGAAGAGAGACCGCCCTTGTGCTGGGAGTGCTGCCTTTAACACCAGAGACACCTGCACAGCCTTGATGGGAGGCTTAACAAAGGGCGAGGGGTCTGGAAACCAAGCCTTATGAGGAACAGTTGAGGGAATTGGGTATTAGCCTGGAAAAGAGGAGACCGAGCAGCGATATGAGAGTCATCTTCAAATATCTCAAGGCCTGGCACTTGGAGGATATCACCTAGAGGCTAAGACCTGAACCAATGGGTGCAAGTGTAAAGAAAGGAGATTCAAACTAAGTATCAGGAAGAGCTGTCCAACAGTGGAGCGGACTCCCACTAGAAGTGGTGGACTGTCCTTCCTTGGAGGTTTTTAAGCAGAGGTTGGATGGCCATCTGCCGTGTCTGATGTAGTTGAGATTCTTGCATTGCAAGGTGTTAGACTAGATGACCCTTGGGTTCCCTTTGAACTCAACAATTCTATGATTCAAGCCCATGGCACATGTCAGCTATAAAAATCCAACCTGACTAATGTGGGGGGTGGGCAGCTAGTGCTGCCCGCCCCCCCTGCAGTCTTGTTGCCCTGTCTCTGCAAGGCAGAAAATGTCAAGGGGACAGAGCAAAATGGCTCTTGGGGCAGAGGGCAGAAGGACACCAGCCGCTTGTTTTGCAGACTAATTTGGGAGCGGGTTTTGCCTTTGGAGGAGGAGGCAGCTGGCTTATCCTCATTGCTGCAGTGCAGGATTTGCAGAGATCAGTAGGGACGGATTTGGGGGGGGGTGTCGTGATCTCCAGCACCTGCTCCCTGACAGCCAGGGCAATGGGGAAGTGGCCCACTTTGGGGGTCTTGCTTGAATGAAAGGGAGTGGGGTGGGCAGATGAGGAGGGAAGCACACGGCCATCTAAAGCGGAAAGTGGAATTATCTATGTGGGTGTGGGGCAAGTCGTTCCTCCTCCTACCCCATCACCAGCAGGGAGACAAAAACCTCTTTTGACTCTGAAGAACAATGAGCTTATACAAGCGCCAGCAGCCCACAGAAAAATCCTATAGCAGGACAATGGGCCCTCCCTCGGAGGCAGCCCCACCAATCACCACCCAGGGATCTCAAGGGCTCCCAGAATAATCCACCAACCAGCATTCAGGCTTCTGAAGTGGGGGGTTCTTCCTGAATATATCTCCTCCCCCACCCCAGGCACCCCTGGAGGACCCTGGGCTTGACACTGTCTGGGAAGGCAGGCAGGCAGGCAATGCTAGTGGTGGAGAAGTCTCCCTCAGCCGCTCAAGAATCCCTGGGAGCTGCTCTGTCAACCTCCTGGAGAAAACAGAAGCCTCTGTTTCCATGGAGAGAAACGTCCTTCCCTCCGCATGGGTTTGAACTTGGGTCTGGCTAGAAACCAGACCGTCAGGAGCTTCCAAAGCATCCCACAGGCATTTCGCTGTAACAACAGCCAGTGAGACGTAAAGGGCCATCAATTATTCACTGACAGGAGGGGGGAGAGCAGGGAGGAGGGCAGGTGGAAACGAAAGCAGGCTGAGGACAGATTTGGGCAGAGGTGTAGCGGCGTTTGCCGGCACCCGGGGCACATGCAAACACACCGATCAGGGGCAGGGCACAGAGGGTGAATGGAGCCCACCTCGCCAGCCCAGCCCTTGCCACCAGAGCCAAACAGGGCTGCAGTCACTACCTGCCCACCTGTGCAGGGGGGAGCCTGGCTGGCCAACGCAGCTCTGGGTGGGCGAATCCCCCCCAACGCCTGCTGGGAGGAGAACTGGGCCCCCGGGCCACACTGAGGTTCCCTGTTCTTGCCTCTCTCCCTCTGTGCCCCCTCACTCTCTGTGAAAGGAGCAAATGAGCAGCCATTCCGCAAGGAGTCGAAGACACAGCAGCAAGGCCAGGCTCTGCGGCCCAGAGACCCCCGGCAGCAGGCAGGGTGGGGATCCCTGCGTGGGTGCACCTGGCTCACGCCCCCTCAAAACTGTGTGCCCAGGGCCACTGCCCCCCTGCCCCCACCACACTACATCTCTGGATTTGGACCCTGAGCATAGTCATAGCCAAGTGGGGGGTCACTAGCTTTAAATCAGAAGCACAGAGGGGACACCCCCTCCCTACAAATGCCTGCTCTGACTAAAGCGTTAAACAGCTCAGGACCGCAATACCTCAAGGAGCAGCTCTCCCCATATGAACCTACCTATACCCTGAGATCACCATCTGAGGCCCTTCTTGTGTGCCTCCTCCACAGGAGGTCCAGAGGGTGGCAACATGAATGGGCCTTTTTGTGGTGGTTCCCCATTTGTGGAATGCTCTCCCCAGGGAGGTTCGGAGGGCACCTTCATTATACATCTTTGGGCACCAGGTGAAAACATTCCTCTTTAACCAGTCATTTGGCTTATTAATATCATTGTGGGAGTGGGTTATTGGTTTGTTTGTTTGTTCTTCTTGTTTTTGTTATTTTGCATTTTTTATCTTTTATCTTTATGTTGTGAACCATCCTGCGATCTATGGATGGAGGGAAGAAGAAGAAGAAGAAGAAGAAGAAGAAGAAGGAGGAGGAGGAGGAGGAGGAGGAGGAGGAGGAGGAGGAGGAGGAGAGGAGAAGGAAGAAGAAGATCTCAGCTCTTTCTTCCTGTGAATGTCTAAGCCCGTCTCCTGCAACCTGGTGCCCTTGGGATGCTTTGCAGTACCAAAATCAAAACAGGGAGCTTCTAGCTATTCCCCCAATATGACCGCAGCTGAGTCTGGGTGGGGAGAAAGGACAAAGAAGCACTGTCCTGGGAGCTGCCCTCTGCGTATGAAAAAAGGTGTCTCCTTGTACCGGCAGACTCCCAGCCCTTCCCTTCCTCTCTTGCTGCCAGCGCTGGAGCCGCCAAAGCTGAGTGGCAGGCACGAGGACCAGTGGCAGCTCCCATTTCTCATTTGCCTAAGGCACCCAGCACCCTGATGCAAGAACACCAGTCCCAGCAGGGCTCCTGCATAGCATGGCTGCCCCAAACATATACACAGTCCACCCCGTACTGGAGCATGAGTATAATAAGTCTTTAAGATGGGAGGTACTGAAACCCAACCTAACTTGGAAAGCCCGTCCATTTGACCTGGAATCTCATCCACCTGATTTCAGAGATGCCAGTGCATCTCAGTTGTTTCACTATGTGGTGAAGAAGTAAGCTCTGCACATGCCCAAGCACACTCTCACCCATCTTGTTACTTTCCGCGTTCCAAGGCTGACACCTGCCCTGGAGAAGAAGCTTGAGGATCGAACCGAAGCTCAAGTACCTCCCATGCAGAAACAGAGCAGAGACTCCTGTGGAACGTGACCAACAAACCCTTTTGGGGGGCAGGTGGGGTCTATATTCTGTATGGGACCCTGCACACTATTGCTGCAACTTAATTAGGCCGAAGACAATTCCCCCCCCCAATCGTTGCCACACACACACGGCGAGGCAGGTCTTGTAGACTTTCAAAAACAGCTTCACTTGGAGATGGGGAAAGTGGGGTAAAATAAATGATCGGGAACATCACGAACCATTACGGCTCTTTCCTATCACTTTCAACTCTCATAAGAACTATTACCTGTACCCAGCCTATGTTAAGTCAAAGGACTTAAATTATTTTTCATTTGGCAACAGCATGAATCTCTGTGTCATTCATTCCCTCTTCATCCTCATCTGTGCCCCCCAAAATCGCAGTCCATTGCGTAATTTACTTTGCTTCCATCCATCAGGAAACTTTCCGAGTAAATGTGCTCCATTTACATCATTTATGCTGAATTTAGAATCACCTGAGCGCTGAATATGCACGTTGCCTGCAGCTTGTATTAAGAGTAAGTTTCCCACCGCAATCATCAGGAGCAGAGGGGAGGTCTTGACTCAGCCCAAGAGGAACAGCAACTGCTGCTTCTCCAGAGATAGCAGGAAGTGGTGGGGGAGGCCCCCTCCCAGCCCCAGCCCCTTCCAGGCCTTGGGAGGTTCAACTTTGCCTTTTCATTTGTTGGCGGGGGGGGGGGATTGAACACTCATGCTCTCTGGGGAAAGACAGACCTGCAACTGCAGCATGGAACTGTGTGGTTGGTATTTCAGGACCTCAAAGAATTTCAGTCTGGGTCTCGCTGGGATGAATCCATGTTTGGATACCCAACACTGGCATCTACAGTAGTTAAAAAACCCGGCCATTTATGTGGCACTTCCTTCCCCTAGATCAGTCATTGTTCCTGCCCCCTACCCACCACCACAGACCACCATTGTGTGCAACGGATCATCCCCACTGTTTGTCCCCAAAGAACCTGCCTTAAGAGGTATTACGCCGTTTCTGTTGCTCTTTTGTGCATTTTTACATTCCCTTAACTTTTCTTCCCCGAAAAAGTTTACCCTTTTTTATTTTTTAAGTAAAACCCCTCGAGTGTCATTTGCCACTCTGCACATGCACCAATTCTAATAACACTTGACATGAAATGGTCAAAGCTAAGCAGCAGCATGAAATGCCACAGGTTGCTGGGGGGGGTGCAGTTTAAGAGGAGGAGGAACGAGACGATGTGCTGATCCAGGAAAAGGAGCAAGTCAACTGACAGGAGGCAGGAGGTAGCATCCTTCTTGGAGAGAGATGGCTTTGGCACAATTACCCATGCCCTCGCAACAGTCAGGCTAGATCAACACCAGGGCTTTTTTTCAGCTGGGACTCCCTGGAACTCAGTTCCAGCACTGGAGAGCCAGTGTGGTGTAGTGGTTAAGAGCGGAAGACTCGTAATCTGGGGAACCGGGTTCGTGTCTCCGCTCCTCCACATGCAGCTGCTGGGTGACCTTGGGCCAGTCACACTTCTCTGAAGTATCTCAGCCCCACTCACCTCACAGAGTGTTTGTTGTGGGGGAGGAAGGGAAAGGAGAATGTTAGCTGCTTTGAGACTGCTTCGGGTAGTGATAAAGTGGGATATCAAATCCAAACTCCTCTTCTTCTTCTTCTGTGGATGCCATTGCCATTAAAAGAGAACCATGGAGGCGTTCACGGTGAGTTCCAGCACCTCTCTTTCAAGAAATAAAGCGCTGATTCAGATCTTCAAAGCACCTGGAAACCACAACTGGTACAAAATACAGCAACTAGGTTGCCAGGCTGGGCTCGACTCTTGCGAATATATCATGCCATGCTGAAAGATCTCAACTGGACACCAGCTATTTTGCATGCTCAACTGAAGGCACTAGACTTCAACTTTCAAGCCCCAAGAGCCATGGGACCAGGATATGTGAAGGGTCCTCTTCTTCTTCCAAATGCATTTGCTTGTCAGCCAAGATCTTCAGAAGCTCCTCCATCTTCAGAGATTGCCTAAGGGAGAGGAGCCGTTTCCATGGTGACACCTTTTAGGGGTCAGGTGAAGTCCATTCTGCTCACCTAGGCTTCCAAAAGTCCAACAGGCTTTTATGCTAAGTGGCCTCTCCTCTTTTAATAAGCTGGCTGCTGTTTTATATATTTTTAATTACTGGCTACAAATAATGAATCTGATGCTTGATTTGTTATTGGCCTGTTGTTGTTTTTACTGATTTTAACGCTTTGTTGCTTTTATTGTTATTGTACTATTTTTTGTCAGCTACTTTGAAACTTGTGTAAACAGCAGGATATAAATTCCTTAAAACTAGAGTGCTACCCAGGGCAAAGGGCATCATCCCAAGAACGCACCTGGCAACTGGGCATAAAAAGATCTTCATAAGAATAGCCTGCTGGATCAGGCCAATGACCCATTGAGTCCCGCATCCTGTGCTCACAGGGGCCTACCAAATGCCTATGGGAGGCCTGCAAGCAGCGCATGAGCGCAACAGCACTCTGCCCACTTGTGACTTCCAGCAACTGGTATTCAGACGCTTAACACCTCCAGAAGCGGAGTTAGGACATAGACACTGTGGCTGGTAGCCACTGATGGCTGGGTCCTCCATGAATTTGGGAGCCAGTTCCACAGCTTAACTACACGCTGCTCCTCAGTGGTGGTGTTCCCAGGCTCTGTTCCTCGGCAGAGGACTTGGTGAGTGCATCATTCTCCCTTGGGAATCGGAGGCCACAAGGACCACTGCGTGAAGTGACATTGCCTTCCAGAGGTCAGGAGTGCTGGATGCTGTTCTACACACATTGCCCCAATCCTTGCATCACCTGGCACGAACTCTACCTGCTCTGTTGATGACAAAGCCTTTTTCCCAATGCCTTTTAGCTAACCCTTCTGTGCCAAATCCATTAGCACTAATTGGCTCCCTTCTGCCATTCTGGAGGTTTATAAGTATCTTGCAGCAGGATGACACCCAGCCAAAGACTTCCAGGCAGAAACAGCAAAAGAGGGGCGGGGAGAGGTTTGAGTCACCTTTTGCTTGGTTTGGGTCGTCTATTGTTCTCAAAGGCTGCATAAAAACTGTGTTGTAGCCCACGTTAGCCTTACTCAAGAGTAAGACCCGCTGAAATTAAAAGGAATGACTAACTTAGGCCCATCACTGGGTCAACTCTGAGCATAACTTAGTGGATACAACTCTTATGGCTGTACTGGCGGGCTGCCAATACCTGTAGCTCACAGCTTTTTGTTTGTTTTCTTCCTCTGGTTTTGCAAGGTACTCTAGCACTTCAAGCATGGGACCTCCACCTCCGCAGGAGCATGCGCCCTCTGGAGTCAAGGGGCCGAGGACAAAGCACAGGGGAGGGCTGTTGCCTTCGTGCCCTGCCACAATTAGAAGGATGCCCTACTAGATCTAACCCACCCTAGATCTAATCCAGAGGGGCTCTTTTTTACTTTAATCACATATCCACTCCGGCCAGCATTTTCTGCTTTTCCTGCTCTCGGTGCCTTATTGGGGAAGAGCACAAAGAAGGAATCCGTCTGTGAACCATCTAGCCTGCTGAGAAGACCCCACCCCAAATGCTCCAAACTGTACTTAAAGTAGGTGGTTGTGAACGGCACTCAATGGCATTTCACTTTTGGGTGTCCCCGCTTTGGAGTTCTGTCACAAGAGTAATATCTACTTGGTTTCTGAACGTGAGGTGGATTTTTTCTCGAACTTATCCTGGCGAGAGGAGGGGAAAGGAAATGTAAAAGGCGTCCCAGGTGGGAAGAGCAGGCTAAATGGTTTCTGAACGAGACAGGCCATTCCTCATGAAAGTGTATTAAGATTATTTCCGTTGGTGTGGAGCTGGTATAGGGCATGCAAATATCCAGCCCTTTTTGAGTTTGATGGGTGGGGATGAGAGGAATGTGCTTCAGGAATGTATAGGTTTTCATTCTGAATTCTGCTTCTACTAAATTAGACTGACATGGGAGAACTCTCCCCAGGATTTGAGTGTACTGCACATCTGCACTGCATTGTCGTATTGTGCTTTTTGTGCTTTCTACAGCTCCTTTTGAGAAATCTGTGGAGGCTGTTTTCAGGGGGTTTAGTGTGTGTGTTTTGCTGTATTGGTAATGATAGGTGATTGAATTTAATTATGTTTTAATTGTTTGAAAGCCAGTTTTATTATGCATGGCCTTATTGTTACCAGTTACCTCTTTACATTGAATTGTTTTTAATGGAATGAATTTTTGTATTAATGGCAATTAGGACATGAATTATTATTAAATTGTTTTATATGCGTCTGATTTTATGAATGTTGCTTTATTATTGTTGTCACTTAATTTGTCATAAAGCAACTCAAGAGCGATTTTACTGAGCAAACATTGCGTATAAGTACTGTAAATATGATTGATTTGATGTACCTGGGAAATGAATGTGGACTGAGCTAAGCAGACAAGGCTACCATATTGCTTTGTAAATCTGCTGAAACAGTACAAGTCACTGAAATATCAGGTTAGATCCCCCACGGCACTCTCCAGCCAGAAAGGAGCTGTAATCCAAGACACCTGGAGGGCACCAGGTTGGGGAAGGCCAGGCAAGATGAGCCAATGGCCCAACTCACCACTCTGCGGTGACTCTCCAAAGTTTTTCCCTGCTAGGTTCCATCCCTGCATGCAAAGTATCTGCTGAATCACTGAACTACAGGACCCTTAAGGGGACTCAGCATCAGCACCACTGCACACCTAATGACCTCTTTTGCACATCTGTATATTCTGGCACAATTTTCAGGGCACCTACTACATAGATTTTAATTAAAATTATGTGAACACACAAGCACTTAACTGCATCTATAATATTTTTAAAAGAAGAAAGGGCGGGGAGGGTGAGACACCACCTGTGCAACATTACTGCCCTGCCATTCAAGAGCATTCTCTTTCTTTTCCTCAGGAGTGAAACTGACTGGATCAAAAACGGTTTACCATCCAGACTACTCAGTTTCACCCTCCCTACACTGGCACAAGGATGGGAAAACCCGAGGCTCTCCCAGCGCTGCTGGACTACAACTCCCATGAGCCCTGACAACAGGCCATCCTGGCTGGAGGTGATGGGAGTTGGAGTCAAACATCATTTGGGTGGCCAGAGGTTTGCCAGCCCGGCCCTAGTTAACTAGGAGAGGAATTAAGCAGGCTTCTCTCCCTGCCCTCTGAAGAGGCAGACCACTCCAAGTAACACCAAGTGAATCAGTTTCATTGGCAGAGGGCATGGCGCAGCCAGCAACAGACAGCATACCAGGGGAAATGATTAATAAGAATTATGAACCAACTGTGAACTTCCCCCAGAAATTACACATGCACACGCACACACGGGTGTGAAGGGTGCTTGTGTCACAAGCACTGGTTATCAGGAGCCTACCATGGCTGGCTGGCTGGCTTTTCCATGCTGTAGCCTGAGCTGTTCCAAAAGGCTGAAGAAGATTTCCCCGCATAACTCTCTCTTAGGAGAAAAACAGGGGTGCTATGTGTTTCAAGGGCAGCAATGGCAACAGCCCTTCAGAACATTCTGAAGCCATTTCCCTGCAATTTGAGTCCCCTATTAACTATTGATGTTTATTTCTCCTAAGACAGGAGTGGAGTGTGTTCTATTGTGGGCAATCTTGGTCGGGGGTCGCACATATCCGTGGAGCAGGGTCAGAGGTAAAAGTGGGCAGAGCAATGGGAGTGAGTTCGTACACCCATGCAAAAGTCAAATGTTGCCCCCTCTCTCCATCCATCCATGCAGAAAGGGGCCTCAACGCAGTTCAGAGCCACATTCCAACCAGACAAAAGCAATGGAGGATGCAAAGCATCTTGTGACCTTCGGAGAGTCAAGGGGACAGACACTGGTGGGCCACATTTTGCTCCTGAGACTGAGGTTCACTGTTCTAAGATTTTGATCCTGCTTATTCTCATTGGACTTTCAAAGCAGCTCACATTAATTCCATATTTCATTATAATTACCATATAAAATAAAATCCAAAGCTGTTTTAATTCCCAATACGTTTTACTGTACAAACCCTTCTTGCACTCCTTGACACCTAACCATTGACTTACTTCTAGTAGGTTTACCCACACAACCCCCTGAGAATGAGAGAGGTTGCTACTATGCCCCTCTGGCAGAGGGAGAACTGAGGCAGATCCTTGAGCTCATACAATCCCACATGACAGCAGAAGTGAGACTCAAACTCTGCTTCCCCAGTAGCAACAACAATTCTCCATCTACCAGCCCAGCCAACAAGCACCAAAGTGCAAGGCCTCGTAGCGATTTCAGGACACCAGCACCTCTCCAAACCTGAACCTGAACCCTGACAGCTGCTGCCCAGGCTCTTCCTCTCAAAACCATACCTTCTCCTTTGTGTTATTGCTTCCTGCATTGTAGGGGGTTGGACTAGATGACCCTCAAGGTCCCTTCCAACTCTTTTGTTGTTGTTGTTTAGTCGTGTCCGTCTCTTCGTGACCCCCTGGACCAGAGCACGCCAGGCCCTCCTGTCTTCCACTGCCTCCTGCAGTTTGGTCAAACTCATGCTGGTAGCTTCGAGAACACTGTCCCACCATCTCGTCCTCTGTCGTCCCCTTCTCCTTGTGCCCTCAATCCTCAGTAGCATGTTGGACGCCTTCCGACCTGAGGGGCTCATCTTCCAGTGTCATAACTTTTTATATGCCTGTTGTCTTTGTCCATGGGGTTTTCTTGGCAGGGATACTGGAGTGGCTTGCCGGTTCCTGCTCCAGGTGAATCACGTTTGGTCAAAACTCTCCACTATGACCTGTCCATCTTGGGTGGCCCTGCACTGCATAGCTCATAGCTTCTCTGAGTTATTCAAGCCCCTTTGCCACGGCAAGGCAGTGATCCATGAAGGGGCCTTCCAACTCTAGGATTATATTATTCCTCTTTTGACAGGATCTTGACATTCTTTGGTGAAACTTATGCACGTCTCCACCTCCAAACTTTGCATGCAAAAGGTCACAGTTCAATCTCTGGCTGACAGAGATCCCTATCTGAAAGCCCAGAGAACTGCTGCCAGTCTACATAGACAATACTGAACTAGATGGACCAATCATACGATTCAGTATAAGGCAGCTAACATCCTAGATTTCATGAGCAAATTGAATAACTAGGCTGAGTGCTTAGGAAATACAAAATGCAAGAGGTGTGTATACAGTGGTACTTTGGTTTTCATACCTTTTGGATTACAAACACATCAAACCCAGAAATGCATGTCCTAGTTTGCAACCTTTTTTTGAATTACAACCCATTTTTCCCCAATTACGAACAAAAATTTTTTGGGAGGCCCCATTGGCGGAAGCACGCCTTGGGCTACAACCTGTTTGGGTTTACAAACAGACCTCCGGAACGGATTATGGTTGTAAACCAAGGTACCACTGTATTTGTTTCTGCTGGGCCTGCCAAATTGTTTACCCAGTTGCTTTCTTGCCACTGCAAAGTGAGGTTCTCCTGATACATCTCAGTTAAGAGAGCAATCCTAACTGCAGCTGGGGAGCGCATGCTAGCAAGGATGGAAACTATGTGTGGGATGGTGGAAAGTCTCAGCTAGTTACTGCTGCAGCTCTAGGCTGGTGCAGAAGGGCCCAGATCCGGCAGAAAGACTCTTTGAGAAAGCTTCCAAGGGGCACTGTAACACCATCCCAATGCCCATTCATCTCCTATCCATCATACACCCTTTCCCCAGAACATACCTTCTCCTATGAAGTATTCTGAACACTTATTTGGAAATGTCCCATAAAACTCAAAGAGATCCACTTCCAACTAGATGCACATAGGACTGCATTGCTGACCCCTGTTCTCTGACAGTTGTAGAGGAAGATAAGCAAGGTCCCTGTAGTTGCACTGGAGTTCGAGGGTCTTCAAAGTCCAGTGAAGCTGCAGAGACAACCTCCCCCCCCCCCCCATTTCAAGATTCAGACTTGGAGCTGGGACTGGTTTTGGCACTTGCCTATTGAGGCACTCAGAGTGCCTCTGCTGCCAAGTGTCAAACAGCCACCTAAAGAGCTGAGTGGGAAGGGTGGGTTTTTGTTTTGGCACTAAGCAGCAGGGACACTCTTGAGTGTGATTCAACCAAAGAGCACCAAAAAAGGAAAGCACCAGCCTTCCTCTCCAGCTCCCATCAGCTGTACTGTGGAGTCTGAAGCTCAGCCCAGCTGTGGAGGACGGTCCCTGCATCCTCCTCACCTCCAGAATGGAGAGGAGAGACACCTTCACCAAAGGGCAATGGGATGCTTGCCATGGTGGCAGGCAGATTTCTGACTCGCTGGATCAATTATCTTTGTTCTGAGCCAGGACCCCTTGAGCCCAGTAAGCCTCCAGATTTTGTTGCTACTTGTGGCTGCACAAACGGGAGAGGCTGTCAAGCATCTTGCAGGCCATCATGGTAGACCGCACTGTTCGGTAGGGTTGCTCACAAACTGTGCAGGCTTATCCTGACAGCTCCCAGCGGCTTGTTAGTTGGTTAGTTTGATCAGTTTCCAAACAACAGCAATTCTCTGGATGACACTCCCAAAAGAAGCAAATTCTGCTCTAAAGTTTCCCAAGGTGTTAAGAGACCTTAAGGACCCCTACCTGCCTTTCGTCAAAGGTGGAGACTTTGCAACAAGCTCTCTGTGTGCATAGAGGCATAAAGGAACAAGGCCCCAATGCCCTGCTCCCATGGGCCCTGCTAGGGAGTGTGCTAGGACAATGGCCCTTTCTTGCTTTAAACATAGGGATGTTTTTCTTCCTACCCCACCCCTGTCTCAGAGCAGCACAAGGCAGCTCTGGGTGCGCTCTGGGACCAGGCAATTCCTCTCGGGCTCCTCCAGCTGCCTCTGTGCAGAGGCCTCTGGGAACAATGAAGGATTCAAGCTCTCCAAGAAACCAGAACAAGAGTCAATCCAAATGCCATGGAGATGAACTTTGACCCAAACTCCTCGACTTCCACCCCCTTATTTACTCTCAAAAGCTAACAAGTTCTGCAGAGTTAACACAACACCTCCCCTTCCCAGCTAGCCTCCTCCCAGGCATCCCGCACAGCTCAACTTTGACCCCTCTTAATTACCTGCGCTCCCCTCCCCAGGGAGATTAACCTCCACTTCCACTCACACGCTTTCCTCCCATTCAAGCCACAACCAGCTGCAAGCCCTGCATGGCACAAGATCTCTCTACATGGCCCTCGACTTCGGCACCGATTCAAGTTAGAGGAACGTTCTGCAGCAGAGCTGGTTATGCTCAAGATCCTGCAAGTATTGTTCAGCCCTGACTGTTGCCAGGATGCCTGGGGAGTCACAAGGGTGAGAAAGGCAGAAGCACCCACAAGATTCCACCTGCGGAAAAAAATCCAGTCATGCCTCCCACCTGTGCTCATAACAAGCTGAAGACGGAGAGGACCTCGCAGGATGGTTTCTTCTAAGACATTTTCTTATTTAGCCAAGCAACTGAACTGACAACAGGGCAGGGGAGCAGTGGTTTTTGTTTTAAGACCTTGCAACAATGAAAGAAACATCATTGTAGAATATGTTCTCTATGCTCTGAACAGAAATTTTTAAAATTCTCATATATATTTTTTAGATCTTAAGACTTGTTACTTATTAACCTAATCCCTAAAATATGTTGAACACCATCAGATTTTTCTAGTCCTCTGCCAGGCCCTTATTCTATCTAGAAGAGTTTTGCAATTTGGAATCAGATGCTATTTTTTCCATGCAGCTGTCTGTTAGAAACAGCAGTCATGGGGAACTAAGGATTGGGAGCTCACCGGGATGGATGAGCCCCTTCGCCTGTGTAAATCTCTGGTGTGGGTGTGTGCCTGTTTGACCTGGAAAGTGTCGTTGCAGTAAGTGGCACCTTTGGGAGTAGGACATTTTAGTTGGTAAAACAGTGCAGCAGAAGGATTGAAGCCCCTTTCCTGCAAGCCACTCTCCCAATCTAGCGTCTACGTCTCCCTCCCTCTCTCTCTAAATTTGGAAAATATACTGCCCGTCACAAGGCGTTTCCTGTCACCCACACACTATGCACTGCACCATGGCACACAACGGACTGTTGCCTAACACCACCCTTAAAGGGAGAACTCCTTGCAGGGAGAACTCCTTCTCAGTAGCTCCTTACGAGGCTTTCCAAAGGCTCGATTGCAGCATCCTTCTCTCACAGGCTCATAAACTATAAGGAGCTGCCTTATACCGAGTCAGGCCATTAGTCCACCAAGCCTTTTTTCTGCCAGCCCTGATGGGAAGTAGCTCTCCAGGATCTGAAAGAGGTCTTTCCTAGCTGTGCTATGTGAGGTTCTGTAACTAGAGATGACAGGGACTTTGCATGCAAGTCATGTGCTCTACCCTTGAGCTATGGGTACCATTTAAATGTGGAATCACTGCATTCCACTTTCTCTCAAGAAGTGCCGGTTCCAGTCACCAGGCATAACAATCCCAGAACTGTCCACAACCACAACAGGGATGGCCATTGTGTGGGCTGATTCTATTCTCCAGGCAAATTTGGGGGTATGGACAATCGGGGGGGGGGGACACCTCTCCCACCCCCCGCTCCCCACCCCACAGTCAGCTGGATCCTGTAAGATGGCATCACTTTGGAGTAAAGGAATATGCACTTGGACATCATAAATTCACCAAACAGAGGAGGAGCCAAGGGTCAAATGTGCTTCCTGAATGATTCCCTGACCAGTCAAAGTCAGCAGTAGTCTTTTGCTGGAGACAGCACAATGCAACAAATCCACGCGTTGGTTCGTAATTTTGCTTTCTTAACAAATGAAAGGCGTTATGAACACTTTCAGGGCCTCACCTAGCTGCTATTCCAGGTTTACGCAATGACTTTAGACTATGTACATGAGGAGAAAAACAAAGTAGCCCTGAGGTGGCAGATTAGGGTACCATTTCGGGCTGCAGGTGGGAGAAATCTTGTTTCTAACGCTCTCCTGCATATAATGCTCTTTCTGCTGCACGCTGGTTTTCTACTTGCAGAGGGATTTTTAAATGCGGGGAAAGCATTAAGAAATGGCGCGCGTAAACACACCCACCCCATGTTTGAATCCTGAGCTCGCACAGTCCACTCTCATCGCGACCTTATTCTTTTGCACATGTGGACCAAGTTTTAATTCAGAAAGAAAGAGTGGGGAGGGCACATATCACTGGCATGCCTGCCTCTCTCTCAAGGCACCGCAAGACAAGAGTTGCTGAGCTGCCACCAGAGAGAGACTGCAAGCATGGCCTCCATCACTGGCCTGGAGTTCTTTACAACTTGCACATGGCAAAGAGCACTAATTACATCAAGAGATGCATAATTAGAACTTTTGACAGAAGGATCCAAAGGGCCAAAGAGCATAATAATTATGCACTGTGTGGGGGGTACATTATAAAAAAAGTTTTGAAAAATACCCCTCACCCCAGATGGCATTAATGGGCACTCACCATCCTCCTGGCTGTGGATGTTCTGCGGGCTGCGCATCCCTTCCTCCTGGCTAGGACTCAGACTGGAGTTAAGATGCTGGTCAGCTGACATCCATGTGGAGTCACTCATATCAAAGTCCTCACTGCTCACCGATGTCTCATCCTAGAGAGGAGCAAGAAAGGGTTAAAAGATAAAGATAAACCAAAGGGAGGGGTGAGGGTGATTCCGCCTTTCTACCAGCCCTCAACCACCCACCCTTCTCTCCCCACCCCTAAATCCTGGCCCCCGACTTCCCCAGCACAGCCCATTTCCCACTGAGGCTTCCTGTTTGAAGATGTGAAGATGACGAATGACAGGGAGCTGAATTAAGGGCAATTAGGCAAGGTCTGCTTCCAGGGACAGATTGCTTTTGCCCTGCCTGACATCCACCCTCCCCATGGCAGAGAGCTGCCTGCACCAGCCTGGCTATACGAGCCATGCAGACGGGGCAAAGCTTGTGCATACTGGCAGGTTAGCTGCTAGAAGCAGGTAGCAGACAATGGAACGCTTGTAGGAACTTGGCATGGAAAAAACAAGCTGCTGTGGTTGGAGCCTATTATACATACCAGAACCAGGAGATCCTGTATCCTGGATATTATTCATAGTCCCCTCGCCAGCATCTCCCTGCCATCGCCCCCGTCAGGGGACACAACATTCATGTCTAAGTCTTATCTTGTTTATCCTTCCAACAATCCCAGGAGGTAGATTAAGAAAGTGTGACCCACACAAGGTCATCTGGGGAGCTTCTTGGCTATGTGAGGATTTGACCCTGGGATCTCCCACATCTGAATGCAACCATGCGACCAATACGATGCTGCTCTTTTACATTTTTCTAGTGCCATCCAGGTGCCAGGTGTTGCCCAGACTATGGATGTGATGCGGTCTCTGCCTAGATGTTTTTGAAAATATACAAGAGAGGGATGTGGCTGGTTTGGGCAGAACAGCAGCAAAAACAAAGAAGCTGAAGAATAAAATAGAATAAATGAAGCAAGGATGGGCAAGATGATCAAGGACCGATAGGTGAAGGAGATGCATTTTACGGGGAAAATTCAAGAAAGTCATAGTCAAAGAATCAGCAGTAGTGCCATTTCATATTTGTGCCGTGGGGAGGGGGCTTAAGGAAGACCCTTAGCAAGCAAGAAAAAACTACTTGAGGATATATGACTCACAAAATCCAGTACATATTAAGAGCTTTTGCAGTATTTTTTTGGTAAAACACACCTCAGTAATTGTAGCAAAAGCTATCAAAAGAATCATGTGACACTTTAAAGATGGACAAATTTATTTTGGCAAAAGCTTTCACAGACACAAGCCCACTTAGTCAGACACAAGGCTGTGAATCCACAAAAGCTTATGTCATAATATATTTACTAGTCCTTAAGCGCCCACAAAAATCTGAATGCTTGCTACAAGAGACTAACATGAATTGCCCTCTGGAACTAACTATACCATTGCTTAAAAACACAATACAAATACCTGATCCACCATAGCCAAATTCTAGAAAAACTTTAAATTTTCTATTTTGGATTACTGGTAGCGAAGGGTTTGGGGAGTGCCTTTATTTTAAAACCTCACCTGCAAAAGGAGAATACATAAGCAGCTCAAGAAAGTGAGATCCATTTGTGGGATAAAGTACTCCTTTACTGAATATGTAAATGCATAAGGTGGCAATAGCTTGGTTCTAATCCAATACAAATCTGTTTGGCTCTTTTAGGCCTGATACGTGTTTGCACTGACTCCCTCTCCCTCTCCTATCTCTGATCCTGCTGTAAGCAAGTGCTATGAATATGCTTTGGTTGTGCTGAGGACATTAAGCTCTCTGGGGAAGGGAGGGTCAGTAGATGCTAGCAAGGGGAAACTGAAATTTTTTAGTTCTGAATACGGTATGGGTTTATTCTGCATGTTTTTTGGTGTTCAAGTTTTTTGTATCAAAATATAAAAGCAATACAACCTACCTGCATTCTCCCACTCCCCACTCCTGGTCCACTTTTTCTTAATTAGCAAAGAGATGTGTGCCTTTGGCATGCCTGCCTGATAGGGTTGCCATATTCTGAACTTCTGCTTTTAACTACAAATCACTATGACAGCTCTACCCATGAAAAAGAGGACATGTCCTGGAAAAAGAGGACATATGGCAACCCCTGTTTTTATTGTTTGTGACAATAGTTACTCAAGAGTGTAGAGCCAGCAAGTTGGCTGGCAATGAAGATCTTCCCCTGGGGAGAAAATCACATATGGCCTGAAACCAGGTGGAGAGTAACCTCCACCTGCTCACCTTAAACAGTGGTCTAGAGAAGTGAGGCTCTCAGGCAAACGACCACAGAGAGAAAAGAAGCCTGACCACAGGCACAGAGACAGGTGTGGTAGAAGACGGGACCCATAAAGAAATAATAGGTAATTGTGCCACAAGCCCCACCTGAAAGCTGCATGCTCACATAGCCAATTATTGTGGAAGTTGAAGCCCGATAACATTTAGAGGGCCAGAGGTTCGCCAGCCTTGGCCGAGAGGAACCCAACACAGAAATGATATTAACAGGAAATGTGGAGAGAAGAGCAGCAAAGTAAAATTAGAAAATGCATATAAAATGCCCCCATTAAAATGCTATTAAAGTCCTATTTAACAAATTATTTTTACTGATGGTTATACTAATATTTAATGCTATTTCCAACTGCTCCAAGCACTTCACATACATTATCACAATGATCTTACAACAACTCCAGAAGACAGGCTGGCATTATTACCCCAATGCTGGTGGGAAGGGGGGGGGGGGCGGAGAGAGAAGACAGTTCGCCTAAGGAGCCTCCCTAATTCATTCTCCCACTCCAGGCACTTGATCATGTGGGCTCTAGTCCATGAGAGTTTCTGCTGCAATAAATAAATATTTATATTCATTTGTTCTATTTATCAGTTCGTCGTGCAATGAGCCTCTAGGCAAGTGCCATACTAAGGCGCCACAGGAACTTGCTATTTGCACAAACACAGTTTATTTCTATTCAGAAGCAGCAAACTTCCAAGAATCAGACATTGGTGCTGAATAATGGAAAGTGATCCTCACCGTAACGGCCCAGTAGTAAAAGTGGTCCACACTTTGCATAGTTAAGTTGGTTGCCACAGCATGAAAAACACCAAATAAACTTAACAAAAATGCACCTCTCTCTATCCAGAATGGTGAGCATCTGTGAGGCTCCCAGGTGCCTTTACATGAGTATTTAAGGATACACACTCGTAATTCACACTGCACTGCTCCTACAAATCCAGAGAGTTGTTCATCTCTGAAGCTGAACAAAAACAAAGGGAGCAGTTCATTCCACCAAAGAGTTGAGGGATGGTTTGTCTTGCCAAGTACAAACTGATATGGTGGGGAATCCCACTGCAGAGACTCCGCTGAAGTGAACAGGAGGTACATCCTTTCTTGCCTCCTGCATGGGCCAACAGACTTTGTGCAGGGGATGTTTCTGGCAAATCGTGCCTTTTATCCTCTTATCTCCTGGTGCCACAGGTGGCAGGTGCCCGTTTGAGGGTGCTCCCGCTGGTCTGCCAGCTGAATAATAATACTCTGTCTAAGGGTTCTTATTTGCTGGAAGGGGAACAAACACACCCTCTCAAAGGTCGCAGAAAACTTTGCCTGGCATCTCCACGGCACTTCCTATGGAATTGATTGCATTCCTGTCTCCCACTCCCGCGGTCAAGAGGACATTCTCATGTGTGCACCCTCTTTCTCTCCTCTCCTCTCCCTCCCTCCTTCCTAACCTTCACTGTGCTTTAAGGCACAGGCCTTGGATGGCTTCCAGAGCCGGAAAGGTCAGCCACAAGATTTCAAAATCATCAGCGTCACCATAAAGGCAGTTAAGAGCCTGCATGAACGGAAAAGCAGAGGGACCCCTCCCTAAAAGACCCCTGCGGCAAGGGCTGACAGAGCAGGACTCGATGCGAGCCCCTGTTCCAAGGCATTTGCTTTAATGGGTTTTCTGCCTGCCTTTTTCCTCCTGAAATGATAGGCAGACCACATCCCTAGTAATGGGCTAGAGCCACTGGGCATATGAACACAGAGTTGTTGTTTTTTGCTCTCTTTAGCCTTGTTCTTTGAACAGCTTTTCAAAGGCAGCTCAGACCATCGCTGGCCCGCCTACCTCTGCAAATGAGCCTCAGACCAGATAATCCAGTGAGGATTTTGGGGAGGGCGTGGGAGCGGAACCCCCTTATCTCTTTTCAGCTTTTAGCATCTGGCAGCCAGGGGTATACAGCCTCTGCAGAGAAAGGCTGCGCTTCTGACAAACAAATCTATACTCCACTCATATATCTAACCTGTTTTTAAAAGCAGTTATTGGCTCTCTCAACATCCTGTGGCAATGAGTTCTATAGGCAAGGCAGAAAAAGATGTTGCTTGGACACCTTTTTTTAAAAAAAGGTTGGTCTTAGAACTTCTCAAACATTTTTTTTTCAGACTACTGGAAAGCTAATGCCTAAGTATCTGCTGCTGCCTCCCTTAGGAAGCTGACTCCTCTCTTGTTGACATACGTCATTCAGATACGGGGGAAAGAGATGCTCTCTCCTGCTTGGCGTCCACCTGCTGCTTATCCATTGCTGAAGAGAACCCAAAGGAACTGCAACTCGCAGGGAAGCACTTTCTCCCTGCTCATGACTTTATAAATGTGGGTAACATAACATAAAACATTCATTGTTTCATTCATCTTTTATCCTGCAAAGACTGAATGGTGTCAAGCTGTTCTTCATAAGGAAAAGTGCAACCCACCCATTCCGACCTGGACATTTTAGTTGCCCTTATATGAGTCTTCTTGTCTGCTTGGGAGCAACAACAAAACTGCACATACCATTTTAAAATGGAGATGCACCCTAGCAGGCTTATTCGTCCTTTCCATCCATTCCCCAGCAATCCCTTCATTTTCAGTGTACCAGCCTGAAGCCAAAAAGTTATGAGGGTCTGGACCCTGGCCTCCCTTCCCCAAACAGGCCCCTGGAAAGCTGCTCTACCCCCTCCCTCCCTCCTTATTTTTCTTGAGGACAAACATCTTCAGAACAGGCCTGAGCGCTCCCTCTTCCTCTTCCTGTCCTGCTGGCTGCAGACAGATCTGCTCACACAAGGCAGGAAGTGTGGCTTCATCCTGCCTCCTCCCCCAACCCCAAATCCCCACTGAGATGCGCCTTGCAGGGAGTTTCCTGGAATTTATGGCTTCTGCACAGCCTCAAGCCTGCCTGGCTTATAAAACGGGTTGCAGGACAAAACGGCCTAGAGAACCCCCTGGAAATTCAGATTTGCACAAGCCACAGGACGATCCACACGCTGAGATGTACCACAAGGGGCCTGTCACAAAGAACAGGAAGCACCCAGCAGACCCTGCTCGTCTTAAGTGTGCACCCCATTCTCCTTTGGCAAATGTACAAAAGGGGACGTACAACAATATGGAGACATGCAAGGGGAGATGTCAGCAGCCTGCCTTAGCACGGTGTGGTCAGGAGGTCCCAGTTCAAATCCCTGCTCAGCCATGCGCAAAAGAAAAAGTGTCACAGCCCCAGTTGC
This sequence comes from Podarcis liolepis, assembly GCF_965112155.1. Classification (NCBI taxonomy): domain Eukaryota; kingdom Metazoa; phylum Chordata; class Lepidosauria; order Squamata; family Lacertidae; genus Podarcis; species Podarcis liolepis. The sequence goes on along the minus strand of NC_139559.1, from coordinate 3,207,632 downwards.
TTACCTGTAAAAAACTGGGGAAGGTAAGGGCTATGTGTACGCAGCAGTTCAGTGCGAGCACAAAATTCAGCTTCCAGAGAATCTCAGTTTAAAATTGAAGTTTCTAGCCCTTATGGATGTGAAAATAGGTTTGGAACTGTGTGGCTAGTGCATGATGGAAGCTCAAGGGGTCAGGTTTGGGAGCTGGACAAGATTGCCTGTGGTCAGGGATGGAGTTTCCATGCCTTGCAGGGCTCCTTCCGCCATGAGTTGCAGAAGCAGAATAAATTAGGCAGAACAGGAGAATTTATACCAACAGGTCCAATTTACTTAAGTTTATACAGGCTGCGGAATTCCACCTTTTTTAAGTGGAATGCACACCGTTCTGATAATAGTGATGAGTGTATTGCGGGCATGAAAAGATTTAAGGATGGCAGAGGATTCTCCATGTTGAACATGCAACAGAAATCCAAAATAAGGAAGAAAACAAGGCTTCTGCACCCTACTTGCTACCTATTCTAGTCTCTATAAAATAATCACATTTAAAATGCACACAGGGGGCAGACCAGCATATTTTCTCCACCTCTTTCACTACCAACACCACAAACCTCAGCAGCTGGAATTACTGTAGCCATTTACACTGTGCCCATCACTGCAGTATCTGGGACTTGCCCAGGTAGCTCTATTTACAGAACTGCCAAACTAGACGCGAGGGTGGCAGGCCCATGTGTCAGAAACCAGTTACCACTGAATTCCTAGTGGGAAACGAGTCAGCTTGTAAAGCAAGAGGGTGGGAGAGATGTGCAGAATAGTTCTCCCACATCTCTCACTCCACACCCACCATGTTTCTCCTGGTAGGTCTCTGAGGCATCAGGCAATTCTCACCAAGGCAAAAATATCAGGGGGGATGTGACTTTGGTAGTTAAGTGTGGGGGGTGGGGAGGCATTCGACACACACAGCCTCCCCACCTGTGCCACACTTCAGAGTGCCTCACTGATTCACTACGTTTTCTAAGAATTCAGCACAATCCGCATTCTGACATATAGTACATGCAGCTGTTAATGTGTAGTGTGGTCCTAAAGGAGCAGCCCTTACAGCAATCCCAAAATCAACACTCTCAAAATCCTCAGAGTGACATCCTGGGCCAATGATAATCTTTCTGCCTAACCTACCTCACAGGATTGTCACAAGCACAACAATTTTAATTTTGGATTGCCTTGGCAGAATCCGAGACCAGGGAGAAGAATCAGTGGAAGAAGATTGGAAAAAGTTTAAAGACTACTTACAGAAATACTGTAAAATTAATGAATGTTAGAAAAATGTTGGAATGAAGTTATATGGCTTTAGTAGAAATGTTATCAGGAATTAGGTATAGATAGATTAATAGGGTATTAAAGGGAAAAATAAGGTTAGAATGTGTTAAGATAATTATAGGCTAGAAAACAGAGGAAGATGGAGAGGAATTGCTGAAACAATTAATAGAAGTGGAAGACAAAAAGGGAGGTGTGAGGAGGTCGTGGAAACAAGTGAATGAAAGATAAGATATTGAAATTGGATTGTGTTTTGAATGGTTTTTGTTTTGTTTTGTTAATTGTTTGTGTTAGTGTTGTGTAGTGTTTTTTGTATGGTATTGTATTGTTGTATTGTGTGTTTTTTTGGTTTTTTGTAGTGTTGTGTTTAAATTGTTGTAAATTAATAAATATTATTTAAAAAATAATAATAATTTTGGATTGCCTTTTGGCCAAAGATGGCCCCCCAAAGCAGCTCACAGTAGGTCAATTCATGGACGCAAGTGGGAAGCATATAAGCTACCCATAGCTCCCAAGAGGAAGGTTGGAATAAACATGCAGCACACAGCCACAAATAAAAAGAATGTCCATCAGCATAGATCCCTACAGCACCTTCCACCATGGGGCACAAACAGTTGACTTTCCGCACTCACTCTTATGTGTCCAGGTCGGGAGAGAAGAGGGAACTCATTTTCCATGGGATTCTTCTTACACGTAGATTAGAAATGTCTAAAGTAACACAGAGCTCTCACTTCTAGTTCCCTTTTCAAAGCTGAATTTGTGTGGTGTGGGCAGAACCATGGGACAGATGGATCTATATCCTTGGAACGAGGAACCTGTGGCCCTCCAGGAGTTGTTGGACAACATCACCAGCATGCCACACATCAGCACTGGGGACCACACACTTGAGGTGGGAGAGTTTTGACCATCTGGGTCCCACCATGACCAGCAACCTCTCCTTCAATGCTGAGCTGCACAAGTGTCTTGGCAAGGCAGCAATGGCTCACCTCTCCAAAAGGGTATTGGAGAATGGGATGCTAATGATCAATACAAAGATTAAGGTCTACCAAGTATGCGTGTTAAGTGTGCTGCTTTATGGAAGTGAGTCGTGGGCAACCCACAGCCACAAGGAGCAATGCCTCAATGCCTTCCACTTGTGCTGCCTCAGGAAGATTTTGGGCACTGCATGGCAGGACAGAGTCTCAAACAAAGACATGCTCTCCCATGACCACAATCCAAGTATGTTCGCACTCCTGTTTCAGCGATGTCTACACTGGCTTGGTCACGTCCACAGAATGGAAGATGGCAGGATACCCAAGGACATGCTCTATGGGGAGCCAGCGTCAGGCACCAGGCCTGTTGGCAGACAAACTCTGTGTTACAAAGATGTCTGCAAATGAGATGTGGAGGCTGGCAACACCACCCTCGCTGTGTGAGAATTCCTTGCAGACAACTGCAGTCCCTGGAGACAGATACTCAGGTCATGTATCCACAGCAGTGACCAGAGAAGGAATGATGCAGAGAGAAGCATCTACAGCAGCACAACCAGACTCCTTCATCTGCCCCAGCTGCAACCAAACATGTCTCTCTCTTATTGGTCTCTACCACAGAAGGCCCTGCAACCTTCCGACAGTTTGACTTCATCCCCAAAGGTGCACTTCTCCATTGTCTCCTGAGACAGACGGATGCCAGCCAGAATAATCATTCTCTGGCTACAGTGGCTGTGGGAGGCCACAGGTTCCCCACTGCTGATGTACGTCAGGTGGGAAGCTAAAGGCCATTAGCAAAAGGCCATGCACCCCTAGGTCATGGGGTGCCCTTAGCTGTTCTTATCTACCAAGTCACTCCAGATTGTCCAAGTTAGGGAGTGTGTGGAGAGCAGAATCGTCCAAAAATTTCTCCTATGGCTCTGACTGCACAGGAGTTCCTACTGATCACAGTCAATTGTAAACCATTTGGATAGTACTTCTGTGTTTCAAGCAATTTTCACACACACACACACACACACACACACACACACACACTTACATTTTCCTGCAGGAAAATGTTACAGTGTATCTTGGGGGGGGGAGGGGGAGGGAGTGTTACCTAGGCCTTAGCATCAAAGAAAGGCATCTCTACTCTGACAGATCTAGCTTCACAAACTACTTTTAGGTATTTATTTTTTCAGATTTTAACATTTAAGAAGTGCAGACTGCATGCAAGTAAATGGCTTCTCCAAGCAATTAAGTGTTTGCTCTGGCCTGGGAGGAAGCAGTTCATGTAGTCCTCCTTTACCCTGCAATATTAACAGTAGTCTACATTGCTCCTGTAAGCTACTCTCCCTCCCTGCCTCTCTGCACAGCCTTCCAAGCTGCAATAGGGGTATAACAGTGAACTTTACGGCACTAATTGCTCTTCCATTCAAGGTGTTTTGTCTGGGTTTCTTTCCTTTCACATTTTTAAGGACTCTTCCTACCTCCCTGGAAAGTATATATATTAGGGTTGTTATACATGACTCTCTCTCAGCCCATAATACGAGGATAAAAACAATAAACTGCACAGCAGGTTTTTTGTATGCTACTCTCTGCTTCAGTCCAACCTCAACCTGCAACAGGGGTGAAATACCTCTAGACCACACTGCAGCCTTGCCTGTTTTGAGGGAGGTTCAGAAGGGAGTGATGAGGGAAGGGGCCTTTTCAGTTGTGGCTCTCCGCTTGTGGAATGCTCCCCCAGCAAGGTCCACCTTGCTGGAGCAGTCATTATTAACAACTTTTCAACACCAAGTAAAAATCTCTCTTCCCCAGGCATTTGCCAGATTATGACAAATGTTCTCTGCTAACTGTTTTCTATAATTCATTCTTGTTGTTTTGACACAACGTCTGCTGATACCTCTCTCTCTTGTGGGCTGCAGCTCCACAAGCATGGGAACGCTCAAATCACTACATGACATTTATATAGCACTTTTGACTGCTCTGCACACTTCAAATATACTGTCCAGTTTTAATCCTTATAGTGATTCTAAATGGGACGTCAGTTCTTTCCCCCATACTGAATACGCAGAGGGCTCAGGCTGAGAAAAAGCATCTTCCAACAGGAGACTTCGCAATTCCCCAACTTGGTCCCTGTATCAGTCTCCCCAAAAAGGAAGAACAGTATCTTTCAAGACACAATTACTCCACCAGGAAGAGTGTACAGTCCGCACTTATGGTCAAGCAGATGGGCGGAGACTAGCCTGGGCTCAAGTTGTGTAGTTTGTCCAGAGCGTGGACCACAGGCTCATAAGATGTGCCTCCTAAGCGCAAATAAAGATTGGGTGCAGGTGTGTCCTGGGAATTCCAGGTCTTCACAACTATGCAAAGACATGCTAAAATTCCAGGTAGAGGGTTAAACTTCACCAACTGGAAGAATCCCAGGGGCCTGCGCAGTGCCTCTCAGTCTGTCGAGGAACATATGTCACAGCTTGGTCACCCTGTCTCCTCAATAACATCACAGAAACAGAGCCCTGTCCCAGGGACTTGAACTTATGAAACCTGCTCTTAGAGGCCTCCAAGTGAGAGAGACACACCACTGTGCCTCAAGGCAACCACCAATCTGGCAGCTAGTGAGTTTTCCTAACATACAGATTGAATATTTTCCCTTGCAGTTTATGCCAAAGAGTTCTCATCTTCAGCGGCGTAGCGTGAGTTGTCAGCACCCGGGGCAACGCAAGTAATTTGCGCCCCCTAACCCGGGGGAAGGCAAGTAATTTGCGCCCCCCCTAACCCCTAACCTGTGAGTTGCCGCTGGCGCTGCCGCCCAAACGACGCCGCTTGCCCGGAGGAGGAGGGGGGCAGAGAGGCGAGGAAAATGCAACGGCCCAGCAGCTGCAGCAGCACTGGCGGAGGCGGGGCTGTGAGGAGGGGCTGCCTGGCGCGTCCTCCGCAGCGAGCGCTGAGAGCCGCTGCCTGCCGGGCGCCTTCAGCCCGGACGCGCGCACAGCTCGTCGGTTCCGCGAGACATGCGGCTCCACTACAGCCTGTGCCCGAGGCTCTTCGGCGACTCCGGAGGCAGCGAGCGCGCCTCCCCAGATGTTGCGCCCGGTGCGGCCGGCCCCCCTGGCACCCCCCACGCTACGCCACTGCTCATCTTATCCACAGGAGAAAAGGAGAACAATCACATGTTTATCCTCAGTGACATCCCCTCCGCTCACTGGACCCTATTCTCACAACCCTTTCTGCACACGGCAACTGCATCCTTTGGCTACGTTGAGCCCCTTCGGCCTTGCTACTGCACACACAAATCATGTCATATAAAATTCTGAGGCCATGAAATTAACCCATGTGGCAATAGGATCCTAACCACTTTTGCCCACTTCAAGTTTTATTTTTGGCATCCATAGGAAAAGCTCAGTATGTGGCGGCGCAGCTAAAGGCCTGCATAGCCCATGCAGAAGGTATTATGGGAACAGGCTGCAGTCATTTCCAAGCCAAGTGAACCCATTACCACCTGTGTTCGCCCCACCCCCAATCTATTCTCAATGCTTCCAATGGCTTCTCTTGCTCTGCTTTGGATTATTGCCTGCCCCTCCCTTGCCTTTCTTGATAAGCGGAGTGGTCCAGGTTCAGCACAGTACGGCTGCACACAGGCTGACTAGGCTAGAGAACACGCACTTCCTCCCATGCCTGCTTCCTTTCTTATTTCTTAAAGTAACTCAGTTCAGAGGTGGCTTCCTTGGCAGCAGCATCACTGTGCTGACTAACTTTTCATCAAGCGTTTCTGTGGCCCTTCCTGACATACAGACAACCTACCGTAGTTTGCACAAATCAGGTAGCCTAGTCTGCAGCCAAGTTTACTTTCCCTCTCGCTTAAGTTTATGAGTTTATGTCCTCTGTTCCTTCCTCTGTTCAGCCCGCATTTGCAATTTGCTGAGACTTGCCTTCTCTCTAGATTTGGTGCCCTCTGTTGCAAATACTTAATGCTGGAACCTGGGAGTCAAAACGTTTCAGAAGGGGCCATAGCTCAACGGCAGGGCTCACTTTACATGGAGGTCCAATCCCCACACAACTCTAGCTAGAAGGCTCAGGTGGCAGGTGATGGGAGGGGGCCCTACTGGTGACTCTGGTGAGGAGCTACCAGTCAGAGTAAGCAGCACAGGGCTAGATGCAACAGTAGCCTGCTTCAATATAAGACATTTCAAATATTCATTTTCCCCCATTCAACTTTGGTATATCTGTAAACACTTATTCTTTATTCATTCATGCCACATTTTTAGTCTACCCAAACCGAGGGCTTGTAGTGGGTAAAGGCATAACTCAAGCGGGAAAAGTATAATGGAATACAAGTCTAATATGCATCCTTGGCTAGACCCACCCCACAATTCATTTTAGCCAAACTACTGACAGCCAGCCCAAGCAGTGAAGGCACCCAAAGCTCCCAGGAAATGTTGCACAGCTGAGAAACGAGCCACCAGAACCAACTCTATGTAAGCTTCTTCGTGGTTTTCACAAGCAGCCTGTCATTACCAGCTAAGCTCTGCATTTGCCAAGAATCTCACCAGGGTGCCTTGTCATAACCAGTAAGAGCCCACACTGGGAGGATTCCTTGCGAAGCCCTTTCTGTGCCAGCCACAATTGCCATCTCTGTCCTCTTTATGCCACATGGATTCCTGTGATAAGAGGTCCGGCCAGACAGGTCCCAATGTCAGCAGCATCTTCTGGCAGCTTTTGTTAATGATGGCACAGCCAAACAGCAACTCCCTGCATTACTGGCTTGCTACTAAACCAAGCGCAAGGTGAGCAATGCATGTCCCCGCTTTTCGAGGCTTGTAATTCTGCTCCCACCATGCATATAATGTGGCCTGCGCTGGACTCAAAATCACAGCAGCCTGTGTGGTATGAACAGGGAGACCCATGTGAGATAAAGCCAGGAGCGCATGCAGATTTCGGAGTTGAAAGAACATCAGCTGTATACATCCGCAACCCTTTGAATCTCCCACATAGAGAAGTATAGCTTTACCTTGCCTGTACAGAGAAACATACAAACAGCATCCTCTGTACCGAAGCATTAAGCTGAAAAAATCAGAAAATATATAAGTATAGGAAGCAGTATACTTAGAAGGAACTCGGCAGATTATCCAGAACAGTCCTCTCACCCCCCAAATCCCAAGAAAGGACATCCTTCATTTAACCTTCCTTGGCAGATCCAGGGACCAACATTCTCTTGATATTTCCCAGCCTCTCAGACGCACATTCCAATGGAATGGCTCTTGCAGTTTAGAAGGTACTTCCTAATAGGTTGCCAGATTCAACCTCCCTGCAGGTTTTTATTTAAAGACTTGGAATTAAGCCCACAAAAGTTTCCAGCTCACATTATTTTTATTTACTAGCCACTTGCCCAAACATGCCTGCATTAGACATTTGTAGCATGTCATCGTCTTCAAATAAATAAAAAAGACCAGATCTCTTGCCACAAACAGAATTTCCCCTTCCTGATTGTCTAGAGCCACTCTTGCTCATCCCGGGTAGCCAGACATACGGCTTTTTTACTAACCTGTTTAAAACCTTTGCTCCTTCTCTCATCCTCAGCAGATAAGTGAACATGAGCCACATTCTCTTCCCCACCCCAGTCAGAAATTTTATAGCCTTCTGTATAACTGAAAATTGCCCACCACCCACCCCAAATACAAATGAGCAGCTGGATTTCCCTTTCAGTTCTGAGAATTCCACCTTCATCAGTTCACAAGACCAACCTTCCCAGTGCACCATGTTCCACTCTTCTTTTGTGCACAGTCATTGTGGCCCTTGAAACTACGGGGCGACCCAAGTGCATCCAATGTTTTGGGCTCCTTCACAAGAACACATTCCATCTGGTTTTCCACAACATGAGACCAGGAGAGGCGTTTTGTGGGGGTTGCTTTCTGTCATGTGCACCAGTCCATTCTACCTAGCTGCCCCAGTCACAAATTCCACTCAATCCAACCAGCACCCCCTCCACTTCCTTTCAGCCCGAGAGCTCTTTTCCTTTCCTCCCTGAGTTCTGGGGAGTTTTCTCTCTGCTAATCTCTTCTTTCTTGTAAACAAACTACAAATGAAACTTTCATTACAAAAAAAAGAGCACAAATCCATTACCACGGTCCCTCTCCGGGCTGGGCGCCTCAGCAACCATGCCATGCCAGGGGTGACACTGGTGAAAGCGACAGCAGCTGCCCTAATCAGCCAGCACAATCTCTTGCCTGGCCTCTCCTGGCCTAACCTTCCTCACCCTCCCCTCTCCTCTCGCTCCCTCCCCACCCCATTCCCCCGCCCAACACATCCAGCTCACAGGAGCACCCTGCAGTAAAGTTCCACCGATTAGGGTCACGGAATATTGACTCAGCTCCTTTACCGAAAGAGCAACCAAACCCCTGCCAGGTACGTTCATAGGGCAACACCCAGAGAAAGGAGTGGAGTCCAAAGACAGGCGCACGCACACACCTTCCACCTGCTCCACTATTCACACTAGACTGATATCCCCATCATGTCCCACCTGGATAAAAGAAAAAAGGCACCGGTCTGCAACGCATTGCATTTCTGTGACACCCGGCCACCACCCCGGCCCCTCAGCATGGAAAAGAGCTTTGTAAACATCTGTAAAGTCTTCCAGCTTCCCTGATGACACAAAAAAACAGGGAGGGGAGGGGATACTGGCAGTGAGAAGGACCACAGAGAAAGTCTTCCATTCTGCTTTTTCTTTCTTTCTAGCCTTCAACTGGAACCTCTTTCCATTTTTCTCTGGAATACAGACACCCCACAGAAACCACCTTCAGTGACACAATTTTGTTCCAGAGCTCACCATGTAACCCTGCCTGGTAAATGTAAGAAGCAAGTGCTATCAATAACCTGGTTCTTTTACAGCCAGGGTCAATTTCCCTGGGCTGGGCTTATGTTATGTGTGATCCCAAACTCAGGAACACCTCCTGCCCACCTCCTCCTTCACACCCCAATATTCCTCACAACACTCTACTCTCTTTCTGGATGCAAACAACCATTTGTTGCCCATTTTGCCATCAACGCAATAGTCCTCCCAAACTATAAAGACTGCCAGGCGAAGGAGGCATGCCACACTAAGAGCTTCCCATTTGTGGAGGCCTGCCCGAGTCCTCTACACCCACACAGGTCAGCAGGACTGGCGAGGGTGGCGGCACCAGTGAAGTTGGGCTCAGACTTTCTCCGCACTGCTGCACCTCCACTCGAAAAGTATTCGCGCAAAGATCCAAAGAGCTGCTTTAGGTACAGCCAAGAGCTTTGACACGCTCTGTGGGATTTCGAGGTTTTTTGCTCTGAACAAGATCAGAGATGCAAAATGCTTCCTTTGAGTGGGAGAGGTGGGAGGGGTCTGCGGGGAGAGATGCTTTTCAAGAGAAGTGTGGTTCTGTTTTTAAATACATATCCCTTTGCTTTGCAAGATATGTGTTGCCCTTTATGCACAGAGAGCCTGAGTGTCATTCCCCCCCCCCCCACTGGAACAGTTTGCTGTGGTTGCAGCCAGCAAAAGGCCCACCAAGTGTGTCAGGCTGTGTCCATGCATTTGAGATGGAAAGGACACTGGCATGGGCCGAGGGAACTTGTTCTGCCCCCACTCTCCTTCGAACATGGCCTCCGAGCCCAGAGGAGCAGGAGAGGAATCCTCACAGCCCAGGGACGGTGCTCCTTCTCCCAATTCTTGCAGCTAACCCCTGGGGCTTGGTGGGTGAACCAAGCAGAAAACTTCCCCTTCCTCACAACATGCCTTCAGAAAAGAAAAAAAGGAGAGATGTCTGCTCCCTCTCCAAGGCTCCCTGTTGTCAAAAGCAGGTGTGGGGAGAATCTGGCCCCACTACAGCAGAGAGGCTGTGCTTTTATTTCCCCCCACAGGAACAGCAGCCATTCCTCTATCCAGAGTGTAACTAGCAAAACGAGTGCATCAGTGTTACCTGTGACCTATGTGGGGGTTTTTTTGGTTTTTTTAAAAATGAATTTGCATAGTTGTGTGCTCCACCTTGATATCATCCATGGTGAAGGGCAGGATGATATAAAATTTATAAATAAGGAGTGTACTTGAGAAGGGGACTAAGCCTGCACCCCAGCCTTTGGGGAGCAATCCTGCCCTTTCACTGGACAGCCTCACCTCTTCAACCAGGTTGGAGAACGGCCCCCATACCCCATGAGCCAACACTAACAGGTGGGTGGGGCTACCCACCTGTCAATCATCTGACATTATGACATCAGGTGACCGGCAGGTAAGCAGTCCCAACCGCCTGTCAAGGTTGACCCCCACAGGGTGGGTGAAGCAGCTTCCAGCAGGATTGAAATCTCCACTCACCAGCTGATGAGAGGAAGGTTCAATCCTGCTAGGTCTACTTCACTAGCATGTTTCCCACAGGAAAAGAGCTGGTGAAGTAAGACCCAGCAGGACTGCACCCTACTCCCGGCCCATCAGCTGATGCCACCCAGTGTTGGTCAGGTGGATGTGGTTTGGGGGAAATGGCCTCGTGGCCAAACAGGACCTCTGAGTATCCCTGAGTTCTGTTTCTTGGTCACCCTGGAATGTTGGGAAGTGGATTTTATTTATATGATGATGATACTGAGCATTTATATGGTGTTTTCCAGTTTCCAAAGCCACTCACATGCATTATCCAGCAATGTTTAGTTCATCTCTGAGGTGAGCAGGTATCATTTGTGTATTACAGATAGTGGGTTGACACTGTGAGGTCCAAACTGGATGCGAAACTAAGGCTGTACCCACCTCCCCTTCGGAGTGAGCCCCACTGTACCTAATGGGAATTAATTCTGAGTGTACGTGCATAAGTTTGTGCTGTAACTGTGTCACTTACTGATTTTTAAAATTAATAATAATAAAAGCAGATGTGATGAGATTTCCATGCGGAAGGAAGATTTAACCATCCCCTCCATTGCACTGGTCCAAGTGAGGAAAGGGGTGCTCAGACTTAGGAACTTTGTGTCAGAGGCAATATTTGAACCAGGAATGCCCTGGTCCACAGCTGAGTCTCTTAACCATTACGCTACTCAGCTCTCTTGTGTATCCATTTCATTTATAAAACATATTAGTCACTTTCCCTAAAAATAGGCCAAAGCAACACATAGTGTTGAAAACTTCAAAACTAAGTTACTCGTGCCCCTGACAGCGGTCCAATTTTTTAAGAAAAAGGGATGGGGAAACTATGAAAATTGGTGAATCAGCAGCCATGCGTAAGATCTGATTATTTAGAAAACTATTCTAAAACCACATGAGAGATGAGGGGTGGGATGTGAGTCAATAATGTTGTGATAATATAGTCCAACCTCTTCTGTAAGGTACTCATTTTATTGTTGTTACTTTAAAAAACAAATTAACAAGGACAGAACAGCACAAGGTAGCACTAAACAGAGGGACAGTGAGCAGCCACAAGGAATGTTTCATCTAAGCAGTAACATCCACCACTTCTCCAAGTTATCAAGCATTAAACACAGTCTTGTGAGCATGTCTAGAAGATACTGAGCCACATTTAATCATGGCATAACTACTTCAGTCCACAGAAAAGTGCATTCTATAGAAAGGGAAATTCTTTTGACTCCAAGCACTGGGGGCTGTTACATAGCCGATATTGCACCTGGAAGCCTAGAAGCCCGATGGAATCACCAATGAAGCCCAGTGGCCATACCCAAAGACCACACAAAAGGACAAAGAATGCTACCTGCTTTTACACTATACAAATCACATGCAGCAAAAGCCTTTCTGACAGGTTGGCTAATGTGTGCTGCTCTTCACAGCAAGCCCTACTCTCATCATTATCCATTGCATGAAACTGTACCCCTCTTGGGTGTAACAGAAGAGAATCTGCTCAGGAACACTGTACCAGCTAAGACATTAAAATATAAGAAATGGAGCTGGAAGCATTACTTGATTAATCAATTATAATACATTAGCTGCAGATGTATTTTAATCAGAGCTGTCAGCCCTGAAAGAATGTTCAGTGCTGATAGTCTCTTTTGGGGGGAGCATACAAGCCATGCATTAAAAGGATTTTGAAAACAATACATGATATGCCTTTTATTTATGGTAAAGGAATAATCACTTTCATTGAATAATATGCTCAAAATACCACCTACATTGAGACAGAGGTAATTGTGGCAATCAGCTTAACATTAACGGTTGATTAATTACTTAAAAACATTATAAAGAAATTTGACTAACACCTCTTGATCCTGAACACTTTTACTTGAGAAAGAGGCATATTAAACTTATTTCCAAATTGTACTTACAGGGCAATTCTATACATGTCTACTCAGAAGTAATTCCTATTACGTTCAATGAGACTTACTCCCCGGTAAGTATATACAGGAATCCAAATATATAGATTTCATATGGGCATACTTGATATTTGCTAGATTCCCTATCGCCCTCAATTCCTGTCCTTTTCCAGATCAGAAAGAGACAGATATTTAAACATGAAAAGTATTCCATATGTCACTGCTCGAAGCAAAAAAGGAGCAAACTCTACAGAAAAAAGGTTTCCAAATTTCTGCCTCCAGGCATATTTAAAGCGAACACTGTTGGGGAGGGAGGGAACAGGGCTACAAGCCATGCCAGGGGAAACTGCTGTCAGACAGGCTTTCAAAACTGCCCTTCCTGAAGCTCGAAGGCTTTGCTTAGCCTTCAGCAGGCGAGAACCGGCACCCAGTTCCAAAGTCCATTAGAGCCAAGAAATATGGATTCATTTTATTTGAATTGCTAACCTGCTCACACCCCTCAAGCTCAGGACAGATTAAAACATTTAAAAATGGTTGCAAAGCAGGCAAATTATCCACACTCTTCAGCATTAAACAAAAAGATGGCACAGTACAACCCAAAGTGGCTCGTGTTTTGACATGCCACATGGGGAAGGAAATCCCACAGATGGTAGGCAGCGACTCAAAATACCTCTTTATACGTCTTCCTGTACAAACTTGGTTCTCGAGAGGGAATAATCAAGTGAGTATTTGGGGGAGGTCTAAAAAATTGTGAGGCTATCAATAAAATCCTCGGAGTTACACACCCAGGTGCCATGAAAATCCCTCTAGGTCTAGGACTAGCCAAGGCTCAAGTTCCTGCTCTGCCAGGGCTCAACAGGATCAGTCTCAACAGAAAAATGGGAGCACAATGAGAGTTGTAGCCTTGGGGGGCCTCACTGGGTTTTTTTGCCCCGGGTGACCCCATAAGGGGCGCCATTGAGGCAGTGTGTGTACACAAATGTGTGGGGGGGTGCCAAACTGCATCTTTGACCCAGGTAAAATAACGCTTCGTTTTGGCCCTGGCAAAGAATACGAAATCTCAATGTGGGCGCTAAAAAAAAAAGTCTTCTAACTTGAAATGACACGTTCTGGAGTAAACAAGTGAATTAGAAAACTTTGCACACTTTGCTAGGGAAAACTTTGCACACTTTGCTGGTGACTATCTGAGTGATAAAACATGAACAGTATTTGCACTGTAGATGAGGGACTTGTTGAACTCAAATAGGCACTGGATTCAATATTGCAGAGGAAAGGCTCCAATGAAACCTACCAAGATTCATTTAAAGCAGAAGAGGAAAATAGGCATTTGACAGTTACCACCTACCCTACCTTAATGGAAGTGTTCCCTCCCATCCCAAGTCCAAACTCTCCCCTTTGCCCAACCTATACCCTGCCAACAGTTCACTGTCTGTTCCACCAAATATTAAGGGAAGTGACATTACTGCCAAGAAACTATTAGCATGTGACGCCTGTTCCATTGTTCCTCCACCCAGCTGGGGAGAAAAAACACAGGAAGTAAATAGCAGACCTGAGAAAGGGTTTGCGAAAACAGAGCCAGAAATATTTCCCATTAAGAAAAGTACTGTTCGCAACACAGCATCAAGGCTTGCTTTTGAAAAGCCTTCACCTTACCCACAGATACACTCATTCCTGGGGACTTTCCTCCTTCCTTTTCTGCACCAACCCTTCTCTCCCCCCCCCCAAGCTCCCCCCCCCCCCAAGCTCAGGCAGGCAAATCTTGACGGAGTGTTTGCAACGAGCTGGTGCCCGGAGGTTGCTGCCTGAAGCAGGGATTGACCCATAAAGCCCAGCTTTACCTCCGGGGAGAAATCTATTTCCAGTCCAGTCCACCCACCCCCACCCAAAAGGGGAGGAAGAGCTGGAAGAGGAGGAGCGCCATGGCAGAGAGAGAGAGAGAGAGAGAGAGAGAGAGAGAGAGAGAGAGACCCCCGCCCCTCCTACTCTCCAGGTAGAAAGGAGATGATGGAGGGAAGGCTAGGGAAGGGGGGGTGTCTCTCCCTGCGCCTAGGGTGGGAAAGGGAAAATCGATGCTGGAGAGAAGGAGAAGCAGCTCCCTGGGCGAATTGATGGGTCTGGAGCTCCCCATTGATCTGCCTTCGCCGCCGCCTCTCCCCACTTTCTTCTTTCTGCGCTTTTGTGCTCTTCCGGGGAGGGGAAGATGCTGGCGAAGGAAGGGAAAGGAGGAGAAGGGAAGGACGCGCTAACCTTAACCTTTCTCCAGGCATCGGGCTCATTAGAGACGCTAATGAGAGGCCGCTCGGAGGGGGGGGGGTTGTCTCTAGGTGCTAAAGAGGGGAAGACGAGGCCGAGGCGGTTCGGTTCGGGTAGCTGTCTGGGAAGGAGGGTCGGTAGGTAGAGGAGTCGTGGGGGCCAGTCTGGAATCAGAACGCACGAGGGAGTTTTCAAAAACGGCGAGATTCCGCCCCTCCTCCCTCGAGCCAACGGGACCCCGGCCCGCCGGCCCCGATCCACGCATTACCAGCCTCACAACTCCGAGCGCCGCGTCTGACACCCCCCCGGCTGGCTGCGCGCAGATTCCGCGCGAGGCCACCCACCCACCCACCCGCTCCCCTCACCCCGGCCAAAACGCCAGCAAACTGTCAGGCGAGCCCTGCCCGACACGCAGCACTCTGTAACTACTTTTCACACGCGCGCGCACAAACCCAGCGCCCTGCTCTTGCGCGCACAAGAAGGAGAAATGCGGTGTTACTACAAACTCATTCACTTCGCAGCTGCCCACGTTCCAGTGGGACAGGAGTGCGTCTGCAAAAGGAACTCTCCAGCAACTGTTGTAACACTCGTCGGATAAGTTCCCGGGTGTGCATCCACACATGCACACACCCCTCACTCCCACCCAGTAAAGTCCTCGCAACTTCCTTCCTGGAGACGGGCCCCAGGCCGTCCTCCATTGTATCTACCCGGAGTACACGGAGCAGCCGCCCACCGCCAGGTCCTCCTCCCCTGCCCACCTCCGTGTACACGCAGAGCCCGAGCAACCTGTCAACAATCGCCGGGCGCGCGGCTGCTCCTCCACGAGTTCAGTCCGGCATTCACACGCCCCCTGTCCCCTTCCGCCTCCACGCGCCTCCCATCCCTCTCCCCCCCCGTACTGCCAGGCATCGCTGAACACTCTTCTTCCACCTCTTGCCGTTGACCCCCCCCCACGGATTCTCCCCCCCCGAACATTCCAAGCGCAGAGTGTATGCGGCCCGTTGGCTAACTCCAAACGGACACCCCCCCTCCCCGTTCCTTGAGCGCGCTCCTCTCTCCGCGTCCCCACCCCGCAGTCGCGGCTCGTCTTCCTCCACCCCCCCCCACCCGAGGATCCCGAGGAATTCCTATAGTGGCAAGCAAACAAAAGCGAACCCCCTCCGATCAAGGACGCGCCCCTCCAGTCGCAGGCTGCTCGGCGCTCCCCTCCAATAAACTTGCCTCCGCCCCTTCCGTGCCCACACGCCCCCTCCCCACCCCCACGCGTGGCCGCCCCCTGAAAAAGGCGCCCGGCAGTGTAAAGCGCTTTGGCTGCCGGAAAGTGAAACAAGAGAGCGAGAGCGGCGAGGGCAGCCCCGCCGCCGCCGCCCCCCATCCCTCCCCAAGCGGCCACCTCTCGGGGGTCTTCCACCCGCACGCCCAATTCGCCGGCGCACACCCCGGGGTCGCCAGGGCTTTCCGGACGCTCCTCCTTGGGTACGCACACCTTCCTCTCTCTGCGCGCCCCCAGTGCCAGGCTAGCCTGGGTTCAACTGGACCACCACCCCCTCCCGGGGTGGGGGAATGGCTGGCTGGCCCCAAGACCCACAAGTTGCCCCCCCCCGCCCCGCCAAGACCCGCTGCTTTTGCTCGTAGCAGGGCGCACGGAGCGCGGCGCGTCCGGGGACGCACGGCCGTCCCCCTCTCTCTCCTCCCGTTCCCTGTGGCCGGGGCGGCCCGTCTCCTGCCCGGCCCCAGCCATCGCCTACCTGCTGCGGGGCCGCTGCGGCGCCTGGGGCCCGCCGCCGGCCTGCGCCAGCCCTGGCCGAGAGAGAAGGGGGCGCTCCGGGGAAGGCTGACAGCCAGCTGCTGCCCGAGGAGGAGCGCCCCGCCGGGAGGGGAGCGGAGAGGAGAGAGGAGGGCTGGCACTGCGGAGCGCGTCACTCCCGGATCGGGGGGAGGGGGGAGCGAGAGAGAGAGAGACGGGGAAGAGAGGGCTGGGGGAGGGGGGACACAGGCAGCCTGAGCCTCCTACACGCATCCCGGGAGGGGGGGGAGACCAGGAGGCGGAGGAGGCGGCGCACGCCCTGTCGGAGACACATAGGCGCACACACCGTGCGCGCAAGGAGGCGAAAGCCAGAGGGAGACGCTGTGTTGTGTCGCCGGAGGGTGGAGAGAAAGAAACGGGGGGAAATGCACGAGGAGAGGAGGAGGCAGAGAGGGAGGGAGGGAGGGGAGCCCGTCCATTTTCTAAAGAGCGGCCTGGACTCCTTGCCGGGAAGGATGATGGAAGGCAGGTACGAGGCATCCTGCAGGAAGGGCAGGGCTGGATGTGCCCTGCAAGGAAGAGGGGCGCTCCCAGCAGGTTATTCACAAGGGGCGCTCGCTCAGACACACACCGGTCCGTGGCACTTTTCGGGGAACTACCCACGTTCAAGTTCTTGCTTACAGTGGTACCTCGGGTTAAGAACTTAATTCGTTCTGGAGGTCCGTTCTTAACCTGAAACTGTTCTTAACCTGAGGTACCGCTTTCGCTAATGGGGCCTCCCGCTCCCGCTGGAGCACGATTTCTGTTCTCATCCTGAAGCAAAGTTCTTAACCCGAGGTACTATTTCTGGGTTAGCGGAGTCTGTAACCTGAAGCGTCTGTAACCCGAGGTGCCACTGTGCTTGGGAGCAAGTTCATAGGCCAGCCCAAGACAGTTTGGTGCCGGCGGCAGGAAATCCAAATGGCTTTACTCAACAAGAGGACACAATCCACCACGCAAAGCGGAGAATGACAGCTCTCATTATTTCTCATTATTTCAGCGAGAGCTTCCAGATGAATTGTGTTCCAAGGGCCAAACCTTTTGCCACATGTGTGTTGAAGGTGTTTCTCTGATATGACATGTCGGGATGTGCTGTAGTTGTTTGCTTAAGGCTGCCGATAACTGCATAGGTATTTGAATGCCTAAGCTAAGGGCATGACCCCTGGCCTCTCCTGGCCTAAACTCAACACTATTTGTTTCAAATCAATTACTTTAATATTATTCAATAGGACTTGCAGCTTGCCTCCAATCAGAAAGTAAAGAAAGTTGAAATTGGAGCAGTTTGAAGTGGAATTCAAAATCTACATTAAACTGTAAAGTTGTCATTTGGTTTCCATGCCTCCCAATGTTTGGGCTCTGTTTGTCCCACCAATTTCCCCTGGGAAAATCTACTTTTTACTGCTGAATCAAAGCAAATGTCAATTGGGTGGAAAGCAACAAGGCAAACTGAAAACCTCTTGGACCCCTGCTTTCCAGGCAGGGGACACGCAAAGCATGGACGAGCCCTTTGAACCAGCAGGAAAACCAGTTTGGTTGCTGAATGTATCCAGATGCCACAGACATGAGGAGAGATGCAAACCTGTTTCGGATTGTACTGGAAGCAAATGTTAATGGAGGTGAACTCTTAACATGCAGTTCCATGTTAAGTTCATGCTTGGTGCCCCTCTGGAACTGACCAGAGGGGCACCAAGCAAGAACTTAAGTGGCATCCAGGACCTAAGGTGGGATACAACTGTTGTTGAACAGATTTGGAACAGTGGGCACGGTGCTATCCAATTCAACATATATTCAAACCAACATATAACTGGACAATTGCCAAGAAAGTCCAAAGAGGAAATTTCCCCAAAATGAAGGAGCTGGTTAAAAGGATGTTGAAGGGGAAAGTGTATATAGGGTTAAATCTCCCCAGAATGCTTGGGAATGCTTAAAACCACAGATAGTAAGATTACAACAGGACTATAGAACATAAACAAGGAAAGGTACCACTTAGAGCCAAGAGCTTTTTCTCTAATGGTACTGGTGTTTTGGACAAACTTTTTCACTGGTGGTGCAGAAATTCAAAAGGCCCCATCCATATTGGCATTCTATCAGCTGTTGAAGATACACCAGCTGAGGCAAGCATTCCCCTGAACCTGAACTTCCTGAACAAATTGTTTTAATTGTTGTTCAGCTGCATTCTTTTTAACTGGCTTATTTAATGTATATCTTAATTATGGGTGTTTTTAATGCTTTGAGGGAATTGTTTTATTGTGTGTCTTAATGATGTATGGATTTATAATTGATTTTATACTTGTAAACTACTTAGAAGCCATTTTTGTATGTAAGCAGCAAACAAGCAAAAAAAATAACAGGATGCTGATCAGAGTCAAGGAAGCAATTGGAGGATATGAATAGGGCTACTAGACACGATGGCTATGTTTTCCCTCTACTATCAGTGACAGTATGCCTCTAAATACCAGTTGTTGGGAATAATAATAATAATAATAATAATAATAATAATAATAATAATAATATTTATTTATACCCCGCCCTCCCCAACCAAGGCCAGGTTCAGGGCGGCTAACAAGCACTAATAAAAACAAGTTGAATGAATACAACTTAAAAACAAGATTAAAATACAACCTTAAAATATTGAAACATTAAAATATTAAAATGCAGCCTCATCACAGGAGGAGAAAGGAAAAAGGAAAAAGAAAGAGGGGGAGAGAATCAAGTTGATTCCAAGCCAAAGGCCAGGTGGAACAACTCTGTCTTACAGGCCCTGCGGAAAGAAATCAGATCCTGCAGGGCCCTGGTCTCATGAGGCAGAGCGTTCCACCAGGCCGGAGCCAAAGTTGAAAAGGCCCTGGCTCTGGTTGAAGCCAGTCTAACTTCCTTAGGGCCCTGGGCCACTAGGGTGTTGTTATTTATGGACCTTAAGGCTCTCCGTGGGGCATACCGGGAGAGGCAGTTCCGTAGGTACAAGGGTCCTAGGCCGTGAAGGGCTTTAAACATCAAAAGCAGCACCTTAAATCTGACCCTGTACTCCACCGGGAGCCAGTGCAGTTTGAAAAGCACTGGGTGAATATGCTCCCATGGCAGAGACCCCGTGAGGAGCCTCACTGCAGCATTCTGCACCCTCTGGAGTTTCTGGGTCAGCTTCAAGGGCAGCCCCGCATAGAGCGAATTACAGTAGTCAAGGCTGGAGGTGACCGTCGCATGGATCACTGTGGCCAGGGCGGGGCAAAAATGAGAAGAGTGCTGTTGTGCTTAGGTCTTGCTTTTGGGCTTCCCATTGAAATCTGGTTGGTCACTGTGAGAACAGGATGCTAGACTAGGTGGGCCATTGGCCTGATCCAGAAGGCTCTTCTTACGTTCTTATGAACGTTCACTTCAGAAAATGGAAGTCTTGTTCCAATGAGAACAAGCAGGAACACAAGCTTTGATTAAATAAATTCAAGAGATGAAAATAAAAGTAGTCAAGGAGCACATTGCTAAAAACATGAAGACCAACTACCAAAAAATCTTTAAATATATTCAAACAGGACATTAGCTAGAGAGGCCATTGGAGCTTTAGATGGCAAAGGTGTGCTAAAGGAGGAAAAGGAGATTGCAGCTGAATGAATTACCGTATTTTTCACTCTATAACACGCACTCGACCATAACACGCACGTAGTTTTTAGAGGAGGAAAATCCGTAGGCATGCCACCCGTAGGCATTCCCTCCATAACACGCACAGACATTTCCCCTTACTTTTTAGGAGGAAAAAAGTGAGTGTTATGGTGCAAAAAATACGGTATTTGCATCTGTTCTCAAAACAGTAGCTATAAGAACTAAGGCAAACAGCAGTAACAAGAGACAAAGTTTTAGACCTTATCAACAACTTAAAAGTGAGCAATTGACTTGGGGGAATGAGTTTTCTGCAAGGCCAAACATGCATGGAAAGGGGGGGGGGGGAGAGAGAGACAGACAATTACAAGCTGCAAGTTTAGCTGAAGTAGAAGGAACCAGGGTGCAGTTGTCCACAATGTTGCTTTGGGAATATGAAGCATAGGCAGCACTTTTGCCACCTGCTGCAGTGCTCACTAAACCCATGCTGTGTTCTGCAAATACCTTTGTCAATAAAATGCATTACAGCGATTCATACATATGTGGCGTTCTCTCATCCCAAGAAAGTTAAACATTGCCTGCCACACTGCCCCTAAACCTCTTAAGGTGTGTGTGACCTTGTTTCCACATTTAGGACCCAAAAGGATCATAGCGAGTTGTGCTGGACTGAAAGAGAAAGGGTTCGGGGGGGAGTTGAGAGCGTGGGTCTTAGAGGACATGTGTCGAGAAAAGACTGGAGAAGCTGCCTCT
The DNA here is from genome assembly GCF_965112155.1 of Podarcis liolepis. Lineage (NCBI taxonomy): Eukaryota > Metazoa > Chordata > Lepidosauria > Squamata > Lacertidae > Podarcis > Podarcis liolepis. Next base: position 3,186,758 of record NC_139559.1, on the reverse strand, counting down.
GGGTGGTGGCGCTGGGATTAGGGAGAGTCTAGTTGCAGTGGATAAGTGGGTCAAATGAGGCTAAGGTGGTTCAAGAAAATAATAGCCATGGGTGGGAGGAGGACCATGAGAACTAGCAACCGCATACATTCGAAGGAAGGAGGACAAATAGCCAAGGGAGACAAAGCATTATTTATCAAGTAATCCTTCATAAAATACTGTACTGGCAGTGCAGGGGTATTGGCACATCTCCCAAAAGTGGGGGAACACATTTCAGCTGCCACTGCAGAAGCGGTAAGTCATTCCATCAACTGTCCTACTGACACTTTTTTATTATTATTAACCAACCTTTCTCTGTGGCCACTTGTCTTTGTGGTTCCTGTGCTGACCCCCCAGCAAAGTGACCCCCTACACTGTCACTCAGAGACATAAAAACTACTGCCGAGGCAAGAATTCAAAGTCCAATCTACCAAATTACTCATCTGCAAAACAACAGAGCCCTGCTTGGTGTGACCTAAGAGGAAATTCCTCCCCAAAAAACCTGGGTCTTAAAGGAGAAAGTGAGTAAAGGTAAAGCAGCCTGATGAACAGACAGCAAGAGCACCAATGTTGGGGAAAGACACAGAGATAGGAAAAGGCATTGGAGGCAAAGCGGCTGATGGGAAGTGAGGTCTTGAGAAAGGACAAGGGAGAGGAGGTGGCATGAGCAAAGCAGCGGGGAGGGGGAGATGGGTTTATTTGAGGAATTGGATACACATCTCCCTGCCACGCATTCACTGACCTGTCATTTCCTGACAAATCTCAGCACAGGTTTTTACAAGCACCCTGCTGCCGTCGTGCATGGATGCTTACCCCCATCTACGTAAGGAAGGCCAGGCAGTTGCCAGTACCCACAATTATACCCCTTATTTGATCAGTGCAGTTTATGGGACCAAAAGCCTTACTCTTTTGAGAATCATTGCCCTGTGCTAATGGGATCCTGGGGGACTTTTTTGTTTGTTGCTCAGTTGCATGAACTGATGCCAGGCATAAAAAGTCCAAGACAGTTACATTTGAATTTGGAAGAGGAGATTTCTTAAAAAATGAGAGGATTAGTTAAAAGTAACTTGAAAAGAAAAGTCAGACCTGTTCTGTCCTTTCAGGAAGCTTGGAGGTTAAATGAACCTAGTTGAATAAATGAAATATATAACACAGATCAGATCAGAAAGGCTACAAAGAAGCCGACAAGGATGCCAGTGTGGTTATATAGCACAGACAAGGAAGCTGTAAAATCCAAGGAGGCTTCCTTTAAAAAGCGGAAGTCTTGCCCAAATGAGGAAAACAAAATGAATAATGCCTGAGCTTCCTTCGCCTAACAGTAAGCCAAGCACAAAAAGAAGTAGAAGGCCAAAAAGAAGTAGAAGGCCAAACCATTCAATGACAAAGGAGTGGAAGTGGGTGGGGAGATTTTAAAGATCATCAAATGAATTCTTCAATCAGCCTATTTATGCCATTTTAAAAAATAATTCTCTGTTTTACATCCTATTTTTTCTGGTGCTTTTACATTGATTTTGGTTGTTTATGGTATTGAGGAAGGGGCTGTTTTATACAGCTGTTTTAATTCTACACTGTTTTGGTAGAACACTGCTAAAAAGTGGTACATAAATTCCATGTCAGTCTTCCCTGTAGAAGCTGTTGCAGAACTCATACCTGAACTACTCTTTTAAGGGAGAATATACCGTATTTTTCGCTGTATAAGACACACCAGACCACAAGACGCACCTAGTTTTTGGAGGAGGAAAACAAGAAAAAAAATATTCTGAATCTCAGAAGCCAGATCAGCAAGAGGGATCACTGCACAGTGAAAGCAGCAATCCCTCTTGCTGTTCTGGCTTTTGGGATAGCTGCGCAGCCTGCATTCGCTCCATAAGACGCACACACATTTCCCCTTACTTTTTAGGAGGGAAAAAGTGAGTCATATAGAGCAAAAAATACGGTAACTATAACCATGATTGAGCTGATCTGCTAAGTAGACCGGATGTACTTGATGCCCCCCCACCCCACCCCGCCAGGCTCTCCCCCTGCAACCTTTCCATTGTCAATGCAAGCAAGCAGAAGGTCTCCAGTGATCAACCTAGAACAAGAACCTTGCAGTTACACATAATACTTCTACTCAATGCAAAGAGTCACGACACGCCATCACAGGTGCTGACACCGTATCTTGCACCTCCAGGCAAACTGCTACAAAGCTCCTACTCTCAGTTCCACTAATTGTGTACAGTATGTGTATATCTCTGTGCCTATCCAGATGCAGATCTAGATATAATATGTTTGATAATAACATTTGTTCAGCCCGATTTTTCCAATTTCTGCAGTGCAAAGGTTCTGCAAAAGTTAATCAAGAGCAAAGGGCAGTGGAGAAAAAAACAAAAATACAAACAATTATATAGTAACTTCCTTTTGCAAACATGATTAAGGGAGGCCCTGGTGGTCATTACAAGAGATCTTGGGTCCCCAAGAGAGCGATTGACTCACAAAATGAGTCTGTGCTAGTCACTTGATGTCCTTGTGCCTCTGGAAAAAAGTTAATAGATACATAGCGGAATATGTTAGGCTTCACATTGTCAACCAGCTGTCCTAAGTAATGAACTTTAGAAATGTAAACCTTGCATGAGACCAGTTAGGAGGGGAAAACATATCCCATATTTTAGGGAATGCCTTTTCACATGCAAACGTCCTCCTACATTTTTGTCTTCAAAAGTGGCCCTGCTTAAAGAAAAAGGCTCTGCTTCAGATACCTTGGACTACTAACTGAGGTTTAAAAAGTGGCTAAGAGAAGCAAGGCCTTCCCAATGCCCCCCCCCCCCCTTGTGGAATTTGCTACCTAGGTAAGCCCACCCAGACTCCTACGAAAGACTGATAAAAACTGCAACGCCTAGTCAGCTAGTTAGCTATACTGATTAAAATATTCTGATAGACTAAGAAGTGTCCCCCATTAACTGGGCGACAAATGTTAACTTTTTAATAACCATTTTAATGCAGTGATCTGGATGACAGTTTCTATTGCAGAAGAGTTACGTTCTCCTATGCGAGAAAAGAGGAAGTCCCTCTTCTGAAATGATACTGCTGATGATGATACTAGATGTACTAGAGTACCATCTACACTCTTGAAGATGGTTCAGAGATTGCAGCTAGTGCATAACACAGCAGTCAGTGTCTTGGTGGACCTGATGGACCTGAAATTACATAACATTTATTCTCAGACACTTGCATTGGCTGCCTACTTGCTACTGAGCACAATTTAAGGTTTTGGTTCTGACATACAAAGCCCTCGATGGTTTGGAGCCATCACCGCAAGGAGTGCCACTCCCAATGTTGTCCATTCGCACAACTTGAGGTCTCATTTGCACATTCTTGCAGATTTAGGCTGCAATCCTCTACTCATTTACTTGGGGCTTACTTCTGAGTAAGCATATATAGGACCGCACTACCAAGCAGTCAACTAAGACATAACATGCTTATTTTCCTCAAGCCTCTGGGTGGAAAACTGGATGCTGATTCATTGTTCTGGAATTTAGCTGTCGCTAAATGGCCTTATTGTGGTTTACTTTTGTTATTTAAATTAATAGTTTAATTTTTAATGTGTCTTCATGTGTCTTGAGGGGGGGCTTCCATATCTGAAAGGCAGGATGTGAATCAAATAAACAGTACTTTTTTATATTAAAAAAACCCTTATTGTAGGAAGATCATGATATTATGTAGGGGGAATGAGAGTTCATGTTTTGTGTCCCAGCAATGACGACTGTTTTCATCTGTGCTCTCTGCAGCCCCAACACACAGATGAGACCAAGAAATGTTTAGCATAAATAGCAGATTGAAGACCCGCAGGCCACCCAACTACCTTTAGCCTTTCAGGAATGGGAAGAGGAGAGATGAACACAGGGCACAAATCCTCCCCAGCACAAAGCAATGTTCAGCTCCCACTCACTTCACTAGCTTTCTATAATATCCAGTCTTGCTACTCCCACCACCCTGCCCTCATGCCTTTGGTTTGAAAAAAAATGCCTCTTGAAGATATTCTCTAAATTTGGCGCCTGCACCAGGTGTGACCGCCTGCTCCATTCCTAACACACCTCAAATTCCAACGGATGTCAGGGGAGAGTTTGGGATATGCAAGAGAGGAAGGGCTGGGTCCTGCCATGGCAACTCTGTCTCTTAAAATAGCTCTAATGGGTCTTGCAAATCCATAGCAACCAGCACGAAGCCTAACAGGGACATGTGGTATCTGAGTTCCAACGGCAGCTACCGCCGTGTTCTACGCTGACAAAATGACCTCCTCTTGGGCTGCTGCCCAGGAAGGTTTCAAAAATGTTCCAGTACTCCCTTTAACTTTGGTTGCCGGACTCCACACCAAAACAAGGCTGGGGGCTTTATATCACAAACAGGTAGTTCAGATCTGATTTTGCTGTGCCCACAACTGTCCACACATTCCCTTTTTTTGGACTTGGATATGTTGTTTAATAATCTTGTTGTATATGGTATTGAAATATGGGTTTTGTATATTATTGTATTTTTGTTTCGCTATGTTATGATGAAATAGTTTTTGTAGTGTTTGCTTGAAATGCGTCCCTGTCTCTTTGTTGAGAGCTACTTCGGGCATGCACAAAGCTATTTTGATACCTGTGCATGTGAATTTTCCCCCAAGGTAGTATGCAAAAGCATAATGAAAACATGTGCCCTTTGCAAGACAGGTAGGTTTCAATTTCAACCTGATTTTGTTTTGCTTTGTTCTTAGCACAGATGTCCTGCACAAGAGTAATATTCAGCTACAGCAAACTACTCTTTGCAGGATCGGGGGTGGTGGCAATATCCCAAACATTTAGGAATGCTCCACAGGCCACCGTAAGAGTTAAAACTTCAACCATGCATTCCCCACCACCACCCAAAAAATACAGCAGCAATAAAATACCAAATTATGATAATGGGGTCTTGCACAAGACATCCGTACTAAAAATTAAAAGAGAAAAGTCCAACATTTGCACCACAATTACAGTCTCCAGCATAATCGCCCACAACTGAGTGTATGGGGATCTTCAGAGAACTGTTCCAAAGTAGAAATAAAAAAATTCCTTCCAGTAGCACCTTAAAGACCAACTAAGTTAGTTCTTGGTATGAGCTTTCGTGTGTATGCACACTTCTTCAGATACACTGAAACAGAAGTTGCCAGATCCTTCTATATAGTGAGAAGGTGGGGAGGGGTATTACTCAGAAGGGTGGTGGGAATGGGTGATTGGCAGATAGCTGAGATGAGCCTGTTGACGACTCTTAACGACTGCAATAGGTCTTGCAGGAAAAGGCAAGGGGTGAGAAGGTGAAACATGGCTTAGTCATGTATAATGAGATAAGAATCCAATGTCTTTGTTCAGACCAGGTCTCTCCATGGTTTTAAGTTTGGTAATGAGTTGCAATTCAGTTGTTCCAAAGTAGGCATGCATTCAGCATGCAGTGATAAATGAAAATGGGTATTGGGGGCTACCACAAAGAAAGCAGCTAGGTGGTGCTCAGGTATGGAGCAAACAGAAACAGAGGAGTTGCAATAGAGACCACCCACTGAAACATCACCACACTATGTGACAAACTTCCCACCACACCCCATCAGTGACTGAAGATGTATAATGGGGTATTTTTATGTGTTGGGTTTTCTGTGGTAAAGGGAAATTAAGATTAAATGTCTCAGGCAAAGAAACCAAGGTGCATATCGCAAGAGAGTGGCTTGGCAGGACAATACCTTCAACACCACAGGTGCAATATTTCAGTCGGACACTGAACATGAGCCTAATAAATATTATTCTTTGTTTATGCTTGTGCAGTTGTGGGAATATATGACTCTTCAGGTCCCTCTAGTACTGTATTCTTTTTTTCAACAGTGGCAGTCAGCTATCTCTGGGAAGCCCACAATCAGAGTAGGAAGGTCATGGTACCCTCCCCATTTTTTGTCCCACTCTGTCTTGAGCGCAACAGTCATTTGAAGAGGGGAAGGTTGCCACTTGGACAGGTTACCAACTGCAGATTACGAGAAACGACAACACTACAAACATTTGGTTGAATCTCAGGTCAAAGCGATTGTGAGGGATTAGTCCATTTTAACAGATTACCCCCCTGACACTTCCTGCTCTCTTCATCCTAAACAAAATGATCCTTTCTTTGCCTGGCTTGGCTTGCTCTGTGTTTCAAAAATAAGGTGAATGTCCTCTCTCTTCCTAAAAGCAAATATGAAGCCTCATGGAAAGTGAAGAACCAGATTCCTTCAAAAACCTACACTTAACATCCTTGCCAGTCCTGATCAGGCAAAAAAACAAAAACTTGCCCATGTCCTGTTTGCTTTCTTGCGAACTGTCTAGCCAGAGTGGTGCATGCTCTGGTTATCTCCCGCTTGGACTACTGCAACGCGCTCTACGTGGGGCTACCTTTGAAGGTGACCTGGAAACTGCAATTAATCCAGAATGCGGCAGCTAGACTGGTGACTGGGAGTGGCCGCCGGGACCACATAACACCGGTTCTGAGAGATCTGCATTGGCTCCCAGTATGTTTCCGAGCACGATTCAAAGTATTGGTGCTGACCTTTAAAGCCCTAAACGGCCTCGGTCCTGTATACCTGAAGGAGCATCTCCACCTCCATCGTTCAGCCCAGACACTGAGATCCAGCGCCGAGGGCCTTCTGGCGGTTCCCTCATTGCGAGAAGTGATGCTACAGGGAACCAGACAGAGGGCCTTCTCGGTAGTGGCGCCCGCCCTGTGGAACGCCCTCCCATCAGATGTCAAAGAGATAAATAATCACCTGACATTCAGAAGACATCTTAAGGCAGCCCTGTTCAGGGAAGTTTTTAATATGTAACGCTGTACTGTTTTTAACACTGATTGGGAGCCGCCCAGAGTGGCTGGGGAAACTCAGCCAGATGGGCGGGGTATAAATAATAAATTATTATTATATTATTATTATTATTTCAGTCATTGTGGTCAGATCCATCAAATTAAAAAACTGGGACATGCAAGTCCTCTCCCGCTCTACAGCATGTTTTCAGATACAACAAATTCTAGTTAAAGAAAACAACCCCTTTCTCATCCCCTTCAAATACACACACACATACAATCCAACACACCCAAATCATAAATTTGTTAGTCTTTAAGGCACTGCAAGATTCTGCAGTTCCCTTGCAATGAACACAACTATTTTCTCACTATGGGGAGAAGAACAGCTGGGTAGACAAAGTAAAAGAAAGGGTTTGGAGCTCTTCCCCTCCATTGGTCCTCTGCTCCAAATCAGAGAACCACTCGTAACTTGGCAGTTTTGGCCCCGGCCTGCTTCAAACTTGGCGAAATTACACTTCAGTTTAAAACCTTTCCTCCCCTTTCTTCTTCTCAGGTAGCATAGCTAAAATTTGTTCTGTTCCTCAGCCAAAGCTGCACCCTTCACTTTAGCACTTTATCTTTAGCACTTTCATACTTAGCTTTAGACTAGGTTTAAACACAGACTTAGCAGCTACAGCAGAGCTGAGAAAATAGACAAAACAGTCAAGACACATATGTTATCCAGACTTTCTACTCCACAGAGAGATGGGACTAATAGTACGATCCTATAAATGACAACTCAGAGGCTATTGTGCTCAATAGGGCTTTCTTCCAGGCAAGTGGGTTGCAGTATTGGTCCGCAGAAGAACAACATTCAGCCCTCCAACTGCCAACTAATTCAGCTTCAGTCTGCTAACCTAAAACATTTTCTAAAATTATTTTCCAGCTTTGTTGGACCACCGTACGTCTTTCCTTATTTCTGTGCTCAGCCTTACATGCATGAATTCCACTAGAGAGAGATTCAGATTCCTGCTCACTTTCATGTTGCCAAAGGAAAAAACAACCACCTTCGTTTGCTTCTCTTCTTGGTGGAGCCCAAGATCTTTTGCACAAAGCACAGTTCTAACCTGTTTAGCTGGCAAGAGTGTCCTCCATTTACCAATTTAAGGCTAGGCTTAAAACAAAATGCCTTCACCCAGAGACCCCTCACTAGCCTCCTCCCTGGTTTTATTTATTCACTATATCCAGCCTGAAAGAGAGTTTTGTGTCATTCAAAAAGATGATGCACTGCTTTGTGAAACAGAGTTTGGTCCTGACAAAGGCAGCATTTAAAAGCCACTGTACGCTTTGCACTGTACGCCTGCTAGATTAAGACTGATTTGATAAATTATGAAGAAAGAAGCTCACCTGCTCCTGGGAATTCATGACACGCAACTTCATCTGCTTCAGGTAGGTGGAGGTGAGAGGCATGTTGTAGTCAATGATGCCAGAGACCAGAGAGGAAGGAGGTTCATTTTCTGTAAATAAATAGAAAGGAAGAGGGGAGTCATTTGGAAGTTAGGAGCCCAAACAACATCTGTCCACATTTTCCCCAAACTAAGGCCCAAACAAGACCCAGTGAGTGCACACATTTCCTGCTCCTATATAAAAGGAATGGAAGTGGGTTGATTAGGTCTATTTGTTGCAATGAAAGGTGCACAAGGGGAGCTGAATGCTTCCAAGCCTAATGAGTAACTGTAGAGAGTATATGCTCAGGAATCAAGAGTGGACTTTAGGCGCAGAAGTGGGCTCAGCTGTGCAATACCAGCATCTCTGACTGGTAGGGAGTATGAAGCTTCTGGACTGGCCAGGCTTATTATAGACAACAGGAGTCTGATCCTCCTCCCTTGTACTTTATGCCTGATGCTCTTCAGGCCATGCTTGCTGGGTCTGATGGGAGTTGTAGTTCAGCAACACCTGGAGGGCCAAAGGTTACCTATTCCCAACGGAGAGGGTTAAGTTTTGCGTCTACCTGCAATTCCATGCGGTTTTTTTTCAATAGATTCATGTAACTAGAGTTGGCCCATGTCCTTTGTGAAAGTTGATCAAGTATAATCTAATCCATCTCTCCTTCATAGGTGACAAGGCTGCCTCCATCACCACCCTCTCCCTGCACAGAGAGAATGAAGCTTTGGAACAAAAGGGCCATTTGTTTTCCCTGCCCCTCCTGGCAAAGTGGCAAAAGGCTTGCATATGAAGGATTAAAGAAAAAAGAAAAAAGTTTGGCTTGTGTAGATTATTTTTAAGGGCACCTATTGTGAAGGGACAACAAAAGAGTCTTCTGGCACCTAGGCGCTTCGTTGTTTTTGCTGCAACAGGCTAACATGGTTACCCTTCTGGATATTGTGGAACAGGCGCTATTGACAAGGACCTTCATTCATACTGTGCAGAATACAATCCATGTAGCCCCCATCTGGCCGTAACCTCTGCAACCAAATTCTCAGTGCAAAGCGGGGAGGAAGCAGAGCAAGGACGCAATGCTTGCTCAGAGCCAAGGAGCACACTGGAAAAAATATATCACAAGGCAGAAGGCCATTGTTATTTAGCAGATTAACAAGGGACATGTTTCAAAATCAACTGCAAATTGTTTTCATGAACCTGGCAAATGCCAGATTGCTGTTGGCAGGTGAGCATTCAGCACAAATATTCTTCTTCAGAATTTGCAGCCTTCAAAATCTTAACATCTGAGTCAGCCCTTCAAATAGGAGTTAATACCTGGGTCAAATTGGGAATGAAAAAAGATGCAGAGGAAAAACTAAGAGAGCTTGTCGTCAAGGCCACTTTTGCTTTCACAATGGCTCTTAAGGAAAATTGGCGACTGACCAGGGCCTCAGAAAATCCTGATATCTAAGACTTCAATATTATTAGCCATGAACACTTTCTATAGCACTTTCAGTTTCCAAAAGCCTTTACAAGCTTTATTTGCTTTTGTTTTGCAGGACCCCTGTGCCATGTAGTTTTTATGGCTCTCCTGGTGGCTTTAGAGATCAATGTCCACAGGATCCTTCTGGATCAGCTCTGTAGGCTAGGAGTCAGAGGCATGGTATTATGAGGATTCAGGTCTGTTAGCAGTAGGCAACTTTTGCTAAGCCCCTTGGGTTTTAAGGCACAGAGTGCCACAGGATTCCCTCCTGAAGATGCTGCTGGAAGCATTTCACCTAGGGATCTGAGGCATGGTATCATCAGTATGCTGGCTATTTAATTGCTACTGGACCCAATTAAATAAATTGACTCTGGCATTCATAAACACCCTAGGTCCCAAAAACTTGGAATAGTATCTCCTCTGTATCTGACAGTCTGAGCCTTATGATCTGCGCAGAAGGCCCTTTCCATTGTTCCAGCAATTACTATGCTTCATTACATGGTGATCCACGGAGGACCCCAATATGGAACTCTCTCCCTGTGGCAAAACGGCTGTCCCCTTTATCGATTACATTTGCCAACAGCTGAAGACACACAACTTGAGGCAGGCACTTTGGGGAGCATATGCATAGTTAAGGAGCAGCGGCTGATTGGTTTTATCATTTTACTTATTGGTTTACGTGTACTTATGAGACATTTGAAGGGACGTGGGTGGCGCTGTGGGTTAAACCACAGAGCCTAGGACTTGCCAATCAGAAGGTCGGCGGTTCGAATCCCCGCAACAGGGTGAGCTCCCGTTGCTCGGTCCCTGCTCCTGCCAACCTAGCAGTTTGAAAGCACGTCAAAGTGCAAGTAGATAAATAGGTACCGCAAGTAGATAAATAGGTAAAGAAGCGTTTCCGTGTGCTGCTCTGGTTCACCAGAAGTGGCTTAGTCATGCTAGCCACATGACCTGGAAGCTGTATGCTGGCTCCCTAGGGCAATAAAGCAAGATGAGCGCCGCAACCCCAGAGTCGGCCACGACTGGACCTAGTAGTCAAGGGTCCCTTTACCTTTACCTATGACACATTTTATGTGGTGCTGAAAACCATCCTGCGATCCTATGGAACCAAGGATGAGTTTAAAATATAACAAACAAACAAAAATAACTACTCCCATTTCACAGGTAGGAAACTGAGGTTGAGAAGTTGTAACATGCCCAAGATGACTGTGTGAACCCATGCTAACGTTGAACCTGAGCTTTCTAACTCTTGAAAATGAAAATAAATAATGCAGTTAGGTGTGTTTTCAACTGACCTTCTGATTATTATGGGTTTTATGGGAGGGAGAATCAAATGTTCAAACTTGCCTCTAGATTATAATTTTAATTGTGCCTGGCTAGGGAGCAGGGATCACCAATATTTCCAATAGCTGCCTCCACAAAAGTAGCTCTGATCGACCCTCATGCTACACATTTTTTATGGGTAGGCCTTTGTATGTGCTAAAAAAGTTTTAAGTTCTGTGCCTAGGACACCCAAACAGGATATTGCAACTTGTGTACAAATTATGCAAACAGAGTTTTCTGCACGCTTTTATTCTGCAGCTTTTATTATTTTCATATTTCCCATTCTGGTTTAGCTAGCCACTGGGAGTTCTGCAAGGTACCTGTGCCCCTCCCCCCCCAATGGCCCTGGCTTCTGAGGTTTCAGCCCACACAATTCCAAGCATCTGTTCACAGGCACCATGGCTCAGAGCCTGCTCCTTTCCCCCTACCCTGAGAGCCGAAGTTCTCTGCTAGCTGAATTCTGTGCTTAATACCCTACAGGATGTTTTCCCTGCCCTCCTGCGGAATTGCAGCAGACACATGGCAGCACCCTGGGTACAGGACTGAAAGATCATTGCTAAGCAAAGAAGAGAATGAGGCTCACAGTGCAATCTAAACCCAAGACCCACCGGGGATGAGCAAGTTTGGATCTGGTGGATTTTGGGCTTTCCTATCTGAGCCAAAGCTCAGTCCCACACCCTGGTTCAAGCAGGGGCTCAGCCAGAGAAACTTACACCTGTGTAAGTCTTTGAGATAGGGGTATTTTGGGGAGAAGGCAAGGAGAGTCACCTGCTCCAGTCATGTGGCCAAGTGCCTGATCCTCAAAACTCAAGCCCCACCCCTTCCATATTAGATGACAGTAGCCCCTCCCATTGGTTCCTCAACAGAATGTAGAATAGGGGTCACTTCAATGGCGTAGCGTGGGGGGTGCAGGGGGGGCCGGCCGCACTGGGCGCAACATCTGGGGGTTAGGGTTAGGGGGCGCAAATCCACGGGTTAGGGGGCACAAATCCACGGGTTAGGGGGGCGCAAATTACTTGCCTTGCCCCGGGTGCTGACAAGCCACGCTACGCCACTGGGTCACTTACGATGGTGTAAGCTATACCAGCTTCCCATGTTAAGGATTGCTCTGTAAAAAATATTCAGCCACCTTCATGAAGCCAATGGGCAGCGAACAGAAGGCCACTTAGTCTTCCTTGGCCAGTGTTGCCCATTTAAGCTGCTATGGCTAAAGTCTCTGGGTGATTACAAACACAGAAGCAAGCAGAAAAGGTCTTAGGAGATGTATTCCACACTAAAGGATTGGAAAAGCGAAACCAACAGATGGGATACCCCAATGCATAGGGCAGGGATTCCCAAACTGTGGCCCATGCACTACCAGTGGTCTGCAAGCTTCATTTAGGTGATCCGTGGCATCCCTCCACTAAATACTCACACTGATTTTTTAATTGTATTTTTATTGCTTCTTTTCTTTCTTATGTTGTATTTTATTGTAGGACAATTTGAATTCTATGGAACGCAAATCATAATACAATTAAACACAATGTAAGAAAGAAAAGAAGCAATAAGAATACAATTAAAAATAACATAATCTAGAATAGTGCATTACTACTGCTTCAATGAATGATTTTAGAGTGTTGTTTATGTTATACTTTTATACTGTTTTATTGTTGTTAGCCGCCCTGAGCCCGGCTTCGGCTGGGGAGGGCGGGATATAAATAAAATTTATTATTACTATTATTATTCAAGAGGCAAACAAATCATGAAGTGATCCACCAAGACCATCAGCGATTTTGAAATGGTCCATCGACTAAGAAGTTTGGAAATCACTGGTATGCAGCCTGTAGCTGCTTTGGATCAAGTCAGACTATTGATGAACCAGTGGTTTATCTAACCCAGTACTGTCAATAATAATAATGATTATTTTTTTCTTTATACGGCACCCAGCTGGCTGGTTTGCCCCACCCACTCTGGGTGGCTTCCAGCAATACTGCCTGGCAGCAGCTCTACAGGGTTTCAAGGAGGGAACCTTACCAGTCCTACCTTTGGGCTCCACCCCATTGGAATTGAAATGCATCCTTTTCTGGCACTCAGTGCAGCTCATCAGGAACCTGGTCACAGCTTCTCTTGGAAGGAAGGCGTAAGTTTCAGCAATCTGGAGGAGAAACAAGAAGATGACATCGGTCCATATCCTGGATGAGTAAGTCAGCCCCACATGAGCATATTTTGCTTTGCTGTTTTAGTGCAGGTTCAATGTACAGAAAATGTCAATTTATTTGTTATTTATTTAAGAAATGTATATTCTGCTTTTCACTATATGTCTCAGAGCGACTTACAGGGAGGAGTAAAACACGTAGAAACTAGCCAACTGTACAAAGGTAAAAATTATACTTGTCCCCCCCCCCCTTTATTATTATTATTTATTTTTTTTTGCATCTGGCCCCATCCACCTCTGGGAGGTGGCCTCCAGAAGGTTACCTGGAAGGGAAAGTGGCCCTTGAGCTGGAAAGGGTTCCCCATCCCTGGTTAGACAGTTCCCCTTACAGTTTACCAAATTCTGCTTCCCTGCTTTCTGTTAGTTCTACTCCTGCCCCCCTAGAGCAATGGAGAACAAGTCTGCTCCTTCCTCTGCATGACAGCCCTTCAAATATTTGAAGACAGCTATCATGTCACCCCCTCAATCCTCTCTTCTCCAGGCTAAAGAGAAGAAGCACTCACTGATCTATTTCCTAAGGCTGTTCCCAGGGAGCTCTGTCACTGGGGAGGAAAATGAACATTCCCAGCTTTACCTAACAAAGACATTTTAGGTAGGTGCAGGAGATAGGCTTGATGACGCTGAGTGTCCTTCCAGAACTAATATTATTTCATTCCTGGTCCCTCCCAGGCCCATGAGATGAGGTGAGACAGTCGCCTTAGGCAGTAGATCTGGACCTGGAGAGGACATCACTTGTCCCTGCCATGTCCCTGCCTCCGTGAGCAAGCCACGGCACTGTCACAGGAACGCACACACCGCTGCCTCCTTTGCCATGGGCAGCCCCACTGCTGCTACGGGTGTCCCCCACCGCAACTGTGGGTTTCTCTGGTCCCTCCAGCAAAACCCAGCCATATTCCAGAGCCTGGCCTTCACTGACGGAGAAAACAGAAAGCTCCTTCGCTTCAGTGCCCAGCTGTACAGCACCATGCACACTGCTGGTGTGATATAAATGCAAGATGCTGGCTCCAGCCTTTAAAGCGCCGAATGGCCTTAGATCAAGGTATCTGCAGAACCGCCTCCCCCAGTATGATCCTGCCTGAGAACCCCATTCCACTCCAAAGGCCCTCTTCCATGGCTACTTCCCCTCTGGGGTGTGGTGGGAGGACCTTCTCAGCTGCAGCCCCCAGACTTTGGAACAGCCTCTGGCAGGATGGGGCGGGGTCACTGCCCACAAATTTCCAGCATGCTTTTAGACAAACTCTGTTTACATTTTCATTGTTACTTTTTGAATAATATACTGTTCTATTTGTAATTCTGTCATTAGCTGCCTTGAGTACAGTTTCAGTAGAAATGCAAAATAGAATATAATCTGTGCTTATATTTTGGAAAGTTGTTCACTGCACATTTGACCACCTCTTAAGCTATCATGATCAAATTTCGCATGATGATTCCTGAGATCAAGGACCAGGTTTTCATCTATGTTTGGTTACAGTTGGCTATCATTTTGAATCAAGATGCAAAACGGCGCTTACTTTAACCAACTGGTTTCAAACCTGTCCTTATTTTGGGAGGTTCTTAGAATTCTCAAGCAACACCAGGTACAACACTGCCTGTAAATGGTAAGTATGGAAGTAATAGCAGCTGTGACAGCAAGAGGTTGTACAGAGACCCAGTGGCTCTCTGTTCTTTAGCCACTTTTGCAAACAATACTTTTGTAAGATCCCCTTCAGGGTACAGGTCTCCAGTTGCCACTTCCCAAATACCCAGCACTTCTTCAGGCCCAATATCTGCAACTGCTTAGAAAGTCTCAGAACAGGGGAACCAGTTCAAATTTACCGTATTTTTCGCTCTATAAGACGCACCAGACCACAAGACGCACCTAGTTTTTGGAGGAGGAAAACAAGAAAAAAATATATTCTGAATCTCAGAAGCCAGAACAGCAAGAGGGATCGCTGCGCAGTGAAAGCAGCGATCCCTCTTGCTGTTCTGGCTTCTGGGATAGCCGCGCAGCCTGCATTCGCTCCATAAGACGCACACACATTTCCCCTTACTTTTTAGGAGGGAAAAAGTGAGTCTTATAGAGCAAAAAATACGGTATTTATTTCTCTCATCATTTCAACCTACTCACCCTTCCAGGAACAATCCATTATTCTCCCTACCAAGGTTATGGCTAACAATGACAGCATGCTTTCTGCAGGGAACTGATAACACTTTAACAAATATTAACAACAGGCGGGGTTGTTTGCACTCTACTCCAAAAAAACAAAAAACAAAAAACAAAGCCACCACAAACAAACCTCAATAAGGAAATCCTAATTTTGTGAGAAAGAAGCAAAAAAGTCCATGCTCAAAATAAAATTGACATATTTTCAACTGCCCCTCTGCCAACGTGATATTTAGAATATGAAATTCTGAAAAATCTAGCTGGCTTCCATTATTTCTGTGATGGCATCTGAAGAATGTTAACGCTTTATTTTGTATTTTTGTAAACCAATTAGAGGGCTTTTTAAAAAATCAAGATGTAAATAAACTTAGATAGATAGATGATAGAGATAGATGATAGATAGATAGATAGATAGATAGATAGATAGATAGATAGATAGATAGAAAGAGATAGATAATAGATAGATACCGTAGATAGATGATAGATAGATAAGGCTGACATTTCCAGGGCCCAAATCTATGCTAGGTTTTCTGCAGTTAAATGTCTGAAGAACTATAAAAGAACAAGCATCACATCAGCATCAACAGTTCGAACATGCTGATTTTGAAAATGGAAGCACCATAGTCATTCCCAGGACCTGCACCCAAGTACTTTGTGATACTCTTGCCATAGCTTTTCATGAAAGACTGGAGAGCAGGTTTTGAGCATGAGCATGCTCAAAGTCTTGACTGCCCAGAGTAGCCTCGCGGAAGCTGCTCGATTGGCCAGAGGCTGTTCTGTGTCATTCCTGTTCTTTCTGCATTTGGTCCATTGTAATATTTCCAAAACTGATTAACTATGGTTGTGGCAAGAGTGCCAGGCTTAGTCTAACCTCCAGTGCCAGCACAAAGCCCTGAAAACAGACATCTTCTGCTTCTGTTGCTATTGTTATAGAATATATTTATCATCAGTAAGTAATTCTGTCTCCTGCGAAATCTCTATGTGGGACAAGAAGCTACAGTTAGAACTGGATATGGAACAACTGATTGGTTCCAAATTGGGAAAGGAGTACGGCAAGGCTGTATATTGTCTCCCTGCTTATTTAACTTATATGCAGAATTCATCATGCGAAAGGCTGGGCTGGATGAATCCCAAGCCGGAATTAAGATTGCCGGAAGAAATATCAACAACCTCAGATATGCAGATGACACAACCTTGATGGCAGAAAGTGAAGAGGAATTAAAGAACCTTTTAATGAGGGTGAAAGAGGAGAGCGCAAAATATGGTCTGAAGCTCAACATCAAAAAAACGAAGATCATGGCCACTGGGCCCATCACCTCCTGGCAAACAGATGGGGAAGAAATGGAGGCAGTGAGAGATTTTACTTTCTTGGGCTCCATGATCAGTGCAGATGGTGACAGCAGTCACGAAATTAAAAGACGCCTGCTCCTTGGGAGAAAGGCGATGGCAAACCTAGACAACATCTTAAAAAGCAGAGACATCACCTTGCCAACAAAGGTCCGTATAGTAAAAGCCATGGTTTTCCCAGTAGTGATGTATGGAAGTGAGAGCTGGACCATAAAGAAGGCTGATCGCCGAAGAATTGATGCTTTTGAATTATGGTGCTGGAGGAGACTGTTGAGAGTCCCATGGACTGCAAGAAGATCAAACCTCTCCATTCTGAAGGAAATCAGCCCTGAGCGCTCACTGGAAGGACAGATCGTGAAGCTGAGGCTCCAATACTTTGGCCACCTCATGAGAAGAGAAGACTCCCTGGAAAAGACCCTGATGTTGGGAAAGATGGAGGGCACAAGGAGAAGGGGACGACAGAGAATGAGATGGTTGGATGGTGTTCTTGAAGCTACTAGCATGAGTTTGATCAAACTGCGGGAGGCAGTGGAGGACAGAAGTGCCTGGCGTGCTCTGGTCCATGGGGTCACGAAGAGTCGGACACGACTAAACGACTAAACAACAACAACAACAACAACAACAACAAGTAATTCACAACTCTTCCAATGCTCACAGGAATCATATAAGATTCCTGATGCTTCCATCTATCCCCTTTTTACAGGTAGAGAAGAGTGACCAAAGGGGCAGCAACTTGCACCCAGGGCCATTAAGCAAAGTCATGACTGAACTGAACCGGGGGCATGGAGGAAGCTGCCTTATACTGCCTCTGTGGAGCCCAGTATTGTCTCCTCTGACTCACCAGGAGCAGTTCAAACAAGGTGGCATTTCCCAATCCCACTACCTGAGCTCTTTTCAACCTACGGAGTCTGAACTTGAGACCCTGGACGCTCAAGGCATGTGCTCGACAAGACTGAGCTCTGGCCCTTCCCAGGCACACTCACTGTGGGGTTAGAAAAGCCTTTTCAGTTTCCCCCTCCTGATTCCCTGCCAAAGTGGCCTCATTGTGCTGCTGCGAATGCCAGCGAGTCCCATGACAGAAGCGTGGGGCATTTCGTGTCTCAGCAGCAAACCAAGGTTTTAGCACATTTGAAAACACAGAACCGCATGAACTGTCTGAGATCACGTTCTGGAAAAGAGATCAGCAATGTCAAGAACAAAGCCTTGGAAGAAGTGTCTCTTTGTCTGATTTCACAAACAAAAGCATAAGAGATCAGGCCGAGGAGACGTTTAGTCCAGGACTAGTTCCAGGAATGGAATAGCCCACCAGATGCCCCATGAAACGTAAGGGCAGAGCAAAACAGAAATAGTCACCCCCTTCTTGCCTGCCCTCAGCATCTGATAGTCAGGTATACACTGCCTCTGAACATGGACATTTAGCCCTCACAACTAACGGTCATTTACCACCCTTGCCACTCCACCAATTTGTCTTAAAAGCCACCTCAGACAGAGGCCACTTCCACCTTTGAGGGTAATCAATTCCACATCTGTGGTGTGCCAGTCCTAAACTTACTGCCAATCCATTTCCATCCATTGTTGCTTAAAAGAGGCTTAAGTCCAGGAGTGGAATTCAACATCACGCTCTTCCAGTCGTTTCATCTGCGCAAGCATGGCAGCCTGCCAGGCGGAACGGCACCTCCTCTCTTCCCCCTGTAAACTGTTCTGTGGGTTCTCATGACTGCCGCCCCCCAAGCCAATCTCAAGGGGAACATGGAAAAGGAGCCCTGTTGCGCAAGTCGCTGAGCTCCCATTTCCACTGACAGGGCTGGTTAAGCGAATCCTGCCCTATGCCAGTATTCCCTGTTTCTGCACAACAACATCATGCATTAGGCATGTTGACATAATTTATTTATTGCACTTATATACCTTTCTGACAAGGCACCCAAGGTGGTTTGCAATTTTAAAATATCAACACAAATAATGATGTAAAACGTAAAGTTGGCCCGAACATTGTCGTACTCTGACACCCTGGTTCTAAATATATTTACTCGGCTTGCTGATTGTTGTTATGTTTGTTTGTTTTTTACTTTTACTGTTTGCCGCCCAGGAGACATTGCTAATTGTACAGCATACAAACAATGTAAATAAATAAGTATGCTTCACATGTTAAGGCAGCTTCAAAAATCATATTCAAGTATGCTTCATATTTTCAAGCCAGGTAACAGGGAAGAAAGACAGATTTTACTTTAGGAAGGGGCTACACGTTCTGGCACCTTCAGCTAAAAGGTTCTCAGGTATAAAGGAAAACCTGAAGAGCTGCTGTCAGGCAAAGGAGAGAACACTGGCCTAAACACACCATTGGTCTCACTCTTTGGCTCACTGTAAAGCAGATTTATATGATCTGAACTGCAGCCTTACAAAAACTCACACAACGGGCCTCATTTTTCATAGTAGGAGAACCATGCCTCCGGCAGGAGCGCTCAAATAATGGCCTGTTTCTCTGTGGCAAAAATGGGCAAGAGCACATGATAATGTGTATCATTAAGTTTGTGTCTCTTCCCAGGATCCCAAAAAATATGAAGGACCTCTGCCAGATCTTTCAGATTAAATAGCTACATTATAGGAAGGGATGTTATTCAAATAAATAAATAGCTGTGGCATTAACCATATCGCTAAGTTAAAAAGAAAAGGTGGGATGGAGAGGAGGAGTAGGGAGAAAGTCATATTAGAGACTAAACATTCTTAGCAACACTGGAGAAAACACCCTCTGTTTCCTGTTCCAATTAACCCTTTTCAGTTTGTGCGCTGAGAAAAACATATATGTGTACAGCAGTACCTCGGGTTAAGTACTTAATTCGTTCCGGAGGTCTGTTCTTAACCTGAAACTGTTCTTAATCTGAAGCACCACTTTAGCTAATGGGGCCTCCTGCTGCTGCCGCGCCACCGGAGCATGATTTCTGTTCTCATCCTGAAGCAAAGTTCTTAACCCAAGGTACTATTTCTGGGTTAGCGGAGTCTGTAACCTGAAGCGTATGTAACCTGAAGCGTATGTAACCCGAGGTACCACTGTATGGGTTTTTTTAAAAAAAATGAGAAGAACTTTAGGACACATATCACATGAGCTCACTCTTAAAAATCAAAACAGAGAAGGAAAAGAGACCTGAACCTTTCTAGAAGAGAGAGAAGAACAAAAAAAACCCCAGTGATTTTTAAAGAGTGATTTTTTTAAAAAGAAACAAGGCACCCTGGTTTTTTCTTTAAAAAAAATAATAAAGATACCTATCTCCACTAAGTGGCAGCACAACCCAATTTTTGCTGGCAGGCTAAGAAGCAGCAGGGCAAAGAGCAAGGGGGGGGGCGACCTGGTCCCACACTGCTTTGGAGATGCCAAGAGGGTTGTTCCCTAAGCACTTGCCATGGCCTCCTGGAGCCCCTTTTGGCTGAGTGGCCACCCTGCCTCCCCTTCTTCTCTCAAGGACCCCACGAGTCATTTCTCAGCAATTCCCCTTTCAGGAGCTGCCCAAAGAAGGGATGCAATACAGAGGAGGCTGCTTGGCTAATCGGAAAATGAGCTGACAACTGCATCCCAGCTGTGCCTCGTCTTGCTCCTTCCATTTTTTAGTTCAAAGTGTGGCAAAAAGCAGCAGTGAGTTTCATGAGCCGTTGGGGAAGCCATCCTGATCTGGAGGAGAAGGAAAAAAACAATCCCGAACTCTTCTGATCCCAAATGTGGAGATCTGAGCAAATTCACAGGCTGCTTTCTGCCCCTTGCATCTTCTCCTTTCCCCCCTTGCAGGAGAAACCTGTTCTTGAGAGCAATGTGGTAGCAGCTGGGATTTGGCTTACTTGGGCGGTAGCCTGTAGCAGCTTCCATTATCAGAAAAAATACAAAAAATAATGATGACAACAGACCACAATAGTTGCTTTGGCTAAAACTCTCCAGTTTCCAGCTCATTAGCACACTTTTCTTGCTGTGAGTCAGCCAGGAAAAGAGAGCAAGTAGAGTTGGTGTATGAATTGACCCTTACACCCTTGGCATGAAGCTCAAACTACTGAATCTGCTGTTAATTACTTCAACATGTTTATATACCCCCTTCTTCCAAGCAGCCTGGGTTAGTAGATAAGGATACACCCTATTCTTAGCCTCCCGACAACCCTGTGATGTAGGTTTGGCTGAGAAAAAGTGCAGTCCAAATTCATTCACACTGAGCCTCATGTCTGGAGGGGGGGTGCGATCTGAAGCCAGAACCCTCAGGTTCAAGTCCACCACTTCACGCACCTCATGCGCCTGGCCTGATGAAATCCCACAGGGTTTCCACAGGAATCTCAACCACCTGAAGCAGGGAATGACAGCAATGGTCTTTCTTTAATGTGTCCCAACTCAGTCTTGGTAAACTCAGTGAACTGGCAAGCAAGCACCTGATAACTGCTAGCTCCTCTAGCTGCCATATTAATAACTCTTCCTCTGCTGCTACCTGTCCACAACATGGCCATATCGGGAAAGCAGGTGGGAAGTTACCCCTGGTGGTTCTGGAGCAGTACTAAAAAAACTCTGCCACTTTCGTGTTGTGATCTCATTTAGGAAGTTAGTTCCTTAGCGTGGACTAAGAGCTGTTTGTGGCGAGAATGCCGCTGTCCTGAAATACCTGCTCAGGTATGGGGACAGACAGATCTAAAAATGGCTTGGGCCCAAAACAATTTTCAGTTCCAGGGCTGAGTCCTAGAACAGGTGCAGAACTGCTTGTTGCCTTTGAGCATGTGCAGAATGCTTGCTGGGATTAAGGGAAGGGGCTTCCAGACTGGAGAGCATGACTCTAGGTGGTCTTCTGAGTCCTAGGATGGCCCCCTTACAGTGGGCAGTCTGTTTCAATGAGTCCGCGACTTGAAAGGCTGTCTAGTCCAAGGCAGTTTAAAGATAAACAACCATAAGAATGGGGGGGGGGGCTTGAAATTGCTGGTCATCAGTTAATACCTGGACAGCCGACTAAGCAGGATTGCAGATCATGTTTTCCCCACTGCGGTGAGATGCCCTGTATTTCTAGTCACCAGCTATTATTCCACAAGTTGGTATCCAACTAGGGTGTTCTGTCAGTGCAAGGATTTCCATTTGTACAACCCCCCCCCCCCAATGTGGCCAAATCTGCACTGGTTTGAGATTTCTGCCAGGCCTTAAGATTCCTTGCATGGATTTTAGAAGGCAGAGAGTCCCCTGCACTGTGAATATTTTGAAAACTCAGGAACAGACTGAACCCCGAGAACAAATTTGAGGGTGGGGAGGAGAGGAGAGCAGGGAAGTCCCAACATTGCACAAGCAGAAATCATTGTGCCGATGGGATGCATTACTCAGCACTACTTTGGATAGAACCCAAACAGTACATAATGCACCTTTACATATAAATTAGCAAATACGTTAGTAAACTGCTATATATGCTAATTTATGCAAATCTGTGGTGGGGCATAAGTGGCCACTCTGTTGAGTCCCAGGACCCTTTCAGAAACTAAGCACAGAGTAAGTGTCATTCTATGAGGAGGCAGCTGGATTGCCTGATGAGGGGTTAAGTTCACTGTGTTTATGTAGTTTATCACAAAGCCCACTCCTGAGGCAGGTAGCTATGTAGTACAATGATTTCTCTGCCACCTCTTTAATTTCTTTTGAAGAAGTACCTTTCTTGCACTTCCCCATATTAGGGACACCAGACTGCAGCACTCTGCCAGTCCCCATGGGGCCCTTTCTTGCAAACAGTCAGCTAATTTATTTCTGATAGCCTACCTAAGCAAGCAGAGAATTACCTCCAGCTCCAAATTATCAACCTGATTGGCTGCCCTCTGGAAGTGGAAGACAAAGGCGAACTCTCTGCTGAATCTGGCCTAGTTCTCACAGAGGTAGTAAACCTGCGTCTTGGGGTGTGCCACTTCAGACTGCAGGTAGGAACTCACACCAAATGCTCCCTCTGCCAAGAAAATCCCTACATGCACAAATGTAGCCTATTGCATAGAAGGCTAGGGCTTTTTTAAAAATCTTCCCTAGCTTTTTTATGTTCAGGGTACTTTTGAATTTAATTTTACCATTTTGGCATGGGGGCTCATTTTATCACGCGGACCCTCACCTGCATTCTGAAGTGGTTCAACCCAGAGACACAGTGCTGGGGGGGGGGGCAGGCAAGCACCGACAGAGGTGGCAGCAGAGTCCCTCCCACCGAGACAGGGTTCACCCCTGAATCTGGCATCTCCATATTAATTCTGGTCCAGTGCGGCATCCCCGATGGGGGCACCAGAAAGGGAAGATGGCTCAGAGCCCTCCCAGGTCAGGAGGGGATACAGGCCTGCTAATGTGATGAGATCAGCTCAAGCAGAGGGGTGGAGCGCAGCAGAGCTGCAGCTTTGCTGGCCTGAGAAAAGCAGGCAGATCCAGCCTGCTCCCCTGAGGCTCTGAAAGGCATAGATTAGCACTCCCTGGAGCCAAATTGAAGGAATTGGGGGAGGGCCAGAGCTGTCTACTGTCGAAACAAGCAGAAAGTTTCCTGAATTGTAGTTGTACTGGTGGCCTTGCCCTCTTCCATTATGGAGAGGTCATCCGCCGATAGGCAGAGAAAATCGGCACAGACAATAGCTTTGCTGGCTGCGTGCAGAGGCAACGGCAGGGGCAGCCTCCAGGTTGCCCAACCTGCCGCCGCTGTTAGGGGACAGGGAATATGAACAGGAGCTCTTTGCTCCCTGGGAAATATGCCAGAGGCAAACAGAGCCCAGCTGGGGAAGGGAAGGACAGGCCTGCATTGCAGGAAGTCAGGCAGCCATGTGCCCTGTGGAGGATGGGCTCTGGTGAAGAGGTTAGAGAGAGGGAGGGAGAGAGGGAGAAGCTGAGTCTTCAGCTGCACATTTAGCCCCCTGGATCTCCAGCAGCAACCAAATTGCTGGCAGAGGTAGGGGGGCCACGGCCGCCTTGCAATTTTTCAAGCAAGCAGGAATCCAAATGTCACAGTGCAAAAGCTGCAAGCTGTGCAGCCCTCGGAAGGCCTCGCTTGCTGCATTCAGTTGCTCGGTGCCCCAGGAATAAACAGAGCAGCAAAGAATTAGGCAAGAGATTGTAGGCCCCAAGTAAAGAAGGAGAATGGAGAGGCAGAAGCTGCCCCAATGTTCTCCTACTAGCAAGACCCCGGGGGCCAATTCATCTCCAGTCTAGCTAATGTGACTGAAATAGGGATATATGGAAAGAGATTGAGCATGTTACATGGGAAGGGACAGGGAAGGATGTGTTATTACTAAGGATAACAACTGAAAAAATAGCATTCATTCAATTGAATAATAGTCACTCAATTTGATAAATACTTCAATGAATAACATAAATGTATAGCCCACAACACAGGAGCATTTAGCAATGAAAGCTGAGAAGCAAGCATAAAATGTTACATCAAAATTTAAATGAAACATTCATTTCAGCAGTACGGGCATGACAACTGCTGGATTCTCCCAATCTGTTGTCCAAATTTGCTTGGCGTATAATTTTAATGTGCACAACGGGGCCACCTGTCCCGCTAGTCAGCATCCTACTGGAACCTCTGGGAGATTCTGCAAGCAGTAGGAGATAGCAATACGGAGGACTGTATGTCCTAGGAAAACTAACAGTCTGGGCCAAGGAAAACTGAATTCTGCATCTTGAATAAAAATGTCAATTAAGCCAATCTATTCCCATGTTAGTGGTGTTTTTAGTTCTATAGACTTGTTATTATTTTCATTATACCAAAAGTTTGGAATATATTACTGATGTCTCTGGCCCGCTTTCTGTGTCTGTTTCAGTATTTCTAACCTGTGGTGATTCTGTTTATGCTTAATTTTGCATTTAATAAAAATAACTTTTAAAACCTCAAGCCAATCTATATGCATTTGCTTATTCTGGGGATGCCATCATCTTCTTCTGCTTATGAAGGGGAAGGGCAAAAAGCTGGCTAAGAGTTTTTGACGTCCTGCCTTCTAATTTCTGGCTTAAGAAGACTGGAACCTTCTGCGTTCCAGATGTGTGCTCAACTTCTGAGCTTCTGAGAAGATACCATGATCACACATTCAGCTCTAAGCTAGGTCTGCAGCACTGAGGACTAGACACCTGCTTTTTAAAAAACAAACAAACCAGCAACCGGCATTCTACAGCCAACACCAAATGTGAGGCAAAAAAACATACTTGGCCTGTCTCAAAATACCTTCCCAGTCTCAGAATATGAAGTTTGCATGTACGGTTATCACAGTAGCCCAAGAGCTACTAGGCCTCTTTAGCATTTGTCCTAATTCTTTTTAAAGCCGTTTATGCTAATAACCTATCACAAAATCCATTGCAGCAGAGCCAGAGCAGTGTATGAGCTGCAAAAGACCACCATAAATGCATGAAGCGGTTTTAGGCAATCTACCATCTTTCCAGCTTCGGCCCCCTACCCAATTCCATTCACCGTATTGGTTTAATACTACTGCTGATGATGATCTACCTCATAGGGCTGTTGTAAGGACCCAAGACAATGCCCGTGAAACACCTTTGAGCACCCAGGAAACATTATATATATCTTAAGTATTGCTAAGCTGTGGCAAGACGTTCCATAGGCTGAGCATGCGCTGAGTGGCGGAGTCCTTCCTTTGTTTAAGAAGCATTTCCTTTTCATTCTACATGGCTGGTCACTGCCTTCCCTGTGCCTTGATGCTCATGCCTGGCCCCTCCCTTCTCTAAGCACATCTGCCACGGCCATCTCCTCTCCCCCCACCCTTCTTCTACTGATGCCCACTCTGATCCCTCTTAGCCAGTCCTTCTCACATGCAGGAGCCTATTCCCTAGTCAGCCCCCCTCTGGGTGTGTGTGAAAAGGGGGGCATAGTGGGATGTGGCCACTGGCCCATTGGGGGCCTCTGTCAGTAGTACAAAGACAGGAATCTCACCGCCCGGTAGGTCTTCTTCTGCCCGGCATGTTTGGGTGCTTTGCCTGGCTCCGCCGAGCTCTCCACATGCATCGAGTAGATGATGTCAAAGAAATCTTCCACCACAGCGACGCGCTTGAGAGCGATGCCCTCGGGCTCCGACAGACCATCTGCCCCCTACAACAGCGCAGGCAAGTCAAGTTAGTCTCAGGAATGGGTGACAGAGGTGAAGAAAAGGGCTGCAGGATAATATGAGTGGAGGGAGGGAAAGGGAGAAACACAGAATCCCACTCCTGCCAAGGTCTGAACGTGTAAGGAGAAGGGGTGTCTGAGGAGGTTCCTATCAGGGCAAGGAGTGTGATATTTGCTGCTGCTGCTGCTGCTGCTGCCGCCACCAGAGACCAAAGCCAAAATGGGAGAGGTGAAAGCAGGAGAACCCATGAAGAAATCCTCCTCTTCTTATTTATAGCAATCTCATCAACAGACTGGGTTGTTGTTTTTTGTCAGGGCCACCTCCATCGCCCCCCTGCTGGCTACACAATGCTGGCTATCAATCAGCGAAAGAACTGCTAGTTGTTAAACACCTGCCTTTTAATCGAGCAATTTCAACAAAGTTGCACATTATCAAGAGAAGCGACTTCCTGATATATTGAAAGAAACGTAAAATTATGTAGGATTTATCTACCACTCGAGCTTAGAAGATAGGGTTCATATTTATTAAGGTTTTCTTCATTATTTAATACAGTAGCATACCAGAGCCTCTCCACCAGCACACACACACACCATACTCACAAAACTTGACAGATGCATTTAAAACAAGAGCTCCTGGAGGGATCCTATTCCCGCCGGAAACAGCAGGATTTGTACTTGTTGCTGATTTTACATAGCGCCAAATGCAAGGACTCTTGCAAGGGACCACTGGCTTAAAGAGTGCACTCCCAATTGTTTCCTTGCAAAGGGAGCTTGCGTCCAACACTGCTTAAATGCAGTGCCAAATGCAAGTCCCGCTGCTTCCTAGAAGGGACGGATCCACCTGATCTCCTATGATGTTATGTGATTGTCCACAGTGGTTCCCCAACCCTGTCTTAAAAAAAATAGTTGCACAATTAACATTTTGCCCTTACAAATTCATATTGGATTCAGTTCACGAAATCAATGAAAACTTTTGGTGATTAACCTATCAACTCTAAATCTATTTGCTAAGTGTTCTGAACTCTCAACCCCCTCCTTTAACAATGTGCCACCAGCATGAACCCTGCTCAGCTAGAAATTCTGTAGTGTCTGGGAAGAAGAGAAATAAACGGCATCGTAAATCAATACAAAAAAAGTATACATGTAAGCCAACTGCCCACAACTTTGTTCTGAAGTCTTAGCACTCATTGGACAAATCTTGAAAGCTGGTTGATGGGGCAGAACATTCTCCACGTGTTGTTCCTTGTAAACATAAGGGCTAGAAACTTGTTTTATGGCAAAAAAGAAAAGAAAGCTGAAATTTCGAGAAAGGTGCCTAGGTGTCCTTCTCATTACTACACTACTGACCTGACTCGTTGCCTGGCCATTTAGAGCGCTAAGTGTCACACATTCCCCATGTGTACTGCAAATGTCCAGTGTGCTGAATGAGCATGCCAAGGATTGCTCTAGTATAGAAGGATGTTTCAGCTTGCAGAAGGAGAGCTAGGGCAGGCAGCAGGCTAGACAGGTGCGTCCATCAACACACATGTGCACACACACATGCCGTCTAGACCAATAAGCAGGGCACCTTTTTCACCTTGAGGCCAGGATCCCTGGAGGAACAGGACTGAGTCACCCTCCTCCCCGCCTCTGACCTTTCCCAGATTTCACATTCATTTTCTTTCTCTCTCTGACATACAGCCAAACAGTAGCTGTGCAGCTAAGCTTGGAGTCCAAGTACAGGATGCTCTAGACCAGCCACGTGGCAGCAGGACAGAAGAGGCGAATGCCACTGAGCATCTTATCTGTCTGACATAAAGGGCGCTGGCTCTTCCTGGCAAGGGAAAGGAGGCCTACCTTGTTCCCTAGCTAGTTATTTGTGCCACACCCACAGCTCATGCGCCACGAAATCTGGTGGAAAACGAGATCTTGAAGGAATGAGGCAAGCATACTTTGTCTAAAGTTTGGAAATCATGCAGTTACAGTGCTGATTTTTCAACACGTCAGACAAGGGTGCTGAGGAGCTCATAAAAAATATGCAATTAAGGTGTCACTGGCTGTCAACTACAGCTGGCTCAGAGTTTGTGCACACATGTGAGTGTGCTGTTGTTTGCATTCACAGAAACCACTCATTCACAAAAATTACACAGAATTCACTGCTGAGATGTGGTGATGGCCACTGGCTTACAATGGCTTTAAAAACAAAAGTTGAACAAATTGATGGAGGGTGTCAACCAATAACTGTTAGCCATGATATCTAAATAGAACCTCCATATTCAGAGTAAGTATACCTCCGAATACCAGACACTGGAGACAACAGCAAGGGTAGACTGCTGCATTTATACTGTTTTTGCACTTCTCAAAGTCTTGTATTTAGCTTAATCCACATGGGCTCTCATGAAGTCATGCAACTGCGTACACAACTACATATTTAATTACTCTTCTAACAAGCCTTTGTACTTTCATAGGGAAAGAGCCCGATCTGAAACTCTAAAGAACCACTGTCAATCAACATAGACAATACTGCATGAAGGATGTCATCGGCCTGACACACTATAAAGGAGCTTCTACGTTCCTCCTTATGTACTTAACAAACCCCTGCTGTAACCAGACCCTTGAGAGATTTCTTTTTAAGATCAGTGCTTAATGCAAGAAATCTTCCATTTCAGTATAAAGTGAAGCAAACTGTGTCATAGATGAGGGCAAAACTAATCCCATCTCATGTTTTCAAATGGGAGCTTCTGGACATTCTCTTTCTCAGCACCCTAAGGAAGATTTGCAGGCTAGTCTTATGCAGTGACCTCAAGTCCAGTGACCTCAACAGACTTCAGCACACCTAACCCTTAACAGCATTGACTACTTAGGTGTATTTACATTCTCTGTGCAACCGAGAAACTTGCACAAAAGATATATGAATACCTCTACTTCTAAAAGAAGTAGGACCAGTAAAAACGCTGCCAATTTTAAATTTATTATACTGTTTTAAATATTATTTTATTAATTTGTTGTTGAATAGAGGTACAGAGTGGGACGCGGGTGGCGCTGTGGGTTAAACCACAGAGCCTAGGGCTTGCCGATCAGAAGGTCGGCGGTTCGAATCCCTGTGATGGGGTGAGGTCCCGTTGCTCGGTCCCTGCTCCTGCCAACCTAGCAATTCAAAAGCACATCAAAGTGCAAGTAGATAAATAGGTACCACTCTGGTGGGAAGGTAAACGGCGTTTCCATGCGCTGCTCTGGTTCGCCAGAAGCGGCTTAGTCATGCTGGCCACATGACCCGGAAGTTGTACGCCGGCTCCCTCGGCCAATAAAGCGAGATGAGCACCGCAACCCCAGAGTCGGTCAAAACTGGACCTAATGGTCAGGGGTCCCTTTACCTTTAGAGGTACAGAGAATCTTAAGCTTCCTGCCATTTCACTAGGTTATCTCTCAGGCAAGCCCATACCATGCACTAAGAGGATGGGGGGATGATGATGATAGCTTCTTGCTAGTAATATTATCATGCCCTTTGTGCAGCTATGGGCAGAAAAGAGGTCTGAACAGGGAACCTTCTGGGTTCTTAGATACCATACAATACTACCTCTGGGTGGTGAGGCAGGGTTAGGGGGACAGACAAATATGCTGACAGTTTTCCAGGCCGCTGCTTGAACCTGTTACCTTTTCTGAATCCTTGGAGGTGGCAATAGAGCTTCCAGCATCTGCACCTCCTCTATCTGCCTGCCTCTTCAACGTCTGCTTCTTCATTCTTGGGCTTATTTTCTGCCCCTCATTAGCAATTTCAGTCTAAGAGGAATGACAAAGTGTCACAAAATGAAAACAGACGGACACACGCTCTCTTTGTGTTTCCTCCCTGACAACGTAACTGACTTTAAGACCTTGAGGGCAGGAACCCAACTTCTTTTTTTTGGCCCAAGTCCCTCTGTAAATTATCAGATCAGATGCTGTTCACTTGTCAGGATCCCTCCCCTTCCACAACAAGTGACCATTCCTGCTTAGAAAATTGGTGGGTAAGAATAGCAGTCACTCAGGCTTCAATCTTGCCTCGGACCTTTAGAGACACTTATCTAGCCCAACCTCCTCGAGGTTTCTGGACACCCTACACATAAATCGTACCTTG
Organism: Podarcis liolepis; assembly: GCF_965112155.1. Taxonomy (NCBI): domain Eukaryota; kingdom Metazoa; phylum Chordata; class Lepidosauria; order Squamata; family Lacertidae; genus Podarcis; species Podarcis liolepis. The sequence goes on along the minus strand of NC_139559.1, from coordinate 3,156,887 downwards.
CAAGAGATATTTATTGTCTCTCCTTAAAGGACTCCAGAAGATTCCACAACTAGCTAAGCCTGCTCCATGGAAGCCCAGCTATGTGTCCCTATTTCCAACTTAGGCTGCAATCCTCAGCTGGGAGTAAGACCCATTGAACTCAATGCAACTTGCTTCTGAGTGTAGAAGGCTGTTAATTTGCTACAGTCAGGGTTAAATGCAGTCTCCCTGGCCCTGCTTCTCTGCCTTTAACAGAGCCTGACATCCAGAAATTTAACAAGCTCAATTTTCCCCTGGCTTGGAAATAAGTGGTAGGAGCACTTGTTCAATTTCTATGTCAGGCTACCGTCAAAGGCTCAGGGGCAGTTTTGGGGTGGTTTTTTTGGGGGGGGGGGTAAGGTATCTCCCCTGGCTACTATTGGAACCCATTAAACTTTCCTTCAACAGACCCTTGCAATCTGCCGTTCTCTCTCTTCTTCACCGCTGCCTTTCACATTATAAAAAAACACCTAACATGTCTCTCTTTTGGCTCTAAGCTGAAAACACGCTCTACTTTGGTTTTCTAGTGAAAATCAACAGATCTCTCCGCTGAGGCCTCTCACATACCAAACAATGGAGAACTGCCAACCCTTGCCAGGCACTTTCTAAAATGCAACCTATAAAGGAACTGCCCAGCCCCCAAATTAGTCCAGCCTCCTCTTGCCCCACCCTCTCCAGCTCCCATCTGCAGCTCAACGTGCAAGTGTGAGACCTTTTGCATTATACGAAAATACGTAAGAATTCAGACATCCCCATGATTGGCATTAATGCTGGTAGTTTTGGGCAGCAAGTCACCATAGCTGATCCTGGGATGGCCAGCAAGTCTCAAGCAAAAGCCTGTGTGCTGGGTGGCTGTAGGAAGGGTGTTCTCAGCAATAGCACTATCATTTCCTTGATGGAGGGGCGGCGGAGTGGATTTGAGTCCCCCTCTGCATGTAGCAGCAGTATCAATAGGCTCCATACCAACAGCAACTATCCATTTTGTTTATTTATGGAGGAAACGTATGGAGATCTTTTTAACTTGCATTCCCGAAAGGGGAATATATTGGAGGGGGAGGCTGGGGGGCTTCCTTCCCCCTCAGCTCATGTGGGCAAATTGTGGGCTGCTTGGTTCTTGTAGAACCATATGGGGAGTGAAAACACTAAGAGAGTAGAAATGGGGGAACTCTGCCACAGATTATTAGTGCTGAGCTGCCCAAAGCCAAACAGTCTTAAGGACTACTACTCCGAAAGGGAGCGCAAGAACACGCGAAGCTTGGAACCCATTTCCCCATCACTTCCCTTACAGCAAAAAATCCAAAAAGCACAAGACCTCCCAACCAACTATAATCGTGCAACCTCAATTTGCCAGTTTATGATGGAATCCCACCCGAAAACAGCAGCTTCCTAGAAGCGCCTGCCTCCAGCTCTCGTATTCTTTCCTTTTCAGCTACACTGCCTTTCGCATCTTTCCATCTGGCTGTTTCTTTCTGTTGCAGCCCCTCCACTGCCAACACAGAGCACGCTTCTTCTTTCTACCACCCACAGGCTCCACACACATGCAAATGTACATATTATATATAATCACCAAACCTAAACTAGCATTCAGCTACTTTCACATTCGTGGCTTCCCTCTGGGCAGCCATGTCCAAGAGGGAGATCTACTGGTAGATCACGGGGTGTTCCTGGTAGATCTCTGGTCCGTCAGTTATCTCCTTCTCCCTCCCCCAAAAAGGGGGAGGGGAACCAAGTGCCAGTTTTTTTAATACTATGAGATCACAGTTTATCTGGAGTTGGATATCCCTGCCTCTGGGGAACAATGGGCACTCGCTATATATATGTTGTTGTTGTTGCTGTTTAGTCATGTCCGACTCTTTGTGACCCCCTGGACCAGAGCACGCCAGGAACTCCTGTCTTCCACTGCCTCCTGCAGTTTGGTCAAACTCATGCTGGTAGCTTCGCAAACATTATCCAACCACCTTGTCCTCTGTCGTCCCCTTCTCCTTGTGCCCTCCATCTTTCCCAACATCAGGGTCTTTTCCAGGGAGTCTTCTCTTCTCATGAGGTGGCCAAAGTCTTGGAGCCTCAGCTTCAGGATCTGTCCTTCCAGTGAGCACTCAGGGCTGATTTCCTTCAGAATGGAGAGGTTTGATCTTCTTGCAGTCCATGGGACTCTCAAGAGTCTCCTCCAGCACCAGAATTCAAAAGCATCGATTCTTCGGCGATCAGCCTTCTTGATGTTGCAGCTCTCACTTCCATACATCTCTACTGGGAAAACCAGAGCTTTAACTATACGGACCTTTGTTGGCAAGGTGATGTCTCTGCTTTTTAAGATGCTGTCTAGGTTTGTCATGGCTTTCCTCCCTAGAAGCAGGCGTCTTTTAATTTCATGACTGCTGTCACCATGTGCAGTGCCGCCATATATATATATATATATATATATATATATATATATATGGTGAGGGAATGGCGTTTCAATTATAAATGTGACCCCGCCACCCACCCAAGCGTGTCTACTCATAAGTAAATCCCCAAGTTCAAAGGAATAGGAAATGCGCTTAGGACATACACACACACTCCCCTGAGAGGCTGCCCCACCGGTCTCACTTCTGAATAAACAAGCCTAGCCTCCCTCACTTGCTATTATAAGTCTTTAGGCTCCAGGACATGGCGGGCAGCTGAAATGGCTCCTGTTTCTTGCACCTAGACATGCCCTGGATGGATTCCCCAGTCGCCTCCGCCCCTCTCTTTGCTTCAACACCCTACGTCTCCCCACATTTCCCCTCCAATCAGAGAATCTTAATTGTGGGAAAGGGACCCAGGGGTCATCTAGTCCAACCCCCCTGCAATGCAGGAATCTCAGCTAAATCTAGGCTGACAGCTATTTGTACCCAGACTCCATTTCATTGTGAAGGAACCAGCGTGGTTTGGGCCGCAGACGGTGCACATTGAATTGAGGAATCTGGCAGACCCACATCCCAGTCCCTGCCTAGGCAGGAAACCCAAGGGATGGACTTGGTGTGAGGAAGAAAATAGGCTGAATTGCATGAAGGCTCCCAAGGCGATAAATTAAAATATGGCAGAAAACGAGAGGCATCTTGAATGGCGACAGTGGTTTCACTGCTACATGCAGACTGTGGCAGCCATTGTGGGTGGGGTTTTTTTTGGGGGGGCGCACTGTTCGATTTTGGACTTATTATTATATATTTATTTATATCCTGCCTTTTTTCCTGACAGGGAGGCAGCGTGTGAGAACAAGTTGCTGGGCTAGGTTTATTTTATAATCTTGTAAGATTTATGCGATGCTCGATTGTTAAAAACAAACAAGGAAAAAAGCCCAACCACCTCAAAACAGTTTGCAAAGACAGGCCCCACATGTATGTATTTCATGATTTCATAGAATTTATACACTACTTGATTGTTTAAAACAACAACAACTCAAAGTGGTTTACAAAGATGGGCTGATCTAGCAGCCTGGCATAATAATAATAATAATAATAATAATAATAATAATAATAATAATAATAATAATAATAATAATTCTCAGTCACGACTGAGGCTCAAAACTGGTATCAGGCCTGTACCACTTCAGTGACTGGATGCTGTACCACACGGAAAAATCCAGAACCTGTAGGAAACCTTATCAGTTTAAAAGTACTTCATTGGGTTTTTTTGCTTTTTAAATACTGTATTTTATCATTTTGTTTTTTGTGCGCTCCATAAGTAACGTACACTATTACGCTACAGTCGTAAATTAACTAAAATAAACTTGAAGCTGAGGTAGAATGCAACAGAAAATGCTGGCGTCTCCTGGCGTTTCTGGAAATGTCCGCCTCTTCTGCAAAACTCAGGCTGCTTTCTATTGCAGGCCCAGGAGATGGGAGGCAAATGGCTGCACATCGGAGACAGGGACCCGGCAGCCATGTTCTTCAAAGAGGCTCTTCTTTTTTAAAATAAAAAATATAAAATGGCAGCAATGGTGGTGAGACCACGCTTCCCAGAAAGTCATTTTGGAAAATGAGAAGCTGCCTTTACCTCACGCCCCGCCATTCTTGAGGAAGAATGAGCTGTGCGCACTCCAAGGAAGCAGCAAAAAAAACGACCATCATAGGCCTCCTTCAAGGCCTAGCCAAACTGTGGCGCAACAGCGGCCATTTTCCTGACACACGCAACCAGCCCCCTTGCCAGACGATGGGCAATCCCCCATTGTGTTCCCCCTTCTGAATCTGAAAATTGGAGGGGGCAATATTCACCTCGGTTTATAACATGCCATTGGGGGGGGGGTACATTCCTAAAACAATTCACTTTAGTGAATTTAGTTCATTTTTTTCAAGATAACAAGCTTAATAAATAATTTTATTATTATTATTATTATTATTATTATTATTATTATTATTATTAAACTGCTCCATTGCACGAACTGCTACGGTAATTGAAAAAGCAATTAACTGATTGATATTTTTCCTTGTCTTTATGGGCCAAGGAGGGGCTCGCTCAGCCTTTGCCGAGCACAAAAACGTGAGGGAACGAGAGTTGCTCCGCAGGACCAACGTAAAACAAAATATTATTCATGACCCGTTCATTACATTTTAATGATTTTTTTACTTATTTAGTGTTTCATGTTGTCCACATCCACTTTTCTTTTTCTCTCTCTTGTTTTAAGCACTTGCTTGTTTCAAGCAGAATGCAATGCAACAAGCAGATACCATCTTGCGAGTGCAGCACTGCGGCATTACGGCACCGCCGCCTTTTCCGTCCTCCCCCCGCAACCTCCAGCCATCTCCCCTGCTCAGGCCCCAAAGCCTCTTCTTCCCCTTATCCTTTCCTCCCAGGCAGCCTTCTCTCTCCCTCTCGCCTCTTTCCTTATCTTGTATCATGCCATTTCACCATTTCACGTTTCCCCAAGAGTCTCGCTTCCCCCTCCCATTCCCTTCCTCCTAATGCCCCTCTCATGCATTCGGGAGGCAGGATGTAATGGAGTATTGTCCCGGAGGAAGGCACGGCTGGCTGGCTGGCTGGCTGGCAGGATCGCTTCACGCTGCAACATTTTGTTGCAGGTCCTGTTTGCCATGGCCTTTAACAGACCCCCGACTGATGCTCAGCTCTGCATCCCCCAAAACAAATGCTCCTCTGAATTGGACTCCTTGGCAGGTTTTGAATAAACATACACAAACTTTTTATTGGTAACATATATAGAGAGAAATTAAGGATCTTTACAATTTTATAACATGCAGAGAATAACATGTGTTGAAAAACCAGAGAGAGGAGCTGAGGGAAGTCTGGGGAGGTGGGAGGGAGGGCTTTTCTCTTTTGGGGGAGGGAAAAATGGGGGGGGGGAATAAGGATGATATATTTTTGATAGATTGTTATTTTGAAATTCCTAATAAAAAAAATATTGTTAAAAAACCCAAAACAAAACAAATGCTCCTCTTTCAACCTCACAGGGTGACCCTTGCCTAAACTGGCTGCTTCTCTCCGACTCACTGCCCCGCCATGCCACCTTTCTGCAACTTAACACCATCTCACGAGTTAGCCACTGTTCTCTCCCTTGTAGGGAGCTGCCACCTGGCCCCAATGTTACAGACACAACCGCACATTTGCCATATTGTCTCTTCACCATAAGTGTGGGAGGATTAAACCCCAAAAAGTGTTCACCCTACTTGTTGTCCTAGTGTACGTGTGAGTTATCACAGCGTGCAAGGCACATATGTACAGTGGTACCTCTGGCTGCGAACAGGCTCCGTTCCGGAGGCCGTTTGCAACCTGAACGGAATGCAACCCGCGTGTGCGCAGGTCGCGATTCGCCGTTTATGCGCATGCGCGTGGCGTCATTTTGCGCATCTGCACATGTGCGAGCGGCGAAACCCAGAAGTAACCCGTTCCATTACTTCTGGGTCGGCGCGGGAAGCAACCTGAAAATGTGCAACCTGAAGCTATCGTAACATGAGGTATGACTGTACACAGCACAGCACACATGTGGGGTACATGGGTGCTTTGTGAAGGCTGTGGGCTGAGACTGCAAACAGAGACCCACACCGCACTATTTTGCTGGATAAAGGCACACATTCCTTGATCTTCCCAGCTTCCGCACATGAGGTCCTGCCAAAGCAGAACGCAAGCACTCTGCAAATGCTCAATGGCACCTGACAAATTAATACACACCACCTTCCCTACTTCCCCTAAAGTTGTTCCATGTTTATGCTCAAAGCCACCTTGTGAGATAGGTTAAACTGGTAAAAAAATGTCCCCCAGTAAATTTCATGGGTGAATGGGGAACTGAATCCAGGTTTTCCCCATCCAAGGGCTCGTCTACACTCGTCCCACCACTTTCCCCCAGGGAAACCCAATCTTTACTGCTGAATCGGAGCAAACATCAATCAGGTTTCCCACAAACTGGTGTTTGTTTCAATTCAGTGGTAAAGGCAAACAGAAAACCTCTCGGACCCATGTTCTTTAGGCATGGGACATTAGTGTGGACAAGCCAAGTCTGAAACATATCCCATCAGCCCCAAACCAGTACAACCTAGAGGGCGCAACACTGAGAAGGCCGGCCTAGGGTCAGATAATGTCTGCAGACAAATGTGACAATCTTACACACATGTGGTGCCAGTTCCCCATTCTCCTGCATTACCAGTTATTCCAGTGCCTTGTTTTTCCCTTCCTCTTGAGTCACCAGGGCCTCCAACAAAAAAGCACTCCTCCCCTCAGTGATACCAGTGTCCTATTTCCTGTTCCCAAGTGGGTGGTACTCACAAACCCTTCTCCTTTTCCCTATCCCAGCACACACATTGCTAATTCCCCAACCATCATCCAGGGTATATGCTCCCCGTGGCCCCCCTCCAGGGCAACCACAGTGCCCTCCATTGTTGGTTTCCCCCCTTATAGCAGGAAAATCCCATTTCTTCCCTTCCAGGTGTTAAACTAGCATACTGCAGCTAGAAAAGCAGTATTATCACCAATGGCTGCTGCTGTGAACAGACCGCTCTGTTCCTGTCTGTGTACATTTTGGCTCTGCATTAAAAAAAGAAGACTTGCAGATCATGGCTTTGGGCCCCGGTGTCTAGCAGGCGGAACATGTTCTCTGTACCCATCTGCCAACTGAGAATAACGCTTTGGGCATCTGACGAAGCAGGCTCTGGTCCACGAAGGCTTGTGCCAAAATACTTTAAGGTGCAACGAGAGCAACAGATTAAGAAGCCTGCTGTCCCTCTGGAGAGAAGAGGGTGTGTGGAGCAGGACTGGGGGAGATGGGGATCAAGCAGACTTCCTCTTTCCCATTGGACCACATGCTTCACTTGGAGCTAACCCCACAGGTCTAAAGAGGGCTACTCCTACCTGGGCTTAACCTGAACAAGGATTCAGTCATGGAACACTCACTGTAGTAACAGATACAGATAGGTAGCTGTGTTGGTCTGCCCTAGTCAAAATAAAAAAATTCCTTCCAGTAGCACCTTAAAGACCAACTAAGTTAGCACTGTGTATCTGAAGAAGTGTGCTTGCACACGAAAGCTCATACCAAGAACTAACTTAGTTGGTCTTTAAGGTGCTACTGGAAGGATTTTTTTTATTTTGTAGTAACAGAGAAGACCAGGAGCCTCCAGCCCCAAATATGGCTGGTGCAGAACTTAAACCCCTCTCCATCTCTTTGGGTTTCCTGCCCCAAAGCTCCACCACCCCTGCTTCAAAATTTCCCCCTGCGTGTCAGAGGCTTTGGGGAAAACCTATGGGCAGGAAAGTCATGGCTGCTCCTCTGGAGTCCTAGACCTGCCAAGGCAGCCTTCGCCACCCTGGTGCTCTCCAGATGTTCTGAACTACAACTCCCATTAGATCCCGCCAGTGTGGTTGCACTAGATGGGGCTGATGGGAGTTGCAGTCCAAAACCTCTGGGGAACACCAGGTTGGGGAAAGCTGAATGAAGGTTGCAGTTATCTGCAGCCCTTGGGCCTAAGATATATCAGAGTTAGTAGTGATACTTTTATATGCCTGTTGCCTTTGTCCATGGAGTTGAATTCTGGTGCTGGAGGAGACTCTTGAGAGTCCCATGGACTGCAAGAAGATCAAACCTCTCCATTCTGAAGGAAATCAGCCCTGAGTGCTCACTGGAAGGACAGATCCTGAAGCTGAGGCTCCAATACTTTGGCCACCTCATGAGAAGACTCCCTGGAAAAGACCCTGATGTTGGGAAAGATGGAGGGCACAAGGAGAAGGGGACGACAGAGAACGAGGTGGTTTGACCAAACTGCGGGAGGCAGTGGAAGACAGGAGTGCCTGGCGTGCTCTGGTCCAGGGGGTCACGAAGAGTCGGACATGACTAAACGACTAAACAACAACAACAACAAGTGATACTTTCGTCCTCCTAAAAATCAGGATCAAGCTACAAATAGAACAGAGAAGCAGAGGCAGATAGGAATACTCCTGCTGACACACAGACGCACCCATAACTCAATATCTTCCCTTCCTTTAATGCAAGGGCTCCCAAACATTTTCCCCAATGGTCCAGTTGCGAAGGGTCCTTCCTGGCAGACCACTTAATGATTTTTTTTCTGCTTCTTGTGGCAACTGGAAAATGTAGTGCTAGATGCTGTGTGATTTTAAATTGTATTTTTATTGCTTCCCCCTTTCTTATATTGTATCATAATTCGCATTCCACAGAATTCAACTTGCAATACAATACTTAAAGTACAATATAATAAAGGACAAAAGCAGTAAAACTACAAATAAAGAGCCAAATGAATATCTAATGTGGACGTGCTGTGGGCAAGCTGAATGAAACTCGTGCACCACCAATGGTCCACGAACCACCATGTGGGAAGCGCTGCTCTAATGTTCCTGGTCTAGGCATTTGCAGAATGGCGGAGATTCCTGCATTTGGGGGGTGGACTAGATGACTCTTGGGGACCCTTCCAACCCTACGATTCTATGGGGCTTGCCATTGAGTAAACACAACCAGCCCCTAAGCCTCGGGGTTCAGGGTCAGTGTTCCTGTGCAGCCCGCCACGCTCGTCATGCACATCTGGCCAGATGCACATTCGCCATCTCAAGAGATGCCCTGGTTCTTCGAGCCCCCTGCAACGCTGCCCGCCCCAGCTCCACGGGGTGGGGGTCAGGCCCTCTGCCTGGAGGGCTGCCCTTCCTTCTAGCCAGCTCCCGAAGCGCAAGCGCCGCCGGAGCGTCCCAAACGGGCTCCAGGGCGCAGAGGCTGGGATGCAAGCGCAGCGCCCTGCAGCTGGGCAGGCCAGGCGCGGCTCCCGGAGAGGAGCAGCCCGAGCCTCGCCGGGGAGGGAAAGCGAGCTGCCGCTGCCGGCCCCATTGGCTGCAAGGCGAGGCAAGATTCCCGCTGCCAATCCCCCGCGCAAAAGCCCCGCGGGACCGCTTGGGCAGCGCCACCCCAAGGCCTTTGCCAAGCAGGTACTGAAGGTAACCATGGGAACCGGGGGGGGAGAGTGGGAAGGAGAGAGGAGAAGGGATCTGGCACAGCGATCCCTCCCCGGGCTGTCCTCGCCTGGGGCAGGCAGGCAGGCAAGCCGGCGGCCGTCCTGGGCTGCCCCTCCTTTGCGCGCAGGAAGGAGGCACTCGCCAGCTGGCAGCGCCAGGGCAGGGCAGGGCAAAGCAAGGCAGGCCAGGGCGCGGGGAGGGGAGGGCAGGCAGCTGCGGAGAGGCCTCTCGCGGCGGGATAGAGACCCTCCGCTCCTCCCCCGCCCCGCGTGACACGGAGCGAGGTGGGCCCCCTCCGTGGCGTCTCCAATTACGCACCCGCCTGCCCAGGCGCACCTGCCGCGCCAGCCACCTGCCCTTTGTTGTGCTCTGCTCTCCAACGCACGCAGCCTCGGCTCGGGTGGCGCTTCCCCCTCCTCCTTAATGGGGCTCCTGTGGGTGCGTTTCATCAGACCCAACAAGTCCCCTCCACCTGCACCAACGCGGCCCCCCCCACCCAATTATCCTCCAAGCGGCCCAAGTGGGATTGGGAATATTGTTGTGCAGGAACAAAAGAAAGGGGCGCTTCACACGTTACCAGGCAACAAACTCGGGTTTGCCTGGCAGGGGACGTTCAAGGAGTCGCTGGCACTGATCCTCGCTCTCTAGAGGAGGCAGGTTTTCAAATGCCTGGTTTGCCACGCTCACATGCAAACGGGGGGGGGGGTGCAGCTTGGGCCAGAACAGAAGCCAGAGACCTGCATGCTACCCTCACCACCAAATGAGCACCCAGGGATTGGGTGGACTACTGCAATGCGCTCTATGTGGGGCTACCTTTGAAGGTGACCCAGAAACTACAACTAAGCCAGAATGCGGCAGCTAGACTGGTGACTGGGAGCGGCCGCCGAGACCACATAACACCAGTCTTGAAAGACCTACATTGGTTCCCAGTACGTTTCTGAGCACAATTCAAAGTGTTGGTGCTGACCTTTAAAGCCCTAAACGGCCTCGGTCCAGCATACCTGAAGGAGCATCTCCACCCCCATCGTTCTGCCCGGACACTGAGGTCCAGCGCCGAGGGCCTTCTGGCGGTTCCCTCATTGCGAGAAGCGAGGTTACAGGGAACCAGGCAGAGGGCCTTTACAGTGGTGGCACCCGCCCTGTGGAACGCCCTCCTGTCGTATGTCAAGGAAATAAACAACTATCTGATGTTTAGAAGACATCTGAAGGCAGCCCTGTTTAGGGATGTTTTTAATGTTTGATGCATTACTGTATTTTAATATTTTGTTGGAAGCCGCCCAGAGTGGCTGGAGAAGCCCAGCCAGATGGGCGGGGTATAAATAATAAATTATTATTATTATCATCATCATCATCAGGTTGTGGGGGCAGCAGCAAACAGGCACAGCCTCAGCACCTGAACCATAAAAACATAGGCCGATCCAGTCCAGCCTCCTGTTCTCACAGGGACCAGCCAGAGGCCTGTGAGAAGCCAGCAAGGAGGATCCGACCACAAGAGCCCTCTCCAGCAACTGGCATTCAGAAGCACTGCTGCCTCTGTCCTGGGAATGCCTTCACCCAGTGGGACAGATGTAGCCCCCTTTCTCTCTCCTTAATCAAACAAAAACGAAAACATGTTCTAGTTCAGCCATATGCCCCCTGGCATGAACATGGTTACAAATCCTCATTCTATTACATGTATTTTTGTCTTAACATTTTATTGTATTTTTTAACACACACACACACACAAAGGATGCTTAACAACAGATCCTTCCATGATGGTTTATTGATGTCTTTTTAAAAACCTTTAATAGTTTTATCGTATGGTTTTATGTTTCCACTTTCTGTAAACCTACAGAGAGAGCGGTATACAAATATTTTTATAAGTAAATAAATAATTCCCAAGCAAATGCGATTTAGGATCAGGCAGCAGAAACAAACCACATTTCAGTCCTGTCGCCATGATGGCGCTATGATTTAAAGTGAGCTTTTGAAAGGCAAAACTGCACATGCTCAGAGTATTTCTTTTTTATTGTTATTTTTCCTGCCAAACTACTTTTTTGTTCTTTGCTTCTGTAACAAAGCACAAAAATAGACACACCTGGAAAGCATGCAATGGAAGGCAGTAGGAAAGTAATGTCAGTTATGTGCTTCACAACTTAAAAGAATGCACAGAGACGCAACCATACTTCCTTGTTGGCCCTTGTGCAAAATACCTTCTGTAGGAGGCCCCTCCCCATTTAATTTGATAGTATCCAATTACACACCTTCTGATCAGAGAGGAAACATTATAGAGAATAACTTTAGGTAAATACGAAGTGCATAAACTCAGAATGCACACCAATTACAGAAGCATCTTTATGTGTCATATTAATTGGCCTGACAAAGCTACATTAGGATATTATAACAACTTAATTTATGGCACGTTAATAAGATTTCTGGGTTTGGAGGGGGCCTTAGAGCCTGTAGGCTCTCGTGCACAGCCCACCTTAAATTGCGGCCATTAAATGCACATGTCTGGGGAGTGCAGGTGTTGCTCTGCAAGACTATTAAGTCCAGAGTCTAAAATTACCTAGCTGCACTGCTGTTGACAAAAACTCCCCTCACGTGTTGGGAGAGCGCATAGAACCTATGTGCGCCACCACCACCCCTGTCAGGTACACTGGCCTCCTTCCCCACCAGCTGTGCGTTTGGTCTGCCTGGGAAAGGTCCCCGTGCAATTTCCTCCCTGCAGTATATTCACTGCGCTCTTTATGTGTGTGCACCAAGTCCAATAAGGGACGAGATTAAGCTTTTAAAGTGTGAGGAGATTTCTCTGAAGGTCCCTATATATTTTGTGGCCTTTAGGTAAAGGTAAAGAGACCCCTGACCATTAGGTCCAGTTGTGGCCGACTCTGGGGTTGCGGCGCTCATCTCGCTTTATGGCTGAGGGAGCCGGTGTACAGCTTCCGGGTCATGTGGCCAGCATGACTGAGCCACTTCTGGCGAACCAGAGCAGCGCACAGAAACGCCATATACCTTCCCACCGGAGCGGTACCTCTTTATCTACTTGCACTTTGACGTGCTTTTGAACTGCTAGGTTGGCAGGAGCAGGGACCAAGCAACGGGAACTCACCCCATCGCAGGGATTCGAACCGCCAACCTTCTGATCAGCAAGCCCTAGGCTCTGTGGTTTAACCCACAGCACCACCCGCGTCCCTTTAGGTATACACCAACAAATATAATATATGAAATGGCCCATGGCCTTGTAATGAATCTATGGGAAATGTATGCGCAGCTCGGTAATCCACCCTTGCACATCACCTTCAGATCCATGACAGCATAATACTAATGTACTAAATGAATGAACATGTGATGTGGTTAACTGAGGATGTGTAGGGTGCCTTTCCCCTCACCAGTAAGGCTGCCACTGTTTCTTCTGACAAGGCTCCTGTGCCTTTTGCATGAGGGACAGAAATTTTAAAAGAGATCTGCACCGGCTGTCAATTTGCTACCAGGCCAAGTTCAAGGTGTTAATCCGAACCACTGCTCCACTTTTAAAACTATCTCAGCAAGAGCAATATACACTTGCCCTTTTAATGTTCCTTTAGCCACTCCCACTTTGCAAACCTGAGTGCGTTGATGAAAATACGCATTTTGCAGACTTCCACTGGGAACCACAATGTGATGTGCCTATGGAAATGGGCACCAGCTACCCAGAGCCCAACAGAGTCAGGAGGAGCGAAAGACTCTCCCAACTCAGGTTCCCATTGATGACTGTCATCTGCACAGAATCCTGACCTCTTCCTTTAACTGCATTGGGGAGAGGTTGTTTTTCAGCATCCTCCCCTCACAGAAGCTGCAAAATAAGAAAGGGCTCTGGATATCCCCTGAGAGGGGCGTAAGAAAATTACAGGCTCCTCTTTCAAAGAGCAAAGCCGCCTGGGCTCCTGAACTGCTTGTATATAGGACCATCTCCTCTTCCTGGGATCTCCCTGGCTACCACAGAGAGAAGAACCAGCTACTGTCTGGAAAGCAAAAGCCCCGAAGAACAACTGCCTGTGTTTTGTCGAACATGCTCCTCCTTGTGGGAATTTTATGTAATAAGAGCACAACACAGCAGCCAGGCACACACCTCCACCTAAACCAGCTCTTGCAGGGGCAACTGGTGCTTTTGTTTAAAGCACCAGACATGGCCTTAGATGCTGGGAAATGAGAGCACACCTTCCTCCAAAATGTGCCGGCAACTGCCATCTGATCTGCACAGTGCTGGTCCGCCAGTAACCTCTACCCTGACCCTGCACAGATTACAGCCCCGCACCTCGTTTTCAGGCGTAACAAGACACCCCCCTTTCAATTCCCCAAGCCCAGAGCATCTCCCGAAAGCGAGAAATGTGGTGTGTGGAGGCAACCTTTGCGTCAATGAGTAACTATGGGCCAAAGACCCCACCTTTCCACGCCAGATCAAATCTGCAAAACAGGCTCAGTTATTTGCATTCTTTTTGGGGGGGACAACAAGGAGTAGAACTGGAGCCACAAGCACGCACCATGTCTCGGAGGGGCTCCTGCCCCACTGCCCAGGGCGGGCGGGCACATTGCAAACAGTGTTTCTTGGGGCACAGATGGCAACTCTCCCTAGGGACTCAGGAGGGGAGCCCTCAGCCAGCTCCAGCCCACTTAGAGAGGGCTGGGAAGAGAAGAGGTCTGCCCTAAGAGGCTTAGCAGGGCCAGGGCACGGGTTAAGGCACGGGGGGAAGGGGCTTGCAGCTCTCCCAATCCTGGCCTCCGCTCTGCAGGGCTCCAGATAGAGCGCTTTCTGGCCCTCAGGCGAGGAGGGGCTGATGCCAGCTGGATTCCACTTCCTGCCGGTGCAAAGAGGCTTCCTGGCAGTGAACGGGCGCCCTTGTTTTCTGACCACATTTCAAACGCCCATCACTCTGCCGGGGAGGGAGCAGCTCGGCAGACCCAGCCGGCTGCCCTAGAAGCATGCCTGGCTGTTCCATATAACTGGCCTCTCCCCCTCTACAAAGGCTCCCATCACAGGAGCAGGGGGCAAAGGCGCTCGCTCCTCCTCACTCTCACAGCTGTGGGTCTTTGCGACGAAAGGTGAAGACGCTCAAACATGCCTGGAAGAAGCTGCAGAGGCTGCGTGCACCCATGAGGAGCTTAAAATGCAGCAAGGTTGCTTTGCTTCTCAATGAAGACCAAAGCTGGTTTGCAGGGAAATGCATCAAAACGCAGCATTTCTTCAGAAACCAGAAGACTGGGAGGGGTTGCGACTAACATCACATGTGCTCCAGAGGTTACAGCCTCTACTTTGCCTGCAGAGTCTCAGGCTGAGACCCTACCTACCCACAGACTGTCTTGCCAGAGTGGTGCATTCTCTAGTTATCTCTCACTTGGACTACTGCAATGTGCTCTACGTGGGGCTACCTTTGAAGGTGACTCGGAAACTACAAGTAATCCAGAATGCGGTAGCTAGACTGGTGACTGGGAGCAGCCGCCAAGACCATATAACACCAGTCTTGAAAGACCTACACTGGCTCCCAGTACGTTTCCGAGCACAATTCAAAGTGTTGGTGCTGACCTTTAAAGCCCTAAACGACCTCGGTCCAGTATATCTGAAGGAGCGTCTCTACCCCATCGTCCAGCCTGGACACTGAGGTCCAGCACCGAGGGCCTTCTGGCGGTTCCCTCACTGTGAGAAGCCAAGTTACAGGGAACCAGGCAGAGGGCCTTCTCGGTAGTGGCACCCGCCCTATGGAACTCCCTCCCACCAGATGTCAAAGAGAACAACAACTACCACACTTTTAGAAGACATCTGAAGGCAGCCCTGTTTAGGGAAGCTTTTAATGTTTAATAGGTTATTGTATTTTAATATTCTGTTGGAAGCTGCCCAGAGCAGCTGGGGAGACCCAGCCAGATGCGCGGGGTATAAATCATCATCATCATTATTATTATTATTATTATTATTATTATTATATCACTGGCATCCCCAGGTAATGCTGGGGCAGAAGTGCTGCCAGTCAGTGTAGACAACACTGAACTAGATGGAGCAATGGTCTGACTCAGTACATGGCAGCTCCTGACATTCCTATGTTCCGCCATGTGCAGAGTAAGCAGGGGACATTGCACAGCCAATCTCTGACCCACAAAACCTCAATTTCCAATATACCTTTCTGGTGCATGGATTTTTCTGGGGCAAGGGGAAGCCACTCTCTGCGCATCCTCAGAGGCACTCCTTATGATCTCTACGAAGCTTCCAACATTTGGCAGGGGGGCTTGAACGCGGCCTGCACACTCTGCGTTCGAAACACAGTAGTGATCAAGCAGATCTGGTGACCTGCCTGTTTCCAAGTCATTCTGAAATGCTGACAAAATCCACGCTACCCAACAGCGCAGAGAACACATTTTCACATTTATGGGCTGTCAGTGCCTACAAGGAAAGTGGCCAGATGCCCTTTGGTCATCATCATAATACAAAAAATTTCTGAATCTCAGAAACCCGTGGTGGCATTATCACTGTGGACCGAAATCTTATGTGTTTGTATCTACCTGAGGTTCCTGCTGAGGCCATAAGGTAGGACATAAATTTTAACTGTGACTGGTATTTATCGTTAGGCTCATAGAGCTGTGGCACTGGAAGTAACCCGAAGACTGCCTTATTTTCTCTTCTGCTTTCGGCCTGCCTAGAAAACTGTGTTTCATTTATGGCCTGGGGAAGATGTGGTTTGCAAGCCAGACTTCACTTTGTCAAAAATGGGGGGCTCAGCCACTGGTGCACCCTCCAAGAATCCCAGGTGTGAATTTAATGCCTGTAGCAAGGAATTTTAAATCACTGTAACCTGCCCTGGACCATAAAGAAGGCTGATCGCCGAAGAACTGATGCTTTTGAATTCTGGTGCTGGAGGAGACTCTTGAGAGTCCCATGGACTGCAAGAAGATCAAACGCATCCATTCTAAAGGAAATCAGCCCTGAGTGCTCACTGGAAGGACAGATCCTGAAGCTGAGGCTCCAATAATTTGGCCACCCCATGAGAAGAGAAGACTCCCTGGAAAAGACCCTGATGTTGGGAAAGATGGAAGGCACAAGGAGAAGGGGACGACGGAGGACGAGATGGTTGGACAGTGTTCTCGAAGCTACAAACATGAGTTTGGCCAAACTGCGGGAGGCAGTGGAAGACAGGAGGGCCTCGCGTGCTCTGGTCCAGGGGGTCATGAAGAGTCGGACACAACTAAATGACTAAACAACAACAACAACCTGCCCTGGGACCTGTTGGTGAAGAGCAGGTAAACTACAACAACAGCTTATTTACCCTGCAGTCTCCATCTTGGAGCCAAATTTCCATTCTGACCATATGACTACAACATCCGGCCTCATGTTTTATCAACTAGCACTATGAGAAAGCTACCCCTGCTCTTTCTTACTATCATTTTTAATATAATGGTTACAGCCATTTGGAATGCCCAGTTTTTGAAGCTCTTGCCTATGTGCTCTTGTGAACACACCAAATTCACACCTCATTACTCCGCCACTTAACTGCCACCCAGGAGTATAGGGTTTTGCAAGAGATTATCAGTGTCTATCAACACCATTCAGGCATTTGAGGGCTGCCAAATTTGTAGTAAGCACCAATACCTGTTTATCATGGTATATGAGGACCAGAGCTTTCCCCCACTGAGCAGTTGTCATCCCGAACATTTTACTATGTAAAAAAAAAGTCTGATTTATCATATATATCTCACGAGTGGCGGTCGCTTTTAAAAGCAATCAGTGCATTGACCTAGCAAATTTCAGACCCCTTTTATCAATAAACGAATGAATGGTAACACGCACAGCAAAAACGATGCCAACTGACCCCTCAAGAAGTGTGTCTATGTGGGTGTAAACACCTTCAATTGCTTCACAAAATCCACATTTTGAGTTTTCCGCCATAATATTTAATCTGGTTGCTGGTGCATTTTAGGGTTGGCGGGGAAGATGTGTGAAAATTCCCTTCAGCAACTGGAATGGAGAAGGGGTAACAAAGAGTCATTCATAGGCCTGGCTCTGAGGCCAGAGGAACAGATGGCTCAATCAAATGGCACAGAATCACGTCCCGAAAAACCTGCCCTTAAAGGATCGGCCTGGTTTGTGCTTGCCATTCCATCCCATGACCCCAAACTTGCCCTAGAAGAAAATAAATATTGAACTCTCTGCTTGAATAGCTGAACTTTCCCCATATCTAATGTAGGTACAGTTAACTCTGCAGGGGAGCCAGATAGGCAGGGTATAAATAATAAATTATTATTATTATTATTATTATTATTATTATTATTATTACTATTATTATTATTATTATTATTATTATTATTATTATTATTATTAATATTATTATTATTATTATATTACTGTCCTCTCAGCACTTACTTGAGTGTAAGTCCCATGGAAAGTCAGTGGGTCTTACTTCTGAGTAAACATGTGCACATATCTACTCCACCAACCCAGTATTGCAAGGCAGAAATATTTGTGTCAAATGCCGAACGAATTTAGGGCCAAAAAATTCATTGTGCTCATTTTCTTTAAGCATGTTTCATTAATTGCTATTTTAGGACGTCTTCAGATTAATCTTATTGCTTTAGGCAATGGAGAAAACACACACACACACACACACACACACACACATATATATATATATATACACACACACACATTGATAAAATAATTTAAACGCTGTTAGATATTGGGGGTGCTGTCAGTTGCGCTTGACTGCTGGAATCCACTTGTGATTTATCAATAGCACCAGTGAAAATGAAGCAGCTCTATTTGTAACACCACAGCCAGCATTAAAAAGTTTAAGGTCAGTTTTTCGAAGGATGGAGCAGTTATCACAATTCCTCCCGATGCCCGCAAGGTCTTCCTCCTTACCACCCACATTAGTGCCATGCCAGTCTATCCTATAATGAAAACATTTTCTCCTAGCAGAATTCAGGACTGCATCCCGTGTCAAGGTGAAAAGAGGACCACTTCTGATGAGATGCTTTGAGCAAAAACAGTTCTCAGTTCTTCCATATCCTCAGGAAGCTGGTCCTTGACTGCCTTTTGCATGGAGATTCACTGCTGCTCGTGTTGAGCTATAGGGTGAAAGCAGCTTTGGCAACAGAATCTGCTAAACCCAGGGGTCAGCAAACTAAGGCCCATGGGCTTGAAGTGGCCCGCTGGCTGTCTTGGCTTCTTTGCTCTTTGGGGCTGGGGGGGGGGGAATATTTTTTTCCCCTTTATTCCCCCCCCCTAAAAACTAGGTGCGCCCTATGGTCCGGTGCGCCTTATGGGGCGAAAAATACGGTAAATGAAGACAGTGGCCGGTCAGAAACAATTCAGCAGAGGACAGCAATGGGCTTTAAGGCAAATGAGCAGCGGCTGCTCCTTCTGCAAAAGGTGTGATCCCAACCTATGGAAACAGGACAGGTATATATATATATTATTAGTTCAAAGGCAGAGGAGAAGTTGTTGGATGCAGAACTAACTTAATTTAAGGTGTGTTTTAGGACCTGTAAGACAGAGTTGTTCCGCCTGGCCTTTGGCTTGGAATCAACTTGATTCCCTTCCCCTCTTTCCTTTTTCCTTTCTCCTTTTGTGATGGAACTCCTATTTGGGGACTTCCCTGGCTTTTTTTCTGGCCCACATAGGACCAGTCTGGATAGCTGGCCTTGGTGAAGACTTGACGTTTTCATCCCCAAAAAGTTTTTGATTTGAGTTTCTACTGAAATGAGGCTGCATTTTAATGTTGTATTATAATCTTGTTTTTAAGTTGTATTTTAATCAGTTGCTTTTATACCTGTTGTTAGCCGCCCTGTGCCCGGTCTTGGCTGGGGAGGGCGGGGTATAAATAATTTTTATTATTATTATTATTAAATCTGGGAGCCAGCTGAAGAGAAATAATTTAAGTGCAGTTTTTAATTCAGTGAAGGCGTATGCATCGTATTGGGTTTTGCAAATGGTTCTGGCCCTTTCAGAGCTCACTTTAACACATTTAAGCCCTGCTGTCTTTAAAACTTATGCAGTGCAAAGCATTCTCAAAGTACTGCGAGAAAGATGCAGTCCGCTAAAAACTGACCTGAGTGAGCAGGGCTGAGCTCAAGGTATTATCTGATTAATCAACACTGCACCCACCAGGAGGCAGCCAGCTATTATTAAACCTCAGGGATATGGAAGATCTGCCATCCCAAAAGCACTTACCCTTGATTAGTCCCATGGAGATAAATGAAGCTTTTGACTGGGGTTGCCACGTTTTTTTCTTTTCTCCCTGCCTTTAACATGTGAAAGGCAGGCAGAAAGTCAACAGGTATAGATTCTCCTCCCAGAAGGGCCCCAGCGGAGAAAGCCGCTCCGGTTGTGTTTCTGCTTGCCGTGCAGCTGCGAAAATCACACACCAAGGAAAAAGGCTAGGCCAGCTCCCCAAGAATCAACATTTGTCAGCAAAACACCAGGAACCGACCTACTGCGAATCTTAAAAGAGCAAAAATCCTTCCTCAACCTTCGCCGCTATTTTCCAGTGCATACATTTTAAATTCATCGATTAATCATTTGAAGGCCAGCAACTTAGTTGATGAAAAATCTTTAATTGGCTCACAGCTCTATTAGCAGAAGCCAATGAAAGCCACTTTCTAGGATGAGCCGAGCCAGCCCATAAATTCTGCTACCTAAACCTACCAGTAGTTCTCTTTCAACTTCAACCTCACCTGCGCTATACTTAAAAGCAGTATCATACCTCTTTTAAACAGCCATGGCTTCTCCGCCCCAAAGAATCCTGGGAACTGTAGTTTGTCAAGGATGCTGAGAGCTGTTGGGAGACCCCTAGCGCCCTCACAAAGCTACAGTTCCCAGAGATCCCTAGAAGAGCTAATGAAACACTCTGGAAATATAAGCTCCGAGAGAGGTAAAGGTAAAGGGATCCCTGACCATTAGGTCCAGTCGTGGCCGACTCTGGGGCTGCGGCGCTCATCTCGCTTTACTGGCCGAGGGAGCCGGCGTACAGCTTCTGGGTCATGTGGCCAGCATGACTAAGCCGCTTCTGGCGAACCAGAGCAGCGCACGGAAACGCTGTTTACCTTCCCGCCAGAGCAGTAACTATTTATCTACTTGCACTTTGACGTGCTTTCGAACTGCTAGGTTGGCAGGAGCAGGGACCGAGCAACGGGAGCTCACCCTGGGGATTCGAACCGCCGACCTTCTGATCGGCAAGTTCTAGGCTCTGTGGTTTAACCCACAGCGCCACCCGTATAGGGTGGTATAGGGGTCTCCTAACAGCACTCAGCACCCTGAACCTGGGTGCAACTGATTATCCAGATCCACCCCAATCTGGGTTGAGACTCAGTTTCAGAACCAACTCAGTCTTAGTCGCCCGGACGAGGAAATTGAAGGGAAAGTGTCCGCTACTTCTGCTTGATCTCTCAGATTTTTGTGCCGTTGAGTCCTCTGGAACCAACTCAGTTGGATTGGCATCAGAACCACCATATTGTGTTTGTTCTGTTCTTTCCATCAGGTCCGCATTCAGAGAGAAGTGCTGAGTGAATGCTCCTTGGACCCCTGGCAATTGCACTGTAGGGTACAGCAGGATACTACCCCCTCCCCAGTGCCATTTACCATCTTTATGAAGCGGCCATGGTTATAACGCCTGCACTGACTGCCCATTTCCGGCCAAGCCAGGTTCAAGGTCCTTGTATTCATCTACAAACCTCTGAACCAATTCTGTCCAGCTCCAGCCTGAACCTTTATAGCCCAGCTCGATCTCTGAGCTCATCTGCAAAAGCACCATTAGTCATCCCCTGAGTTGGTGAGGCTCATCTGACATCAACAAGAAACCCAGCCCTGTGGAATATGCTCCGCCGGTAGAGATTCAGCAGGCGCCTTCTGCTTTGACCTTTAGATGTCTGCTGAAAACTTATTTTCAAGTAGCGTTAGAAATTAGCAAGGTGCCAGGCGCGTTTTGCAACTGGCGCGGGTCTAATGGCGACCACTGGAGATCTCTGGGTGCCAAGTTGGTGACTGACGTCTCCATCTGGCTGGCCTCTCCAACCTTTTTAAGCAGGTAAGCAGAATAACTTATTTATTGCATTTATATCCCACCTTTTTAAGGACTCGGGTGGCTCTGTGGGTTAAACCACTGAGCCTAGGAGTTGCTGATCAGAAGGTCGGCGGTTCGAATCCCCACAACGAGGTGAGCTCCCCTTGCTCAGTCCCTGCTCCTGCCAACCTAGCAGTTCGAAAGCACGTCAAAGTGCAAGTAGATAAATAGGTACCGCTCGGGCAGGAAGGTAAACGGTGTTTCCGTGTGCTGCTCTGGTTCACCAGAAGCGGCTTAGTCATGCTGGTCCCTTCATCCCTGAATTTTGTTGTTAGTTGTTGTTTAGTCGTTTAGTCGTGTCAGACTCTTCGTGACCCCCTGGACCAGAGCACACCAGGCACTTCTGTCCTCCACTGCCTCCCGCAGTTTGATCAAACTCATGCTGGTAGCTTCAAGAACACCATCCAACCATCTCCTCCTCTGTCGTCCCCTTCTCCTTGTGCCTTCCATCTTTCCCTGAATAGGATGTCCCTATTTTCATCAGAGAAATATTGGAGGGTATGCAATTCAGCAGGCAGGTTCTAACAACACTTTGGAGGTCCCGAGCCTCAAGGAGGTTAGATTGGTCTCAACTAGGGCCAGGGCCTTTTCAGCACTGGCCCCGACATGGTGGAACGCTCTGTCACAAGAGTCTAAGGCCCTGTGGGACTTGACATCTTTCCGCTGGGCCTGCAAGACAGAGCTGTTCCGCCTGGCCTTTGGTTTGGACTCAGTCTGACCCTTATGTCTCCTTCCCCTTATGGTATTGATTTATCAGCTACTTTTAAATGAGGCTGCATTTTAAATTGCATTTTAACCTGTATTTTAAATTTGTTTTTTTTTTCTTTTGTATCCATCCCCCTCTCTTTCCCCCTATTATGTTTTTACTGCGATTTTATTGGTGTTAGCTGCCCTGAGCCCTGCTCTGACCGGGGAGGGCGGGGTATAAATAAAAATTATTATTATTATTATTATTATTATTATTATTATTATTATTATTATTATTTTATGTTCTTCTCTACATTAAATGTGGGCGTTTTCACACAGAGGCAGAACGAGCACGGTAACCTGACAAAGTCTGCAGTTCAAGCTGCCATTAAAAAGCTCTTCTGGGGAGAGAGACCTGTGTCAACTACCAGGTCCTGGCACTCAGGACGTTGCCAGAGTCCATGTTGTTCAATATTGTCTTCAACACAAACTGGCAGCAGCAGCTATCCACAGTTTCAGATCAGAGTTCTTCACAACCCCACCTGGAAAGGTTGCCAAAGACTGACCCTGGGAACTTGCAAAGGAGACGCTCTACCAGTGAACCACGACCTGCCTCTTCTTGTGGTCTTGCAGCAGGTAGATAACTTAACTGAACCAATGTTTCTGAGCAGCAAAAAGTGAGACGCGCAGTTTGGAGGAAGAGGCCGGTGTGAAAAGGCAGAGGAGACATTCAGCCACCTGCCCTGCTCCCTCCCACCCACAATTCGGGGGCGAGGAGGGGGAAGTCGGAAACCAACAGGTTCCACTTTGACGCAAACAGAAGCCGAGGCTCCTGTGGGACCAATTGCAGAGTTATTAATCAGAGGAACAAAGTGGGGGATTGGGCAGGGAGAGGAATTGGAGGCGTCCAAGGTTTCAAAATGAAGACCTTGTTTTCTGGAGTCGAACCCTTGCTCCCCCAAGCAGAGGAAACAGCTTTCGGGCTTGCAAAGAGGCAGAAAGGAGCAGCTGCATGTGTGTGCATGCAAAGGAGTGGGAGAGGAGGACCCCAAAAGAGGAGCTTTCCGGGAAGATGCAGGCAGCACCCCTTGCCTGCTAGGACCAGAGGAGAATCAATAATGCAGCTTTGCTCCTCTCCAGGTATCTGGAAGGAGGCCTCCTGCTGCCGCCAGCCAATGGCCTATCTGTTTACCTTGGAAGAGGCAGCCCAGGCAGGAGAGAGAAGCAATTAAAGGGCAGCTTTGATTAGGACGGCTCTGAGCTTTCTTAAGTGCCTGAAAAGCAGGAGGGGGAGAGATCCTGGCCTGATCCTTCCACCCGCCTCCTCTGCACATCACTGTGGTTTTTTTTCCTGGTGCAGCAGAAGCAGTGTTTAAAGGATGCACTCCCTCAGTGTCCAGCTCGGAGGAAGGACCCGGTTGCTAAGAGACAGGGCTGTGCATCCCAGCCCACGCTGACCTTTAATACCCGCCGCAAGCTCCAGGGCTTCTGCCGGAGCAGAGAAATACTCGCGCAGGTAAAGAGCTGGGAGACCAAAGGATGGTTCAGCTAGGCGGCTGGCAAAAATCCCCGATGCAAAGCTGTGCACTTCCGGCGAGGGAAGCTGTCCCATGGGTCTTGGGAGAAGAGGAGGTGGAAAGAATAAAAGGGCCTTAAAAGCATTTCTGCACAAAAAGAGAGCTTGGGGGGGGGAGGCAGCCTCGCCGCAGAGCATCGGGGTGGGGGGTGCAGAATGGCACTGCTGCCCATCCCTGGCATCTAAGCAACAAAGGGAGCGATGCTCACAGCATCCGAGGAGGAGGCGGAGGAGAGAGGGAGGCCGCAGGGAAGCTAGACAAAGGAAGCAGTGAGCAGGCAGGCTTGGTTTTAGGGCAGAATCCAATCCCCGTGGTTTCTTTGCTGCGGTTTGCATAGCAGTGGTCCAATCTGGGGCAGGTGGGCTGGATGGAGGAGAAGGAGAGAGCTTGTTTGCTGCTGCTCCGGAGGGCAGGACCCAAACAGCTGGGTTCAGGAAAGGCGATTCTAACTAAACGTCAGGAAGAACTTTCACTGAAAGGGAAGGCGAGGGACCCTCCTTCGTTAGAGGTTTCTGAACAGAGGTTGTGTGGCCATTCTGTTCGGGGTTCTCTAGCTGCGACTCCTCCATCGCGGGGGATCAATTGGTTTACCGTATTTTTCGCCCTATAGGACGCACTTTTCCCCCTCCAAAAATGAAGGGGAAATGTGTGTGCATCCTATGGGGCGAATGCAGGCTTTCGCTGAAGCCTGGAGAGCGAGGGGGGTCGGTGCGCACTGACCCCTCTCGCTCTCCAGGCTTCAGGAAGCTATCCGCTAGCCGTGGGAGAGCTGCGCGAAGTTGCACCCAGAAGCTTGCCGGCACCCAGAAGCTTGGGGCGCGCTGAGCTCAGCACACCCTAGGCTTCGGGCTTCACGCAGCTCTCCCACGGCTTGCGGATAGCAGCCTGTTCTGGGGGCTGGGGTTGGGGGAAGCTCGGGCTTCCCCCGCCCCAGCCCCGCACCTGGGGGGCAAATAATTTTTTTTCTTTATTTCCCCCCCAAAAAACTAGGTGCGCCCTATGGGCCAAACACGGTGATTCAATTTATTAGACTGGTTTGAAAACCACAGGGTGGTTCGCAACAAGATTCCTCCGCCGCCTTAGAACAAGGAAGCTGGTGCCAACCCAAAAACACAAGCGCCTGCTGAATCGGGATAGCGGCCCATCGAGTCCAGTATCCTGTTCTCACAGTGGCCGACCATAAACTCCCGTGGGGAGCCCACATGCAGGAGATGAGTGTAGCAGCTGCAGCAATTCTCCTGCCTTCTGATTCCCAGCCCCTGGCCTTGAGAGAAACTCTGCCTGCCACCATGAAAGCAGAAGACAGTAGCCACCGCTAGCCTTAGCCCCCCAAGTCCTCTTTTAGAGCCACCCCAGACATTTTGCTCCCTGAAGCAACTGGCCGAGCCACTTCTTTTTCAAGCAGAAGGAAAAAGGAGAGGGGAAGGATGAGACCGGTACCGGGGTGGGGTCTCTTCCTATGATCTCTCCGCTCCCGGATTCACGCAGAGACCTGAGCTGTGCTCCGGCTGAAATCATCATTAGGATGTCAAGACAGAAGTCTATTGTGCATCAGCCTCTAGAATCTGGTATGCGCTGCTTTCCTAGTCAACACACATCAAAAAGAGTCACAACAGACAGCAAGCGCAAGGGTAATGTGGGGAAAGCAGACTTTTCCTACAAAGGATGGCTTCACAATTGGCACTCTTGGCTCTTTTATTTCAGTGGGGAGAAAGATGACGAGAGGTTTTAATAAACCGTGATGGAGGAAACAAGCAGAGAAGAGATTTAACTTTACAGATGCAAAGACCTGGGCGCGTCGGCTCAAAGCGACAGGCAGGTTCTTAGTTTACGGCAACAGCCTGGAAGCACATCTTCATATGGGGTCTGGGTCTTCCTTCTCCCCAACCAGGTACCCCTCCAGTCTACAAATGCTGGCTGCTGCTGATGGGAGTTGTCCAAAACATCTGGAAGGGCAACTGGTTGGGGAGAAGGCTAGTGCAAATAATTTGGAGTTTTTATTATGCATTTTGTGTTTTTATCCTGTACTTCTGTGTTGCAAACCGCCGTGAGGTCTATGGATGAAGGGCGGTATACAAATTCAATGGAATAATTTATTTTTCCTTTGTTTTTTTACTATGGTTTTATGTTTATCAATCTCAAATGGCTTGGTGACTCTTAGGTTTATGCAACTAATCCAGAATGCAGAAGCTTGACTGGTGACTGGGAGCAGCCGCTGGGACCATATAGCCGGTCCTGAAGGATCTTCACTGGCTCCCAGTACATTTCCGAGCACAATTCAAAGTGCTGGTGATGACCTTTAAAGCCCTAAACGGCCTCGGCCCAGTATACCTGAAGGAGCGTCTCCACCCCCCCCCCATTGTTCAGCCCGAACGCTGAGGTCCAGCGCCAAGGGCATTTCTGGTGGTTCCCTCACTGTGAGAAGCCAAGTTACAGGGAACCAGGCAGAGGGCCTTCTCGGTAGTGGCACCCTCCCTGTGGAATACCCTCCCATCAGATGTCAAGGAGATCAACAACTACACACATCTACAGACATCTGAAGGCAGCCCTATATTGGGAAGTTTTTAATGTTTGACATTTTACTGTGTTTTTATATGTGCTGTAGCCACCCAGAGTGGCTGGGGAAACCCAGCCAGATGGGTGGCGTATAAATAGTAAAATTAGTAGCAGTAGTAATTGGGCTTGCTGCTGTGCTGTAACGATTGGAGTGTTGGATTGCGTGACCTGGGAGACCACAGTTCAAATCCGCGCTCAGCCAAGAAGCTCATTGGGTGACCTTTGACCAGTGACCGCCTTTCAGTCTAACCTACAGTACAGGATTTGGAAACACGCACTCAGAGTGAATACCTATTAAGGAAATATTCAGTAAGGAGGCAGGGAAACCCCAAGAGCTAGAAACTCATCACCTAATAATGTTCATTCGCTCGGACCAGGAACAACGGATGCATCTTAGTTTCCACCTTCGTGTGAACCTTGTGTGTGAACCTCGCCCCCGGTGCAGATTTGGACTGGCGGTTAAGTTTGACCATGCATGAGGAATCCTTATGTTCCGATAATCAGAGAAAGGGCCTTTCATATCCTTAAGACCAGCCATCTCCCTGCAATAACACAACACTTTCACCAGAGGCAGACTTTGGTAATCTGTCGCAATACGGAGAGCCCAAAATTTGGCGTCCCCAAATGGATCGTATCAATGCGCTGCGCGGAAAAAGTGTTTCACCTGTCCTGAATTATAATAATAATAATTTATTATTTGTACCCCGCCCATCTGGCTGGGTTTCCCCAGCCACTCTGGGCGGCTTCCACAGAAACCAAAAATACACTAAAATGTCACACATTAAAAACTTCCCTAAACAGGGCTGCCTTAAGATGTCTTCTGAATGTCAGCTAGTTGTTTATCACTTTGACATCTGATGGGAGGGCGTTCCACACGGCGGGCGCCACTACCGAGAAGGCCCTCTGCCTGGTTCCCTGTAGCTTTGCTTCTTGCAAGGAGGGAACCGCCAGAAGGCCCTCGGCGCTGGACCTCAGCGTCCGGGCAGAACGATGGGGGTGGAGACGCTCCTTCAGGTATACTGGGCCAAGGCCGTTTAGGGTTTTAAAGGTCAACACCAACACTTTGAATTGTGCTCGGAAACGTACGGGGAGCCAATTTAGGTCTTTCAAGACCGGTGTTATATGGTCTTGGCAGCCGCTATCGCATTCTAGATTAGTTGTAGTTTCCGGGTCACCTTCAAAGGTAGCCCCACGTAGAGCGCATTGCAGTAGTCCAAGCGGGAGATAACCAGAGCATGCACCACTCTGGCGAGGGAGTCCGCGGGCAGGTAGGGTCTCATCCTGCGTACCAGGTGAAGCTGGTAAACAGCTGCCCTGGACACAGAATTGACCTGCGCCTCCATGGACAGCTGTGAGTCCAGAATGACTCCCAGGCTGCGCACCTGGTCCTTCAGGGGCACAGTTACCCCATTCAGGACCAGGGAGTCTTCCACACCTGCCCGCCTCCTGTCCCCCCAAAACAGCACTTCTCTTTTGTCAGGATTCAACCTCAATCTGTTATCCACCATCCATCCTCCAACCGCCTCCAGACACTCTTCCAACATTCAGCTTTCCTGGATGTCCACAAGTTCTCATGCTATCCCCACGTCACGCATAATTTCACAGGCTTCTGTCATGTCAGCTCTTACGTGCAAATAATCGAGGAAATGCCATTTTATCTCCTTCATTCCACCCACCCTGCCAGTGTGGCTTCTACCAAGCTAATTGCAAAAATAGCACAGCGAAGATCTCTCTCGATCTCTCTCCCGGACACGTGGGAGTTCGCCTTCCATGCGGGGCTCTTGTCTCAAGAGAAGGACGGGGCAGACACAGGAACCACGAGAGAAGGCTGAAGAAACACCTGACAGACTTCTGAAATGCTGAAACCGCTTTGTGCACATTATCTAGGCCAGGGGTTGGCGAGGTTTACCTCGCCTGGGCTGGTTCATTCCAGTGGAGATCGCTCCGTGGGCTGGATCGCACCTGCGCAGACGCAATTTCCGGCGCCGCGGAAGCAGGTCCCCACTTCGCACTGCACCTGTTTAGCGCAGCATAGGGGGCCATTTAAACGACCCCCGTGGGCTGCTTGTGGCCCATGGGCCACGGGTTGCCAACCCCTGATCTAGGCAAATGCTTGCAGGAACCTTTTTTTTAAAAAAATAAAAATATTCATTTTTCATTTTCATTCATCACATACATCTCAAATTCTTAACGTTTACCACATATTCCTCCCTCCCTCCCCTCCAAGACTTCTCCCAGCTTGCGTTTCTGGTTTGTTTCTATTTCCCCCTGCTTTGCTATCTCTCAACAGAAAAGGTTATTAATAACATAACATTTAAAACATAAAAATAAAATTAAATACTGATTTTTCTTCTTCATCTTTGGTCTCCCATTCCAAAAGGAACCTTGTAAGGTAAGCCAAAGTTTATCATCCCCACTTTGCAGGCGGGAGCTAAATAATGCCCAGAGTTATTCCGACTAGGATGACGCAGCCAATACTGCATGAGACTCTTGATCCCATGAGTTCAAGCCCCCAAATGGCAAAAGATCCCTGCATTGCAAGGGGCTGGATTAGAAGAAGAAGAAGAAGAGTTTGGATTTGATATCCCGCCTTTCACTCCCCTTCAGGAGTCTCAGAGCGGCTCACATTCTCCTTTCCCTTCCTCCCCCACAAGGTGAGTGGGGCTGAGAGACTTCAGAGAAGTGTGACTGGCCCAAGGTCACCCAGCAGCTGCATGTGGAGGAGCGGGGAAGCGAACCCGGTTCACCAGATTACAAGTCTACTGCTCTTAACCACTACACCAACTCTAGGAAAGGCAAGATCCATTTCTCACCCCTTACACCAGGGAAGACTTCACCAACCCTGTGCCTTCCAGACGCTCTGAGCCACTTGCTATTTATTCTATTTCCAGTATTCTGTTTAAACCTCCCTGACAAAGGAGCTCAGAATGGCAAGAAGGGATAATTTAAATTAAAATTGGAATTAAAAACTACTCAAAAATTATTCCAATGCAGATGCAGTCCTGGAAATACCTCAACTTTAACGGCTTGTTGAAAGAGGAAAGTCTTCTAAAGTAAAAAAAACTTTTGGGAAATGATATATAATGAGTTGAAAAAGATGTTGAAATATACATTTCTAAAAAAACCAGAAGCGTTTTTACGTACTTGGCATTATAGGTGAGGATATTAATAGACAGGATGTAAAATTGTTTTTATACGCAACAACAGTGGCAAGAGTATTGTTGGCTCAGAAATGGAAGCAAGAAGAAATTCCGACGAAAGAAGAATGGCAGACAAAATTAATGGACTACGTAGAATTGGATAAAATGACAGGAAGGATTCGAAACCTGTGGGACCAGAGACTTACAAAAGATTGGAAGAAATATACGAATTATTTGAAGAGCAACTGTAATCAACTATGCTAGTAGGACTACAAATACCATCTTTGTCAGGAGATCCCTTCTACAGGTATGGGGTCTTTAGAGTGATGGCCCCTACTTTTGGAAATCCCCTCCTTTTGAATATTAGAAAGGTGCCATCTCTGCGGCGGAAGACTTTCCTCTTTCTTTCTTTTTAATAATTTTTTATTAGTTTTTCAACCTATTTTCAACAATAATTAAACATACTTTTACACAATTTTTTTTTTACTTCCATCAATCACATCTGAAAATTTCTCCATCTATTTACTGAATTTACTTTTCTTATTTTCACTATTACATTTAAATCTCATAACTAATATCTCTCTTCTTTCTCTTCGTTGCAGTATTTCATATATTTCTCCTTACAAAACCTATTGCAGAACACCCTCTCATGCAGACTGCAATGATCAGCTGGGTATATAAGGTATGAGGTGATATTGCAGATGAGACTACAACTCCCATCAACCGCAGCCAGCATAAATACATACAAACGTAAGAAAACCTTGCTGGATCTAATGCTCTTTTAAAGCCATCTAGGTTGGTGGCCATTACTGTGGCGGGGAGTTCCACAGTTTAACAAAGCACTGTGTGGAGGACTTTATTTTAACTGTCCCAAATCTTCCAGCATTCAAAAGCGTCTCTCTGTTCAGCCTTCCTGCAACCTGGTACGCTCCTGAGTTTCCAGTTCTTATCAGTCCTAGCCAGTGTGGCCATTGAGCAACCCGGAGAGCACTTGGTTGGGAAAGGCTGGCTTCCATGAGGACTAGGAACTTGATATCTCTCAAAAACGAGGAAAGTTCTTAGGACGCCAAACCCTACAGGACAACTACAAAAGCGCAGAAGACAGAGAGTCAGTCTAGGGAGGTCACAGGATGAAAAGAAATCTTGGTCAATTAATATTATCTTAACAAATTGGATTGATTGGATCTACATATATTTGCATATGAATAACACACTGGCTCCGGAAGAAACAAGCATTCTTTCCTTTGTTCCTTAGCAGATGCACGCACATGTCAGGGGAGGAACTATTGCTCAATGGGAGAACATCTGCCTGGCAGTTGTAGTGCAAAATTTGGAGGGCACCAGGTTGGCAAAAGCTGGGCGAGATGGACAAAGCTCGTCTGGCATCTCTCAGGCAACTTCCAAGGCTTTGTAGCAGAAAAGGTAGTCTCCTGGGTGAGAGAACCAGGGTGGTTGCCGCCCATGGATTTCAAGTACTCGCATTGTAAGCAATTATAATTGCTTCTAAGAAGCCTGTTCCATTGATTTTTGGAGCAATTAATCCACGAAATCCGCCTTTGCCAACCTGGTGTAGTCCCCAGGTGTTCTGAAGTGCGTCTCCCATCCACTCCTGGCAGCACAGCCATTTGTGACCTCGTTGCAGAAATTGCAGGGGGTGGACTACAGGACCTTTGGGGGGCTCTTACGACTCTACGATTCCATGAAAAGGGTAATACAGTTGTGGTGCTTTTTGAGGGGGGCGGCGAGAGCAGCACAAGTAGAGGCATGGCTTCGGAAAACAGCAGCACAGCCGCAAGACTCAATGGAAATGTAAAAAAGAAGGAACCTTTTACCACATGTGGTGGGCGTGCCCCCAAGGTAAAATACTTCTGGGAAAGGATTTATAATGAATTGAAAAAAGTGAATTGAAAAACACATTTATGAAAAAAACCAGAAGCCTTTTTACCTGGTATAGTGGGGGGTGAAATCCCCAAAAAGGATGTTACTTTTTTTCTGTATGCCACAACAGCTGCGAGAATATTGCTAGCAAAGAATTGGAAGAAACAAGATTTACCAAATATCAAAGAATGGCAGATGAAGATGATGGACTATATGGAACTTGCCAAACTGACCGGGAGACTCCGAGACCAGAGAGAAGAGACGGTGGAAGAAGACTGGAAGAAGTTAAGGAATATTTGAAAAAAATATGTTAATATTTAAATCTTAGAATAGCTTTGGAAGTGGATGTAGGCGGTAGGGTTAGAAGTAGAAGATAGTGTATTTTATAAATGATAAAATGTGAGGTTTTTAAGGTTAAAGTAAGTGTGTGGTGGGGGGGAAAGATGGTTAGAAATTATGATATATGTAAACTGCTAAAGATGAAGTAAAATGAAAATCAGATAGGTGAGACTTGGGGAGGCCCACTTAACAATGTTTAGAAAAATAAGGATATGACAAGAATTTGTTTGTATTGTTTGTCTTTTCTGTTTGTGCTTTTTATTTGTGTTATAAAATGAATAAATTTTGGGGGGGGGGGGAAAGACTCAAAATAACATCCTCTTCCATCCCCTAATAATAATAATAATAATAATAATAAATTTTATTTATATCCCGCCCTCCCCAGCCGAAGCAGGGCTCAGGGCGGCTAACAACACTAAAATAGTGCAACATTATAAAAACATCAAAGAATTAATTAAAATCAAAATTGATGGCAACCATAAACTAAAGTATTGTAAAGATTGCCAAAGGAGGGAGTCAGGCTGTGCCCTGACCAAAGGCCTGGTGGAACAGCTCTGTCTTGCAGGCCCTGCGGAAAGATGTCAAGTCCCGCAGAGCCCTAGTCTCTTGTGACAGAGCATTCCACCAGATCCGGGCCACAGCCGAAAAGGCCCTGGCCCTAGTTGAGGCCAGCCGAACCTCTCTGTGGCCTGGGACCTCCAGGATGTTTTTATTTGTGGACCGTAAGTTCCTCTGTGGGGCATACCAGGAGAGGCGGTCCTGTAGGTACGAGGGTCCTAAGCCGTATAGGGCTTTAAAGGTTAAAACCAGCACCTTAAACCTGATCCTGTACTGAACCGGGAGCCAGTGCAGCTGGTATAGCACCGGATGAATGTGATCCCGCAGCGAAGACCCCGTAAGGAGTCTCGCTGCGGCATTCTGCACCCCCTGAACCTCAATCTGCACTTTGCCTTAATGTGGACTGGAATATCATATTCCACCCCAGCAGATCTTTGTCAATGGGCTGGATTTGTCCTTGGGCTTTCAGCTGCTACTCCTGTTGCTGGAAAGAGGCGTGCAGCTTATCTTTTTTAAAGTCCAGTTTGTAGGGCAGGTGGGAGAGGATTCCAACTCCCTGAGCACCCCACCTTGCCTCAGCAAACACCCCACTGCAAAGTAACCACTGATAGGGTTCAGCATGGCAAAAGGAGCCTGAGAACCTACAAGGCATGGTAGACTGCCTCTGGCGCTGGAGGCTCTCTAAGGATGTAGGTAAAGGTAAAGGGACCCCGGACCATCAGGTCCAGTCATGACCGACTCTTGGGTTGCGGCGCTCATCTCGCTTTATTGGCCGAGGGAGCCAGCGTACAGCTTCTGGGTCATGTGGCCAGCATGACTAAGCCGCTTCTGGCGAACCAGAGCAGTGCACGGAAACGCCGTTTACCTTCCCTCCGGAGTGGTACCTATTTATCTACTTGCACTTTGATGTGCTTTTGAACTGCTAGGTTGGCAGGAGCAGGGACCGAGCAACGGGATCTCACCCCGTCGCGGGGATTCGAACCGC
This sequence comes from Podarcis liolepis, assembly GCF_965112155.1. Taxonomy (NCBI): domain Eukaryota; kingdom Metazoa; phylum Chordata; class Lepidosauria; order Squamata; family Lacertidae; genus Podarcis; species Podarcis liolepis. The sequence continues at coordinate 3,123,673 of NC_139559.1, read as the reverse complement.
CGACCTTCTGATCAGCAAGTCCTAGGCTCTATGGTTTAACTCACAGCGCCAAGGATGTAACCTGAGCCTAAGAACCTGCAAAGGGAGGTAGACTGCCTCTGGCACTGGAAGCTCCACCAGGACACCATATGACCCTGCTGGACCAGGCCGCTACCCTGTCCTCCCAGCACCCACCATGGGAAAGCAACAAGCCCCCAGAAGAACAAAAGGAGGGCCTCCTAGATTTTGCCAGATAAGACTGCCTCTGTGCCTGGAGGCACAGACTATGCGTAATTTAGGGACTCTTGCAGCTCCCCACTGACTTATAGTCTCCCCTTCTCCAGCCCCCAAAATGGATCTTTAGAATCATTGAGCTGGAAGGGACCCCAAGGGTCATCTAGTCCAACCCCCCGGAATGCAGGAATCTCAACTAGAGCACCCATGGCAGGTGACCATCCGTCAGCTGTCATTGAAAGCAAGAAGAGCCCGCCGGATCAGGCCGGCAGCCCATCCAGCCCAGTATCCCTGTTCGTTCTCTCTCTCTCTCTCTCTCTCTCTCTCTCTATATATATATATATATATAAAATTGAATTTTATTGAGTTTTCCATAATTATCACGATCACATTTCTTACATACAACAATAACCTTAAATATTGCACCGACTTCCTTCCCTCCCTCTTTCTGACTTCCAAACATCTTTACTAAATTCTTAGCGTCTCTGGAACCGACGCGACGAACTGTTTCGAAAGGACTGGAGCAAATTTATATTTTATATGAAAGAAAATTGTAAACGTTTGAAAACGTTTGTAGGTTTGAGCTGAAATGTTTTGCCTAGGACCCTCGTACCTACGGGACTGCCTCTCCTGGTATGCATTTTAATGTATTTTAATGTTGTCTTTTAATCTTGTTTTTTAAGTTGTATTTCAGTCAACTTGTTTTTATTATTGGTTGTTAGCCACCCTGAGCCCGGTCTTGGCTGGGGAGGGTGGGGTATAAATAATAATAATTATTATTATTATTAAAGTGAATATAAGGACTTGATTTACACATAAAGAGGCGAAATGTTAATAGGAAGCCGGAAGCCAGCATCCCTGTTCTTGCAGTGTCCAACCTCATGCCTATTGTGGGAAACTCCCAAGCAGGATTCGAACACAAGACCCCTTTCTCCCTCCCTCTTCTTTTCCAGCAATGGGCATGCAGAAGCATTGCTGACTCCACCTGTGACGAGAGGGCATAGCCACCCTGGCGAGTATCCATCAATAGCCGTGGCATCCACAGAGAGCTCTGGAGGCAGGAAAACCAGAGCCAGCAACAAACAACAGGAACTCTCAAGCCCTGAAGTCCACGAAGCCCGTCGTAAATCAAGGCGCATCTCGCAGCGCAGCTTTGACTCACCCTGAGAGTCTGTGCCGCAGCCGGCCAGAGATGCGAATCTCTCCCGCTGGGCTGGCCTGGGTTCTGTAACCATGACAAGACGAAGACGAGACCCGACCGGCTGAAGTACTGCATTGATCCCGCCAAACAGCACGGAGAACCCCATTAACAAAAAACAACTAGGTGTGGCGCAGTGTCAAACTACGACCCAGGAGAGCAGGGTTCAAACTCACCGGGTGACCTTGGCTGCTGGTCACCGCCTCCGAGCCTAGCCTACCTCTCAGGGCTGTTGTGGGGGTTAAATGAGAACCACCTCCATTGCCTGGGAGAAAAAGGCGCTAGATAGATGTAACAACAACAACAACAATAAATACAATTTTATTTATACCCCACCCTCTCCAGTCAAAGCCAGGCTCAGAGCGGCTAACAACAGTAAATCAGGCATAGGGAAACTCCGGCCCTCCAGATGTTTGGGACTACAATTCCCATCACCCCCAGCTAACAGGACCTGCAGTCACGGATGATGGGAATTGTAGTCCCCAAACATCTGGAGGGCCGGAGTTTGCCTATGCCTGCAATAAATCATAGACTCAAAGAACTCTAAAGCCGGCAGGCACCCCAAAGGTCATGTAGTTCAACCCCCCTGCAATGAGGGAACCCCAATGGAAGATTAAATGGAAGGACAGGGGGCCGAAAGGGAAGGCGGTTTTTTGCCACACAGCCAACGCCAAGCCCTGGCTGGGAGGGGCTGGTGCGTTTGCAGGACGGCCCAGAGGCTTCCCGTGGACCTCTCTGCGCCAGTTACAAGCCCACACCCTCCCTGGGGGGCTGGGGGAGAGCAAAGCCTCCCGCAGCCCAGCCCGGGCCTTTGTCTGGTGCTCTCACACGAGAAAGACCTTCGCCCGGAAAACTGACATGCAGGGAGTTTTCCAGTGCCAGACGCAGGCCTGGCCGCCTGTCCCACCTCGGCTCTCCAAAAGCACGGCACCATCTGGTGCCTCCGTCCCTCTGCCAGGAGGGGGGGGCGGACGGGAACAGCAGACAGCCAGCAGCAGCGTCCCAATCCACCTGAAGCCGATTAGGGCCGGGCTCAGGGAGGAGGGCAAGGGGAAAGTTAGGCCCTGCGAGCCCGGGACAATCTCCTCTCTGCCCGCAAGCAAGGCCAGAGCTGTCATGAGGAGGCGAGATCTTATCCCTGCCGCCGGGATCCCTTGCACATTCTTCCGCTCCTCTGCTATCTCTTTGGACTTCAGATTTCTCCCCCTGGCAACCTGCAGACACTGAGCAGGACCTCGCAGAGGGTCTCCTCCCTGCTGAGCGGACCCGCCTGGATTCCCAAACCCTTTGTCTGCAAAAGCCAAGGACGTTTTGGGGAGCAGAGTGCTTCTCCTCCAAACACAAGCACACAACCTGCAGTGGCAACAGTGGGAATGTGCCCCCCCCACTTCCAAAAAGCCCCTGTGGTGGAGCAGGGGGTGGGAAGGAGAGGAACTGGCTGGGAAGCATTTGCCCTACTAATTGGCAGAGCTAATTGCCCCAGTTAGAAGCATCTCAGCAGCAGCGGGTTTTTTGCCCTGGCTAGCTGGCGGGGCCTCCTCTCCTCTCCCCTCCGCCCTTCACTCCCTGCTCCCCCCCCCCCAGTGAGCAAAAGGCAAATGCAACGGCTGGAGCAACAGGTCAGCGAGCGGGGCGCCCCACGGCAACCACCCAGCAAGGTCACTGCACATTTTTGGCAGAGGAGGATGGGACAGGATGTAAGGAGACGCTGCTGACCGAGGAATGCTGCCTCCGCTGCCGCCGCCCCCCTCCCCAGCCAGGGAGAAAGAGGCAGACGTCTTAGTCAGAAAGCCAAGCCTAGGAAGAGAAGCGCAATATTGAATATACTGCAAAGGAAAGGCGTTTGCCTGCCTGCGTTTTCCCCCAGTTCCAGCCCCAGGTGGAAAAGCGGAGGCGAGAGGCATTGCAAAAACAGCAGCACCCACAAGCCACGGGGAGGGTGGCCCTTTTAAGGGGAGAAAAAAGGAAGGAAGGAATAGTAACGGAATTACATAAGATCATAAGAGGAGCATGCAATATCAGGCCAAAGGGGTCCTGTCTAGCCCAGTCTCCGGTTCCCACTGTAGCCAAACAGACACCCCAAAAGAAAATCATCCACAAGAAGGTTTGGGAACAAAAGCAACTCTGCCCTCTTGCAGTTTCCACCAGCTGGTATTCAGAGGGCAGGGCACAGCCATCCATGGCCCTCTGCTCCACGCATTTCTCTCATGTTGGCTTTGTCAATCTACAGTACCTCCTCTCAAAACACGCACATGCAAAGGGTGTTATCATAAAGGATAAACGCACTGCCTCCCAGGACTGTCTTGTGCAGGTCCCATGAAGTCCAGGCTGGAAATGGCCATAGGGTTGGGAGGGCAGAAAACAGCCTCTGGAACGCTTCGTGCTTTGGGGGACAGGGGCCAGAGGTGGGGGGCTGGAGTGTGGGGGGCATTAAAGGTGCTGGAGTTGGAGGGGGGCAGATCCAGCCCTTAGGCCACAACTGGGACATCCTCCTATGCAAGCCTCCTCTGGAATAAACAGTGTCTATGCCAAGAACCCTACTTTTCATCTCTTTGGGGTTGTGCAGGAGAATGCAGGAACTATGCGCCCCCCCCCGCCAGTGTTTAAGAGGGAGGAACGGTGTTACAAACTCAGGTATATAAGCTAATCGCCAAATGGCACCTTTAAACCTAGGCTACAGTGGCCACAACGGAATAACTAGGCACCATTTCCCCCCTTGCAATGAACATATTATTATTATTATTATTATTATTATTATTATTATGCATTTCAGTTCTACACCACTTTACAGCTTAAAGAATAAAAATCTCAAAGCGGTTCACAACACATTAGCACATAAAACAAAACAACCCAGAATAAAATAAATTCAAGCTTCAAGGAGAATATTTCCGTTCCTTCTCTAAGTGACAGTTTGCTTTCCCCATATTTATTTACCTACTTAATTCACAGAGCTGCCCTATAGCAGACGTACTCCGGGAAGCCAGTGGGGTGTAGTGTGAGGCCTGTGGGCACAGGGTGGTATACAAATTTAATAAAATAAAGAAGTGGTTCAAGTGTTGGACTAGGACCTGGGAGATCAGAGTTCAAATCCCCATTTAAGTTATGAAGCTCACCGGGTGACCTTGGGTCGTAGCCTCTTAACCGACCTCGCAAGGTTGTTGTAGGGGTTAACTGAGGAGCGGGGGTGAACCATGTACTTCTTGGAGAAAAAGGTGGACTATAATTGCAATACATAACCTCTTCTGCTTTACCTGGTGCAGAAAGCTGTAGGGCCCAGGTAAATGGAGAGTTCATCTGCCAACCAACCAGAGACTTCCCCATGGTAGCAATTGGACCCTTGCCAGTTGCCAAAAGTGCCTGGCTAATTTCTAACACTGGGGAGGAAGATGGACAGGGGGGCGCTCCTTGACTTTCCCTACTCATGCCCTGGTCTGTCCCAGGACAGTCCCATCAGGCAAGAGATGGCACTTCCTCTGCGCATGCAAACTATTTTATAATTGCATGCAAAAAAATAGCTACAGGTCCACTGACTAAGGTAAAGGCTAAGCCAAAAGCAAACAAAAAGAGACACACAAATATTGGGAGAGGGGGAGTTGGGAGCCATGTGGCCAGCAGAAAAACTGGTCAGGTGGGTTTGAGGCAGATGGCAGAGGGGCTGGGGCCATTTTGGGCTCCCTTCTTCCCCAGCAGCCATCAGTTCCGCTGCCGGCAGGTGCTGCGATCTCTGGGGACTGAACTGGGGCTTGCTGGGTCCCTCCCCTGAACCTCACGAGGCCAAGGTGTGGCTTGTTGATTTGGAGAAGCCATGGGGTGTGCAGCGGGTCCCGCAGGAAAGGGAAGCAAGTGCTGGGCCTAGAGGCTCACCACACACACACACACACACACACACAGAGGATTTCCCTGGCTTCTGCTTGTCACTGTGCAAGGCAGACTCTGGGGGGCCCAGGGGGTCCCAAACCACACAGCGACTGGTTAAGGGTGTGTGTGTGAGAGAGAGAGAGAACTCACAACACAAAAGCTCTGGGGAAGGAGGCAGCCCAGGCCCCGTGGGGCGCCCCCAAACAAGCACATCGTTTGAGAAAAGCAGGATGCACAAAGCAGAAAAGAGAAGCAGGGTTTCTGGTACTTTCAGTGGGTGTTTGCAACGTTCGAGTCAGAATACCTCTCCAAATTTAGCTCCAGCACTAAAATCCACTAAAAACTGCTCTCTGCGTAAAGGGGGGCAAGGGGAAAGAGAATGGCCGTCCTCCTCCCCCCATAACCAGGGAGGCCAGATGGGAGGCAAGCCGTGCCCCATTTCACACAGATGGGCTGCCCTCATGGCATCCTCCCCCCAGCCTGGAAAAGAAAAACCCCTCCTGTGCCCTCCTGATGGCAGCAGCAAGCCTGCGAGGAGCAGCGCTGGAGAAGGAAGGAGGGGGAAATATTAAATAAATAAGTAATCCCTCCTCCTCCTCCTCTGCTAGACACTTTTCTTCCCCGTGGAGAATATTCTCCCTGCCAGCCCTTGAGCTCAGCAGCAGCAGCAGCAGAGCTAAGCTGGTGCCTCCTTGCTTGGGGAGGGGAGGGGGGCAGGCAGGCGCGCACACAGAAGTGCACTTTTCCAGCAAGGCCACCTCCGAGCAATTGTCTGCCAGGCGCCCAATCTCCTGGGCAGATGGTGCAAGGGACGGGCTGGCTCGCCGGGGCCGGGTGGGGGGGGGAGAGAGACGCGAGCTGGAGAGAGAGCTGGGGGGGGGAGCGAGAAAGAGAGCGCGCGCCCCCTCTATTTCCCAGCGTGCCCAAGCCCACCCTGGCACAGCCAGCTGAGCAGAGGGAGGGAGGATGGAGGGATGGATGGATGGATGGATGCGGACGGGCCGGGGGCGGCCCAGGGAGGGGACGGGCGCCAATGTCCAAATGCACGAGGCGGCTCCTGCCTGCCCCGCCCCGTCCGCGCACCCCGGCGGAAAGTTTAAATTGGGGGGGTGCGCTTTGGAGGGGGGGGTTGGAGAAAGCGCCCCGGCCTTCGCCAAGGGAACAATGCGGGCTCTGGGCGGGAGCGGCAGGGGGGCGGCTCGGCTGGCTGGCTGCGCCTTCCCGGGCCAGCAGCCTGCTGGGACGGAGGCGAGGCCGAGGGGGTGTGCGGAGGCCGGGCGGGCGGGCGGCGCGGCGCCCTGGGCCCGCCGGACAGGCGCGGAACAATGAGGGCGCCTCGGCGGGACAGGCGGCAAGCGGCGGAGACCCCCGAGCGCAAAGCAACCTGCCCGGTGCAGCCCCGGCCGCCCCCTCCCCTCGGGGGGCAAAGGGGGAGGGGAGGGGAAGGCTGGCTCCCCCCTCTCCCTCTCCTCCTCCCCGGGACAAGGCAGGCGAGGGGGAGCAGGTGGAGGGGCGCCCGGCCGGGAGGGGGCCAGCGGGGAAGGCGCTGGCTGGGGGTCCCTTCTCCATCGCGCGCGCGCCTGCCCGGGGGAGGGGGCGATTTGGCCCCCAATCCGTTGGCACGAGGAAGGCGGTGGAGGTGGTGGGAGGGGGGGGTTGAAGCTGCAGCTGGCTGGGCCGGGAGGGGCGCGGGGAGAGAGGCTGCCCCGCGCAAAGGCGACCCCGCTCCCCGCCCCGCTCCGGCGCCTGCTGAGCTCGAGGAAGTGGGACATTTGGAGGAGGCGGGAGGGAGGGGGTGGAAGGAGGAGGCGGGGCACCTCCCCCTCCCCAGCGTCTCCGCTCTCCCCCCCAAAAAAATGACCTCCCGGGGCGGGGAGGGAGGGAGGGAGAGAGAGAGGGGGGGGACGTCTTGGCAGCAGGGACTGTCCCGACCCCGTGGAGAAAAGCGCTGGAGATGCGAGAGCGCAGCCATGCCGCCGCCGCCGCCCCCACTTTGCTCCCACCCCCAAATGACCTCCTGCTGTGCCAAGGGAGAGGGGAGGGCAGCGGGAGGGGGCGCGGCTGGAGGCGCGGGCATCTGTCTGGCTCCGGCGCGCCCTCCTGGCCATGCGGCACGGGACAGGGTGCGACGGGACGGGACAGGGCAGGGGGGGTGGCGGGATAGGCTGGGCCGGGGCACCAACACACCCTCTTTCCCACACACCCTCCGGGGCATTGCGGTGCCGACCCCCCCCCATGGCACCCACCCACCCGGGGAAACACAGACACGGCACATGGACGGACGCACAGACAGGCTTGGGGCGCACTAACCGTTCCCGTCTTCACCGGCACATAGACCACCACTTGACCCATCTTCGCCGCCGCGGCCGGCGGCTCCCGAGCGCCGTTGCCCAGGCGGAAGCCCTTGGAGCGCACCCAGAACTGGAACTTGCCTTTCTCTCCTCCTCCGCCGCCGCCTCCGCCGCCCGCGCCGGCTCCCCCCTGCAGCACCTCGGCGATGCGCTGGTACTTGCTCCGGGTCACCGTCTTGGTCTTGGCCGAGTCGCCGTAGGTGCGCAGGCACCAGTCCCGGAACTGCCGGCCCAGCTCGCTGTCCCCGGGCCGGCTGCCTCCGCCGCCGCTGGCCGAGCGCAGCAGGAGCGGCGGCGGCGGCTGGGTCGGCTTCGGCATCGCGGTGGCGGCGGCGGCGGAGCAGCCCCTGTCCCGGGCGGAGAGCGCGAGCGAGCGCCGAGCGCGGCGCCCTGCCTGGCGTGGCGTGGCCAAGGCGAGCGCGGAAGGAGGAGCCCCGAGGGCGGGCGGGCGAGGCCGGCGACGCGGCGGGCGGGCGGGACGGACGGGGGCGGCCGGGACAGCGGCGGCGGCGCTGGCAAGGCACCGGCGAGCTGGGGCGGCAGCAGGCGCTGGTGTGGCGCGGGCACCAGCTCGCCTGGCAGTCGGTGTCGGCGGCTGGGGCTGGGTCTGGCCGCTCCTTCCTCCTTTGCCCCCGCCCGCTGGCTCCTCCGCCCCCTCGCCGCGGGATCCCACCTGTTAGAGCCGCCGCCTCGGCTCGTCCTCGCCCGGGGCGCCGCGCGCAACGACGGGCTGCCGCCGCCGGCGCTGCTGCTGCTACTGCTTCTGCTGGCCGGCGAGGGACGGGGCGGGGCGCGCCGGCGGGCCAAGGACGCGATGCGGAGCCGGGGCAAGGACGGCGCGGCTGGCCGGCGACGAGGCGGCCGGGGAAGGAGGCAGGCGGGAGGGAGGGAGGGGCGCCCCGGGGGCAGCCAGGCGGCCACAGGGGGCGCTCCGGGCCTGGCGACCGGGAGGAGGGCGCCCGGGAGAGAGCCGGCCACGCTGCCAAGCGGGCCCGCCCGGGCGCGCAGCTGGGCGGCGGGGAGGCGGACCCGGACGAGGCCGGCCGACGCCGCCCCGAGGGCGCTGCTGGGTCGCAGGCAGGTGCGCCGCTTTCCCGGCCGAGGTTAGAGACCTGCAGCAGCTTCGCGCTGACCTCATTGGCGACCGGTGCCGACGAGCATGTGCAGAATGCCCTCGCCGCTAACGAGGGGGCAGGGGGCGTGGCGTCGCCCCAGCACGTGGGAAAGGAGAAAAGAGGGGTGTCTGAGCATGTGCAGAGTGTTCCCGGGGAGAGAGGGAAAGGGTTAGGGGCCCACTTCTCAACGCGTGATGGATCAAAAGACACAGTGCCCTTGAATTGGTGCAGAACGCCGCTCAACATTGATTTTGGGATTGTGAATACGGTACTTTGGTTGCGGTGCGATCCTGTGCATAATTTCCAGGGAGCAAGCCCGGTTGAAAACCATGTGGTTTTTTTCATCATCACCTTGTCAGTGGCTCTCCGATTAGATTTACTGAATTTCCACGCCACTTTTCATTCAAATGAGTCTCAAAGGGGCTTACAAACAATAAATAGCAATACCAGAACATACATGATTTTTTGATTCTAAATTCAGCATAAATAATAAAAAGTAACTAACAAATCAATAAAGCAATTACAATATATAAGAAACCATTAATAAAACAGCAATAAAAATAAGTTAAATGTCACAATTACAGCAAAACTCATATGATTAACAAATCAATGCAGCATTTATAATCTATAAAACAACATTAATAACGTTAACAAAATAATCACTTTAAAGTATAAAGCTAAGTGTTGTTAAGTTCATACACACACTCTGTGCATGTGCAGAGTACATTTTCCTCACTAGTGAATTTGGAATTGGAGGGTTGGGGAAACAGAGCAAGGACATAAAGGGTTGGGAGGTGCTTTACTGCTCACTTCTATTATTATTAATTAATAAAATGTGTATAACCCCAACAGCCAGTGTGGTGTAGTGGTGAAGAGCGGTGGACTCGTAATCTGGGGAACCGGGTTCGATTCCCTGCTGCTCCACATGCAGCTGCTGGGTGACCTTGGGCTAGTCACACTTCTCTGAAGTCTCTCAGCCCCACTCACCTCACAGAGTGTTTGTTGTGGGGGAGGAAGGGAAAAGGAGATTGTTAGCCGCTTTGAGACTCCTTCGGGTAGTGATAAAGCGGGATATCAAATCCAAACTCTTCTTCTTCTTCCTATACCTGCAGATCTCAAGGCTATTCTCAATACTTCTGGAACTGAACAGCTGTGACCCACTGGAGGAGCTACGGCTTTCGGTCTGCAACCCCTCCCTTCCTCCAAGATAATAATGGCCACTGCTAAATGGTTTAGTAAATTGGCCAAAGGCCTTTCCTCCACCCACCTCTTCTCCATTTAACTTCCCTTTCCAAGCAGACAGACAGATACATCACTGTCCTGTGGCCAGCCCTGCAGTCGGAAATTGCCTGGAGGCCAGGCCAGGCTCCGAGAGAGTATTCTGGGCCCCAAGGCAAACCAGGCCCCCCATACCCAGCCCCACAAGGCAAATGATGGAGATATGGACTGCCCTTCAAAAAGCACCACTCCCTATGCTCTACGATTCCCATTCAGCGGGTTGCCCCACTTCTCCTACACCTCCCTTTCAACTTTCTCTGGGTGTAGCGGGCTCATTTCAAAGTTTGCAATCCTCTACACACGCCTTTGAAAACAATAGGGAAGACATGTACAGGATCACACTGCTCAAGTGCAAATCCTCTCCCCCCAGGTCTAGAAATTTAAAGAGGACCCCCACCCCCTCTTAAAATCAGTCCTCTTAAAATGAGTTTCATTTCCCCTTAAAAATCCAACAGATGTGTAAGCGATGGAAGTCAATCAATGAAATTTTATTATTATTTTCATATTGAGATATTTGTAGAATAAATTTGGAAGAAATTCTTCCAACTTTTCTCTTTTCTTCTTCTTTTTTCTTCTTTTCTCTTTTGTTCCTTTTTCATGTATATGTGCTTATTTGAAGTGTATACGTGTGTATGTATTTGCAGTGTTTTGCTTATATTTTGTAACAATTATGTTAAATAAAAAATAAAAATCCAACAGATGTGTTCTTATCATGGGCAAACTGTCTTGAGCAGCAGGGAATGCGGAGCATTTCAAATGGCAAGATCTGAGTTGGACCTTCCCAGTTTATTATGTATTTATATATTGCATTTATATATAAATTAATAAACAATAATAACAATAATACCACCTTAAGTTCCAGGGAGGTCAAGGCAGCAGGCATGGTTCTCCCCCTCCTCATTTAATCCCCACAGCACTTAAGCAGGAAGAACCAGCTGCACAAATATAAGATGGGCGACACGTGGCTTTGCCAGTAGTACATGTGAAAAGGATCTAGAGGGCTTAGTAGACCACAAGCTTAACATGAGTCAGCAGTGTGATGCAGCAGCAAAAAATGCTAATGCTATTCTAGGTTGTATCAGCAGAAATAAAGTGTCCCGACCAAGGGAAGTCCCACTTTGTTCTGCCTTGGTCAGACCACACATTGAACATTGTGTCCAGTTCTGGGCACCACAATTTAAGAAGGATATTGACAACCTGGAGCCCTGCAATGCAGGATTCTCAGCTAAAGCATCCATGACAGATGACTATCCAACCTCTGCTTAAAAACCTCCAAGGAAGGAGTATGTTCATTTAGGGAGAGCCAGTGTGGTGTCGTGGTTAAGAGGAGTGGACTGGTAATCTGGTGAACTGGGTTCGATTCCCCGCTCCTCCACATGCAGCTGCTGGGTGACCTTGGGCCAGTCACACTTCTCTGAAGTCTCTCAGCCCCACTCACCTCACAGCGTGTTTCTTGTGGGGGAGGAAGGGAAAGGAGAATGTTAGCCGCTTTGAGACTCCTTCGGGTAATGATAAAGCGGGATATCAAATCCAAACTCTTCTTCTTAGTATGTTTCCTTATGTTAGGTGCTTTACAATTATCATCCCACTTTGTTCCCATAATATACTTCTCTCTGTCTTACATACCCAGTGCACTACCATGGTACCTCTGGCTGCGAACGGGATCTGTTCCAGAGGCCCGTTAGCAACATGAAAAGCCCGCAACCTGAAGCGCTGTATCTGCGCAGGTGTGCAATTTGGCGCTTGTGAGCATGTGTGAAGCGCAACGTAATATGAGGTATGACTGTACAGCCACAGCACAGCAGACGCTGTAACTCTCCAGAGGTTTGCCTTTAGCCCCAAAGACTCCCTCCTCCATGGTCTCCAGCCATGGTCTCCTTCCAACAACCCAGTGAAAGATTAGACCTGTTGTATCACTCATGCAGTCTCTGTGTGTTTACTGAGACGTTTAAACAATGAGTAATTTTAATTCCATTCTTTGGTCAAAACCACTTGGAATTATATAACTCTTGAAGTTTATCACACCTCGTTTTCGCTTTCCTTATGGGGAATTTCATCCAGAATTCTGCAAAGGGGCCTTAACTGCCTTCCGTGGAGGCATTCCAACATTTCTTCAGTGAAAACAGGGACATCCTAAGAAAAAGTGAGACATTCTGGGAGTGGATCAGAAACCAGGATGGCTTCTCTAAATCAGGGATGTCCCTGGGAAATAGGGACACTAATAGGGACACGATTCTATCATTCTATGACTTATAAACAAACGTGGGCATTTAATATGAGCTTTGTAGGAGCCGAGATGCTGCTTGGACGCTTCCATGGGGACCAAGAAGGGGTTGGGCATTTCTGCTGTGAAGCTGAACTCTTAATGGGGCGAGGCTCTCATTTCGGGATCTAATCGCCACCTGGATTTTTAAAAATGCTACAGATTTTGTCACAGGAAGGAGCTTTGCTTTGCTTCTCCCGGTAAAGCTGAGGCTGCTTATTTCCACAGTGATGTCAGCAGGAGGCGTCATACAGTTCCTTTTAGTGACAAATATCTTAATTGTGACAGATTGCTTTCTTTTGAGACTAGCAGCCTTGTTGTTCACCAAGAACCCTTGTCCCTTGTTTCCTTTCCCTTCTTAACTATTTGCATGTGTAAATGTCTCCTGGAAGGATCTTCCCAGGCTAAGCAGTCGCCCTCTGAGTACCTCAAGGAGTCAGATCTCTGGCTCAGGGTGAACTTGTCTTGCCTTTCTTTAATGCACACGCCCTCCAACATTTGTCTGATGAAAATAGGGACGTCCCATTCCATAATGATAATTTTACTATTTATACCCCATACATCTCGCTGGGTTGCCCCAGCCGCTCTGGGCAGCTTCCAACATATATAAAAACATAATTAAACATTTTTAAAAACCTCTTCCCTATACAGGATTGCCTTCAGACAGCTCGGGGGTCAGATAATTCCATAGCCTCCAACATTTCTTCAGTGAAAACAGGGACATCCTAAGAAAAAGTGAGACATTCTGGGAGCGGATCAGAAACTGGGACGGCTTCTCTAAATCAGGGATGTCCTTGGTAAATAGGGACACTTTGAGGGTCTGCATACACGTGAATACAACGAAGAAGAAGAAGAAGAAGAAGAAGAAGAAGAAGAAGAAGAAGAAGAGTAGTAGTAGTAGTAGTAGTAGTAGTAGTAGTAGTTTGGATTTGATATCCCGCTTTATCACGACCCGAAGGAGTCTCAAAGCGGCTAACATTCTCCTTTCCCTTCCACCCCCACAACAAACACTCTGTGAGGTGAGTGGGGCTGAGAGACTTCAGAGAAGTGTGAAGAGCCCAAGGTCACCCAGCAGCTGCATGTGGAGGAGTGGGGAAGCGAACCCGGTTCCCCAGAATACGAGACTACCCCTCTTAACCACTACTCCACACTGGCTCCCCAAGGAATTGTGTTATGCTTGTCCTAAAATTTCACCCAATAGCAATGGTTGAATGCAGATCACAGGGCAAAACACCCTCTTGGCTTTCAAAACTGCAGGCCAGGCATTTGCAAAGTCAGTGAGTAGAGATTTGTTTGACAGCGGAATCATCTCCCTCAGGAAGTGGTGGGCTCTCTCCTTCATTTGAAATTTTCAAGCAGAGGTTGGGTAGCTACGTGTCATGAATGCTTAAGTTGAGATTCCTGCATTGCAGAGGGTTGGACTAGATGACCCTCGGGGTCCCTTCTGACTCTGAACTTCTGTGATTCTGTCTTCTCCAGTGTTCAGTGGGGTGCAAAGACTGGGGCTCAGACATGCATCCTTGGAAGATTAGGTGTGTTATAAGTTAGGTATGTTATAAGTTAGTCTCCGTTTTCATGTGCGAATTGCAAACAAATTGCCCAAGCAAACAGAGAAATGCAAATCCTCATGATGAAACCATCGAGTTCTGTCTCAGGCAGGCAAAAGGGTCATGCTGTGTTACTGTTAATTGATAGGAAAGATCCAAGTTTGGCTTGCTGGCTCTTAAATGCTGCTATTCAGGGTTTTGACCTCGGATGAGAAAGATTCTGGAAAGCAGCTGCGTTGGTTTGCTGAAGCAAAAAATAAAGAGCCGAATTTGTGAGGTGCCTCGAAGACAAACACAGCGTCGTTCAGAATTTGTGTACTCTTTCATCAGAATGTCCACCTGCGTGAGATTGTCATGTAGGCCAGTCTTCACCAATTTAGTGCTCTCCAGATGTTGAGGACTACAATTCCCAGAAGCCCCTGAAGGGCATGAGTACTGGCCCTCGGATCAGAGGGATGGAAACTGATCTTGGGCTCAGTCCACCAGTTAGAAATTGTGGGCCACTGGGAGCAAATGGCTATGAAGATGGTATCGTTTGTAGCAGCAAACTCTTTAAAATGATGTCACGTGGAATGATGAAACATGGACCGAACAAAGCTTTACAGAATACTGTAAAAGTCTTAAAATAGCTATGCACGAAATGGTCGCTGGGCACCCTTCTCTTCTGATGCTTCCCAGAACTACTTCGCTCCCTGCACGCATTTGCAAGGCACTTGGGTTCCTACTGTCAGTGTGGTGTAGTGGTTAAGAGCGGTAGTCACGTAATCTGGGGAACCGGGTTCGCGTCTCCACTCCTCCACATGCAGCTGCTGGGTGACCTTGGGCCAGTCACACTTCTCTGAAGTCTCTCAGCCCCACTCACCCCACAGAGTGTTTGTTGTGGGGGAGGAAGGGAAAGGAGAATGTTAGCCGCCTTGAGACTCTTTTGGGTAGTGATAAAGCGGGATAGCAAATCCAAACTCTTCTTCTTCTTCATTAGTGGAAAGCGAAGAAAGGAAAACGTAGTTACCCAAAAGTAAGGTTGCCAACTTTTTTTTTACTCGTTACATTTCCTGCCCAAAGCAGCTTGGTCAGCAGCCGTTAGCAGGTGAAATAAATGTTGCCATGTCATGAAAAGCTTTGCCTGCTGATTTCCGTTGCTCAGATTGCTACTTAAGATCCAGCAGTTGTTGTTGTTGCTTTGTTGCTGCTGCTGTTAAATTTTGTATACTGCCCGCAGGTTTAGGGAAGCTTTTAATGTTTGATGTATCATAGTATTTTAATATTCTTTTGGAAGCCGCCCAGAGTGGCTGGGGAAACCCAGCCAGATGGGCGGGGTATAAATAATAAATTATTATTATTATTATTATTATTATTATTATTATTATTATCAAGGCATGTGCTTTGTTGAAATTTCAGCCTTCACGACATAGGAAAACAGCCAAGTAAACAGCTATTTTCGTGGAGGAGGGTCAAGATATTAACTGATAGGCATGAAATTTCACATATAGCTATATAATCCCTAGTGTAGTAAGAGAAGACCTTTGGAGCAGGCTTTTTTAAAAAAAATAAATGTTTTTTAATGAACCGCCCTAGTAGGGCAGTAATTGTTCCTTGATAATTTGTCACCCCCTGCATGATGGAACCTGGGGCGACCCCCCCCCCCACGCCCCTGGTTGCCGCTGCTTTCTTTGGGTGCCAGGATGGGCAGGCAATGGCTTGGCGGTTCCTCCCGGGCCTTTGAATCCACCCTTGAACTGGGAGGAGAGGAGGCCTCTATAACATCATCTACCTACTCCTTTGTTGCTGGCCCTTTTCTTCTACTACCTGCTGCTTCAGCCAGCAAAGCTCCAGGTGTGTTTGGAGTTTGGCTGCGGGAAGGAAGCGAAAGGAATGGGGAAGGAAAGGGAGGAAGAAAGAGCGCCCGGTTTGCCTCCCACTTCAAAAGGGGATTTAAAGGAACCATCCAAGGCCAAGCGTATCTCTCAGGAAACAGAAGTTGCCCTGCCCGTCTGATTTGCCTAGGTGGACTGTCATTATCTGAGAAGAACTGGAAGTTAAGACGGATGCCAGATTTTGGGTTGAGATAAATTGCCCTGGCTTTTGCCCTAAGCCAACGCAGCACCATGATGATTATGGAAGCTGAGAACCCCGCTGGATGTGGCCAGTGGCCCATCTAGGCCAGCATCCTGCTCTCACAGTGGCCAACCAAATGTCAGTGGGAAACCCGCAAGCAGAAGACCAACTCTCCCCTGCTGTGGAAAATAAAGAATTTATTTATGTATGCTGCAACGGCGGCAAGGGTCTTAATAGCACAAGGATGGAAGTATAAGGAAATACCAACAAAAGAACAGTGGCAAGAGAAATTGATGGATTATGCAGAATTGGCGAAATTGACATACAAACTGCAAGACAAGGGCAACTGTGGCTTTAAAGAAGAAGGGGAACTTTATACAAACTACTTAAAAAAACAACAAAATGGACTCCTTGGCAGGGTTTGAATAAGCATACACAAATTTATTGATTTTTTAATATAACAGACCGATAATTTGAGGATCTTTACAATATGCAGAGAAAAACATGTATTGAAAAATCAGAGAGAGGAGCTGAGGGAAGTCTGGGGGGGAGGGAGGGAGGGTTTTTCTTGGGGAGAGGGAATAAAGGGGGAAATAATGAAGGTAATATGTTTTGATAATTTGTTATGCTGAAATTTCTAATAAAAATTATTTTTTTAAAAAATTGTCCTCTCCTCCTTCATGAATTTGTCCAATCCTCTTTTAAAGTCATCCAGGTTGGTGGCCATCCCTGCCTCCTGTGGCAGTGAGTTCCACCGTTTAACTCTGTGCTGCGGGAAGAAAGACTTCCTTTTTTTCTGTCCTGAATCTTCCAAGAGATGGGCCTCTCTCTCTATGAGATGAGCGGATCTCCCTGTTGCCATATCCCAACACGATGCTCCGCTACAGATGCCCTACTGGATGTGCCTGCAACCAGGGGTGGGGCCTTCTTTGTGGTGGCCCCTCCGATGGAATCTAAGAAACTCAGCACTGGTTAGAAACATACCGGTACTTGTGCCTCCCCCCTCACACAAACCAACCAACCAACCACACTGCAACCAACTGAACACAACCAAGCAAGCTTGTACCTTCCAATCTCTTGCCAATAAAAATAAATATTTTAATAAAGGACGTACCCACATGATGCTGACACAAAAACACAGCACAAACACTATGCAATAGGTCGAAAGATCATTATCCTCCCCATCTCCTTCCCTCCCTCCCTCTCTTTCCCCCCAAAATATGTCTCATATGGAATATAAGCAAACTGTGAAAAAGAATCTACGAACTGAAAATGGAGATGCTACGTGTACTTTTCTTTGTTCATTTGTTTGCTTGATAACGTAAATAAATCATTAATTAAAAAATAATTTTTTAAAAAACCCATACTTGTGCACACAAGTCTTTTCTGGTGTTATTAAATGGCGCCTTTGGGCTTTACATTAGTGCATTGTGATTTTCCTGCTTTTTCGAAACCTTTTAAACTTGCATACCAGCCTGTGACGCTTTATAACGGCCTTTATAAATAAAATAAAAGAACGCAGTTACCTGCCATGTATGCTTTGGCTGCAATTCTATGATTCTATGAGTCCGTGGTACTTACCGTAACTTCTGATCTGCTGGGATGCTTGAGGGAAGCGAGAAGTTCAGGTCAGTCTGAGAGATATTTGTATATACATCTCACAGGTTGCTTGAGAGGTAGCAGGTGCCAACAGAGGCACTGAAGTCTTTCAATTTTCTGCGCTGGGGGGAGTGAAATCCTCAAAAAGGATGTTACTTTTTTTCTGTATGCCACAACAGCTGCGAGAATATTGTTAGTGAAGAATTGGAAGAAACAAGATTTACCAACTATCGAAGAATGGCAGATGAAGATGATGGACTATATGGAACCTGCTGAACTGACCGGGAGACTCCAAGACCAGAGAGAAGAGACGGTGGAAGAAGATTGGAAGAAGTTTAAGGAATATTTTTTTAAAATATGTTAATATTTAAACCTTAGAATAGCTTTGGAAGTGGATATAGGCTGTAGGGTTAGAAGCAGAAGATAGGGGATTTTTAAATAGTATTATTTGTAAGTGATAAAATGTGAAGTTATTTTAAGTGTGTGGGGGGGGGGAAATACGGTTAGAAATTATGATATATGTAAACTGCTAAAGATGAAGTAAAATGAAAAGCAGATAGGTGGGACTTGGGGAAGCCCACTTAACAATATTTAGAAAAATAAGGCTATGACAAGAATTTGTTTGTATTGTTTGTCTTTTCTGTTTGTGCTTTTTATTTGTGTTATAAAATGAATAAGAAAATTTGGAAATAAATAAATAAATTTTCTGCGCTGGAAAAAGCTATGACTCAGGGCAGGGGGCTTTGGGCACAGGACTCTATCCCCCACCCCCAAATTTTTGGAGGTAGGATTGCCAGCCTACCAGAAGACGAACAGTCTGGCTTGCTCTTGCGCCTCCGATTCACAGAAAGGAGCTGGTGAAACTTTCCGCAGCACAGAAGAAATTAGCATTGTCACCTGCTAATATCTGCTGGTCAGACTGCCATACCAGGGGAGAGATCTTCCTGCCTCACCTTCCTCAGCTGGCAACTTCACCTGCCTCATGGAGACGCTGCCAAACCCTCGCAGAAAATCCATCGGCCAAAATCCTCTCTCCTAAAAAAGACTCTGGGAAGTACCAAGGACGCAAGGAGGTTAGATTGGTCTCAACCAGGGCCAGGGCCTTTTCAGTACTGGCCCCGACTTGGTGGAACGCTCTGTCACAAGAGACCAGGGCCCTGCGGGACTTGACATCTTTCCGCAGGGCCTGCAAGACAGAGCTGTTCCGCCTGGCCTTTGGTTTGGACTCGGTCTGACCCTTATGTTTCCCTCCCCTTATGGTTTTGATCTATGGGCTACTTTTAAAATGAGGCTGCATTTTAACCTGTATTTTAAATTGGTTCCCCCCCCTTATGTTTTTACTGTAATTTTACTGGTGTTAGCCGCCCTGAGCCCGGCTCTGGCCGGGGAGGGCAGGGTATAAATAAAACCTTTCTTAAAAAATTTATTTCAGAGTCGAGCTATCCTCTGCGTCAGCTTAGGAACAACATATGGAGCTGTCTTGTGGTGAGACTCCATACTGCAGACACTGGCTGGCAGCATCTCTCTGGGATCACAGGCAGAGGTTATTCTAAGTCCAGTCTGGAGATGCCCTTGTCGAATGAGCCAGAGTCTTTCTGCCACAGAGCTATGGCCCTTCCCATCTGCCTGGGTTGAGGATTGGTGTAGCCGAGCGACAATTCATGTTTGCGATGAGGGATTCAGATACTCACCTTTTGGCATGCACAGTGCGTTGCAATTCGGGCATGAAATAATAAACAAGAAACAGACAGACAGCAGGATGTTGAAATAAAAAAATTCCTTCCAGTAGCACCTTAAAGACCAACTAAGTTAGTTCTTGGTATGAGCTTTCGTGTGCATGCACACTTCTTCAGATACACTGAAACAGAAGTTGCCAGATCCTTCTATATAGTGAGAAGGTGGGGAGGGGTATTACTCAGAAGGGTGGTGGGAATGGGAGATTGGCAGACAGCTGAGATGAGCCTGTTGACGACTCTTAACACACGAAATGCACACGAAAGCTCATACCAAGAACTAACTCAGTTGGTCTTTAAGGTGCTACTGGAAGGAATTTTTTTATTTTGACTATGGCAGACCAACACGGCTACCTATCTGTAGCAGGATGCTGGTTCCCCCTCAGCCATAAAATTGCTGTTGTCTGTGTTGTCTGTGTCTGTGCCAGCATGAGAACCAGTGTAATGGTGGTGTAATGGTTAGAGCATGGGTAGGCAAACTAAGGCCCAGGGGCCGGATCCAGGCCAATCGCCTTCTCAGTCCGGCCCACGGATGGTTTTTACACGAGTAGAATGTGTCCTTTTATTTAAAATGCATCTCTGGGTTATTTGTGCATCTGCCTGGTGTTTTTACATGAGTCAGCGGTTCTCCACCTGTGGGTCCCCAGATGTTGTTGGACTACACCTCCCATCATCCCTGAGCTCTGGCCTTGCTAGCTATGGGTGATGGGAGTTGTAGTTCAACAGCATCTGGGGACCCACAGGTTGAGAAAGACTGAATGTGTGCTCTTATTTAAAATGCATCTCTGGGTTATTTGTGGGGCATAGGAATTCGTTCATCCCCCCCCCCCCGCCCCAAAAAATATAGTCCGGCCCCCCACAAGGTCTTTTTTTAAATAATATTTTTTATTAATTTTAGCATACAAAAATTTTAAGACATACCACACAAATTATTATACATATGTCCTCGTTTGGACTTCCCTCAGCATCTCTGATAGCCTACCATCTTGATTATTTCTCCTGCAATTCTTAACTTAATATTGCCTTTACCTTTTCTAACAGATCATTTCTCCCTTTCCATTTTTACAATCTTTCTTAAATTACTCCTCACAGAACTTCTTGTAGTCCTACAAACGTAATCTAATCATCACAAATACTTTTCAGATACTCAGTAAATTTAGTCCAGTCTTCGGTAAACCTCTGGTCCCGCCGGTCTCGGATCCTTCCTGTTAGCTTGTCTAATTCTGCGTAGTCCATCAATTTCATCCTCCATTCTTCTATGGTAGTTCTTCTTGCTTCCATTTTTGGGCCAATAATATTCTTGCTGCTGTTACTGCATATAAAAACAACTTACAATCTTTCCTGTTTATATAATTTCCAACAATACCTAAAAGAAATGCTTCCGGTTTTTTAAATAAAAGTGTATTTCAACATTTTTTCCAACTCATTATATATCATCTCCCAGAAGCATTTCACCTTTTCACATTCTCACCACATATGATAAAATAATCCTTCTTTTTCTTTACATTTCCAACATTTATTACTGACTTTATACATTTTTGCTAACTTAACTGGTGTGATGTACCATCTACACATCATCTTCATCACGTTTTCTTTTAATGTATTACATGCAGTAAATCTCAAACCTTCTTTCCATAGTTTGACCCAGTACCCCCACAAGTTCGGAGGGACAGTGGACTGGCCCCCTGCTGAAAAAGTTAGCTGACCCCTGGGTTAGAGTGCTGGTCCATGCGCTGGAGAGCAGGGTTCGAATCCCCACTCAGCCATGAAGCTCACAGGGCCAGTTCCTTGCTCCTAGCCTCACCTACCTCACAGGGGTTGACGTGAGGATAATATGGGAGGAAGGAGAACCATCTTCCTGACAGTAAGAGCTGTTTGACAGTGGAATTTGCTGCCAAGGAGTGTGGTGGAGTCTCCTTCTTTGGAGGTCTTTAAGCAGAGGCTTGACAACCATATGTCAGGAGTGCTCTGATGGTGTTTCCTGCTTGGCAGGGGGTTGGACTCGATGGCCCTTGTGGTCTCTTCCAACTCTAGGATTCTATGATTCTATCTGTGCCCCTTGAGCTCTTTGAAGGAAACAGGTGATATATAAACAAACATGGAATGTGTTTGGTTCTAAGTCTCTTTGGGCAAGATAGAGAGGCAAAGGATTTAAACGAATGAATGAAAACGTCCTTTTTGCTTGCTCTTCTGGCCTTTGCAGCAGTTCCCATGCAGCATGCATGACTGGAAAAGATGCTAACTGGATGATCGCTCTGGGACATGAAGCACATATCAAAATAATGCTGGGGGGCGCGCACATTTCCCTGCCTGCAGTTTCCTTTGCTAAACATCAGCTTGAAAATTGGCTGCCTTTGGAAGATTCTGTTTGCTTTGTGATTTTATTCGCTTACATTTTAAACCTAAGCTGACTCCTCCGCACCCCAGCTTTCATAATAATTATTATTATTATTATTATTATTATTATTATTATTATTATTATTATTATTATTATTATTATTTTATCCCCCGCCCATCTGGTTGGTTTTCCCCAGCCACTTTTAAAATACAATAACCTATTAAACATTAAAAGCTTCCCTAGACAGGGCTGCCTTCAGATGTCTTCTAAACATCAGATACTTGTTTATTTCCTTGACATACGACGGGAGGGCGTTCCACAGGGAGGGTGCCACCACCGAGAAGGCCCTCTGCCTGGTTCCCTGTAACTTGGCTTCTTGCAGCGAGGGAACCGCCAGAAGGCCCTCGGAGCTGGACCTCAGCGTCCGGGCTGAATGATGGGGGTGGAGACGCTCCTTCAGGTATACTGGACCGAGGCTGTTTAGGGCTTTAAAGGTCAGCACCAACACTTTGAATTGTGCTCGGAAACATACTGGGAGCCAATGTAGGTCTTTCAGGACTGGTGTTATATGGTCTTGGCAGCCACTCCCAGTCACCAGTCTAGCTGCCGCATTGTGGATTAGTTGTAGTTTCTGAGTCACCTTCAAAGGTAGCCCCACTACCTTTGTAGTCCTACTTCCATCTGGCTCCGTTCTGTCAATTGTTCCAGCTGGCTGGCCATGCCGGCTGCCCCTCTGCGAAAGGCGGGATCCCAGCTCTGTTGCTCGGCCCATGAGATTGCTCAGGGCTTTACCGAACAAATGTCTCTCCCAGAGAGCCAGAGGCTGGGATGTCACAGAGAAGGTAAGATAGATGTAGCATGATAGAAATTTATGAAATTATACATGGCATGGAGAAAGTGCATAAAGCTTCTCTCTCTCTCTTCACAACACCAGAACTCATGGATATCCAACGCAGCTGAATTTTGGAAGATTCAGACACATCGAAAGATGCACTTCTTTATGCAGCACAGACTGTGGAACTCCCTGCCACAGTGATTGCACCAACTTGGATGACTTTTCAAGAGGATTAGGCAAATTCAGGGAGGAGGCGAGGGCTATCAAGAGCTACTATCCCTGACATCTATTCACTGCCTCCCCAGCTGGAGACAGAAAAGCTTCTGAATGCCTCTGACTAGGAGGCACAGGTGGGGAGAGCGATCCTGTGCAAGCTGAGGCATACCTGGGGGTGGTGGGAGGAGCTTGTTGATGCAAATACAACTGGAAGCTCCCCCATGACGTCACCGGGGGTCGTGCCATGGCCCTAGCCACCAGCAGGGCATCGGACAGGATCCACGACCGCCGGATTCCTTTAACAGAATACCCAAAAGAGGAGGGGTAGATGATGGCGCATACCCAATCCTCCGACACAGCACACCTATTCCAATGCCTAACTGCCAATACCAGAAAGTTGTGACGAATTGACACAATCTTGATGGCAGAAAGTGAGGAGGAATTAAAAAACCTCTTAATGAGGGCGAAAGAGGAGAGCGCAAAATAGGGTCTGAAGCTCAACATCAAAAAACGAAGATCATGGCCACTGGGCCCATCACCTCCTGGCAAATAGGAGGGGAAGAAATGGAGGCAGTGGGAGATTTTACTCCAGGGAGTCTTCTCTTCTCATGAGGTGGCCAAAGTATTGGAGCCTCTGCTTCAGGATCTGTCCTTCCAGTGAGCACTCAGGGCTGATTTCCTTCAGAATGGAGAGGTCTGATCTTCTTGCAGTCCATGGGACTCTCCAGAGTCTCCTCCAGCACCATAATTCAAAAGCATCCATTCTTCGGTGATCAGCCTTCTTTATGGTCCAGCTCTCACTTCCATACATCACTACTGGGAAAACCATAGCTTTAACTATATGGACCTTTTGTTGGCAAGGTGATGCCTCTGCTTTTTAAGATGCTGTCTAGGTTTGTCATTGCTTTTCTCCCAAGAAGCAGGCGTCTTTTAATTTCGTGACTGCTGTCACCATCTGCAGTGATCATGGAGCCCAAGAAAGCAAAATCTCTCACTGCCTCCATTTCCTAGAGCAGGGCACAAAATATACTTGGGTCATGTAAAATGCAGGGGGTTGGACTAGATGACCCTCGGGGTCCCTTCTAACTCTACATTTCTGTAATTCTGTGAGTCTATGATATAAACCCTTGCAATGCAGGAATCTCAGCTGAATAATCCTCAATAAACACATGAGACGTAACCGGCTGCGTTCTTAGATAAACAAGGTATACTATTCATCATATCAAATTGTAAATTTTAACAGAAGTAACTCATAAAGTTCAACAAACGGACAAAGCAGTGACCCAGTGGATCAGATCATTCTCTTGTCAGTTCATGTATAAGGTCCATACGTGACCAGAGGTTTGTTTGTTGTTGTTTTGTCAGTGGAATCTCAGCTAAACCATCCAAGACAGAGGGTTATTCAACCTCTGCTTTGAAACCTCCAAGGAAGGAAAGTCCACGACCTCCTGAGAGAGACTCTCTCACTGTCAAACAGCTCTTACTGTCAGAAAATTATTCCTGATGTGGAGTCGGAATCTCCCTTCTTGCAACTTGAAGCCATTGGTTTGAGTCCTGCCCTCCAGAGCAGGAGAAAACAAGCTTGTTCCCTCGAACGTGTGACAGGCCTTCAAATATTTGAAGGTGGCTATCCTATCTCTTTGATGCTTTTGAATTCTGGTGCTGGAGGAGACTCTGGAGAGTCCCATGGACTGCAAGAAGATCAAACCTCTCCATTCTGAAGAAAATCAGCCCTGAGTGCTCCCTGGAAGGACAGATCCTGAAGCTGAGGCTCCAAGACTTCGACCACCTCATGAGAAGAGAAGACTCCCTGGAAAAGACCCCGGTGTTGGGAAAGATGGAGGGCACAAGGAGAAGGGGACGACAGAGGACGAGATGGTGGGACAGTGTTCTCGAAGCTAACATGAGTTTGACCAAACTGCGGGAGGCAGTGGAAAACAGGAGTGCCTGGAGTGCTCTGGTCCAGGGGGGCACAGAGAGTCGGACACGACTGAACGACTAAACAACAACAACATCCTATCTCTTCTCAGTGTCCTCTTTTCCAGGCTAAACATACCCAGCTCCTTCAACTGTTCCTCATCAGGCTTGGCTTCCAGACCCGTGACCATCTTGGTCGCCCTCCTCTCCACTTGTCAACATCCTTCCTAAATTAGGGCACCCAGAATTGGACACAGTATTCCAGGTACTGTCTGAAGTTCCTCATCTGTGACTAAACTGGGCCATACACCCCATGTGGTGGGACCCTCCCACCAGATGTCAAAGAGAAGAACAACTATCAGACTTTAAGAAGACATCTGAAGGCAGCCCTGTTTAGGGAAGCTTTTAATGTTTAATAAGTTATAGTATTTTAGTATTTCATTGGAAGCTGCCCAGAGTGGCTGGGGAAACCCAGCCAGATGTGCGGGTTATAAATTATTATTATTATTATTATTATTATTATTATTATTATTATTATTATTATTATCATCCTGGGATGCAATGCTCAGGCCTGCCCCTCATCAATGGATAGGAATCTTAACTTATTTCATTATAATTGTATCCCACCTTTCCTCCAAGGTGGCTCAAGGTGGCATATATGATTTTCATTTATTTATTTTTTTTGCTCTCCCCATTTCCCCCTTCACAGGTTAGGCTAGGCTAAGAGGCGGCAGTCAGCCCAAGTCCCCCCAGCGAGCTTCATGGCCAAGTGAGGAACAGAACCCAGATCTCCCTGGTCCAACACTCTAACCACTGCACCACATTGCCTCTCAGTCTTGAAGGAGAGGAAGAGATGGGTTTCCAGACAGAGCACGAGTGAAGTGGGCCACCAATCCTGGTTCTCGGTTAGCCACACATAACCTGATACCTTAGCAGGCTGGCTGGACCCCTGAGATGCACCCGCCGGCAAAGTTTCACTTCTCAAATTATAGAACTATTTTTGACACGCTCAGCTTCCTTCTTTTTTTTCATGGGAGGGGGGAAAACAGCAAAAAAACCTGACTTGAAGATGGGTATCTCTGAAGCATTGTAACGGGAGGCCTTTACCCCGCCAGGAAACACACCAACCCACCCCGTTAACCCACAAAACATGCCCCAAATGTTCCAGGACTTCCTCAGGCTCTTAGGTTCCTCCTTTTTCTGAAAACTGCATCTTTGAAAAACGGAGGGCCGGCCTGGCAGCTGCAGACTGTATAGGCCAGGTGTGAGGCAGGAGGGCGCCTATCAAGTCATCATCCCCGTCCCCCCCCCCCGTGTCCCCCCCGTGCCCTGGCAACGAGGCACACGGCTCTACATCTTGGCTGTCACTGAACTCAGCGCCCACACAGCTCTGGGCACAAGGAAGCAGAAATCCACATCCCAAAATTTCAGAGCTGCCAGGCTGGGGGTGCTTCTGAGCAGCCAGACTGAAGATGTTTGCTGCGTTCTGCTCAGAGGGTTGTTTTTAAAGCACATCCGTGGAACCAGGGCACTCTAATCTGTGTATGGGCACATTAGTTAACACACACATAGGAGCAGAAGTGAGGGTGCTCTGCCCACACTCGCCCTGGATACCTCAGAAAGAACACACACACACACTAATAATAATAATAATAATAATAATAATAATAATAATAATTTATTTATACCCCGCCCATCTGGCCAGGCTTCCCCAGCCACTCTGGGCGGCTTCCAACAAAATATTAAAATACCGTAATGCATCAAACATTAGAAGCGTCCCTAAACAGGGCTGCCTTCAGATGTCATCTAAAAGTCTAGTAGTTGTTGTTCTCTTTGACATCTGGTGGGAGGGCGTTCCACAGGGCGGGCACCACCACCAAGAAGACCCTGTGCCTGGTTCCCTGTAGCTTTGCTTCTTGCAGTGAGGGAACCGCCAGAAGGCCCTCGGCGCTGGACCTCAGTGTCCGGGCTGAACGATGGGGGGGAGACGCTCCTTCAGATATACTGGACTGAGGCCGTTTAGGGCTTTAAAGGTCAGCACCAACACTCTGAATTGTGCTCGGAAACGTACTGGGAGCCAATGTAGGTCTTGTCTAGTCTATGTCAGCCTTTGCCTTGCTGTTTTGGACTACAGGAACATTTGGAGTGAGTTGGCCAAAGGCTAATCTATGCAAATCTTGTGCAAATGTGATGTAAGGACAGAAGAAGAACTTTGCTGGATCCGGCCAATGGCCCGACTAGTCCAGCAGCCTGTTCTCACAGTGGCCAACCAGATGTCCCCATGGGAATCTGAGCACAAGAGCAATTCTCCCCTGCTGTGGTTTCTAGCAGTTGGCATTCAGAAGCTTTGCTGTCTCCTGGCACAGAGCCTAGCCACCCTGGCGAGTGGCCATTGATGGCCCTCCCTGCCATGAATCCGTCCCCCTGCAGGAGGGAGTTCCACAGTTTATCCATGCGTCGCATGAAGAAGGACTTCCTTTCATCGGCCCTGAATCTTTGGACATTGCGGTGGCTTTGAAGGCTGCAATATATTGTCCAACATTTCTCCAATTAATAATAAATAGTAATAGTAATAGTAGTAGTAGTAGTAGTAGTAGTAATAATAATAATAATAATAATAATAATAATAATAATTTATTTATACCCGCCATCCCCAGACAAGACCAGGCTCAGGGTGGCTAACACCAGGTATAAAAACAATTGATTAAAATACAAGTTAAAAACAAGCCTCATTTCAGTAGGAACTCAAATCAAAAACTTTTTGGGGGATGAAAACGTCAGGTCTTCACCAAGGCCAACTATCCAGACTAGTCCTACATGGGCCAGAAAAAAGCCAGGGGAGTTCCATCATAGGAGAAAGGAAAGAGGGGGAGGGGATCAAGTTTATTCCAAGCCAAAGGCCAGGCGGAACAACTCTGTCTTACAGGCCCTGCGGAAAGAAATCAGATCCCGCAGGGCCCTGGTCTCATGAGGCAGAGCGTTCCACCAGGCTGGGGCCAGTGCTGAAAAGGCCCTGGCTCTGGTTGAGGCTAATCTAACTTCTTTAGGGCCCGGGACCTCTAGGGTGTTGCTATTTATGGACCTTAAGGTCCTCTGCGGGGCATACCGGGAGAGGGGGTCCTGTATTAAATTAAAATAGGGGCATCCTATTATTATATTGGTATTGGTATTATTTCACTATTTATACCCCCCCAAAAAAAAGTTTTTGAGTTTCTGCTGAAATGAGGCTGCATTTTAATGTTGTACAGTCATACCTTGGGACAAATATGCTTCAGGATAAGTATTTTCGGGTTGCGCTCCGCGGCGACCCGGAAGTACCGGAACGCGTTACTTCTGGGTTTTGCCACCCGCGCATGCGCAGACGGTTAAAATAATGTCACGCGCATACGTGGAAGTGGCGAAGTGAAACCTGTGCACCCGCAGACGCATCTTACGTTCTATTCAGAATGCGAACGGGGCTCCGGAATGGATCCCATTTGCATCCTGAGGTACTACTGTATTTTAATCTTGTTTTTAAGTTGTATTTCAGTCAATTGTTTTATATTTGGTGTTAGCCGCCCTGAGCTCGGTCTTGGCTGGGGAGGGCAGGGTATAAATAAAATGTATTATTATTATTATTATTATTATTATTATTATTATTATCTGACTGGGTTGCCCCAGCCACTCTGGGCAGCTCGCAACATATATAAAAACATTTTCTAAAAGAACCTTCCCTATACAGGGCAGCCTTCAGACAGCTCAGGAGTCGGATAACTCCCTACCCTCTAAAATTTCTCCGGCGAAAACAAGGATGTCCTAAGCAAAAGTGAGACGTTCTGGGATCAAATCAGAAACCTGGACGGCTTCTGTAAATCCGGGACTGTCCCTGGAAAATAGGGACACTCAGAGGGTCTGGACACTTTGCTTTTCAGCTTGCACCAGGACCGGAGGGACACGGAAGCCCTTCTCCCTGGCGGGGTCCAGAAAAAAAGGGTGCTTTGGCTCTCTGTAGCCTGGAAGAGGTTAATTTTTGTGCGCCTCTCCCTGGCTGGGACGGAACATGTGTCTGTTGCTATGGTTGCGCTATACTTGAAGGGGCTGCTTGGATAATTATTGCAAGCATCCATTCTGCTACTTCCTGCCCCCCTTCCCTCTCTCTCTCTCTCTCCCCCAAACAAGAAGTGAGGGACAGAAGGGCCTGGAGGGAGAGAAACCCCTTCACAGGGTGGAGAAGGTGCCCAAAACGGCTGGGTCCTGCTCTGCGCCATTTGCCCTGCAGGATTACGGAGGCCCTGGGCAGCCCTTATCCGGGGAAACCAAGCAAGCAGCGCTGAATGCTAAGATGACAAGGAGAGCCACAGTATCTCCTCTGTGCAGCAAAATAATGGAGGACGAAGGGGAAAACCTGTGCCAACTCCATCCAGCCCAACACAATTTCTAGTGCTCTGGTGCCAGGGCAAGGTTGCAGAGGCAGAACTGGGATGCTTTCAGACAGAACCACTGAATTGTAGAGCTGGAAGGGACCCTGAGCATCATCCAGTCCAGGGGTCAGCAACCTTTTTCAGCCGTGGGCCGGTCCACCGCCCACAGACCATATGGGGGGGCCGGACTATATTTTGAAGGAAAAAAATGAATAATAATAATAATAAGACAGTGGAAGACAGGAGTGCCTGGCGTGCTCTGGTCCATGGGGTCACGAAGAGTCGGACACAACTAAACGACTAAACAGCAGCAACAACAACAATAATAATAATTTATTTATACCCCGCCCATCTGGCTGGACTTCCCCAGCCACTCTGGGCAGCTTCCAACAAAATATTAAACAGCAGTCATGAAATTAAAAGACGCCTGCTTCTTGGGAGGAAAGCAATGACAAACCTAGACAGCATCCTAAAAAGCAGAGACATCACCTTGCCAACAAAGGTCCGTATAGTTAAAGCCATAGTTTTCCCAGTAGTGATGTATGGAAGTGAGTGCTGGACCATAAAGAAGGCTGATCGCCGAAGAATGGATGCTTTTGAATTCTGGTGCTGGAGGAGACTCTTGAGAGTCCCATGGACTGCAAGAAGATCATACCTCTCCATTCTGAAGGAAATCAGCCCTGAGTGCTCACTGGAAGGACAGATCCTGAAGCTGAGGCTCCAATACTTTGGCCACCTCATGTGAAGGGAAGACTCCCTGGAAAAGGGAAAGATGGAGGGCACAAGGAGAAGGGGACGACAGAGGACGAGATGGCGGGACAGTGTTCTTGAAGCTACTAACATGAGTTTGACCAAACTGCGGGAGGCAGTGGAAGACAGGAGTGCCTGGTGTGCTCTGGTCCCTGGAGTCACGAAGAGTCGGACACGACTAAATGACTAAACAACAACAACAACAACAACAACAACAACAACAACAATAATAATAATTTATTTATACCCCGCCCATCTGGCTGGGCTTCCCCAGCCACTCTGGGCAGCTTACAACAAAATATTAAACAGCAGTCATGAAATTAAAAGACGCCTGCTTCTTGGGAGGAAAGCAATGACAAACCTAGACAGCATCCTAAAAAGCAGAGACATCACCTTGCCAACAAAGGTCCGTATAGTTAAAACTATGGTTTTCCCAGTAGTGATGTATGGAAGTGAGAGCTGGACCATAAAGAAGGCTGATCACCAAAGAATGGATGCTTTTGAATTCTGGTGCTGGAGGAGACTCTGGAGAGTCCCATGGACTGCAAGAAGATCAAACCTCTCCATTCTGAAGGAAATCAGCCCTGAGTGCTCACTGGAAGGACAGATCCTGAAGCTGAGGCTCCAATACTTTGGCCACCTCATGAGAAGAGAAGACTCCCTGGAAAAGACCCTGATATTGGGAAAGATGGAGGGCACAAGGAGAATGGGACGACAGAGGATGAGATGGTGGGACAGTGTTCTCGAAGCTACCAGCATGAGTTTGACCAAAGTGCGGGAGGCAGTGGAAGACAGGAGTGCCTGGCAAGCTCTGGTCCAGGGGGCATGAAGAGTCAGACACAACTAAACAACTAAACAACAACAACAACAACAATAATAATTTATATATACCCCGACCATCTGGCTGGGCTTCTCCAGCCACTCTGGGCAGCTTCTAATAAAATATTAAAATACCGTAATACATCAAACATTAAAAGCTTCCTGTTAAGTTGTGGGTGAACATATCAGACGACACAGCGATTCTTCAAACAGCTCTTGTTTATTCAGAGGCCAGAACAGAACTGAGCTGAAGGGCTCAGTCAGCCTGCTTATATACAGCTCCAGTACAATGCTACTGTAGCAACTTTCTAAAACTGTCCAATCACTGAATGTCACTTTCGATCCTTCATTTGCATAACTACAGTATCCCCCTGCTGGCCCATGGTGAGAACTTCAGTATATAACACTTCCCTAAACACTTGCACATGAGCACAAGCTATTCCTGTTGCTCCTCCTCCCCGGAAGTGGGCAGCCGCGCATCGCAGCGCCGGTAAGAGCGGGTGGCAGCAGCAGGCGGCGGAGGTTGCCTCGGGCTCCATAAACGAGTCCCTTGGGCCTTATCTGGCCTGCTGGCCTTAGTTTGGGGAGCCTGTCCTAGGACCTGAGGCAGGAGGAGCCAACCTTTGTGGTCGCAGGAGGGACAAGTGCTGTTATTGAAGAACTTCAATGCTGTCCCAGGAAAAGAGGAAACGGGACCAAAGCCGTGGTGATCCCTCATGTTTAATGAATATCTGTATGTGCCATATTATCACCATAGAGTTGGAAGGGATCCCTAAGGGCAGGGTTAGAAACTGAAATATGAAAGGTAGGAGCCAAATGGCACCTTAAACCGAGGTTATGGGCACAACAACGGAACGTCTAGGCATGCCTTTTTCATAACAAGAATACAAAGCTGGAAATGAATGAACTGCAGCTAATATATTACAGTATATTCCTTTTTCACATGCTCTAGTCCTTCCCCTGCCCACCCCCCTAATATTCTTAAGAGGGTCTCTTCTCCAGTCTTCAGAGAGTAGCTGGAAGTGGGCAGGAAGAAAAAGGTCCTGCTTTGCTTCCACACGGCAATTTTAATCTGAAATCTTACTGCGAGAATGGTGATAGCAGAAGATTGGAAGCCTGGAGAAATACCAACTAAAGAACAATGGCAAGAGAAGATGATGAACTATGCAGAACTGGCAAAAATGGCCGACAGATTAAGAGAAAAAGACAACAGTGACTTTGAAAAAGAATGGGAACCATTTATATTATTTTTGCAGAAACAAAGAAAGTCTATAGGCTAGATGGCAGGATTTAAATAAACATTCACATCATTAGTATTAGAAAATGTGCAGAAGATAGAGAAATAATTTGGTGTACTTATTTTCATCTTTATGTTTTTAGGTTAGATGTTATTGTATAAGTATACTATTAGTATTTTTTCTTTTAGGAGGTAGCAAGTTGGGTGAGAGGAGAAACAAACCAGAAGCGGAAGTTGGGGGAAGACCAGGAGGGGAGGGAGGAAAGAATGCATAGTGCCATATTTTTTGCTCTATAAGACTCACTTTCTCCCTCCTAAAAAGTAAGGGGAAACGTGTGAGCGTCTTATGGAGCGAATGCAGGCTGCGCAGCTATCCCAGAAGCCAGAACAGCAAGAGGGATCGCTGCTTTCGCTGCGCAGAGATCCCTCTTGCTGTTCTGGCTTCTGAGATTCAGAATATTTTTTTTCTTGTTTTCCTCCTCCAAAAACTAGGTGCCTCTTATGGTCTGGTGCATCTTATAGAGCAAAAAATACGGTGAATGTTATGGATATGAGATGTATGTAAAGAATGAAAAAGAAAACTGAATAAAAATACTGCGCCCAGAGCTCAGAAATTGCTTGCTCTAATGAAACTGCCTGTCACAAAATGCTCCTAAAACAAGGGGAGTTTCGAACGCTGCTCCTAAAAGTCATTGAGTCCATCCCCCAGTGATGCAGGAATCACTGCTAAAGGATCCCTGAGAGATAATCCAACCTCTGTTTAAAAACCGCCAGTGAATTCTTTGTGGTGTAAGTGGGCATTACAGTGGTGCCTCACAAGACGAAAAGAATCCGTTCTGTGATTCTCTTCGTCTAGCGGTTTTTTCGTCTTGCGAAGCAAGCCCATTGAAGGATTAGCGGATTAGGGCTATTAGCGGCTTTTAGCGGCTTATCTGCTGATCGGATCAGCTGGTAAGCGGCTTAGCGGCTTAGAAAAAAGGGGGGAACCAGCAGGAACTCGCAAGACATTGTCGTCTTGCGAAGCAAGCCCATAGGAAATTCGTTTCGCGAGTTTTCCGTCTTGCGAGGCATTCGTCTTGCGGGGCACCACTGTATTGTCTTGGAAGATGTTTAGTAAGTTCAATTCTGGGGTGACTTCTAATACTTACTTGGTTATTTTGCTTATTTCTTATATAACTGGTGTCCAGGAGAGTTGGGTTTTGGGGCACTCCCACCACATGTGGAGGTATGTGCCTGTGGAGGTGCACCCTCTCCAGCATTTTGGTGAGGTTCCTGGGCGTATTAGCACTAGTTTTCTTGGTGTTAGGTACCACCTATAGGTGAGTTTTAGAGTGAGTTATTTTCTTTTAGTTGATCAATGAAACTGATTTGTAAAAATGTTACATGGGGGAAAAATATGAGAGAGAGACATTGCAAACACTTTTGTAAATCAAGAAAATCTTTAATAAAATAAAAGAGAGAGGGGGGAAACCGCCAGTGAAAGACAGTTCACCGCCTTCTGCCATCTCCCGACTAGATACCAGAAAGACAGGTCAGGCAACCATAAAACAGAAGGCGCTTGAAGAACAAGGAACTAAAATATGCAAAATGACACCAGCTAATCCTCCAATTTTTCCAGACAAAAAAGGCCTGGGAAAGAGAGGGCTTGTGGAGAGCCCAGAGAAAGCATTGTTTGGACATTGCTCAGCTCAAGGTCAGGAAGAAAGGCTGGAGAAGGACAAGGACTCCCTCCAGTTTCCGTCCATCTGCCCCAAGGCTGTCTGAAATTATCTGTAGGAGGTCTTCCCAAGCCCTTCCTATCAGGTCCTTTGAACTCAAACCCTGGCGCTCTCCTGCAAAGAAAGCTAGTGCTCCAATACTGAGTGCTGGCTCTTCAAAGGGGCTTAAATAATGTGTCTGATGTATGGAAGTGAGAGCTGGACCATCAAGAAGGCTGATTGCCGAAGAATGGATGCTTTTGAATTCTGGTGCTGGAGGAGACTCTTGAGAGTCCCATGGTCTGCAAGAAGATCAAACGTATCCATTCTGAAGGAAATCAGCCCTGAGTGCTCACTGGAAGGACAGATCCTGAAGCTGAGGCTCCAAGACTTTGGCCACCTCATGAGAAGAGAAGACTCCCTGGAAAAGACCCTGATGTTGGGAAAGATTGGGGGCACAAGGAGAAGGGGACGACAGAGGACGAGATGGTGGGACAGTGTTATTGAAGCTACCAGCATGAGTTTGACCAAACTGCGGGAGAAAGTGGAAGACAGGAGTGCCTGGCGTGCTCTGGTCCAGGGGGTCATGAAGAGGCGGACACGACTAAACGACTAAACAACAACAAAGCATGCTTTGAATGTGCTTGAATACGGCTAGCATCACTGCAGACCTTTGGATGGCAAAAGGTTGTAGTTTGAGGAAAGAGAAGAGGAGTTAATACATATCCCACTTTCCCCTCTGCTAAACAGGTTCTGGTAGTTTCAGAGGCCTGGAAAAACCTGTTTGACTAATGATAACAGCAGGGCAAAGAGAAAGAAAGGCTCAGAAAAGTCACTTTCAGTCCATATATATATATATATATATATATATATATATATATATATATATATATATATGACTCTGGAGAAAGGAGCAGTTCCTGCCTCGGTGGTTTCTGACGTTAGGGTGGTTTTTGCCTTGGTCTGGAAGAGCAGCTATAAGCCACCAAAGTTTCAGGAATCCACGGGTACCAGAATGCTGTCAAGGGAGGTGTGGGCTGTTCTTGACTCTTTGAAAAGAGAAGGGCTTCGGGTGGGGGAAATTCGGCCCTGCACAGTTGCTCCTTGTGTAAGGAAAGGCACTCTTTACATAGGCAGAGGTACTTTCCTCTCTCATGCAATGCTATTTGGTTTTCCCATGGATGGGAGGGAGCAGGACTTTGAGAAAAGAAGGAGCAATACTTGCAAGAGAATTCTCCTTCTCTTATCATAGAATTGCAGAGTTGGAAGGGAATTCTAAAGGTCATCCAGTCCAACCCCCTGCAATCCAGCAATCTCAGCTAAAGCATCCATGACAGCTGGCCATCCAACCTCTGCTTAAAAACCTCCAAGGAAGGAGAGTTCACAACCTCCCCAGGGAGACTTCCACTGTCAATCAGCTCCTTCCTGATGTTTATTCAGAATTTTCTTCCTTGAAGCCCTGGGTTCAAGTCCTACCCTCCAGAGCAGGAGAAAACAAGCATGTTCCCTCTTCCATGTGACAGCCCTTAAGATATTTGATGATGGCTCTCATATCTCTTCTCAGTCTCCTCTTTTCCAGGCTAAATATGCCCAGCTCCTTCAACCGTTCTTCATAAGGCTTGGTTTCCAAACCTCTGATCATCTTGGTCATCCTTCCAGCTTCTCAACACCCTTCCTAAATTGTGGTGCCCAGAACTGGACAGAGTATTCCAGATGTGGCCTGACTAAGGCAGAATAAAGCAGGAATATGACTTTTCTTATCTGGACACTATACTTCTGTTTATGCAGCCTAGAATAGCATCAGCTTTTTTTGCTGCTGCATCACACTGTTGACTCATATTAAGCTTCTGGTCCACCAAGATCTCTATATCCTTTTCACATGTACTGCTAGTAAGTCAGGTGTCCACCATCCTACATTTGTGCATCTGGTTCCTTCTGCCTAAGTACAGAACCTGACACTTGTCCCTACTGAAATTCATTTTGTTACCCTGGGCCCAGTTCTCCAATCTGTTAAGGTCATCTTGAATTCTGATTCTGTCTTATGCAACATTAGCTACCCCTCCCAGTTTGGTGCCATCTGCAAATTTGATGAGCATCCCCTCACTCAATTCCTTCATCCAGGTCGTTTATAAAGACGTTGAACAACAACGGGCCCAGGACAGAACCCTGTGGCATCCCACTTGTTATTTCCCCCCCAGGACGATGAGGAACTGTTAGTGGTACCTCGGATTAAGAGCTTAATTCATTCTGGAGGTCCATTCTTAACCTGACACTATTCTTAACCTGAGGTACCACTTTAGCTAATGGTGCCTCCCGCTGCCACCGCACAATTTCTGTTCTCATCCTGAAGCAAAGTTCTTAACCCAAGGTACTATTTCTGGGTTAGCGGAGTCTGTAACCTGAAGCATCTGTAACCCGAGGTACCACTGTATTGATGTCAAGCTCACTGGTTGGTAGTTACCTGGGTGTTCCTCCCCCCCCCCCTTTTGGAGATGGGGACATTTTCTCTCCAGTCTATAGGGACTTCACCTCCAAGAATTCCCAAATATCATAGAGAAAGGCTCTGCGCTTACTACCCCTTTTCCTATCTTGGGCTGCAGCTCCCTCCTTGCATCGTTTATTCTTTTATCACCAGACTAGACATCACTTTCCTTCTGGCTTAAGACAAAGGCAAAGTAGGTGTTGAGGAGTTCTGCCTTCTCTCTGTCACCCAATAGCATTTCTCTGTCTTCTTCACGCAGTTGACCTGCCACTTGCTTGTTCTTCCTCTTGCTTCAAACATGGCTGAAGAAAACTTTTAAAATTATTTTCCCTCTCTCTTGCATTCTGAACTCATTCTGAGCTTTGGACTGCTTGGCCTTCCCCCTGCAACTGTTGGCTACTCGTGCATTCTTCTCCTTTGTGATTTCCCCTTTCTTCCATTTCTTATGCATGCCCTTCTTAGCTCATCTGCAAGCTCCTTATGCAGCCACACCAGTTTCCTTAGATGCCTCCCACTTTTCCTTCTTGTTGGATTTGTCTGCATTTGGACCTTCAATATTTCACCTTTAAGAAACTCCCGTCCACCTTGGACTCCCTTCGATCTCCCTTGTGTACACTCATCTCACTGGTTAGTAAACAGGTTTAGCAGTGTGTTGTTGCTTTTTTGTACTGCCTGAAAAGCCAACTTCTTCCATTTGACCAAAGGCACCAGAGGGACACATCACCTTTGCTTGAATACGATGGAGAAGCGAAACCTCTCCATCGTTTTCAGAATGACAACAGCCTCTTAAGGTAGTCCAGTGCAAAGGATGGAAGATGGAGTGACTTGGCAAAGCCTCGCCGAGTGAGTGCGTGAGAGAAGCAGAATTTGAACCCTGGGCTTTGCGGCTCACTCTCTTAGCTCTCCAGGCTCTTAAACCTGCTGAGGGTTTGTTCTTCCAATTCCCAACCTGTCTCTCCCCTCGTGTATAATTTAGTCGCATGGAAGTCAGCGAGAGGAAGCCGAGGAAACTTGCAAAGTCAGCCCTGGCTAGGATCAAATGTGTGTCAGGAAGCATTTACAAAAAGTGTGTGTGTGTGTGTTGCGAGGGAAGGGAGGGTGAAGCTTGGCGCTGCAGGGATTGCCAGTTGCTCTTTGTCTGTGCCAGTGCCAGCAGCGCCACCCCCCTTGCCCAGCGCGCTGAGCGATGCAAGCCTGCCTTTTCCCTCTTGTCTGTCCCACACTCCTTTTACTGCGCTGCAGACTCTGGCTGGGACAACCCATCGCGGTTGCTATGACTGCAATCTGCTGGAAGGGTTTGGCTGGAGAATAATTGCAAGCATCTCCCTCCCTCTCCTCCCTCCCTCCTTCCCTCCTCCTGCCTTGTGCTCTCCAGTGTTCTCCCTGCAAAAATAAAAAATGCCACCCCACTCCTCGCATTTCCCCCCTCTGTGGCAAAACAACACATGCATATTTCTTCTGTATATTTATATATATATTTATATGCATGCATATCTATGTACATGTCAAGATTTAGAGAGGAGAAGCTTGCAGATGTGTGGCAGCTGGAGTCTCGCTCGCCAGCCAAGCAAGCCTTTGTAGCAGCAGAGGAGGAGAGCTGGGCAGGGCTGGGGGGTGAAGTTGGAGAGCAGGAGGCAGCTGGATCCAGGCAGGGCACAGATCACAGCCTCCCGCTGCACCCAGTTAAGGCTGTTTTTTCCCTCTTTCTCTCTCCATCCCTGGTTCTGAATCGATTGGAGGATGGAGCCTCTTTCCCCCCAGCTCAGCTCCCGAACTGGGAGAAATACCACCGTTCCCTTTCTCTCTCTTAACCTTCCCTTCCACTTCCTCCCCCTGAACCCAGCAACTTTGCTGGACCGGTTGCCAGCGTGACTGTTCAGCCCCAAGTGCCACCTTAGTCCCTTAATAGCACAAGGGCCTCCTGAGATCTGAAATCCCGAATATCACACTGTCTGGGAGCCAGGTTGGCATGACACAGAGCAATTTGCAGCTTGCCGGAAGCTAAACAGAAAAGGAAAAAAAGAGGTTTTTTATTTTTATTTTTTTTCAAAAATGGTTGCTGCCGTCCCCTCCCTAAGTAGGTGGCAAAGAGAGGTGCCCGTTATTATTCTTTTAGCGTGAAATTTGTGGGGGCTGTGTACCAGCCACCGGAGGAAGGCTTACTCACGTTGTTTATTTGCTCCTGCGTCTCCCCAAATCTGAGGAGCTGGCGTCATGCAAGACAGGCATGCCCGCTCTCGGCTGCCAAATGTGACCCCGCACTGTGTCGCTTCGATACACATCATCCTGGGCATGACTCACAGTTGCATGGGCACTGCCAGCTCTGCCGGGTTTAAGATGGGAGGTCAGGGCCACCCAGACTTTTCCCACTGGGACTGGGGCACAGGAGGGACTCGCTCAAAGCCCAGAGTCCAGCTGATTCCGGGCTCCGCAGAGCAGCTGATCTTACGGCTGGCTGGCAGGCAAGCAGGCAGGCAGGCAGGCCGGCCCTCATTCCTGCCAGCCAGCTGCAGCAGTGCCCACAGTTGGGGGCTGACTCAGAGAGAGAGAGAAGGGGCTCTGCTGCCATCCCCTGTGGCTTCTCAGCAGGGCTGGCAGAGCTGGACGCCCTTCCTTCCACCTCCCTCGCGTCCGTAAGATGTCAGTGTCATCTGGATTCTGCACAATATTCGAGCAAACAAAGCCACACACCCAGTTCTGTGCCAGTTCAGAGCACTGGTTCTGAAACAAAAAATAAATTGTGGACATAATATGCAAACCACTACAGTGGTACCTCGCGTTACATACGCTTCAGGTTATAGACACTTCAGGTTACAGACTCCGCTAACCCAGAAATAGTACCTCAGGTTAAGAACTTTGCTTCAGGATGAGAGCAAAAATCGTGCTCCAGTGGCGCAGCGGCAGCGGGAGGCCCCAGTGGTGCTTCAGGTTAAGAACAGTTTCAGGTTAAGAACGGACCTCCAGAACGAATTAAGTACATAACCACTGTACTTATTTTGCATGCTATATATAATTCTGGACCATAAAGAAGGCTGATCGCCGAAGAATGGATGCTTTTGAATTCTGGTGCTGGAGGAGACTCTTGAGAGTCCCATGGACTGCAAGAAGATCAAACCTCTCCATTCTGAAGGAAATCAGCCCTGAGTGCTCACTGGAAGGACAGATCCTGAAGCTGCGGCTCCAGTACTTTGGCCACCTCATGAGAAGAGAAGACTCCCTGGAAAAGACCCTGATGTTGGGGAAGATGGAGGGCACAAGGAGAAGGGGATGAGAGAGGACGAGATGGTTGGACAGTGTTCTCAAAGCTACCAGCATGAGTTTGACCAAAGTGCGGGATGCAGTGGAAGACAGGAGTGCCTGGCGTGCTCTGGTCCAGGGGGTCACGAAGAGGCAGATACGACTAAACGACTAAACAACAACAATATATAATTCTGCTCCTCGAAGTTAGCATTTTTTTGGGGGGGGGAGGCCTTAAGGCATGGACCTTGGGGGTCAGTGGGCTATAGGAGCAATCTCATACCCTCCAAGATTCATCAGATGAAAATAGGGACATTTCTCCCTCACCCACAATTAGCCCTCCTTGAACCCCCATTTCTGTGTCCCCTGCCCAGAGCATTTCCTATCAGAAGAACGGTGAGTGCCACGACCACTTCACCAAGACGAGACACAGATGCACAAAGAATTTTTTAAAAAATTAATAAATCAAGACACCTTCTGCTCTGTTCCGCTCCCCCTTTCTTCCCACTCAGGGCAGATGTGCCCTCTGCCCTGCCCCTAAAGGTTGGCACCTCACATGGAACTGGGCCTTGGGGATGGCAGCCTCTCCACCTCCTTTCCACTCTCCAGCAGCTGCTACGAGCTGCCCAAGGCTGGCAGTGGTGGGCATGGAGAGGCGATGGAGAGTTCACAGGGTGTTTTCTTGCAGCTGCAGCCACTGCTTGGGAAAAGCAGCCCTGCAGAGGACCTTAAGGTCCATGAATAACCATAGTTTAGAGGTCCCGGGCCCTAAGGAAGTCAGATTATCCTCCACCAGGGCCAGGGCCTTCTCAGTGATGGCTCCAACCTGGTGGAATGCTCTGTCCCAGGAGACCAGGGCCCTGCAGGATTTCACTTCCTTCCTTCTCTGTAAGACAGAACTATTCCGCCTGGCTTTTAATTTGAATTCAGCCTGATCTTTTATTCCCTTTCTCTTCCCTCCCCCTCCCCTTTTATGAAGATCACCCGCTCTGAGACCCCACAGCTAACTCTCCCCTGGTCTCCTCGCTGGCCCAAACAGGACTAATTTAGCCAGCTAGCCCTGGTGATCATCTAATGTTTATTGGATGGATTTCCCCCCTAAATTGATTTTTGAATTCTGAATTTATTGTTATTCAGGTTTTATATTGTATTTTATGCTGTTCTTTGTTGCATCGATTAAGTGTTTTAAATTTGTTGCTAGCCGCCCTGCGCCCGGTTTTCTGAACCGGGAAGGGCGGGGTATAAATTTTCAAAATATATATTATTATTTATTATTATCCTCCTCCCTGGGCTCAGCAGCAGCAGCACTGGCGGGAGGGAAATAGGGACATTCCAGAAAGAATCAGAATCCAGGATGGCTTTTGTAAATCCAGGACTGTCCCTGCAAAATGGGGGCACTTGGAGGCATGTAATCTCGAGGAAAGCCAGCAACTGCAAATGGCAAGGCCCTCCGGCCTCAATTTCTGGGTGCTGCCCGGCGAGTCTGCCCAGTCCTCCAGAGGTTTCACAAAGGCGTCGTGAGAATGAATGAGGAAAGGAGCAGAAGGAAGACTTAAGGATGCTAAAAGCATGATAGACGCCAAGCCCAGAACTGGGCTGCGCAACCGATGGGAGTCATAGCATCCTAGGATGACAGCAACTTCTTGCTTTGTTCTCTCCTGACAGGAGAGGAGAGGATAGATGTTGGGGGACAAGGGACCCCCCCCCATCACTGATTTCTCACAGCTGGCCTTGCCACCAGGCTTCTGGGTGGAATGGGGAGGTTAAAAGGTAAAGGGACCCCTGACCATTAGGTCCAGTCGTGGCCGACTCTGGGGTTGCGGCGCTCATCTCGCTTTATTGGTCGAGGGAGCCAGCGTACAGCTTCCGGGTCATGTGGCCAGCATGACTAAGCCACTTCTGGCGAACCAGAGCAGCGCACGGAAACGTCGTTTACCTTCCCGCTAGAGTGGTACCTATTTATCTACTTGCGCTTTGACGTGCTTTCGAACTGCTAGGCTGGCAGGAGCAGGGACCGAGCAACAGGAGCTCACCCCGTTGCGGGGATTCAAACCACCGACCTTCTGATCGGCAAGTCCTAGGCTCTGTGGTTTAACCCACAGCGCCACCCGCGTCCCAATGGGGAGGTTAAATGGGGGAAATTGTTGCTTCAATTAGCGGGTTAGAGGATTGCTTTGTTTATTATTTGAGTATTGTTAATGTTGTTCGCTAGCTATACAGCTGGTATATACCCCCCCCGAATGTTATGTTATAGGAAATATTAATGTATTACCGTATCTTTTGCTCTATAAGACTCACTTTTCCCCTCCTAAAAAGTAAGGGGAAATGTGTGTGCGTCTTAGGGAGCGAATGCACGCTGCGCAGCTATCCCAGAAGCCAGAACAGCAAGAGGGATTTCTGCTTTCACTGCGCAGCGATCCCTCTTGCTGTTCTGGCTTCTGAGATTCAGAATATTTTTTTTTCTTGTTTTCCTCCTCCAAAAACTAGGTGCATCTTGTGGTCTGGTGCGTCTTATAGAGCGAAAAATATGGTATATGATTCCCCCCCCCATGGTATTATGTATTGTATATTTTTCTTTGCTTTTATGTCTCTTGGAGACCTTCGAGTGACAAGTGACGGAGAACGTTAATAAATAAATAAATTCAGAAGAGCTTTCTGACTGTAAGAGCTGTTTGACAGCGGGACAGATTCCCTTGGGCGGTGGCGGACTCTCACGGGGCGATTTTAAAGCAGAGGTGTGATGGGCATCTGTCAGGGGTCCTTTAGCTGAGATTCTTGTGTTGCCGGGGGGGGCGGGTTGGACTAGATGACCTGATGACCCCTTCCCACGCTGCAATTCTGAGATTTTATTATTTGTATAGTTGAAAGGGACACACAAGGCCATCGAGTCCAACCGCCTGCAGTGCAGTCACTGCAGCCAGATGGGACCATCAGCCGAGCATCTGCATCGGGATCCGGCCAAAGGGGACTCATCTATGTAAGGATCCAACCTGCTGTCATCGCCTGGGCCACTTCAATGCCTATGGGCAGACCACAAGCCACAGTCCTCTCCCCGCTTCCTTTGGTGGGGAGGGCGAGGCTCTCTATGGGTGTCTACCAGCTCCATCTGGTATGCAGGATGAGACCCTACCTGCCCGCGGACTGTCTCGCCAGTGGTGCATGCTCTAGTTATCTCCTGCTTGGACTACTGCAATACGCTCCACGTGGGGCTACCTTTGAAGGTAACCCGGAAACTACAGCTAATCCAGAATGTGGCAGCTAGACTGGTGACTGGGAGTGGCCACCAGGACCACATAACACCTGTCCTGAAAGATCTACATTGGCTCCCAGTATGTTTCCAAGCACAATTCAAAGTGTTGGTGCTGACCTTTAAAGCCCTAAACAGCCTCAGTCCAGTATATCTGAAGGAGCAACTCCACCCCCATCGTTCTGCCCGGACGCTGAGGTCCAGTGCCAAAGGCCTTCTGGCGATTCCCTCACTGCGAGAAGTGAGGTTACAGGGAACCAGGCAGAGGGCCTTCTCGGTAGTGGCGCCCGCCCTGTGGAATGCCCTCCCATCAGATGTCAAAGCGATAAACAACTTCCTGACATTCAGAAGACATCTTAAGGCAGCCCTGTTCAGGGAAGTTTTTAATGTGTGATATTTTAGTGTATTTTTGGTTTCTGCGGAAGCCGCCCAGAGTGGCTGGGGAAATCCAGCCAGATGGGTGGGATACAAATAATAATAATAATAATACTAATAATAATAATAATTTAGCCACCGCAGGCAGAAACTCAACAGGTAAAACTTCCTCCCTGCCGGAAAAGCTTCCCCTGTTGCGTTTTCAGCCTGTTCTTTATTAAATTTGTATGTCGCCCTTCATCCGAAGATCACTGGGCGGTTCACAACATGGAAATAGACTTTTGTTGTTTGTTTGTTGTTGTTGTTGTTGTTGCTTTTGCAGCTGCAGAGCTGTCTCTGGGAGAGGGAGGGGTACGCCTGACTGGGAAATCCCACCCCCACCCCGTGGGCAGCATGCACTGGTAGATAACCTCGGCGTAAAAACAAAATTGCATGTTGCTATTTCTGTTTCGGTGCCGCTTAGCTTTTAATCCCATCCCCTGGGTATTTTCTTTCCCTTTCTTTAGCACCCAGTTATTTGCTTATTGTAAATTATTATGCCTCGCTCATCCTTCCCCAAGTGCATTTGTAACAAGGGATTCTGCTTCCCCGGAACCCGAGACACCATGCTCTCGAAATCTGCTTCTACTGTATTAACTAAGCAGACCTGGGCTCTTGCCGTTTGCTTTCCTCGCCAATAAGTCGCTCCAGGGGCCCTTCTGTCCACCTCCAGGACTAGCCAAATTCCTGAAGGATTCAGCTGGCTAATTGAACCTCCATGGCCAAGAGCAGTATACCTCAGATTGCCAGTTGGGGGCTGGGGAGAGCTGTTGTTGTCATCCTTTGCCTCTGGGCTCCTCACAAACCATTATTATTATTATTATTATTATTATTATTATTATTATTATTATTAGATTATTTATACCTCGCCCATCTGGCTGGGTTTCCCCAGCCACTCTGGGCGGCTTCCAACAAAGTATTAAAATACAGTGGTCTGTTAAACATGAAATGCTTCCCTAAACAGGGCTGCCTTCGGATGTCTTCTAAAAGTCTGGGACAGTGGTACCTCGGGTTACATACGCTTCAGGTTACAGACTCCACTAAACCAGAAATATTACCTTGGGTTAAGAACTTTGCTTCAGGATGAGAACAGAAATCGTGCAGTGGCGGTGCAGCAGCAGCAGCAGGAGGCC
Source organism: Podarcis liolepis (assembly GCF_965112155.1). Classification (NCBI taxonomy): domain Eukaryota; kingdom Metazoa; phylum Chordata; class Lepidosauria; order Squamata; family Lacertidae; genus Podarcis; species Podarcis liolepis. Next base: position 3,079,741 of record NC_139559.1, on the reverse strand, counting down.
CCATTAGCGAAAGTGGTGCTTCAGGTTAAGAACAGTTTCAGGTTAAGAACGGACCTCCAGAATGAATTAAGTTCTTAACCCGAGGTGCCACTATAGTTGTTGTTCTCTTTGACCTCTGGTGGGAGGGCGTTCCACAGGGCGGGTGCCACCACCGAGAAGGCCCTCTGCCTGGTTCCCTGTAACTTGGCTTCTCACAGTGAGGGAACCACCAGAAGGCCCTCGGTGCTGGACCTCAGCGTCCGGGCAAAATGATGGGGGTGTAGATGCTCCTTCAGGTATACTGGACCGAAGCCGTTCAGGGCTTTAAAGGTCAGCAATGAAACTTTGAATTGTGCTCAGAAACGTACTGGGAGCCAATGTAGGTCTTTCAAGACTGGTGTTATATTATCTCGGCAGCTGCTCCCAGTCATCAGTCTAGCTGCCGCATTCTGGATTAGTTGTAGTTTCTGGGTCACCTTCAAAGGTAGCCCCACGTAGAGTGCATTGCAGTAGTCCAAGTGGGAGATAACCAGAGCATGCACCAATCTGGTGAGGCAGTCCATGGGCAGGGAGGGTCTCATCCTGCATACCAGGTGGAGCTGGTAAACAGCTGCCCTGGACACAGAATTGCCCTTCACCTCCATGGACAGCTGTGAGTCCAAAATGACTCCCAGGCTGCACACCTGGTCCTTCAGGGGCACAGTTACCCCATTCAGGACCAAGGAATCCCCCACACCTGCCCGCCCCCTGTCCCCCAAAAACAGTACTTCTGTCTTGTCAGGATTCAACCTCAATCTGTTAGCTGCCATCCATCCTCCAGCCGCCTCCAGACACTCACACAGGACCTTCACCGCCTTCACTGGTTCTGATTTGAAAGAGAGGTAGAGCTGGGGTTTTATTTATCCTTACATTTTATTCCACTTTTCCCCTCTCTCCAAGTGCTTAAGTTGATCAAGGACCATAGGGGGGAGTGAGGGGGGGATTAGGAGCAAGAGTGGGGGGCAGGTGGGTGGGCTTTGCAGCTGGCCATCAATAGCTAGGAGACCAGTGACCTGGTCACAGTTTCCCCCACAATGAAGTGATGTGCGGCATTCCTACTTACTGTAAATTACAGCAATTATTGCTCTGTGTGTTTCCCAAAGCAAGGTGGGTCTCCCCCAAGGGGCTAGAGCTGTTTGAGGAAGGGGAGTTTGCAGGGAAATGTAGGGAAGATGATACAAAGGAACACCTTCTGAATGTTTCCCCAAGGTGGCGTTGTGCTCAGAGCATCGGACTAGGACCTGAGAGACCAGGGTTCGAATCTTTAGAGGAAAATGTGGGGTATAAATGCAAAGAATAAATGAAAAATAAATTAAAAGTGGTTGAAGCGCTGGCTGCTGTGCTCCCTGCAAAATGTGGTTTCATAAATGTAAATGTCACTGTTGTTTTAAAAATATGTGATTTGTGAGTCCACATGGACACCTATTTCTGTATCTGAAAGATATGGAACCTTTTCGTTTCTAAAAAAAATAAACAAATTCCACGTTAACTGGCACAGAATGAACTCTTGAAGCGGTTTATGGTGTAGCGAAACCATCTAACATAAGAATGAGCTAGCAAGAGTATTCACTGAAAACTAGGATTAAATCCGTCCAGGAACCTCTCTGGGTGACCTTGGGCCAGTTGCTATCTCTCAGTCCAAACTCTACTTTGCAGGTTGTTGTGACTATAGAATTGGGGGTGAAAACAACACAACAAGACGGAAGAAGTTAAAAAAAAATTAATTGAGGTCACACATGGGTGAAGGGGAGTGGGTGGTATAGGGGAATTTATAATATTACATTATTTATAATGTAAAAATGTTAATATAAAATTTCTAATTGTGTTGTATTTTTATACAGCAAAGAGAAGCCTAGAGCAATTAGGTATATTTTAATTTAGTTAACTATATAATAGGCTTATGTTAGAAAACGAATATGGATTTTGAATTTGATGTTTGTAATTTTTCTTTTTTTGGTTTTGGAAATAAAAAAAAAAGAATTGGGGAGGAAGCTCCTTGAGCCTCTCTGGAGGAAGGAGGGGATAAATAAAACCAGGAAACATCCATGCCATGACTTAAAACTCAGAAGAACTGGGTTTTGCAACCCGAATCCCCTCCTAGTAAGAAGGCCTTTGCTAGACTTCTCCCCCCCAAAAAAATATAATTATTCATTTTATAACACAAATAAACAACAGAAATACAAACAAATTCTTGTCTTATCCTTATTTTTTCTAAACATTGTTAGGTGGGCTTCCCCAAGTCCCCCCTATCATTTTACCTCATCTTTAGCAGTTTCATATATCATAATTTTTAACCATCTTTTTTACCACGCTGACTTTTACCATAAAAATCTTCACATTTTATCACTTACAAATAATACACTTTTAAAATATGCTATCTTCTACTTCTAACCCTACAGCCTATATCCATTTCCAAAGCTATTCTAAGATTTAAATATTAACATATTTTTTTCCAGATATTCTTTAAACTTCTTCCAGTCTTCTTCTACCGTCTCTTCTCTCTGGTCTCGGAGTCTCCTGGCCAGTTCGGCAAGTTCCATTTCCTAGACTTCTGATGGCGAGGAGGAAATGAACTCAGCTGGCTCCCTCAACGGGGTGTTCCAGGAAAGAAAAAGACGGAACATTTTATCATATGTGGTGGGAATGTAAAAAACTAAAGAACTTCTGGGAAATGATATATAATGAGATGAAAAAGATGTTGAAATATACATTTTTTAAAAAACCAGAAGCATTTTTACTGGGTATTATAGGCCAAGACATTAATAGGCAAGATGTTAAATTGTTCTTATATGCAACAACAGTGGCAAGAGTATTGTTAGCCGAGAAATGGAAGCAAGAAGAAAATCCGACGAAAGAAGAATGGCAGATGAAATCAATGAACTATGCAGAATTGGACAAAAGGACAGGAAGGATTCGAAACCTGCGGGACCAGAGATTTACAGAAGATTGGAAGAAGTATATGAATTATTTGAAGTGCAACTGTAATCAACAAATTACGCTAGTAGGACTACAAGAAGTTTTGTAAGGAGAAATATACGAAGTAGAAAAAGAGAGAGAGATTGGTTATGAGTTTGAAATGTAATAGGGAAGATAAGAAATGCATACTGAGAGATTAGATTGGAAAATTTTCAGACAGGATTGATGGAAGTCAAAAATTTGAATAAGATTTAAAAGTATGTTTAATTACTGTTGAAAATGATATGTTAAAAAAAGTAATTAAAAATTATATATATAAAATAATAAAAAATGGGGTGTTCCAGGAAGAGGGTGCCACTTCGGAAAGGCCCTGCTCCCAGCCCCTTAAATCTCCATTTCCGCTATGAGAGGGAGGGATTCTGACCAGAGCATTTCTGGACAATCTCAATGGAGGGGGGGCTTATATGGGGAGACACCGTCTCTAAGATATGCAGAGCTCAGGCCGTCTTTGCTATGTCCTGTACAGACTGGAAACAGAGGAGAATAGCTGCTGGGGGCAGTGTCTCAATAGGCAGAGCTGAGGAGGTTGCAGCGGGTAGGTTTGGATGACCCCTGGGTCCCTTCCAACTCTACAGTTCTTTGCTTCTGTAAAGAACAGCGAGGAGGGAGACTTGCAGGGACTTTAGGCAATCAACAGGCAGCCCTCACCCAACTAAACGATGAGTGAAATGTATTGTACTTCTGTTTAGAAACTGATTCTAAATTTGCTTCTATACATATGGATTAGCACAAGCAAATTTTATGCAAATCTGAGTCCCCTTTCATCCTTTTGCCTGGTTCTTGGCTCTGCAATATATTTCCAGCCAAGCTGTCCTGATGCTCACTTTCAAAATGACACGGGAGACTCTCCTGGGTCTTTTGGAGACCGGGGTTGTGCTGGCTGGTTTTGTGTTTGCGTGCGTTTCATGCACTGGGCGATTTCTCTTTTTCTGGTAGCTGTTTTCGACTTTTTAACTATGTGGCTTTTTTATGCCTGTAAACTGGCAAGGAAAAGCGACTCCAGAGTTTTGCAAATTAAAAGCCAGGTTCCTGGATGATAAAGTCGACCTTTCATAGAGTTACAGAATTACAGAACGGTTAGAGTTGGGACCCCGTGGGGTCATCTAGTCCAACCCTGTGCAATGCGCGAATCACAGCTAAGGAATCCCATCCGGCCTCTGCTTAAAAACCTTCCGTGAAGGACAGTTCCCACAGAGCCTGCCAAACAGCTCTTACTTTGTCCTTACTGAGACTTATCATGCGCCTAGTCCTCATAGGGGTGGGCAGCCAGTGTCTGGGCTATACCACAGGCTGCAGGGGGAAGTCTGACATGCCTGAACACTTGTCTAGACAAAAAAAAATCCCTGCACACAGAAAACCAGCATATCAGGAAGAAGGGTAGAGTAGAATAACCCTCTCCTTGCTTCTCCCTGGCACACTCATTTTGGGGGGCATTTTTTGTTGTTGTTGCTGCTAGTGAGCGTTTAATCCTCCCCGCCTCCTGCCGCCTTTCTGCCTGCCGTTCTGAAATGGCATCACCTACATACAGGTCTACCACCTCACTGAGAACTAGGCCAGAGAACGGAGCTATGTATAGCTCTCTGGGATCATCTGATACCAAGAACTCTGTGTGTGTGTGTTTGTGTGTCAGTGTGCATACTGTTGTAATTCAACTTGCATAAGTTGCCGACACTTTTCCAAGCACTCTGCACCTATTGAAATATAAGCCCATCCCTTGTCTGCAGGCTCGCCACCTGATAGACATGACACAGAAGAGGAAAAAGAACGAGGAGGGAAGAGGAAAGCAAGGCCGGTGCAGCTACTCCTTCGCTGATCAGCAGATGGGGCCCTCTCCTTATTTTACTCATTTATTTTATTGCATCTATGTTCCTCTTTTTCCTCCGAGGGGTTCAAGGCCGCGTACATAGAATTTTAGAGTTGGAAGTGATCATGCGGATGATTGTCTAGTCCAGCCTTTCTCAACCTGTGGGTCCCCAGATGTTGTTGAACTACAACTCCCATCACCCCTAGCTAGCAAGGTCAGAGCTCAGGGATGATGGGAGTTGTAGTCCAACAACATCTGGGGACCCACAGGCTGAGAACTGCTGGCTAGTCTATGGGTAGGCAAACTATGGTCCGGGGGCTGGATCCGGCACAATCGCCTTCTCAGTCTGGCCCGCAGACAGTCCGGGAATCAGCATGTTTTTACATGAGTAGAATGTGTCCTTTTATTTAAAATGCACCTCTGGGTTATTTGTGGGGCATAGGAATCCGTTCATATATTTTCCCCCGAAAATATAGTCCGACCCCCCACAGGGTCTGAGGGACAGTGGACCAGCCCTCTGCTGAAAAAGTTTGCTGACCCCTTGGACTCTAGTCCAACCCCCTGAAGTATATGGTTCTTCCTTCCTCCTCATTTAATCCCCACAACAACCCTGTGAGGTCATAGCTGTCAACTTTCCTCTTTTCTTCTGAGGAATCCCATTTGGAATAAGGGAATTCCCTTAAAAAAGTGGAAAGGTGACAGCTATGCTGTGAGGTAGGTTAGGTTGAGAGTGACTTACTGGACGAGGGTCACTCAGCAAGCTTCATGACCAAGTGGGTTCCAGTCCGGTACTCTAACCACTGTGCCGCACTGCCTCTCCTCGCTTCCCTGAGGCTCCTCCCGGCTGTGTTTGTATTGGGCTCCCTAACTTCTCCCCACCTTGGACGCACCTGATCCCGACTGCTGTAAGCGGTGGCCTCCCTTGATCTGACTCACTCTGGCAGCTGCAGGATATCACCCAGAGCCCCACGCAAAGGGAAGTCTCTGTGCCAAATGGAATGCAGTTGCTATGGAGCAAGGCCATGCTGAGATCAGAAGGCGCTTCATGCGCAGAAGGGGGCCAAGGCAGAAGGGAGCAGTGTGCCTTGATATAAAACGTTCCAGCCCTGCGAGGCATCGTGTGCCCCCCGAACCAACCTGGTCGATATCTCTGCACCCCAGTAATCTACCCCAAGCTGCCCCATTCGGCTGCCCTTCCTTTGAACAGGGACCAGGCAGAAACCAAAATAACAGTCACCAAAGCTCAGGAAAGAGGCCACACCTAACAGATCCAACCTTAAAGCCTCCTCAGTTATAGACCCATAGAACTATAGGGTTAGAAGGGGAACCCCGGTTCATCTAGTCCAACCTGCGGCAATTCAGGACTCAGCTAAAGCATCCCTGACAGATGGCCATTCGGCCTCTGCTTAAAAACCTCCAAGGAAGGGGAGTCCACCCAGTGGTGGACTTTGGGGTCTCCAATTTCAGTGGATACAACAAGGCTGTATATTGTCTCCCTGTTTATTTAACTTATGTGCAGAATTCATCATGCGAAAGGCTGGGCTGGATGAATCCCAAACCGGAATTAAGATTGCCAGAACAACCTCAGATATGCAGATGACACAACCTTGATGTCAGAAAGTGAGGAGGAATTAAAGAACCTTTTAATGAGGGTGAAAGAGGAGAGCGCAAAATATGGTCTGAAGCTCAACATCAAAAAAGCTAAGATCATGGCCACTGGGCCCATCGCTTCCTGGCAAACAGAAGAGGAAGAAATGGAGGCAGAGAGAGATTTTACTTTCTTGGGCTCCATGATCACTGCAGATGGTGACAGCTTTCAAGAAATTAAAAGACGCCTGCTTCTTGGGGGAAAAGCAATCTTAGACAGCATCTTAAAAAGCAGAGATATCACCTTGCCGACAAAGATCCCTATAGTTCAAGCTATGGTTTTCCCAGTACAGTGGTACCTTGGGTTACATACGCTTCAGGTTACATATGCTTCAGGTTACAGACTCCGCTAACCCAGAAATAGTACCTCGGGTTAAGAACTTTGCTTCAGGATGAGAACAGAAATCGTGCTCCGGCAGCGCAGCAGCAGCGGTAGGCCCCATTAGCTAAAGTGGTGCTTCAGGTTAAGAACAGTTTCAGGTTAAGAACGGACCTCCAGAATGAATTAAGTACGTAACCAGAGGTACCACTGTAGTGATGTATGGAAGTGAGCTGGACCATAAAGAAGGCTGATCGCTGAAGAATGGATGCTTTTGAATTCTGGTGCTGGAGGAGACTCTTGAGAGTCCCATGGACTGCAAGAAGATCAAACCTCTCCATTCTGAAGGAAATCAGCCCTGAGCGCTCACTGGAAGGACAGATCCTGAAGCTGAGGCTCCAATACTTTGGCCACCTCATGAGAAGAGAAGACTCTCTGGAAAAGACCCTGATGCTGGGAAAGATGGAGGGCACAAGGAGAAGGGGACGACAGAGGAGGAGATGGTGGGACAGTGTTCTCAAAGCTGCTAACATGAGTTTGACCAAAATGCGGGAGGCAGTGGAAGACAGGAGGGCCTGGCGTGCTCTGGTCCAGGGGGTCACAAAGAGTGGGACATGACTAAATGACTAAACAACAGCAACCTTGTGTGATGCCAAAATTGGCCATCCCTCTGCTTCTCACGCTCTGCTCTAAATCATAGTTGCAGCGTCCCCTGCAATACCCCCAAGGCTCCGCGTCCAGCGTGGCTGAACCGGTCACTCTCCATGAAATCCACCTCTGGTCCGCCATCTGGAAGGTGTGCAGAGGAGGGTGTCCAAAGTGATCAGGAGTCTGGAAACCAAACCTGATGAGGAGTGGTTAAAGGAGCTGGGTATGTTTAGCCTGGAAAAGAGGCGACTGAGAGGAGACATGATAGCCATCTTCAGATATCTTAAGGGCTGTCCCATGGAGGAAGGAGCAAGCTTGTTTTCTCCTGCTCTGGAGGGTAGGACTAGAACCAATGGATTCAATTTACAAGAAATGAGATTCCAACTCAACGTCAGGAAGAACTTTCTGATGGCAAGAGACTACTTTGGAAGCTGGTGGACTTCCTTGGAAGTTTTTAAGCAGAGGTTGGATGGCCACATGTCAATGATTCCTTAGCTGTGATTCCTGCGTCCTTGAGGGGTTGGACTAGATGACCCTGGGTGTCCCTTCTGACTCTACAGTTCCTTGCACGGCCAGGGAAAAAACAATGCTGTCCAGGGTTGTAAAGACTGCGGAGAGTATAATTGGGTGCCCTCTTCCCACCTTGGATCAAATCTATGGTTCCAGGTGCCATAAGAAAGCTGCAGAGATAGCGCAGGATAGTGCGCACCCCGGAAATGATCTCTTTCAGCTTCTGCCTTCTGGAAGAAGATCCAGGGTTATAAAGTCCAGGACTAGCCGCCTGAGAAACAGTTTCTACGCAAATGCAATTCTGGTTCTAAACGCAGCATAAGGAGTCTCTATTGTTGTTGTTTAGTCGTTTAGTCGTGTCTGACTCTTCGTGACCCCCTGGACCAGAGCACGCCAGGCACTCCTGTTTTCCACTGCCTCCCGCAGTTTGGTCAAACTCATGCTGGTAGCTTCAAGAACACTGTCCAACCATCTCGTCCTCTGTCGTCCCCTTCTCCTTGTGCCCTCCATCTTTCCCAACATTAGGGTCTTTTCCAGGGAGTCTATAGAGGAGTCTCTATAGTATATTGTATTTTAAAATGGGGTTTCAGTGTTTTTAGGGGTTTTTGAATGTCTTATGTAGATTTTCAATTTCATTGTTCTGTATGGGACAATGAAAATAAAGATATTGTATTGTATTGTACAGTATTGTATTGTATTGTATTGTATCGTATCGTATCGTATCGTATTGTATTGTATCGTATCGTATCGTATCGTATCATTCTATGATTCTAGGCTGAGGGAGGCTTGTCCATGTTCTCTTTTGCATTCTTCCCCATCTGTCTTTTACTTCCTCCCGTTAATGACAGCCAGAATCCAGCACCAGGGATGTCTCTACTGCCTAGCAAACACACTGCTGTTTTGCAGAATCAGGTTGCAAAATGCTACGCAATCAAGGTGCAATCAAACCTTCCCCAAATATCAGATATTTCTTTTATTTTCTCTCTAGAATCAGAATTCCACTTGGCATCAAGATGGTCTGTTGGGTCGGATTTCATTTCCGATTTCCAAATAAACGTTCTTTCTCTCTCTCTCTCTCTCTCTCTCTCTCTCTCTCTCTCTCTCTCTCTTAGGAGCTCGTCGTCTTGTTGTGCATTGCAAATAATTCCGTTATTCGCTGCTGCCCCAGCTGCTTTCCTGCCCTACTGCTTCCCCGGAATTGCATCTCAGCCTCCAGTAAACACTGTAATTCTAGGAACCACAGAGGACTCGTGAAAAATGACAGGAAGGGGGCCATCGGAGGGAAGGTGGCCCCGTTACGTTTAAAGAGACTTTACTGGCAACTGGTCCAGTTGGTCGCTCGCGTGCAGCGTGATGAGATCTGCCCAGAATGGTTTCACGTGGTCCTGCGTTCGTGGGCCTGCTAATCATTGCTGCCACCCACTTTCCTCGTTAATGAACTGCCTGAACTGCAGCTACATTACTTCTCCTGGTGGAGATCTGTTGCAAAAAAACGTGGTCCTTGGACGCCTTCTGCAGTCTGCCTGGTCACACTGCATGTCTAAGAAGCACTTGGGTGCGAAGTTTCAAGAAGAGAGAGGCCTTGTGGGTGTGCCCCCTCTCTGTGTAAACGTCGCAGTAGCAAAATTAACTGCAAACCCCCAAATTTGGGGGCCTCTCCAAACCCGTGCCAAAGTTTTGTAGATTTTTTTTGGCAGCATTTTTCAGCAAAAACCCCATAAACTGAGCAATTGATACCCTCCGGACGGGTGCCAAATTGTCGCAGTACATAAGGGGGTGCAATCAGGTAGAGAATATCATTGCATGGGGTTGGACTAGATGGCCTTTGGGGTCCTTCCAACTCTACAGTTCTAGGATTCTGTGATCAGCAGATGGTTTAAAGGTAAGGGACCCCTGACCATAGTGTATTTTTTTATTATTATTATTATTATTATTATTATTATTATTATTATTATTATTTATATAGCTTATGGCCTCATCAAACCTAAATCCGGCCCTGATTGGAAGCCACTTCTTGGACCAGATGAAAGGGGCTGTGCCTTCTCTCCCCGTTGTTCATGCCCAAATTGGCATTTAGCATGGCAGCTGCCTTATGTTTACCAGAAACACCATTAAGATCTGTGTTCGGAATGAGACCTCTTGTATATTTTGTGGCTGTCTCTGGAAGATATTGCAGAGTTGGGAAGGGTTTGGAAATGGGCGCCCAAAACGATCAAGGGGATGGCGCAAATCCTGTAGGAGGTAAGGTTGCTGCAAGCTTTTTAGTTTAGAGAAGAGACTCCCACAAGAGGTGGTGGACTCGCCTTCTTTGGAGGTCTTTAAGCAGAGGTTAAAAGGTAAAGGGACCCCTGACCATTAGGTCCAGTCGTGACCAACTCTGGGGTTGTTGTGCTCATCTTGCTTTATTGGCCGAGGGAGCCGGCATACAGCTTCTGTGTCATGTGGCCAGCATGACTAAGCCGCTTCTGGCGAACCAGAGCAGCGCATGGAAATGCCGTTTACCTTCCCGCCGGAGTGGTACCTATTTATCTACTTGCACTTTGATGTGCTTTCGCACTGCTAGGTTGGCAGGAGCAGGGACCGAGCAACGGGAGCTCACCCCGTCGCGGGGATTCGAACCGCCGACCTTCTGATCGGCAAGTCCTAGGCTCTGCGGTTTAACCCACAGCACCACCCGCGTCCCGTAAGCAGAGGTTGGGTGCCATTAATTCATCTGCAGGGGGTTGGACTAAGTGACCCTCAGGATGCCTTCCATCTCTATGATTCTATGATTCTATAAACTTTAAAAAGCTTTGGAGCAGGAGAATCCTGTAGCACTGCGCAGCCACCCCCGCCCTCCCCCAACCTGGTGCACTCCAAATATTTTCTGAAGGCAGCCCTGTATAGGGAAGCTTTTAATGTTTGATGCATTACTGTATTTTAATATTTTGTTGGAAGCTGCCCAGAGCGGCTGGGCAACCCCAGCCAGATATAAATAAATTATTATTATTATTATTATTATTATTATTATTATTATTATTATTATTGACTGCTGGCTGGGACTGATGGGGCTTGTAGACCAGAGCATTGAGAGAGCAAAAGTTTGAAAAAGGCTGGCTCAGTAGCAGAACACAGAAAGTGCATTTCGGGATGAGAGTTTAAATTGCAAACGAGTTAGTACGATGTTGCAAACAGGTAAGTGGCAACACTTAAAACAAAATCACCATTTCCCCCTGGAAATATTACATCTCAATTTAATGTGTGTGCAAGGATGCTCTTTGAGGATATAGGCTGCTATTTGTGCCAGTGGCACCGTGTAGATGTTGCAAGGACCATGTGTGCACCAGGAGGACCAATCTACCGTATTTTTTGCACCATAACACTCACTTTTTTCCTCCTAGAAAGTAAGGGGAAATGTCTGTGCGTGTTATGGAGCGAATGCCTGCGGGTAGCGGGGGGGATCTGCTGCAGTCGTGAGCAGAGGATCCATGGTTCCCCTTCCTTCCCTCCTCCGTGGTTACAAAGCATGGATCCACATGGATCCTCAGGATTTTTGCATTGGGCTACTCCAAACTCACTGTCAGATCACATGTCTGTGGCCACAGCATGAACCACAAAAATCATATATCCACTATTTTGTTTAGAATTTTTTTTTCTTGTTTTCCTCCTCTAAAAACTACGTGTGTGTTATGGTCTGGTGCGTGTTATAGAGCGAAAAATACGGTAAACACCCATATCTGACGGCACCCACGGCCCTGGATTTATCCCCCAGCACTTGCAGTTAAAATTATCACACGATCTTAGGGTTGTGTCCCAGCGTTCTATGCCTCTTTGCAAAGGATTCTGGGCTGCAACTTTCAAACTGCGCAGCTCAGGTGCATAAGGCACCACCCTGACTCAAGCCAGCCCTGGTTACGAAGGAATGAAGGCTGACCCTCCAAGTCTGAATTTAAAATCTACAAGGAGCAAAAAGTAATGCCACCCATTCATTCTGTGGCACAGAGCAACTTTGTTGGTTATGTAAATCATGGTACTTAACTAGTCAGCAATAATAATAATAATAATAATAATAATAATAATAATAATAATAATTTATTTATACCCTGCCCATCTGGCTGAGTGTCTCCAGCCACTCTGGACGGCTTCCAATCAAGTGTTAAAAACGATACAGCATTAAATATTAAAAACTTCCTGGAACAGGGCTGCCTTCAGATGTCTTTTAAAGATAAGATAGCTGCTTATTTCCTTCACATCTGAAGGTAGGGCGTTCCACAGGGCGGCGCCACCACCGAGAAGGCCCTCTGTCTGGTTCCCTGCCCTCGGAAACGTACTGGGAGCCAATGCAGATCTCTCAGGACCAGTGTTATGTGGTCCGGGCGGCTGCTCCCAGTCACCAGTCTAGCTGCCGCATTCTGGATTAATTGCAGTTTCCAGGTCACCTTCAAAGGTAGCCCCATGTAGAGCTCATTGCAATAGTCCAAGCGGGAGATAACCAGAGCATGCACCACACTGGTGAGACAGTCCGCGGGCAGATAGGGTCTCATCCTGCGTACCAGCTGGAGCTGGTAGACAGCTGCCCTGGACACAGAATTGACCTGTGCCTCCATGGACAGCTGTGAGTCCAAAATGACTCCCAGGCTGAACACCTGGTCCTTCAGGGGCACAGTTAGCCCATTCAGGACCAGGGAGTCCCCCCCACACCCCTGTCCCCCCAAAACAGCACTTCTGTCTTGTCAAAACCATTAGCTAGGCAAAGGGACTGGCTTGGCAGTCTTGCTCTTGTACCTTCTACCCCCACAGATACGGGATCCCAAGAACTGGAAGGGGCACAGGGCACCATCCAGACTCACCCCTCGAACCCACAACACTTTCATTACACTGTTTTAACATCTCACTTGCAAGGGAGAAAACTGAAATCACCTTTGACAGTGCCACCTTCTTGGCTGGTATAGGTGCATGCAAGCTGTGTGTGTGTGTGTGTGCGCGCGCGCACATAATATGCTCTCAGACATGGCTATAAGTTTCCATAGTGACTCGATTGCAACTGGCAGAATCAGAGCTCACAGCCACTGTCGCAGGTGGCAGGGTCTCCGCATCGCTGTGCCTCTGCTGAATCCGTGCACACCTAGAAACCAGGTCAGGCAGCCCCTGAGAGACAGCTGGGCTGTGTGGTTTGGTAATCAGGGCTTTTCATTTTCTCGTTTCCCCATTGCAAGAAGTGGGTGATCTGACGCTCCGCTGGGCGGCGACTGGTGAGATAATATTCTTTTCCTCCGTCCTATGCAGTTTCTGTCACAGAAGGATCTCAGCTTGGAAGGGCAGAGCTCTGAGGAAGGCTTGTTTCTGCAAGAAATGGAGGTGGCTGATTTTTCAGCTTAACACAATGTATGAGTGAATCTGGCACACCTCCAGACGCCTAATCCTTTACTGAAATGATGCCAGAGAACATAAACTGGGCAGTTATTCTTCACCCCTTTACCCAGCTCTCTATCTTCTTCCTCTCTTCACTTTTATCCCCACATCTTTGAATTGTGCATTGTAAGCACCTTGGGGCGGAGACCCTGTATCCATCAGTTATTATTGGCATATTAATAACCACGGAATATTCATAGCTGCCAGTTGCTTCTTCTGCCAGATATGGAGGCAAGCGTCTTGCCTATTTGGCCAGCTGTGACTGCTCAAACCCTTAGGATTCCTCACAAGAAAAGGGAAAAGTTGACAGCTATGTCTTTGTGACCCCCCTGGACCAGAGCACGCCAGGCCCTCCTGTCTTCCACTGCCTCCCGCAGTTTGGTCAGACTCATGTTTGTAGATTCAAGAACACTGTCCCACCATCTCGTCCTCTGTCGTCCCCTTCTCCTTGTGCCCTCCATCTTTCCCAACATCAGAGTCTTTCCCAAGGAGTCTTCTCTTCTCATGAGGTGGCCAAAGTATTGGAGCCTCAGTTTCAGGATCTGTCCTTCCAGTGAGCACTCAGGGCTGATTTCCTTCAGAATGGAGAGGTTTGATCTTCTTGCAGTCCATGGGACCCTCAAGAGTCTCCTCCAGCACCAGAATTCAAAAGCATCCATTCTTCGGCAATCAGCCTTTATATATTTATGTACGTGTTTGCTTGGTACATTTATGAACATTTATTATATATTTGTAAGACCTTATTTTTTTTGTATTTCAAGCTTCACATAGAATTGTCCCAGCAGTTCTAGGTGCAGCCTGGAACCCTCAGAGCACCTGATAGGGAGCCTAAACTAACTGAAAACAGCCAAGCGCCTTGTGTCACCTTCAAGACTAACCGCTTCCTGATGGCAGAAGATGTTGCCACTTCCAGCAGCAGCAGAAAGTTACAGGAACACAAACGCACACATGGTGGGGAATCCTAAACTCCCATTTGTGCACCACAGCAGTGATTTCGGATGGAAATAGTTGTTGAATGGGTTTGAGTTGCAGCTATTTTGAAGCATGGGCAGCAGCTGGACACCTCACGTTGAAAATGCACATTTAAAAATGTGTGGCTTCCGCCACAAGGAATCTTGGGAACTGTAGTTCATTAAGGATGCTGTGGGAGAGACACAACTACAGTTCCCAGTAGTCTTGTGGGGGGGGGGAGAGAAAGGAAGCCATATGTTTCCAATGTGCCTTAGATTTATGGTATGGATGTGACCTATTTGCTTAATCTCATTACCCTGATTTTCCTTTCTAATGGCGAGATTACTTCTGCCCTCTGCTTTCAGCAGCCAGCGCAAGGCTGTTCCACAGTAAATGAATGCAATCTGGCACAGCAGGAGGCCCAGAGCCTTCTGCAGTGTGTCCTTGGGGTTTGTGTTGTTTCGTGGGTGGGGTGGGGAGGCGGGCAGAAGCGAGCAAAGCAAGGCCTGGAGGTTTGCCTGTCAAGCAGACACCCTGAGCCACAGTTTACCAAGGAAAAAGCCTCGTGCAAAGGAGGCAGCAAGGCTTAATTTGTGGGCAAACATGCACGAGCTTGTCCTGTTCACGGGGAGAAATTGGTGTTGCGAATGTGCAAGGGGCTCTCGCATTGTCACACAATGTGCCCCAAATAATGTTTAAGGGCAGGGTGGTTGAGTGAAAGCAAGACTTTCAGCAAATTTAACAATAGATTTTACTCAGCCCATTGTGTCTGTAAATGTTGGAGGAAATGGAGTTATGCGCCCCCCCCCCCCGCTAAGCCAAAGAGATAACTAACTGTACAAGCTTTAGAAGACACCCAAAGGCAGCCCTATATAGGGAAGGTTTTTTATATTTAATATTCTATTATGTTTTTATATATGTTAGAAGCTGCCCAGAGTGGCTACGACAACCAAATCAGATGAGTGGGGTATAGTAACAATACGAATAAGAACAATAGAATAGGACTTTCCTATTTTCATCGGCTAAATTTGGGGAGGGGTATGCAATCCCCTTCAAAAATTATATCCAGCCCGGCTCTACCTAGTCCTTTGCTGACTGCTAATGGTAAAGGTAAAGGAACCCCTGACTATTAGGTCCAGTCATGGCCGGCTCTGGGGTTGCGGCGCTCATCTCACTTTATTGGCTGAAGGAGCCGGAGTACAGCTTCCGGGTCATGTGGCCAGCAGGACTAAGCTGCTTCTGGCAAACCAGAGCAGCGCACGGAAGCGCCGTTTACCCTCTTGCCAGAGCGGTACCTCACCCCGTCGCACATCGCCACCCGCATCCCTACTGACTGCTAAATTCATATATAAGCTTCTTTGACATGGTATGGAAGCAAACAAACCTTTCAAAACTGGAGTTAAGTAACTGTGCTTTGAAAAACACACAACTGCATCCTCCTAATTGCTCCTTCTGCATTTCTCGAATCCTGCTCCCTGCTGCTCGTAGAAGATGCTGCTTCTCCCACTTGGAGCTTCTCCCTTTCCTGCTTATCATCGCTTTCCCTCTCTCTTCCTGGCCTGGGCAGGGAAGGAGATCTCAGAGCCTTTGTTCACATCACTGGTGCAAACCGCATTCGGAGGATCGCATTCCTCGGAAAGGATATTGTAGAGTTGGGAAAAAGGGT
Source organism: Podarcis liolepis (assembly GCF_965112155.1). Taxonomy (NCBI): domain Eukaryota; kingdom Metazoa; phylum Chordata; class Lepidosauria; order Squamata; family Lacertidae; genus Podarcis; species Podarcis liolepis. The sequence goes on along the minus strand of NC_139559.1, from coordinate 3,063,811 downwards.
TCAGAAAAGAGCCCCCGAAACGATCAAGGGGATGGAGAGACTCCTCTTCTTTGGGAAAAGGCTGCAGCATTCAGGACTTTCCAGTTTAGAGAAAAAGAAAGCAAGTTTACCGAGTTTAGTAATCTGAGGGCTCCCTTGGACAAAAAACAAGGACACCAGCCAGGGATACCAGAGCAAAACAGCAGCCAGTAGGCTTGGTCTTTATAGAAGACTGTTGTGACAGGACTCCTGTGCAATGCAATTCTGGGCTGCATCAATAGAGTATAGCATCTAGATCAAGGGAAGTAATAGTGCCACTGTATTCTGCTCTGGTCAGACCTCACCTGGAGTACTGTGTCCAGTTCTGGGCACCACAGTTCAAGAAGCACACTGACAAACTGGAACATGTCCAGAGGAGGGCAACCAAAATGGTCAAAGGCCTGGAAACGATGCCTTATGAGGAACGGCTAAGGGAGCTGGGCATGTTTAGCCTGGAGAAGAGGAGGTTAAGGGGTGATATGATAGCCATGTTCAAATATATAAAAGGATGTCACATAGAGGAGGGAGAAAGGTTGTTTTCTGCTGCTCCAGAGAAGCGGACACGGAGCAATGGATTCAAACTACAAGAAAGAAGATTCCACCTAAACATTAGGAAGAACTTCCTGACAGTAAGAGCTGTTGGACAGTGGAATTTGCTGCCAAGGAGTGTGGTGGAGTCTCCTACTTTGGAGGTCTTTAAGCAGAGGCTTGACAACCATATGTCAGGAGTGCTCTGATGGTGTTTCCTGCTTGGCAGGGGGTTGGACTCGATGGCCCTTGTGGTCTCTTCCAACTCTAGGATTCTTTGATTCCATGACTCCCACCTGCCACAAGGTGGAACAAGATGGAAGCCCTGAACAAAAGAGAACCCAAACTTTTATTAGCCGCTAATCCCCATGATACACCCCCTCAACTACATCACTTCTTTAAAGAGGAGGGAGGAAGGCAGAACCAGAAGATGCTTACGGAAGAGTCTTGGGCTCCCCTATGCTGGGAATAGCTGTCAACGATTCCCTTTTTTTAAGGGAAATTCCCTTATTCTGAATAGGATTCCTCTCAAGAAAAGGGAAAAGTTGACAGCTATGTTGCTGGGTGGGATCCTGAACAAGCAAGCTAGCCCCACATCTCAGTGGTGTTTGTGGGGTGATATGCATGCTGCCTCAGCAAGGTTTTGCGCCCCACACGATAATTATTATTATTTTTTAAATTTGTATATTTATTTTTAAAATTTGTAAACCTCCCTTCATCCGCAGATCTCAGGATGGCTTGCAACAGAAAAACACCAAGGTCTCGCTTTTCTTAAAATGCGCACGTCCTGGTCCAATGGCACTCCATATATCAGGCTGGCGCTGCAATTGTATTATTTTAGGCGCCTGCTGAGAACATTCTTATTTAGACAAGGCTACCCAGGAATTTTAATTGTTTCAGTCTATTCTATTGTGGTTTTAACTTTCTGTATGTTTTAAATTATGGCTGCAAATTTCTTAGTGGTCGTTTAATAAACTGCTAGAGAGCCAGTGTGGTGTAGTGGTTAAGAGCGGAAGACTCGTAATCTGGTGAACTGGGTTCACATCTCCGCTCCTCCAAATGCAGCTGCTGGGTGACCTGGGGCTAGTCACACTTCTCTGAAGTCTCTCAGCCCCACTCACCTCACAGAGTGTTTGTTGTAGGGGAGGAAGGGAAAAGGAGAATGTTAGCCGCTATGAGACTCCTTAAAGGGAGTGATAAAGCGGGATATCAAATCCAAACTCTTCTTCTTCTTCTTCTGCTTTTGAGTTGTTGTTTTCTGCAGTCAAGAGGCATATAAATCCCATGAAATGAAATAAACGTTAATCAAAAGATGCCTTTTCAAAAACAAAACAAACTAAAGAAACGCCCCTCTGCAAAGCAAACAAATGATACTGCGCTTAGGAAACCAAACTCCACCTAGTACTTCATTAGGGCTGGCGCTAATGTAGTTCTTTCACAAATTGAAGTTTCTACTACTTGGGATGCTCCCCGTTTTGTCTGAAAAAGCCTTCAGCCTTGGTGTGCAGAGAAGCCCCCCAAGGAATGAGGAAGTTCTTGTCTGCAGCAGCAAAGGTGCCCTTCAGGAAGTGTGATCAGGAAACAAAAAGTCCTTTTTTCCGTTCTGGCCAGAAAGATAGCACAGGGGCCCAGATTGTAAAAAAAGCAGGGCAGGGACCCTTTGAAGACAAAATTCCTGGTCCGGAAGCTGCAGTTAGTGCAGGATGCTGCAGCACGGTTGCTGACAAGAGGCCTTGTCACATGCAACACCTGTGCTCAACATGTCTGCACTGCCTGCCAAGCCAAATTCAATTAGTATACAAAGCCATTAGCAACTTGGGACCAGTTTACCTGGAAGATTGCCTTACCCAAAATACACCCCCAGTGTGCCACACAATCCCTGTTCTGCATTTGTAAGAACTTGGTATTTTAGTGTGGCAGCACCTACAGTACACTTTGGAACTCCCTGCCACTTGACATCAGCTACTGTGTTCTTTTCAGTGCCCACTAAAAGCACTCATTTAGACAAGCCTGCCCAGATATTTAGAATGATGATGCAAGTTCTAATCTGTATTTTAAAGGTAAAGGGACGCCTGACCACTAGGTCCAGTCACGGACAACTCTGGGGTTGCGGTGCTTATCTCACTTTATTGGCCGAGGGAGCCGGCGTACAGCTTCCGGGTCATGTGGCCAGCATGACTAAGCCGCTTCTGGCAAACCAGAGCAGTGCACGGAAACGCCGTTGACCTTCCCGCCAGAGCGGTACCTATTTATCTACTTGCACTTTGAGGTGCTTTCGAACTGCTAGGTGGGCAGGAGCAGGGACTGAGCAATGGGAGCTCACCCCGTCATTGCGGGGATTCGAACCGCCAACCTTCTGATCTGCAAGCCCTAGGCTCTGTGGTTTAACCCACAGTGCCACCCGCAGCTAACTTTTTGAAAGTTTTTCAAGTGATTGTTGTTTATTTTTCTTACTGATTTGCCTTTCCTGTGAACCATTTTTTTAAAAAAACAATCTAGTGGGGTATAAATTTAATGTAATATAGTCAATTAAACAAATGCCCAATTTCAATTGTTGGTTTTACTGAGAGTCTACGAAGAATTATACCAGGGCACAGGGTTGCCCCAGGAAAAGCAAACTACTGCAGAATGGAACACTTTGGAAAATCCATTTCGGGCGCTTTGCATTTTCCTGCAATATAAAAAATGCAAATTGTTGGGGTGCAGAGTGTGGTTGGAAGAAAGGACACACAAGGAAGGCTAGTTTGGTCTCACGGCCATAGGAGAGGTGTGCAAGTGTGCGCATAGATGTGAGCAAGGCACATCTCAAAGACAGATTGCACCCCCACAAGAGATCATCATTCTGGATCACCGGCAAGAAGGAAGCCCACCTGCTGCCACTTTCAACTTGCAGGTTCACTAGATTTTGAGTTTTTGCCAAAGAGCATTTGATTCCCCTAATTCACTGCTGCTCTCCAGAAGTTTCAGACGACAATTCCCACAACAGTTGTATACCTGAAGGAGCGTCTCCACCCCCATCGTTCAGCCCGGACACCGGGGTCCATCTCTGGGGGCCTTCTGGCGGTTCCTTCACTGCGAGAAATGAAGTTACAGGGAACCAGGCAGAGGGCCTTCTCGGTGGTGGCACCCTCCCTGTGGAACGCCCTCTGGTCAAATGTTAGGGAGACTAACAACTACAGTGGTACCTTGGTAGTTGAACGGCTTGGCTCCCAAATGCCGCAAACATGGAAGTGTTCTGGTTTGTGAATGTTTTTCGGAAGCTGAACACCCGACACAGCTTCCAATTGAGTGCAGGAAGCTCCTGCAGCCAATCGGAAGCTGCGCCTTGCTTTTCGAACGGTTTCAGGAGTCGGACGGACTCCCAGAACAGATTAAGTTCAAGAACCAAGGTACCACTGAACATGACTTTCCACCGACATCTGAAGGCAGCCCCGTATAGGGAAGCTTTTAACGTGTGATGTTTTATTGTGTTTTAAATTATTTTGTTGGGAGCCGCGCAGTGGCTGGGGCAACCCTGTCAGATAATAATAAAATTATTATGATTACTGTAGTCCAAAACATCTACAGAGAAACAGGTTGATGACAGCTATTCTGTAGGAAGGATTAAAAATAAAATAAAAGTGGCCCCCATCATCTGGGAATCTTTACCCAAGTATGGCGAGTCAGGGTGTCTGGCCTTTGGTGAATGCCTTCCTCTTTTGAGTGGCCTTTTAGGGCAAACTTGCACAACTTTCTTCCCTTTCCCCCCTCCAGTGAGGGGAAAAAAGGAAGAACCCAGGAATGCACTGGAGCTTCTCTGGAACAGGGCTAGAAAAACCCCACGGAATGGAAAGAGGTAGGTTTCAGAGATCCCTGATCCCACAAAAGTATTAGGCAACACTGGAAGTTCCATTTGCAAATGAAGGGGCTGCTGATAAGAAGTGCAAGCATCTGGGCAAACTATACAGTGGTACCTGGGGTTAAGAACTTAATTTGTTCTGGAGATCTGTTCTTAACCTGAAACTGTTCTTAACCTGAGGTACCACTTTAGCTAATGGAGCCTCCTGCTGCTGCTGCGCGATTTCTGTTCTCATCCTGAAGCAAAGTTCTTAACCCGAGGGACTACTTCCGGGTTAGCAGAATCTGTAACCTGAAGCGTCTGTAACCCGAGGTACCACTGCAAACGTAAAAGGTAAAGGACCCCTGGACGGTTAAGTCCAGGCAAAGGCGACTGTGGGGTTGCGGCGCTCATATCTCTTTCAGGCCGAGGGAGCCGGCGTTTGTCCACAGACAGCTTTCCAGGTCATGTGGCCAGCAGGACTAAACTGCTTCTGGCGCAATGGGACATCGTGATGGAAGCCAGGGCGCAAGGGAACATCGTTTATCTTCCTGCCACCTATTTATCTACTTGCACTGGCATGCTTTCGAACTGCTAGGTTGGCAGGAGCTGTGACGGATCAACAGGAGCTCACTCGGTTGCCGGGATTCAAACCGCCGACCTTCTGATCGGCAAGCCCAAGAGGTTCAGTGGTTTAGACCACAGCGCCACCTGCATCCCATTGGGCAAGGCTATGGCGAATTTGTACTTCCATTCAGGGAAAGTGGTTCTGAAATAGGCGTTGGCACCTCCTGGGGTGTGTGTGTGTGGATTGCCAAGGGAGGCACAAAGAGGCAAGGAGGTGGCGGGTGTGAGTGTGTGTGTGTGTGCTGGAGGTGTAAATGACTATCAGACTTCGAAACCCGGTTCATCAGTTTTGCCAAGTTAATTAAACCAAACTGGGTTCTAGAATCATCAAGAGTTGGAAGGGACCCTTAGAGTCATCTAGTCCACCCTCTTGCAGTGGAGGATTCTCAGCTAAAGCATCCAGGCCACCCAACTTCGGCTTAAAAACCTCCAAGGATGGTTTTTGGATAACTGTGCAATGAACTGCTACTGTTTTGAATTTTATTGTGTTACTCTCTTCCTCAGTGGGTTATGCAAACCGAGGTTGTAAATTACACATTTTTTATAGATTTTAAAGGAGATTTTATAGCTGCCACCTCTTCCTCTCAAGGAGAGCAAGAAGTTATCCCCCCCATTTTATTTTTGCTTCCTCGAGCCTCTTTCAAGGAGCATTATCTGCTCCCCAAACAAGCCTTTTACACAGCCAGAGAGAGAAAAAACATCAGACTTTTGCAGGTTTTACAAAACATTTCCCACCCCTTCTGTCCCTTAATGGCTCTTAGAGGCCCAAGTGAGCCAGACTTTAAAAGCGGGGTGCTTCTTTGACCCGAAACTTCTCAATGGGGAAAATGGTGCTTGGAGGATCTGGTCCAGGGGCCTCGGACGGTGGACGTTCAGCTTTCACTCTCGATGCCCCACAGGAAACTCAGCTGAGGCATTCCAGGCTGGTTTTCATCCTCTCCATCTCGTGAAGGAAGCTGTAAAACTGAGGCAGCGTCAGCTCTGGTTCCGCGGGCAGGCAGAGAGAGAATAAAGAAAAACAGAAATGATTCGGGACTCACAAAACAAGAAAAGCACTTTTGTTTTCCCTGCGGCAAGTTAACCGTTGCTCGGAAAAAGGCAACCAAAATTATCAAGGGGACAGAAGAAAGATTAGTAATAACAAGGGTGATTTTATTATTTATACCCTGCCCATCTGGCTGGGCTGCAGCATTTAGGACTTTTAGTAAGTTCAGAGAAAAGGCAAGTTAAGAGGCAAAATGATATAAATGTCTGTCCGTCTCCAGTCCGCCCACTGGAGCTTGACTAGTTGAGCAGTTTTCTTTTTACAGCTGCAGCTTCCAAAATTTAAATTTAAATATAATAATAATGCTTTTTAAACGATTATCATTGCTACCTTTTTAAGCTTTTTGCATTTTATCTGTGTTGTTTTAATTTGTGCAAGCTGCTCTGAGTCCCAGTCTAGGGAAAAGGAGGGATATCATCAATAATAATAATAATATTAAATTGGATACCACTGAATGCACTCAAGTCGAGGGACAAAACTCTGACCTTAGAGTTAGTGGAAAGAAGCAGCTCCCCCCGGCCCCCTCCCATCCCAGAATACATGCCCTTGCAATTTCTTTTTCAGGAGATGCAATTTCAGCCTTCCTGGGGCTTCAACCGCCTCCCTCTCTTTGCAGAACGCCCCCCAGGACAAAATAATGGCTCACTCACCCATGTACAGAGGCTCCACTTTGTTTCCTTTCCTAACCACCAATTTCAGCTGGAAATAAAAATCAGGTTTGTTTGTTTTTAAGGAAGAAAGGAAGTTGCATCCAATGTTAAAACGCTGTGCTTTTTTCCTGCAAAGAGAAAACCCTGAGATTCTTCCACCGTTAACGTTTTTGCAGGGCGGTAGATGGAGCGGCTGAGGAGTCAGGAATTGGGGTGTGTTCACGGATGCTTCTGGACAGGGGGACAGAGACAAGCCACTCCAGGCTGTGACCCACAGGAAAGGATGGAGATTTCTGAAGGGGAAGAAATCTGCACCTATCACCCTACCCAAAATGAGCACTGAATCCCACGTTGGCTGGGGCTGATGGGAACTGTAGTCCAAAATAGCTGGAGGGCTACAGTTTTCCCACCTGTATAAGGCACACCTCCAAGGCAAATCTGTTGCACCAACTCACTATTTTGCTGCTTCTGCTAGCCAGGGGGAGGACCAGAGATGCTGAAGTCCCGTACCACTGGGACGCCCTCGCAGCCCTCTGCCTACCTCCCCAGACCGCACTGCCCAAACACTTTCAAGCCTCTCTCTGCTGCCATACTAGAAACTTGGTTTTTGGAAACCAAAACAAAAGCAGAGTTTCCTGGGACGCTGAATTCTTCAGGCACGAGCGTCTGCGGGATACAGGGTGGCCTTTTCGCAGCGCCTGTGCCAACACCCTATTTTTTGCCCCTGGCTCTACCTGATGGGATCTTTCAAAAACAGCATCGCTTCTTGCATGACACGATACCCACCTGCAGGAAGATGCTTCCGGCTTTCTCCAGTTCGCTGCTTCCTGCTGTAACTGCCGGAGAGAACCAAGAAGATCAATGTGGGTGCCCAGGGGAAGCTGGAAGGCGGAGCTTCCGTGGGGTGGAGGCACCTGGGGCCATAGGGGGTTAGATTAGATGACTCTTGGGGTCCCTTCCAACTCCGCTCACCTCCAAATTTCCACTCCATGTCTACGAGCTGGTTCACCATCAGGGTCTGGCCCACAGCCAGGCGGGAGAGGGTGGGCGATTTCTCCTTCCACTGGAAAGATTGCAGAAAGCAAAATGAAACAAAAACCGGCATGTGTGTCCGGCATCCTCATTCCACCCAAGACCACCTTCGCAGAAGCTTGGCTTCCAGAGTTTCACACGCAAGACGCAGGGCCGGATTTAGGTTTGATGAGGCCCTCAGCTCCTGAAGGTAATGGGGCCCTTTCTATGTCCAGCTGTCCTTTGTCAACAACACACTGTCGCTGTTTTCTGTGTTGAATATATGCTATATGGTAATTTATGGCCCTAATAGGTATCGAAAACCATTTGCACATGACAAAATACGTATTTTATCAAAGTAAATGTCAAACTGAAATACAATTAAGAAGGATATTAACAGTGAAATTAAATTGCTGTTTTAGGCTTCTTTTTAAAAGTCTGGAACGGATTTATTGCGTTTTGCATTACTTTCTATGGGAAAGCACGCCTTGGTTTTGGAACGTTTTGGAACAGACTTCCAGAACGGATTAAGTTTAAGAACCAAGGTACCACTGTAAATAGGAATGAGCAAACCAGTGATATTTTAGGGAGCAGGCTAGCAGGCGGGGCCCATGACTTACATCCTAGGAGCCTACACAACACAAAACACTGTTGATGTATGTAGGTTTTGTTTTATTTGTTTTTTATCTTATATTTTGGAAATGTACATCCAGTTTTTCCCCACTTTAAAATTTTTTGGGGCCCCCATGAGAGTGGGGCCCTAAGCTATAGATTTATATGTAAATCTGGAACTGGCAATACATAATCCAAGAATGACAGTTGTTGTGCTACGGAACAAGATCTAAATATTTTAAGGAAGCAAGCTCTGGAGAGTAGCACTCGAACCCATGGCTTCTGGGTATAAGAAAGGAGATTTCCACTAAACATCAGGAAGAAATTAGAATTTTTCTAATCTTTTCCTTAAGCTTTTTGATTTTTCTTATTCTTTAGTTTATTTCCATAAGATAATATATCTAGTCGATTACTTCTCGTTTCAGGGATTTTCATGGGATCTCATTTGATTCATGCAATTAGTTCAGAGAACAGGAAGCCCAGAAGAAAAGCACCTTTTCCACCCCAGAGAATTAAAATTTCAGTAGCGAAAGGAATGCTCATAGTACCTGCTCTTCGAAATAGCTGGCCTTCTCCTCGCTCAGCCCTGCGGGAGAAATTCAACACGGTTAAATGGGAGGCCGGCAGCCACCGTCCACCTTCCAGAATCGCCGGAGGCATTTCAAAGAGACCTACCCAGCGTGATAAGATCTGCTCTAACCTGCTCTGCCAACAGACCTCTCTTTAGGGCACCTGAGATAAACAAGGCATAAAACAGAGAGACGGAGGGGGGAAAGGGGGGAGAGAGAGAGAGAGAGAGAGAGAGAGAGAGGTCTGGTTAGACAACATCGCTACTGTATGGAGTTAAGCGCGGGAATAAGACACCCAAACAGCGTTAGAAACTCAGGTATATGAGCTACGTGCCAAATGGATCCTTAAAACCAGGGTTACAGTTGCCAGAACGGAACGCTGGAAGATTCCGGCTGGACATAAGGAGATACTTTTTCGCACGGTTTTAACTTTGGAACTCACTGCCACAAGATGTTCACCAGCGTGGATGGCTTTAAAAGGAGTTTCGACAAATCCGTGGGGACAAGTGGCTGCTTGGTTGTGATGCATCTGTCCTAGCTGTGAACCAAAAGCGCTGCTATTCTGCTTAGGTTGGGGTCTTCCTGTGGGTATCTGGCTGGCAACCATGGGAACGGAACGCAGGACTCCGTGGGCCTTTGGCCTGATCCTGCGCCTGGCTCTCCTTATGTTTCTACGTACCTACGGAACCACCTCTCCCGGTATGCCCTGCGGAGGACCTTAAGGTCCACAAATGACAACACTTTGGAGGTCCCAAGTCGCAAGGTGGTTAGATTGGTCTCAACTAGGGCTAGGGCCTTTTCAGTACTGGCCCCGACTTGGTGGAACGCTCTGTCACAAGAGACCAGGGCCCTGCGGGACTTGACATCTTTCCGCAGGGCCTGCAAGACAGAGCTGTTCCGCCTGGCCTTTGGTTTGGACTCAGTCTGACCCTTATGTTTCCCTCCCCTTATGGTCTTGATCTATGGGCTACTTTTAAAATGAGGCTGCATTTTAAATTATTTTCTAACCTGTATTTTAAATTGTAATTTTACTGGTGTTAGCCGCCTTGAGCCCGGCTCTGGCAGGGGAGAGCAGGGTATTATTATTATTATTATTATTATTATTATTATTATTATTATTTTATTTATATCCCACCCTCCCCAGCTGAAGCCAGGCTCAGAGCAGCTAACAGCAGTAAACATTCTAACATCATTTCATTCTAAAATCAATTCAGAATCAAATTCATGGCAACCATTGGGCTAGAGTTCTATAAGGATTACAGAAGGAGGGGGTCAGGCTGTGCCTTGGCCAAAGTCCTGGTGGAACAGCTCTGTCTTGCAGGCCCTGTGGAATGATGTCAAGTCCCGCAGGGCCCTAGTCTCTTGTGACAGAGTGTTCCACCAGATCGGGGCCACAGCCAAAAAGGCCCTGGCTTGGGTTGAGGCCAGCCTAACCTCCCTGTGGCCCGGGACCTCCAAGATGCTTTTGTCTGAAGACCGTAAGGTCCTTCGTGGGACACCCCAGGAGAGTAGGTAAATAAATATTTAAATTGTTGTTGTTGTTATTATTACTACTACTTCACTGAGCAGCTGCCCCCCTTGTGAGAGGTCCCATCACGAAAGAGGGGAGAAGCACCTCTCTCGATTCCCCTGGTCTATGGCAGGTGCCCACACACTGCCAGGGACCCCCAAGCCGCCACTCACCATTCGGCACCAACAGGAGGCTTTTAACAATGTTCTTCAAAGGGCCCGGGCTGAGTTTATTGCTGGTGGCAAATTCAGAGAGCTGAGCTAGGAACCTTTCGACCTGTAAGAGGAGAAGAGCAGACAGCGCGATCCACACCTCCAAGCTGCACACGGATGCGAGTTTCTGGTGCAATCCTATGCCTGCCTGACTCCAAAGTCAGTTCCACTGAGTTCACGGGGACTTTGAATCATAAAACTGTAGAGTTCTAAGGGACTACGAGGGTCATCTAGTCCAACCCCCCTGCAATGCAGGAATCTTTTTGCCCACCATGGAACTCGAACCCACAATCCTAAAATTAAGAGTCTCATGCTCTACCGACTGAGCTGGGCCAGGAGGGAACTTTGCCCGGGTTGTATCCTAAGGCTGAAAAACAGAACAGCACCCACACTGTTAATCAAGGTCCCTTTTGGACTTGATTTCTGAGTTCTGGGATGCTGTGCAGAAGGAGCAGATCTGTACATCATGAAAACCAAGAAAAAGGAAGAATGGTCTCTGTGATCCATTTGAGCCTGTGCTGGCGCGACAAAGAATTCTTGTTTAATTGGGAACAAAATACCTTTTTACTTTTATTCATGAGTACCTTTGGCTAGCTTTTGATTTTGAATATTTCCTGTTCAGAGCTTGGACATTACTGTAGTCTCTGACGGAACTGAGAATCAGATGTTCAAGGGAAAGTTCCCAACTTGTAAGCAGCGGGGTGAAAACTGGCCTTAAGAAATAAACTGGGGAGTCTGAGTTGTGATGAATGACATATTCCTCTGCTGTCTGACAATTGCCTTAAGATAACATAATTATGATATGATATAATATAATATATAATATAATATAATATAATATAATATAATATAATATAATATAATATAATATAATAATAATACCTTTGTTATTTTTTATTTTAGCCAATATCTCCGTCCTTCTTTAGAGACAGAAGCCCCCCTCCTTTTATAGCAATTGGTTTGAGAAAGCAGGGCATAATTTGAGCTAAACATCTGGTGGTTTCCAAGTTGTCTGCCCAAGTTTGGGCAGAATTTATGACTTGTTTCGGTAGGGAAAGCTGAGCAGTCATTAAAGGAAGAGGCACAAAGAAGGGGCGAGATCCTGGCGCAAGTCGTAAATTAAGGAAGGCATCGTTTTAATAGTCTTGACTTTAGAACCTGTTTCTCCCTCACCTGGAAGGAAGCCCCACAGAGTTCGGTATGGCTAACTTTGGAGAAGATCTGGTGAGGAGGAAACAGTCAAGACTCACAGTGTTTCTTTCTTTCTTTTCAAACAGTCCAATAAAATTGTTCCAAACCCCAGGGCCCCAAAGGCAGGGATGAGAATGGGTTGGCGATAGAAAAGTGTGATTGCTAGAGGTCAGCAAAGGGGGCAAGTCTGCCCTGTGATCCTCAGATGAAGGGCAGTATTAATTATTATTATTATTATTATTATTATTATTATTATTATTATTAATGTGGCTGACAGCATTTGTTTAGGGATAGGACCTTCTCGGTAGTGGCGCCCGCCTTGTGGAACGCCCTCCCATCAGATGTCAAGGAAATAAACAGCTATCTGACTTTTAAAAGACATCTGAAGGCAGCCCTAAAAAATCGGGAAGTTGTTAATGTTTGATGTTTTATCGTGTTTTTAATATTCTCTTGGGAGCTGCCCAGAGTGGATGGGAAAACCCAGCCAGATGGGCAGGGTATAAATATAATAATAATAATAATAATAATAAGAAGAAGAAGAAGAAGAAGAAGATGATACAGGATCTCATGTTTAAACATACACATGCTCCTCTGCCAATATGTCACGCTCTATTGCTTGGAATGCGCCCTTACAGAATATACACTCCATCGTGTCCTTCAGATTGAGATAATAATCACTTTCACGACACTGTTGTTGTTATTATTATTATTATTAAAAAATGAGAACAATCTACACTTTGCAAAGAACTTGCAGACTTGTGGCAGGGCGCCTGGCCTTTCGCTTTATCTCATGCAAAGATGCTACTGTGATTAGCATTAAAAGTTGTTGCTGCTGCTGCTCCTAAGATGCTCACCTTGAGTAAAACTACAGCAAAAATAGCCTCCGCTAACCCCCTCGGATGCTAGCTTGCCGACATCGCTGTGGACGACTTACCTCTTTGGGTTCCTGCAGAAATCGGAAAACCACTTCCGCGAGAGTGGAGAATTGCTGGAGAGAGACAAAAGGAAGGTGTCAGCAACGCAAGACCTGTCAGGGATTGGGCCCACCTCTCCTGCTCTTTCCCGTGTCTAATGTAGATTATTGCTTTTTTAAAAAGAGCAACAATCCTCAAAACTTCTCTCTGTATATATAGTTTTTAAAAGGCGCTTGGTGCTTCCGCTCGGGTGTGTGAAGGCAGTGGTTTGGAGCCATCAAGTTAGATGGACCTGGGAACAGGGACACATCTTGCCCCACAACACGAAGGTCCCGATTCCCTTGCCACAGAACTCTTCCCTTTAAGACTTGGAACTCAATTACGCAGTAATGCAATTCAACATAAGATTGCTCTAATACCAGCCTCCTTGTGAAAGTGAATAGGAGAGGCTGGTGGCCTCATTAAATAAATCTTACCCACCTTGAATAACAGTTATGAGTTTTAATTGCTTAACTAATTCTGCATATATTTGCATATCAACAGAGGCCGGTGCACAGCTTATCTGAGGCCCAGGGTGGCGAGCCCATAGCTGTCAACATTTCCCTTTTTTTAAGGGAAGGGAAATTCCCTTATTCCGAATAGGATTCCTCGCAAGAAAAGGGAAAAGTTGACAGCTATGGGCAAGCCCCTTCCAGCTGGCTTAAACCTCCAAAGTCCAGGGCAAGTGTAGCCAGCTGCCTCCCTCCCTTTGCAAGGAACATGTATACAGTCGTAACGTGGAAGTCGAATGGAATCCGTTCTGGAAGTCGGTTCGACTTCCAAAATGTCTGAAAACCAAATTACAGCTTCTGATTGGCTGCAGGAAGCTCCTGCAGCCAATCGGAAGCCCCGTCGGGACGTTCAGGTTCCAAAAGAACGTTCGCAAACTGGAACAATCACTTCCGGGGTTGCGGCATTCAGGAGCCAAAACGTCCGAGTTCCAGGGTACGACTGTATGTTCATGTTTGGCCAGGCTTCTGTGTGTGTGTGCATGTGTGTCTATAGCCAGGGTTCTCCAACTTGGTGCTCTCCAGATGTGGATGATGGGAGTTGTAGACTGAAACATCTGGAGGGAGCCAAGTTGGGGGTACCATCTTAGAAGGGGGTCTTGTTCCTGAATGGTGGGCTTCTTCTGCAACCACTGCCAGAATCACCTGTGGATTTGCAAGTAATAATAATAATTTATTATTTGTACCCCGCCCATCTGGTTTCCCCGGCCACTCTGGGCGGCTTCCAACAAAGATTAAAAATACATCAAAATGTCACACATTAAAAACTACCCTGAACAGGGCTGCCTTCAGATGTCTTCTAAATGCCAGGTACTTGTTTATCTCTTTGACATCTGGTGGGAGGGCGTTCCACAGGGCAGGCGCCACTACTGAGAAGGCCCTCTGCCTGGTTCCCTGTAGCTTTGCTTCTCGCAATGAGGGAACCGCCAGAAGGCCCTCAGCGCTGGACCTCAGTGTCCAGGCAGAACGATGGGGGTGGAGACGCTCCTTCAGGTATACTGGACCGAGGCCATTTAGGGCTTTAAAGGTCAACACCAACACATGAAGCACAATTCACCATTTTAAAAACAGCTGCCCAGTTTGGACCTTTAAGCTGAAAAGTGTTTAATGCATCAATTCAATTAATTGACTTAAATGTTACAGCCTTAGGAGCAAACTAGCTCAGTGGAAAATGTGACACCCAGGAGTCCAATTTATCTTTATTTTGCAAGTTTGCAAATAAGGAGAGCTGGCCCAATTAAAAGGTATCGACCTCTACACAGGAGCAATCGAATCCTCTGTTTGCATGCGCTGAGCATTCTCCCAATCCCCCCGAGAGAGGCAGCAGCCCTGTTTGCACACCAGGGAGCCTACAGAGCTCTGGCAGAGTGTTAAGGATTAAGAAACAATATATTTTTAAAAATAATAATATGGGTTGCAGCCAACTAACGACTACTCAGAGTAGACCTGCTACAATTAATGGACAGATGGCCACCTGTCATGGATGCTTAAGTTGAGATTCCTGCATCGCAAGGAGTTGGGACTAGATGGCTCCAGGGTCCATTCCAATTCTTCAGTTCTATGATTCTACGCTAGCAATGTTCATTAATTTCAGTCGGTCTACTCTGGGGAGGCCTAGCACTGAATGCAAACAGTTTACCTACACGATCGTCTTTCCGCATGTACGACCACTCGGCTACTTAGAACAGGTGCTGTTACAGGTGCTACATAAAGCCCGTTCCTCATTTGTAGGAACTCGCCCGTTTAGTGTGGCAGGGCCTTTGGAACTCCCTGCCACTTGATATCATAGAATCATAGAGTTGGAAGAGACCACAAGGGCCATCGAGTCCAACCCCCTGCCAAGCAGGAAACTATCAGGCAGGCACCTTCGCTGTACTCTTTTCAGCGCCTGCTTAAAGCATTCTTGTTTAGACAAGCCAACCCAGATGTTTAGAAAGTTGACGAGTCTTAATCTGTTCTTAGTTTCGTGTTATTTCATCTTACCAAAAATCCTAAGTTAGCATTTTTTCTTATTGATGGTGTTAATTGTTTTGCCTTTTTTGAAAACTGCTCTGAGGGTTTTCTTTTCTTTTTTGCAAGCGGCACGTACATTTTACAAACTAAATAACCAAAATAAAATCCTACAAGAGTTCCCCCCCAAAAATAAAAATAAATAAATCACGAAACGGTTCAGCCATACGGAGCAGAAGGCAGGGCACAGAGGAGAGCAAAGAGGTCGCATTCTTGGATGAGGTGATAACCCCAAAAACAGAAGCATGACCTTGAGGGAGATACCTGGAATGCGAAAAAGGCATGACTAACAGCTGCGCTTTTTATTGTGCTACCACGTTGGAGTGGAGACAGAAAGCTCACGCGTTCTCCAGGAGCCTAGCTCAGCATTTTAGCAGCCAGCTAAAGCTATTGTTGGAGTGGCATGCAAAAGACGAACAAGTTAAATCTGTGATGATAGATTGGGCAAGAGATGTAGGACATAATATAATGTTTGAGGATGGGGAAAGATTGTGGAAGAAAGTGGTCAAGTTCACCGCATGTACTTTGCTAAAGGAAAATATAATGAAAATGATGTCTAGGTGGTATTTGACTCCTGTAAAATTAGCAAAGATATATCATAATTGTGACAATATATGTTGGAAATGTAAAGAAAAGGAAGGAACCTTTTATCATATGTGGTGGACCTGTCCCAAGATGAAAGACTTTTGGGAAAAGATTTATAATGAATTGAATTTTTTTTTTGAAATATACATTTATAAAGAAACCAGAGGCCTTTCTTCTTGGAATAACAGGTTTGGAATTGCCCAAGAAAGATGTTAAATTATTTTTGTATGCCACAACTGCTGCTAGAATTTTGCTGGCCGAAAATTGGAAAACACAAGAAGTACCAACAGTGGAGGAATGGCAGATGAAGATGGTGGATTTTTCGGAGCTAGCCGACCTGACCGGAAGAGTCCGCGACCAGGAGGAGGAGGAATATCAGGAAGAATGGAATAAATTTAATGATTATTTAGTTAAATTTGTTAAGTTAAAGTAACTGGAAATAGCTTGCAAATACTTAGTAGGCTTAGGATTTTATTTATGTTAAGTGATGAATCAATATGTTTAATTCTATAAGGTGAAGATTTAAGGATGTTAATGTTTAAGTTAAATTTCATGAAAATTGGGATTTGGAAAACCGTTAAAAGGACATGCAATGAAATTCAACCAAGGGGAAGCGAGGAAGTCACTTAACAAAGTTAATAACTGTAATTTTTAATAAGACTATGATTTATGTTTGTTTTGTTTGTTTGTCTTGTGTGTTTGTTTGTTTATAATATTGTGAAAACCAATAAAACAATTTTTTGGGGGGGGGAAAGGATACGGTCCCTCTGTGGTAGCCACAGGGATATCACCCTGCTGGAAAAACTAACTAGTAAGTCCCTAGGTACTAAAGAAAAAAAAAAGGATGGTTTCATACCTCTTTGGTTTGACTTTATTTCATTTGTAAGGAAGGAGGACCCCCCCCTTGGTCTACAAACAAATATGGTTAATGCAATAAAGCAGGGTCATTGTTTAATTAACCTTGTCTTGTGTAATCATTATGTCGCTGCCTTACATGCATCTGCATAAAACTGCAGAGTTGGAAGGAACCACAAGAATCATCTACCCCTGACAGGTAGGAATCTTTCGCCCGACTTGAGGCTCGAACCCAGGACTCAGAGATGGAGAGTCTCATGCTCCACGAAGTGAGCTATCACAGCACGCCTGTGGTTTATTTATTCTGGCTTCATTTCATGTCTATATTTGTTCAACAGTATATGGGCAACGTATGTTGCCATCAGATCCTGATTTGATAACATGGTACTTTGCAGAATTTTGTAGAACCTTTTAAAAAATAATAACAGTAATAAAGAATTATTTGGGGGGGTATATAAAAAGTGGCCCCAGCAGAGTGGACTTGCAGGAACCAAGGAGAAGCAGGAACTGTTTAAGAGCATCAGCTATTGAGGCGGCACACACAAAATTCGCTGGGTGCCTTTGGTCAGATATGCTTGCTATGCAATGAGGGAGTGATAACGCGAGCCTGATGTATCGTGAGCAGGAACTAAAGTGATTTAGAAATGGTTGTATGCAGGGAAGGAATTCTGGGTGAGACCAGCAGGGAACGGAAGCTGAACGCTGCAGTTTGTCGTCTATAGTTTTGCAGCAGCACACTGCTAAATAAAAATTATTCCTTTGAATCCAGTCCCTGTGCATCATTTATAATCTTGGAAATAATGAATATATGGTGTCAGGAGACAAAATTAAAAGAAGACAGTGTTGCAGCTCGATCAGAGGTATACCTATAATAACACAAAAGTTATTAGATGTGTATTTATCCCAGCATCCTATTCTTTCAAGGCCAACCAGATGGGAAACCTGCAAACAGGATTCAAGGGCAAGAGCAAATCTCCCCTCCTGAACTGAATCAGTCAAGAGTCTCAAGACATTCACATGCATCCCTAATTTTATTTGTACGCCGCCTTTCCACAGTTCAAACTGTGTTCAAGGCGGCGGACAACAGGAAAAGAAATACGTAGCTACAACGTTCAAGTAGCCATAAACAAAACAGTTTTAAAAATACACAACAATCACTGCAAGATCCAAAATCAAGATACAAAAAAGCTAACGCCAACAGCAGCAAAAAATAAAATAAAAAGCACAACAAAACCTCGCCAACAACACCCCGGAGAGGGCAAGAGTTGCAGCCAAAGATTTTGGACTCTGAATTATCTGAGACTAGGCAAAGAGACAGAGAGTAGATTTTTGTTTTGTTTTTAAAAAAACAGGGAGATGAAATATTCATGAGGAATGAAGTGATTTAGACATGGCCCTAAGGTGGAGGTTGTGGCCAGGCTGGCAGAGGAAGGAAGCTATGGGGTATCTGACTAAGATTCAGTTTTCAGCAGCACACGGCTAAATTAAAGTTTATTCCTTCGAATCCAGTTTCCACCGATCTTGCAAATACTGTACTACACCCCACCTTTACACGGGCAACTAAAATAACACGGATAAAACGCGAGGTGCCGTTTCCGAAGGCAGAATATCAAACTAACCATAATCATGTGCTTTTCTTTGGAAGACCGGATGCCAATAACTAGTCTGGGTTTTATTTATTTTTTAAAACGCTGATCGCAACTGTTTGGCTTTTTGGTTCCTTCCCTGAGTCAATCTTTAAAAACGCATTTTAAAAGAGCTACGAGTTCGTAGCCTTGGGGGTCCCTTCCAACCCTCTCCAAGACCAGCGAGGCTTTCAAAAGCAAGCCGGGGGCCCCGATCCTGCTCACGCAGCTTCGCGGAGCCTCAGGGCGCGCCGGGACTCCGGTCCAGAGGATCTCCTCCGGGGGAGGAGGGGGGGAGTCGCCCTTTAGGATGACGCGCAGCGAAGCGCAGGAGTGTAGCGCGCGCTCGTGCGCCCTGCTTCCTTCCCCGGGGCGACGCGCCAGCCCCACTGGCCGGAGGGCTCCTCCTCCCAGCGCCCCATTTGGGGGGTATCCGGTAACCAGCGCCCCAATATTCGGAAAAGAGGTGTCCCCCCCGCTCCCAAGCCCCCCGCTCCCAAGCCCCCCGCTCCGCCGGCAGCTGCACCTGGGCGCTCAGCTGGTTGAGCTGCTGCAGGTCTGCGCTCAGCGTCTCCGGCACCGGCTCGCGCGCAAAGCTCAGCAGCCCCATTGCGCGCCCGGATCCGACGCGCTCGCCTTCCTCGGCTGCTGCTGCCGCCGCCGCCCGGCTCCTCCCCGCCGCGCTCCGCCCCTGCCGGCGCAGCCGCTTTCGATTTGGCTCGGGGGGGGGGCGCTACTACTCGCGAGTAAGCCCTGCCGGGAGATCTTTCGCCGAGGAAAAGCGCGCATGAGTTGGCGGGTTCGGGGGGGGGGTGGATGGCGGCGGGTGTCAGGCCTCGCGCTCCTGCCCCGCCGTCGGATCGGGTCTACTCGGAAACAAGCCCCGTGGGTTTTCTTCCGGCCGCTTACTTCCGAGGTAAGGGTCACTTGGAGGGATCGTGGGGAGAAAGCCCCACGTCTAGTTAAGAGAAAGGGGTTGCTTGTTATCAGAGCAACAGCAACACCAAAAAATAAAAACAAACAATTTTCATAGGATCGCAAAATTGTGCAGTTAGAAGGGACCCTGAGGGTCATCTAGTCCAACCCCCTGCATGACTCTGAGCACAGGCGTTTTAAACTCCAGTCACAGCACCAGCATCACCCCTGGAATAACATGGCTTGCAATTTAAGTAATCGAAACCAAGTAATTGAGTTAAAATAAGTAAAGACAACAGGGTTCAGCAGACATTTTCAATAGGGGGCCGGTCCACTGTCCCTCAGACCTTGTGGGGGGCCAGACTATATTTTTCGGGGGGGGGGGAATGAACGATTTCCTATGCCCCACAAATAACCCAGAGATGCATTTTAAATGAAAGCACATTTTCTACTCATGTGAAAACACCAGGCAGGCCCCACAAATAACCCAGAGAAGCATTTAAAATAAAAGGACACATTTTACTCATGTAAAAACACGCAAGGCATTACACGTACTTCTTTAAAACAAGAAAACCCTTAATAAAAAAACACAAAGAACACACACAAGGATTCCCGGGCCATCTGCGGGCTGGATTTAGAAGGCAATTGGGCTGCATCTGGCCCCCGGGCCTTAGTTTGCCTACCCATGCACTACAGAATCACCCTATAAAAACTGATAGAACAGCAGAAATTATAATGCAGCAGAAAATTCAGTTGGCACAACAAAACTCACAGCAGCATCAAAATGTCCTCAAGGGTCCCTGGAAGATTAAAAACCATTACGAAGTTTTAAGATTGAAAAGCCTGAGGATACTTTTTTAGAAGGTCTTAATTAGCAGGGATGGGACCACAATGCCAGACCCCTGTTGCCAGAGGGTTCCAGCACCACTGAAAAGCCCTTCTCTGGTAGCTGTTGCCTATACCACATGGGAGAACCGGAGAGGTGCCCCAGAAAATCACACTTTAAGGCAACCTGGACTCTTAAGAGTCATTCAGGGCTTTAAAAGGGTCAATGGCAGCATTTTTATGGACTGGTAGCCAGTCGAGACGGCCATGCAAAAATTTGACACCATATGACCATACTCCCAGTCCCTGTTAACAATCCTGCTATTCACCTCCCCCAGCAGCTTCATATGCACATACCTGAACTTCCTTCCTTCCTCTTCCCTCCACTTCCACATTTCCACTTGTGTCATGCCTTTTAGATTGTAAGTTTGAGGGTAAGCACTGTCCTACTCCTGCCAACCTAGCAGTTCGAAAGCACAAAGCGCAAGTAGATAAATAGGTACCGCTCCAGCGGGAAGGTAAACGGCGTTTCCGTGCGCTGCTCTGGATCGCCAGAAGTGGCTTAGTCCTGCTGGCCACATGACCCGGAAGCTGTCTGCGGACAAACGCCGGCTCCCTCGGCCAGTAAAGCGAGATGAGCGCTGCAACCCTAGAGTCGGTCACGATGGGACCTAACGGACAGGGGTCCCTTTACCTTTACTGTCCTACTGCTGTTGTTTTGTAAACTGCTTTTTGGCTAAGGGGCAAAACAGAAGTTAATAAATAAGCAATAATCATACTGCTGGGTCATTTCTCAGGCGGTAAGCTTGCCGTAAAGTGATCCCTGCACATGTGCCTTCTTATCTGATCCTAGTTTTCTCTTCCTGTAGTTTAGAGATGGGGAAGCTGCAGTCCACTAGTGGCTTTTGGACTTCAGTTCCCAGCAGTCCCAGCAGCCAGCAAAGCCAATGGCCACGAATGATGGGATTTGTAGAAGGCCACATGTTCCCTATCTGAATCCAGCTCCAAAGCCATGTTGCTCCTTGAAGTGATGCAAACCATTTTATTGCCATAAATCCTTGGGAGCACTTTATGTAAAAACAATGTAGTGAAATCACACTGAAAACCCATTGAAAAGTAGCTGTAAAAACGGGAAATCATGCAGGGAAATATGCTGAAGAATTAAAAGTGTGCATTAAAACAAAACAAAAAACAGCCATACACTGAAGCCAAACTTTGGACGATTCAGGAGAAACTAAAGGAAGAACACCTTCATGCAGTGCGAAGTTAAAACTATGGGTTTTGCTCCCGTAGGATGTTGTGATTGTGACCAGCTGGGATGGCTGTGAAAGAGGATTCATGCAGGATAAAGCTATCAGTTGCTACCAGCCACAAATGATGTACAAATGGTGTACCTCCAGCACCAGAAGCAACCACAATAACACAAACAATGCCAAGACAACTGCGCCGCTAAGTCTTTTGTGGGGAGTTAGCGTTCCATTGACATCGGGAGTCCATAAAGAAGGGGAAGAATATAAGTCAAGGGGAATGAATGGCTGGCAGCCTGGCTAAGTCCCAAGTGTTGCAGGGCGGTTTGTGCAAGGGAGTTCGGCCTGCAAAGAAATTAACTGAAGGTGTTGCTTGGCGTTTAGAGTAGAGGATCTGAGGCAAGAGAAGTTGCAGAACAGGTGGGAGTCTGGGAGGAGCAATCTCAAAGCCTGGAAGTCTGAGTGGGGACATGAGAGCCACCTGCAAATACCTTGTTGTTCTTATTTTTATTGAGTTATGCTGCAAATACAGACGATTAGAAGAAAACTTACAATCGTCATACAAATCACATAAATAGAAAGAATCAAAAATTAAAAAATAGAGATCCACATCTAATACATATCCAAATACAGGTAACTCTTCATAAAGAAAGGAACAAGAAAAGGAAAAAGAAAGAGAAGAAAGAAAAAAGAATGAATGATTTACTGTTATCTTAGTTATATATATATTTCCTTTTTTCTTTCTTTCACCTGCAAATATCTGAAGGGCTGCCACGTGGAAGACGGAACAGGCTTGGTTCGGGTCCAGAAGGTAGGAGCCGATCCAAGGGATCCAAATGGCAAGAAAGGAGAGCCCAACTGAACGTTAGGAAAAACTTTCCGATTGTTAAAATAAAAAAATTCCTGACAGGTATCTGAAGAAGTGTGCATGCACACGAAAGCTCATACCAAGAACTAACTTAGTTGGTCTTTAAGGTGCTACTGGAAGGAATTTTTTTATTTTGACTATGGCAGACCAACACGGCTACCTATCTGTAACTTTCCGATTGTTGTTCGACAGTCGAACAGAGATGCCCTCGGGTGGCCGTGGACTCTTCTTCCTTGGAGGTTTTTAAGCAGTTTGGGTGACTATATGTCATGGATACTTTAGTCTTGACCTCCTGGATTGCAGGGGTTGGGCTAGATGACCCTCAGGGACCCCTGCCAACTGATTCTCTAAAAAGCCCATGCTCCCATCTACATGGGCTGGAAGGAGGGGGATGGGATTTGACCAGTGGCCTGGAAGTTGCACATTGAAATGCAGAAGGTCCAGTAATCTCTGCATATTCAAATCTCCCTTTGTTGCTGGTTGATCTTGCAAAGGACTGCCTGAAAAGACTTTTTGTCATGAAGATGGCTCTGCCCATTTTGCCATGAAGAGGGGAGGGAAGGCTCCCCAAAAGTCTTTTGCAAGAACTGGCCTTATAGAAATGGCAGTGCTTTTTGTTTAAGCAAAGGGGGAAACAAAAACAAAAGCGCTAACCTTCCAGCCAGCTCATTTTTCTAGGAACTGTATCCCATTGTGAGCGCAAAGGTGAGGCAAAGGATGTCCTGACAATAAAGGTTTATTATTATTATTTAGAAGTTTGCATGTTGCAGCGCAGGAACCAAAGCCATGTGGCAGATAACATTATCCGGACCACAAGAGTCATCAAAAGTCCAAACCCCTGCAATGCAGGAATCTCTTATCCAAAGTGGGGCTCAAACCTAAGACCCCGAAATTGAGAGTTTCATACTCTACCCACTGAGCTATTCCACCTATCCTATGCATGGCCCAGAAATCGCCATTGATTGTGGCGACCTTGATGCCTTTGAAAAGAATGGAGGCAAGGCTCCATGGAAACCTGCCAACTACATACTGTCTGAGCCAGAGGTTCTCAAAATCACCAGATTTTTTATTGATAAGAAATGCACTGGAAAACAAAAAAGGAAGTTCTAGCACTGCCTGACTGGTTAACATAGAACGTAGCTACTTTATTACATGATCATGGGCCACCCAGAAAGTACGAAACGATGCAGCTACATAAGAACACGAATAATTCCCAAAATATAGTTATGAGTGAGAGATTACACTTTCTTGGGCTCCATGATCACTGCAGATGGTGACAGCAGCCACGAAATTAAAAGACGCCTGCTTCATGGGAGAAAAGCAATGACAAACCTAGACAGCATCTTAAAAAGCAGAGACATCACCTTGCCAACTAAGGCCCGTATATTTAAAGCTAAGGTTTTCCCAGTAGTGATGTATGGAAGTGAGAGCTGGACCATAAAGAAGGCTGATTGCCGAAGAATGGATGCTTTTGAATTCTGGTGCTGGAGGAGACTCTTCAGAGTCCCATGGACTGCAAGAAGATCAAACGCATCCATTCTTAAGGAAATCAGCCCTGAGTGCTCACTGGAAGGACAGATCCTGAAGCTGAGGCTCCAAGACTTTGGCCACCTCATGAGAAGAGAAGACTCCCTGGAAAAGACCCCTGATGCTGGGCAAGATGGAGGGCACAAGGAGAAGGGGACGACAGAGGACGAGATGGTGGGACAGTGTTCTCGAAGCTACCAGCATGAGTTTGACCAAACTGCGGGAGGCAGTGGAAGACAGGAGGGCCTGGCGTGCTCTGGTCCATGGGGGCATGAAGAGTCATACACAACTAAACGACTAAACAACAACATAGTTATAAACGTGGATCCTGTTTCTGGCTGGACCTCCATACTGCACAGAAATGCTTCTTTGCTTGTCCTTGATTGCCCCTGCCACATTTGCCACCCTCTGCTGCCACAATAGTGTGGCATCCCAAAGCCTTCGAGAACCACTGGCACCCATCTTGGGCGACTCTGAAAGAGGATTACACACGTTAAGGCAGAGGTTTTGTTTAATACATTTATTGATTTTTTAACATTTCAGTTCCAACAGTCATACAACATATCTTCTCATCTTATACATTATTTTAGACTTCCGTCAACACCTCTGATGATTTCCCATTCTTTATCAGTTACAGATAGGTAGCCGTGTTGGTCTGCCATAGTCAAAACAAAAAAATTCCTTCCGGTAGCACCTTAAAGACCAACTAAGTTAGTTCTTGGTATTAGTTCTAAGTTAGTTCTTGGTATAATCTCTCACCCATTCTTTATCACTTATTCTGCATTTCTTAATTTAATTATCCTTAGCTAATAATTCTCTTCATAGTCCTTCTTGGAGTATTTCAAATAATCCACTTTACAAAACCTACTAGCGTAATCTGTTCATCACAATTACTTTTCAGATAGTTCATATATTTACTCCAGTCTTCTAGGAATCTTATCCCGCGGGTTTCAAATCCTTTCTGTCTCCACCTCCATCGTTCTGCCCAGACACTGAAGTCCACCGTCGAGGGCCTTCTGGCGGTTCCCTCACTGAGAGAAGCCAAGTTACAGGGAACCAGGCAGAGGGCCTTCTCGGTGATGGCACCTGCCCTGTGGAACGCCCTCCCACCAGATGTCAAAGAAGAACAACTACCACACTTTTAGAAGACATCTGAAGGCAGCCCTGTTTAGGGAAGCTTTTAATGTTTAATAGCTTACTGTATTTTTGTGTTCTGTTGGAAGCCACTCAGAGTGGCTGGGGAAACCCAGGCAGATGGGTGGGGTATAAATAAATAAAATAATAATAATAATAATAATAATAATAATAATAATAATAATAATAATAATAATAATAATTAAATTCTGCATAGTCCATCAACTTCATCCTCCAGTCTTCCTTTTTAATGCAGAGGTTTTCAACCTTTTTGGGTCCACGGCTCCCTTGACCAGCTACGTGCTTTCTGCGGCACCCCTGTGGGGCTCAGGAGCCCAGTTATGTCACCCCTTGCCCCTTTTCAAACACCCTCTCTTGTGGAGTGTCCCCTCAGCCTCCTCTCCCCTCTCCCTGGGAGGCCTCTGGGCAGCTGCTGCTGCTGCCCCTGGTCTCTGCGCTGCTCCCCCAGCCCCAAAGAGAGGTGCATCCTCACACTTCCCCACAGGGGCCTAGGAAGCACGCCTTGGCCAGCCCCACAGGCACATTCGCCTGCAGAGCTTGTAGCCAGGGCTGGTGCAAGGAAGAGCTGTGGAAGCCTTTGGGAGGCAGAGACATGAGAGGGCATTAGAGAAAGAAAGAAAGAAAGAAAGAAAGAAAGAAAGAAAGAAAGAGGGACAGAGGCCAGGGTTGCCTGTGGCAACCCTGACCATCCTTCACGGCACACTGGTTGAAAACCACTGTGTTAATGGATGAGGATAAGGCTTGCAGTGGCTCCTAGTCACAATGGCTATGCGCTACCTCCAAACCAGAGGCAACATGCCTCTGTATACAGTCATACCTCATGTTACGTCCGCTTCATGTTACATTCTTTCAGGATACGTCCCGCGGTGACCTGGAAGTACCGGAAAGGCTTACTTCTGGGTTTTGCCGCTTGGGCAGACGCGCAAAATGACGTCATGCGCATGTGCAGAAGTGGCGAATCGCAACTCGCACAGACGCGGGTTGCGTTCTTTTCATGTTGCGAACGGGCCTCTGGAACGGATCCCGTTTGCAACCATAGGTACCACTGTACTAGTTTCTGGGATCACAAGTGGGCCCGGGCAGTGCTCTGGCAATTTGGCCCTGGGCTTCTCGTGGGCATCTGGGGACAATAGGATGCTGGACTCGAGGGGCCTTTGGTCTGATCCAGCCCCCAGGCTCTTCTCACGCTCTCAAGGGATACTTTCCGCCAAGCAGGATTTGAGAAGGAACACAGAACATCTGCCGCCTTCCACAATGCTGTGCCATCCAGATGTTTTGGAGAATATCCGCTTCCGGCTTGGGGAAAGGTAGTTGCAAAATGGATCTTATGCCATGAGAGGTAGCCCCTTGCTATGTTGCAGTAGGAGATGCTGAGGTGCCCTGGATTTTGCCTCTTGGGTTGCTTGCAATGGAGCCCGCCCTGTCCATCACCCCTGCCCTCCTTCCTCCAGGCCACGGGTTCAAAAGCCTGGAACTTGCCTCCTCCCTGTCAAGAACATCGGAAGAGCCTGTAGATTAGGCCAAAGGGGACCCCATTTAGTGCAGCATCCTGCTCTCACTGTTGCATGCAGGGACCTGAGTGCGAGAGCCCCACACACTCCTGGAGTTTCCAGCAACTGGGATTCAGAAGCGCTGCTGTGGAGGCAGAACCATCCTAACTAGTAGCCATCAATAGACCCCTTTTCCTCCATGAATTTGCTCCAGTTCTGAATTAAAGCCATCCAGGTTGGTGGCCATAACTGCCTCCTGTGGGAGGGAGTTCCATAGGTTAACTATGTCCTGGGATCCAGTTACAGACCCCTCCCCACCTTCTCACTATATAGAAGGGTCTGGCAACTTCTGTTTCAGTGTATCTGAAGAAGTGTGCATGCACACGAAAGCTCATACCAAGAACTAACTTAGTTGGTCTTTAAGGTGCTACTGGAAGGAATTTTTTTATTTTGACTATGTCCTGGGTGTTCATATTCCCTCTGGCACAGTTTGGTCTGGCCTCGTTTTGGGACCCCTGTGTAGCTCCCCTGTTGAATGTCAGATTACAGGTAGGGACGCGGGTGGCGCTGTGGGTTAAAGCACAGAGCCTAGGACTTGCCGATCAGAAGGTTGGCGGTTCGAATCCCCGTGACGGGGTAAGCTCCCGTTCCTCGGTCCCAGTTCCTGCCCACCTAGCAGTTCGAAAGCACGTTAAAAGTGCAAGTAGATAAAAAGGTACCGCTCCGGCGGGAAGGTAAACGGCGTTTCCGTGTGCTGCTCTGGTTCGCTAGAAACAGCTTTGTCATGCTGGCCACATGACCCGGAAGATGTCTGCGGACAAACGCCGGCTACCTCGGCCTATAGAGTGAGATGAGTGCACAACCCCAGAGTTGGTCATGGCTGGACCTAATGGTCAGGGGTACCTTTACCTTTAGTCATGTTGGTCTGCCGTAGTCGAAACAAAATTAAAAAATTCCTTCCAGCAGCACCTTAGGGACCAACTAAGTTTGTCATTGGTATGAGCTTCCATGTGCATGCACACTTCTTAAGATACTGAATGTCAGATTGTCAGCTCCTAGGGGCAGGGACCTTGGGGCTGGGTGCACTCAAAGTGGCACATGCTTCCTAGAAACCAATAAAAACAGGGGTAGTGTCGCTGTGCACTGAAAATCAAAATGCTCTTGCATAGATGTTCTGGGATCACTGAAACGCGCTGCTAATGAAGCAGCGGGGAGACGTGCCTTCTCCTTTGCAAGGCAATGGGGTTACCAGAGAGCCAGCCTGCCCAGGAAAATAATCACCCCAGGAAGCAGCACCCCCGTCCATTTCCTGGTTCTGCTGTGTGGGGACTCTGGGTTGCTTCCTCGACGAGGTCCCCACCTCCTTCCCACCCCCACCCCCCGCTCAGGCCGGGCCAGGCCACCTCGCTCCCCTCCTTCCTTTCGCGTCGCCAGCCTCACCTATTTTCTCCGCCTCCCTCCCCCATCCCACCCCCTGGAAACTTTTGCTTTTGGCCACCCGGGTCCTGCCGGAGGCCGAGGGATCCGGAGAGAAGCATGCGGTGGGGGATGGGGGGGCCTCTGGGAGGAGGATCTGGCCTGGGGGTGGGGAAGGCGCCCGGTGCCTCCTCCTCCCTCCCCCTCCCCCCCAGGCCTGGCAAAATCATTCACCTGGAGACCCGCCTCCTGCGCTTTCAACTGGCGCGGAGAGGATTAGGGAGATTTTGGGCTGGGGGTTGGGAGGGGGGAGGGGGCGTGCTCGGCGCCGATCCCCTCCCCCGATAACCCCCCCCCTTACAACCAAGAAGGGAGGAGGGGCGCCCGACGGGACAGCAAGGGAGCCAGCGAGCCGCGGAGCGCAGCGCGCGGAGGGTTAACCCGCCCATGTAAACGTCGTCTGGGGCTTGTCAGTTTCCGATTCGAGACCCGGGAAAAAAAGGGGGAAAAGGCACGCCTGGCAGCGGGCGGGCACAGCAGCCTCGGCGGCAGCAGGAACCGCGGAGACCCCGACGGAAAGGAAGAGGAGGCGGGCGCCGAGGTGAGCGCCCTCGGGCGCAATGCTGGCGGGCGGGCTGGTGGGGAGCCCGAGCGGGGGGGGGGGATCGCGCACCCTGGGATCGGGGCCCTGGGAGAAGAGCTCCCGGGGGCTTTGTCCTCGTGGGGAGGGAAGAGGAAGCCGGGCACTGGGAGGCGCACCGACGGCCGCGATTCACTTGGGGAGCTCGCCCGGGGGTTGGTGAGGAGGGCGTGTGTGGCTTTGGAGAGGCACCGGAGCGCGGTGGGTCGCCCCCTCCTCGCTTCCTCGCCCCCTTCCTCGCTCCCCATGGAGTTTCCCAGCCGACGCTCGGCTGCCTCGACGGCGGCGCAACCCCCGGGACGAGGAAGAAGCGCGCGCGCCGGGGAAGGTGGGATGCGCAGCTGTTCCACGCCGCGCAGCGGTGCGCGCCGTTCCACGCCGGAGCTCCCTCCAGAGTAAAAGCGCGCAGGGCGGTAGCCTCGTCGAGTGTGTGTGTGGGGGAATGCCATCCCCTCGCAGGGGTACAGCCCATTCTCACAACAGCCCAGTGAGGTGGGTCCCCTCTTTTCTCCTTTTGCTGAAGGGGGACGGAGGTTTGAGTAGCCCAAAGCCCGGCCGTGACGTCGAGGCTGCGCCCCTTTCCAACTTAGTCCCATGGAATTTATGCGTTTTTTATAGGATCGCACTGCAGGACCCTCTTTCTGTCCTTTTGGGGTGGGCCACGCATTGCCTGCACTGACCCCCTTCTCCACTCAATGGGGGAACCGTGGGACCCCCCCCCCCCGGCCTGGCGTTTTTGCCCTCTGGGCTGCTCAGCCTCCCGCCCCTTTCCTTTGTCCCCCGAAGCGGATTCCCCTGCGGGGCTTCTAGGTGGGAAGTGGCTGGTTCAAAACAACATCAAAGAGCTTTGCAAAAAGCAACCCCCCCTCCGCCCCATATCTTTTCTTCCCCTCTCCATTGAGAAGCCCCCAAGTAGGGCTGAGTTGGTGTTCTGCCCCAGTTGAGGACCAAGTGAGCTCTCCAGAAACTATTTATCTTGACTTTTTACCCTTTCCAGAAGTTAAACATGTTTGATACCCAGTGGAAGTTTGAAGAGGAACTGACTCATTGTGGCAGAAGCCGGTAAAAGGGCCCTTCTGTCACAGGCAACAAATCAGTACATCAGCCTTCCCCAACCTGGTGCCCTCCAGATGTTTGGACTAAAGTTGTAGTCCAGAACATCTGGGGGCACCAGGTTGGCAAAGGCGGATGCACATCTTTAAGGAGACATAATAAGCCTCTTTGTTCTAGGTAAAAGGGTGTTTGTGTGTCTTCATATAGCATGTGAAATGATGGGATCGCACATTTACAGAGTGCCCAGCTTTTACATTTTATGCCAGCCTCCCCCAACTTGGCACCCTCCAGATGTTGTTTACCTATTTATGTACATTTTTTATTTATTTATATTTGTCAGGTTCCATCACACAGGAAAAAGGGTCTCAAAATGAGTTAGCAAGATATAACCCTATAAAGTGACCATGTTGGTTGTGGAGCTGATGGGATTTGTGGTTCAGCTGGAGGGCGCTAGCTTGGTGAAGGCGGCTTTTAAGCCATGCCACTGGCAATCCTCTGCAAGGGGAAAGTTCACAGAACGGTTAGAAGCCCACGTGCACAACCCATGTTTGCAATTTGAGATGGCTGCGATGTGGCCCATCTCCCCTTGAAGACACCTAGGTGGAATGCACGCCTTTGAGAATGGCTGATTCATTGAGAGTTCTTTAAATCATCCATTTACTGATGAATCTTACTGAGGTCTATGGAAATTTTCTGTGCAGAAAGTGTCTGAAGATTTCAGAATGAAGGTGTGTGTGTGTGTAACTCAGAAGATCATACTTGCATCGGTTGTTTACTAACTTTTCTGCAATGGACACATTGATGAGAGTTAGAATATAATCACTCTTTGGCTGATATTCTCAACAATACCGAAATGTGGATTTGTTAACTCTTGAAACCTTTGACCACATTCTTATTCACAGAAGCGGGGTGGCTACGTCCTACACCCACATATTGGTAAAGCTGCTGTACAATGCTAGTCTTTCTCAGAGTAGACCTATTGACGTTAATGGTTGTGAGCGACTCAAGCCCATTGATTTCAATGGATGGCATCCACCTCAACAATTCCACCAGGGAACCTTTTAGTCATCTACTTTACCCCCATGCCCCTAAATATGGGTTTCCCTGCAACTCTTTGGAGAAATTTTTAAGGTGGCTTGTTTGTGCTAGTGGAACTATTTGACTAGATACCACCCGCTGGGTCTACTCTAATTAAGTAAGTGGCTCCCAAGCCTTCTCAGGGCCACCTCCCCCTTAGTTGCAGAAGCTCATCCTCAGGGACCCCTGCCCCCCAAAAGCATTATTCAAAATAGTGATTTGCACCACCTAAGAAATATAGCAACCCAATAAAATTCAAAACCATTAATTGCACATTTATTCCAACTCCAATTAGAACTAGTCTGTTTAATTTAACTCAACAAAACTGATCACCTTGATCCAGAGATACCAGCTTTTAAAAGCCTGAGAGTGATCGACACCTCCAGCACTTACCCCCCTTCAGTGCCTGCCTCTTGCCTTTTAGCACCCCCCCCCCCCCCGCAGATAATCTCACAGCCCCCATCTTACGACTGCCTGCCTTGGGAACCACTGACTTAGCCTGATATTACAACCCACATACTTTGCCTATCTTTTGGGCATTATTTACACAACTCTCCATCCATCTGAGACTTTTCCATTGCTGCTATTCTGTGACCAGAGGACAAACAGTTGCGGAATACTCAAACAGGGCAAGGCTGCAGCGGCTGGTCCAAGCAGCTACCATCTTGCTTAAGAGAGCTTGCCACTGCGGCTGGGCTTTACCTTTGCAGGCCAGGTGGTTAAGGCTGCTGCGAATGTCCCTGGGTCTCTCTCCTCTATATGCTGGGGGATTGACAGCCGCACCTGGGAAATGGTGGTGCCTGACGTGATGTGAGAACGCATGAAAGCCTTGCCCGCCAGCGGCGCATTCACGCATGCCGCTTTCGGTGTTGTGAAGCAGCCTGCTTGTGCCGCAGCGATTCCTCGCTGGGTTGTGGTGTTTTAAACTCCATAGCTGCAAAATCTGGAAAAAAAGGAGTGTGTTGGCACTTGCAAGGGCTAGCACCACCTGGGGGCGTCGCTTTGGACAAAGAGATGTGCAATGCATGCGCCATGTTGTGACTCCAGGGTTGCAATCCCCCCTGGAAATGCATGTCTGAATTGGGTTATAAGCCCACCAGGACCTTTCTAACGCTCAGAGAAGTCTGGGTGCCGTGTGTGCATTGGAGACCTCCCCCTTCCTTATCTTCTCAGCCAGGTTGCACTGTTTGTCCAGGCCGATGTGGCCTTGTCCATGCGGGAGGCCCAAGACAATTGCCCTCTCCTTACAAAGGGCCAGGCGGGATTGGTCTTGAGGCTAGATAGCCCTTCTAATGGGCCTGCAAGCTATCAACACCCATTTTACCTGAAAATCTGGCTCTGGGTGGTTGTTCTGTGTATGTTTTCTGTGCATCAACAGCCGGAAGTAGCAATACTTCTGAATACCAGCTGCTGGAAGCCGCTGCAGGGGAGAGGGCCGCTCTTGTGTTCGAATCCTGCCTCTGGGCTTAGCCACTGTGAGAAAAGGTTGCTGGACTAGATGGGCCATTAGCCTGATCCAGCAGGCTGCTCTTAAAGGTAAAGGGACCCCTGACAGTTAAGTCCAGTTGCGAACGACTCTGGGGTTGCGGCACTCATCTCGCTTTATTGGCCAAGGGAGCCGGCGTACAGCTTCCAGGTCATGTGGCCAGCGTGATTAAGCCGCTTCTGGCAAACCAGAGCAGAGCACGGAAACGCCATTTACCTTCCCGCCAGAGCGGTACCTATTTATCTACAGTGGTACCCCAGGTTACAGATGCTTCAGGTTATAGACTCCTCGCGGGTGGCGCTGTGGGTTAAAGCACGGAACCTAGGACTTGCCGATCAGAAGGTCTGTGGTTCGAATCCCCGTGACGGGGTGAGCTCCCGTTGCTCAGTCCCAGCTCCTGCCAACCTAGCAGTTCGAATGCATGTCAAAGTGCAAGTAGATAAATAGGTACTGCGCTGGCGGGAAGGTAAACGGCATTTCCGTGCACTGCTCTGGTTCGCCAGAAGTGGCTTAGTCATGCTGGCCACATGACCCGGAAGCTGTACGCCGGTTTCCTCGGCCAAGAAAGCGAGATGAGCGCCGCAACCCCAGAGCCGGCCACAACTGGACCTAATGGTCAAGGGTCCCTTTACCATTACTTTAACCCAGAAATAGTACCTCAGGTCAAGAACTTTGCTTCAGGATGGGAACAGAAATCGTGCGGCGGCGGCAGGAGGCCCCATTAGCTAAAGTGGTACCTCAGGCTAACAACAGTTTCAGGTTAAGAATGGACCTCCAGAACGAATTAAGTTCTTAACCCAAGGTACCACTGTACTTGCACTTTGGCGTGCTTTCGAACTGCTAGGTTGGCAGGAACAGGGACCGAGCAACGGGAGCTCACCCCATGGCGGGGATTCAAACCGCCGATCTTCTGATCGGCAAGTCCTAGGCTCTGTGGTTTAGACCACAGCACTATGCGTACCTTTTATAAAAGGACTGGTTATGCCAACCTGGGTCTAAGCTGCTTGACTTAGATAGCATCTCCCATTCTTTGGGAGCAGAATGTGTGTCTTGAGCAGATATTAGCTGGTGGTTAGAGGCTGTGAGCCATTCCTGAGTTAGGGGAAGGAAGGGGAGACGGGAGTTCTCCAAACGCTCAGTTATAAAACAGAAGTTTCCTGGCGCTTGAGGCCTTCCGGTAATGATGTAATTAAAGAAAGAGGGTGAAGGAGGGAAGGTGGATAGGAATGGAGCCACATCCTCTGTTAGAGTGGCGAGAGGTGAGGCTCTGGGAAGTTGCTTGTCAGAGAAAGAGAGAGGGACAGAGATAGGGGGAGAGGTCTAGGAGAGGCAACTTTGCTTAGCCTTGCGGGCTGGAGGGCTACGCAAGATTGCAGCAGGGAGTTTAGAAAAAGGACTAATTTTCACTTTGCATTTCTGCACTGTGGGAATGGTCACGTAATGTAGAGCTCGGTCCCAGAGCCTGGTTCAAGCGCCAAGTCTCTGGCGGTGATTCAAACAACTTGACAACCATATGTCAGGAGTGCTCTGATGGTGTTTCCTGCTTGGCAGGGGGTTGGACTCGATGGCCCTTGTGGTCTCTTCCAACTCTATGATTCTATGAATTCACCCAAGATCTTTTATGAATTATTCCAAACCTTTTGCAAAGATATTTTGAGGATGCTGATATTGGAGTTTGACACCATTGCTGCTTCTTCCAGCAGTGAGTTCCACAGGTTGTTTGGCCACTGCGATGACCCAAATTCTTGACTGAACTGTCCTGCTTTGCCACAGTTGGAATGTTTAAGTCTCCGGAAGACACCTCAAAGCACAATGCTTTTCAATGGGGATGGCTAAGTTTCAAGACATTGTTTGATCTAAGAGTGGGATACAATTCTTCTTCTTCTTCTTCTTCTTCTTCTTCTTCTTCTTCTTCTTCTTCATCCTTCATCATAAGAACTCTTTTTTAATAGTCACCTGTCATTTTCATTTTACAATAAGGACAATGAATAATGATCCAAATACACATTTAATTTCAACTCCCCCCCTGCCCTTTCCACGGTTCACTTCATTATTTTCTTTTCTACTACATTTTCTAATTAATCCCTATCTTTTCATTTTCTCATTTTCTATATCTCCCTAGTTATTACTGCTGAATTTACTCTGTCACTGTTAACCTTTTAATATGCTTACAGTAATTTTCCAGAAGGGACGCGGGTGGTGCTGTGGTCTAAACCACAGAGCCTAGGGCTTGCTGATCAGAAGGTCGGCAGTTCGAATCCCCGCGATGGGGTGACCTCCCGTTGCTTGGTCCCTGCTCCTGCCAACCTAGCAGTTCGAAAGCAAAGTGCAAGTAGATAAATAGGTACCACTCTGGCGGGAATGTAAATGGCGTTTCCGTGCGCTGCTCTGGTTCGCCAGAAGTGGCTTAGTCATGCTGGCCACATGACCCGGAAGCTGTACGCTGGCTCCCTCGGCCAGTAAAGCGAGATGAGCGCCGCAACCCCAGAGTCGGCCATGACTGGACCTAATGGTCAGGGGTCCATTTACCTTTAATTTTCCAAATAATCTACAAAACATTTTCTATCTTCTTTAAATAGTTTTCCATCTTGATCTCTTATTCTATTTGTCATTCTTGCCATTTCTACATATTCTATCAGTTTCGTCTGCCATTCTTCCTTTGTTGATATTATACCCTCTTTCCACCTGGGAATATTCCATTTGAGCTGTTGTAGTTGCATACATAAAGAGGGATTTCTGTTATTTCAATACACTTTCATCTGTTAGACCTAGAAGAAAGGATTCTGGGCATTTAACAAATGATTTTTAAAACATTTTTTTCCAGTTCATTATATATCATCTCCCAGTGAGGCTTAACCTTTTTGCATGTCCACCACATATGATGAAATGTACCTTCTTTTTATTTACATTTCCGACAGATATTTGCTTCAGATTTGTAGATTTTTGCTAATTT
Source organism: Podarcis liolepis (assembly GCF_965112155.1). Classification (NCBI taxonomy): domain Eukaryota; kingdom Metazoa; phylum Chordata; class Lepidosauria; order Squamata; family Lacertidae; genus Podarcis; species Podarcis liolepis. Next base: position 3,028,832 of record NC_139559.1, on the reverse strand, counting down.
ACTTATACCACCTATAAATCATTTCCATGTAATTCTACCTTAGTGTGTAACATGCTGTAAATTTCAAATCCTTTCCCCATAGTTTCTCCCATGCAGACAACTCTTACATTATGACCTATATCGCTTGCCCAGTGAATCATCGCTGATTTTACCAGTTCATCTTTCATTTCCCATTCAGATAATAAGTTGTACATTTTGGACCTTCATCATAAGATCTCAGGGCGATTCATAGAATAAAAGATAAAAACACGAGGAAGTAACTAAAACAAAACTGGCAAAACAATAATACCCCGCTTCCCACAGGCACATATTAGAAGGCTGTAGAATATTAATCAGCCAAAGGCCTGGTTCAAGAGGAACATTTTTGTCTGGCACCTAAAAATATATAAGGAATGGTGCCAGGCAAACTTCCCTGGGGAGAGCATTCCACAAATGGACTTCTGCTCCTCTGTTGCAATGAGCATCATTTCAGCATCTCATTGACCCCTGTGGAAACAGAATGATAACGGTTGGAGGATGGATGGCGGCTAACAGATTGAGGTTGAATCCTGACAAGACAGAAGTACTGTTTTTGGGGGACAGGGAGCGGGTTGGTGTGGGGGATTCCCTGGTCCTGAATGGGGTAACTGTGCCCCTGAAGGACCAGGTGCGCAGCCTGGGAGTCATTTTGGACTCACAGCTGTCCATGGAGGCACAGGTCAATTCTGTGTCCAGGGCAGCTGTCTACCAGCTCCACCTGGTACGCAGGCTAAGACCCTACCTGCCCGCGAACTATCTCGCCAGAGTGGTGCATGCTCTAGTTATCTCCCGCTTGGACTACTGCAACGTGCTCTACGTGGGGCTACCTTTGAAGGTGACCCGGAAACTGCAATTAATCCAGAATGCGGCAGCTAGACTGGTGACTGGGAGTGGCCGCCGGGACCACATAACACCGGTTCTGAGAGATCTGCATTGGCTCCCAGTACGTTTCCGAGCACGATTCAAAGTGTTGGTGCTGACCTTTAAAGCTCTAAACAGCCTTGGTCCTGTATACCTGAAGGAGCGTCTCCACCCCCATCATTCAGCCCGGACACTGAGATCCAGCGCCGAGGGCCTTCTGGCGGTTCCCTCATTGCGAGAAGTGAGGCTACAGGGAACCAGACAGAGGGCCTTCTCGGTAGTGGCGACCGCCCTGTGGAACGCCCTCCCATCAGATGTCAAAGAGATAAATAATTACCTGACATTCAGAAGACACCTTAAGGCAGCCCTGTTCAGGGAAGTTTTTAATATGTAACACTGTACTGTTTTTAACACTGATTGGGAGCTGCCCAGAGTGGCTGGGGAAACTCAGCCAGATGGGCGGGGTATAAGTTGTTATTATTATTATTATTATTATTATTATTATTATTATTATTATTACATAAGAACCGTGTGTGGATCAGGCCCAAAGGCTCATCTGGTTGGCCACTGTGAGAACAAGATGATGGAGAAGATGAGCCATTTCCTGAACCAGCAGGATCCTCTTTTCATCTTAAGGCACCTGTGTTAATCTACAAAGCCCCAACCAACTTGGGACCAGGATGCCTTAGAGATGCCCAGCTCTGAGATACCTGAGTCAGGTATTTCATGTCTGCGTCCTCTTCTCACAGTGGCCGACCAAATGCCCCGCGGGCAACCAGCGACACTCTCCTGGCAGAGATTCGGCAGAGTCCTCTTCACCTTTGCCTTCCAAGGTTTCCTGAAAGATCTTTATATGCCACTGGGCTTATACAGCTGTTTAAACCAGTCGTTTTATGTTTTATGGCAGTAGCAATAAACGAGCTGGCGGCAGAGAAATGCTTTTATAAACAAATAAACAGACGTATTCTAGGAGGAGCAGCAGTTGCAGAGTGGAGATCCTCTGAAAGGAGGGCAAAGACTTGTGGCCTGCCTACACAAATGCTCTCAGCATCAAGGACGGGTCGGCAACGTGCGGCCCATGGGCCGGATGCGGCCTACAAAGACTTTTACTGGCCCACGAGCCGCCCCCAAACCAAGCCACTTGCTCAGCGAGTCTCCCAGCGCAGCGTGGCACAGGGACTCTCCGAGTGGTGCAGGAAATTGTGTCTGCACATACGCTGATACTGGAAATTGCATCTGCGCATGTCCAGACGCTGAAAAATGCTTCTGCGTAGGCATGATTTTTGGCGTCTGGGCATGCACAGAAGCAAATTCCAGCACCGCAGACATGCGCAGATGCCATTTCGGCGTCTGGGCATGTGCAGAAGCGATTTCTGGCACCACAGGCATGCGCAGACGCAATTTCTGGCATCACGCTGTGCCAGTCCGGCCCATGGACAATCTCTGTGGGAGTGATCCTGCCCATGGCCAGTAAACCTTGCAGACCCCTGATCAAGGAGGACCTCCTTTGCAGTCATGGCCAGCTGAGCAGAACATGCGTTCCTGAGATTCTCTCCCTTTTTCCTTTCCACAACCTCCATGTCACCCCTTCTTCGTGCGCCCCCCCAAACACAGTCTCTGGCCTGACTGTTTTCCTCTACCAACTCTCGCTTGCCCTCCTCCCCACCTCCTTGTCAAAAGAGTCTAAATTCTGTTGCAAAGCCTAGTTAATTTGGTTCCAGAACAAAGCATGCAAATTAAGAGGTGCATAATTGTTGCTGATTTGCACAATTTAATGAGACTGTAGCTGCTGAGGGTTGTTTTTAATTTAAAGTGCCTGGCCTTGTTTCTAGAGAAGGTCTCTGCCTATAATCCTTGGCAAGGGAGGAGAGGTTGGCGTGGGTTCAACTGCTGATGGTGATGGATATTGTGTGTGTGATGTTTGGGGATGAATTGAAACCCACCAAATTAATTCAGACATTAAGGCCAAAGCTGGGATTGTGCTGATTTCTGCCCCCTTGACAGATCGTTTTCTTCTGCTGGCTGTTTTCGGGGTGGGGTGGGGTGGGGGGACATATTAGGAATATATTTTTTGGGTGGGAGCACTGTGAACTCCATTCAGATCTGGTGCTCTTAAAGTAAATTCCTGGATTTTAGAATTTTCTTTAATTCTAAATGTATGTCTTTTGCAACAGTCTCTGGTTGGTGGATCCTAGTAAAAATCAAAGTAGATCCCGCAAGCCTTGCCTGTTCCTGGTCTGCGCAGATTAGCTGCACTTTAACCTGGGGGATCATATGGAAATCTCTCCTAGCTCTACCTTGAGAAGCCAGGGATCGGACCTGGGATCTTGTTGCCTGCAAGGAAAGAGTTCTAACCACAGAGCCACATCCTTTGTCTTTCCCATAAGCACTGTTAGTATGCGTGAAACTGGCCACTTTTTACTTTGAATGCCAGTTTCTAATAAATCAAGTTACTTTCATTTTTTGAAAAAACAAACAAACATGTAGATGTATTATTGATTTTTCAAGCAACAGCTCAACCAGATTTTGTTTGTGCACCAAAAATCCCCACCATTTTAACATTTTCAATTATTCTGAAAGTGGTAGCAAACTGAGGGTTTGCAGAAAACGCCATTCAGTAGCAGAAAGTGGTTCATTTTAGGGAACCACTGACATGATTTTATAACCCACATGGAGAATGCTAGTGGATTTTCTAAATACCATATTTTTCACTCTGTAAGACGCACCAGACCACAAGACGCACTTAGTTTTTGGAGGAGGAAAACAAGAAAAAAAATATTCTGAATCTCAGAAGCCAGAACAGCAAGAGGGATCTCTGCGCAGTGAAAGCAGCAATCCCTCTTGCTGTTCTGGCTTCTGTGATAGCTGCGCAGCCTGCATTTGCTCCATAAGACGCACACACATTTCCCCTTACTTTTTAGGAGGGAAAATGTGAGTCTTATAGAGCAAAAAATACGGTACGTTACAGGCATTTAAAATACCGAACTACTTCTAGAAGTGATCCGTGCACCCATTTTCCTGCTGGACTGTGGTTCCAGCTGTCGGTACTGTTGAGCCCAATGCACCATGCGCCGCTACATCCCAGGAGCGGGCAGTGCTCTCCAGCTCTACCAAAAGGTAGATATTTGGAGAGGAATGTGGGGTGCTGGCCCCTTCCTGCGGTGAGGCCTTTCTTCCTCAGACAGACCTTGAACCTAGCCTCTGCAAGCTCCACAACTGAACAAATGCAGAATTGCTGCATGGGCAAAAAATGATCTGGGGGCGCGTGGGGTGGATTCCTCCCCAGCCTCTTGTCTTGAGCAATGGCTTTTTTTGCCTCCCCACTTCCACCTACCCTCTGAAGACTGGAGCCTCTTTGGAATCTTAGGGGGGTGGGCAGGGAAAGGACTAGACCATGTGAAAAAGGAACATAATATTTTAGCTGCAGTTCATTCATTTCCAGCTTTGTATTCTTGCTATAAAAAAGTGCACCTAGACATTCCGTTGTTGTGCCCATAACCTCGGTTTAAGGTGCCCTTTGTTGTTGTTTAGTCGTTTAGTCGTGTCCGACTCTCTGTGACCCCCTGGACCAGAGCACGCCAGGCACTCCTGTCTTCCACTGCCTCCCGCAGTTTGGTCAGATTCATCTTCGTAGCTTCGAGAACACTGTCCAACCATCTCGTCCTCTGTCATCCCCTTCTCCTTGTGCCCTCCATCAGGGTCTTTTCCAGGGAGTCTTCTCTTCTCCTGAGGTGGCCAAAGTATTGGAGCCTCAGCTTCAGGATCTGTCCTTCCAGTGAGCACTCAGGGCTGATTTCCTTCAGAATGGAGAGGTTTGATCTTCTTGCAGTCCATGGGACTCTCAAGAGACTCCTCCAGCACCAGAATTCAAAAGCATCAATTCTAAAGGTGCCCTTTAGCTCCTGGTTTTCATCTCTCAGTCTCTTACTTAACACCAGAAGTTTTCTGGTGTCCCGGCCATTGCAGAAGCCCCCTTTCCCAAGATCTGGTCTCCGGCACTTATGCCTGCCATGCAGAGAGGCGGGTGGGAGGTGGGTGGGCAAGGCTTGGGCAACTGTCTTCCTCCTCCAACACCTGCACCCTCTCCCTTCGACTGGCACCTCCCTTGTTCCTCCGTTGGGGCCCCAATTAAACAAAATTCAGCCAGAACTTGCTAAATGGCAACCAATTATTTCTGCATCCGTTTGAAAGCAAAGAGAGGGGGCAGCTCTGCAAGGACAAAAGGCTGGGATTAACTCTGGAGAAAGGAGGCGGGTTAAGAAAGAGGCAGCAGCCCAGGTTGCTGGTGGGGGCAGCTGCTCCCTCCCCCCAAACCTAAGACCATGAGAACAGCCTGCTGAATCAGGCCAGTGGCCCATTTGGCCAGCATCCTGTTCTCACACGAGTTGACTGGATGCTCCCAATGGGAAGCCCGCAAGCAAGCTTCGGCTGGTGAGGGCGGGATATAAATTTTATTATTTTATTGTTTTTATTATGAGCTCAACAGAGACTTTCCGCCTCCTGTGGTTTCCAGCAACTGAGATTCACAAGCATTGCTGCCTCCCATGGTGGAACCAGAGCAGAAATATCCTGGCGAGGAGAAATCAATAAACCTCTCTGCCTCTCTTCCGTGAATTTGTCCAATCCTCGTATCTACGGGACCGCCTCTCCTGGTCTGCCCCGCAGAGGACCTTAAGGTCCATGAATAACCATAGTTTAGAGGTCCTGGGCCCTATCCTCCACCAGGGCCAGGGCCTTCTCAGTGATGGCTCCAACGTGGTGGAATGCTCTGTCCCAGGAGACCAGGGCCCTGCAGGATTTAACCTCCTTCCGTTGGGCCTGTAAGACAGAGCTATTCCGCCTGGCCTTTAATTTGAATTCAGCCTTTTATTTCCCCCTTCTCTTCCCTCCCCCTCCGCTTATATGAAGATTACCTGCTTTGGGATCCCACAGCTAATTCTCCCCTGGCCCAAGTAGGACCAATTCAGCCAGCTAGCCCTGGGGATTATCTAATGCTTATTAGATGGATTTCCCCTAAATTGATTTCTGAACTTTGAATGTTATTGTTATTCATGTTTTTATACTGTATTTTATGCTGCTTTTACAATGGTTTTAAATTTGTTCTTAGCCGCCCTGAGCCCGGTTTTGGAACCGGGAAGGGCGGGGTATAAATAAAAAATTATTATTATTTATTATTATTTTAAAGTTGGTGGCCCTCGCTGCCCCCTGTGGAAGCGAGCTCCATAACAGCCAGCTTCCATGATCCATCGCTCTTTGATAAAATCACTGACTATTCAAGCCAGGAGCTGAGTTGTAGTCCTTCCATGTGTTTCTCCCCTCACCACCCTAACTAAAAAAAAAGATAGTTAAGAGAACTGAGATCCCATCTCGGGATGACCTGATCCCGAAGGCAGCTGTCTGTATACTTTCTCCCCAGAGCGCCCCACATCTGTTTGTTCCTCTTCCCGTGTGATTCATTGATGGAGCCAGCCAAGTTTCAGGACTGCTCTCTGAGCCTGCACCTGTTCCAGGGTTTGGGGATGGGGTGGAGCAGGATACAATAGATTTCCATGAAAAGATAAAATGAGGACAATGCTATACACCCCTTCCAGTCAAAAGGTTGGTGCACACAGGTGTTATCGCTCTCAGGTGGGTGCCTGCACAAATCAAGCATCCCAGCCACAGCCGTGTTTTCCAGGGGAGTCAGTCCCCATGTTCGCCTAGCAGGTGCTGAGCGAAGAACTTGAGGGATGTGCGTGCATGTGTGAATTGGGCAATTTGGGTGTTGGGCAGGCCAGACCACCCCTCTACCTGCTGCCTTGTGTCTGTCATCTACACCTGAACTATTGGGCTAAGGCAGGGGTCAGCAAACTTTTTGAGCAGGGGGCCGGTCCACTGTCCCTCAGACCTTGTGGGGGGCCAGACTATATTTTGAAAAAAATAATAATGAACGAATTCCTATGCCCCACAACTAACTAACCCAGAGATGCATTTTAAATAAAAGCACACCTTCTACTCATGTAAAAACACCAGGCAGGCCCCACAAATAACCCAGAGATGAATTTTAAATAAAAGGGCACATTCTGCTCATGTAAAAACACACTGATTCCTGGACTGTCCGCGGGCCAGATTTAGAAGTCGATTGGGCCGCATCTGGCCCCTGGGCCTTAGTTTGCCTACCCATGGGCTAAGGCAACTGTTTCATTTTGGAATCTTTTAAGATAATATTTTGGTTTCCTGTTAATTATGTTGCTTTGAACGTATGCTTTATTTTTGACTTTCTTCTGCAGTGTTTTATTCTGGATAGTTTTATTTGATATTTTAATGTAGGTTGTACACCACTTTGAGGTGTTGTTCTTAAGCAGATAAAGCGGTATAGAAATGAAATTAATCATCGTGGTCTGAACTGAACCACAGAGTCCCTACCTGCAGCCTCCTCTGAAGCCATGTGCTTCAATTGCACTGCTTGCCTCAGGAGCAAAAGGCAGAGATTGCAGCAGAATTATCTGCTCTGCAAGGGAGGCTGACGGGAGGAATAAAATCTGAGCAGCAAATCATGCAGAGATACAGAGGGCAGCTCCTTTTCTAAACATAGTAGTCTTTCTTTAATTCTTTACATTTTTCATGGGACACACAATCCAGGGCTTTGTGTTTCCTCCCTTGGGGGAACAGCGCTTTGCACATGGTCAGGGGTAGTCTCTTCCTCAACCAGCACTTCACAGGTGATTTTGCTGAGCCTTGGAACTGAAAACTGAGTTGCGTCCTGGTCCTTGCATTCCAGACGAGGCGTCTCTCTCTGGAGGAAAGCCCCTTTGAGACGGTTTCTGGTCGTCTGCCTGATTTACAGGCGGGGTTGTGTGTAGCAGGGTGGGGTCCCACATGCCCAGGCAGCTTCCTCCCGCATTGTGTCCTGGGTCTGGGAGCAGATGTGCAGGATCAATGAGATTTCAGTAAGCAGCTGGCTGGCAGGTTTACTCTACCCAGGACACAACTGCCTGCTTCCTGCCTCCCCTTTGTTGCAGAGAGTGCAGAGCTCCAGAGATGAAGGTCAGAGCCGAACAGGCATTTGTGGGGAAATTCTGGCATTTGCAAGGATGCACACAACACGCAGAAATGGGAGGCATTCAATGTTGTTTGGTCGTATCCGACTCTTTGTGACCCCCTGGACCAGAGCACGCCAGACCCTCCTGTCTTCCACTGCCTCCCGCAGTTTGGTCAAACTCAGGTTTGTAGCTTTGAGAACACTGTCCCACCATCTCGTCCTCTGTCGTCCCCTTCTCTTTGTGCCCTCCATCTTTCCCAACATCAGGGTCTTTTCCAGGAGTCTTCTCTTCTCATGGGGTGGCCAAATTATTGGAGCCTCAGCTTCAGGATCTGTCCTTCCAGGGAGCACTGAGGGCTGATTTCCTTCAGAATGGAGAGGTTGGATCTTCTTGCAGTCCATGGGACTCTCAAGAGTCTCCTCCAGCACCAGAATTCAAAAGCATCCATTCTTCGACCATCAGCCTTCTTTATGGTCCAGCTCTCACTTCCATACATCACTACTGGGAAAACCATAGCTTTAACTAGACGGACCTTTGCCGGCAAGGTGATGTCTCTGCTTTTTAAGATGCTGTCTAGGTTTGTCATTGCTTTTCTCCCAAGAAGCAGGTGTCTTTTAATTTCGTGATTGCTGTCACCATCTGCAGTGATCATGGAGCCCAAGAAAGGAAAATCTCTCACTGCCTCCATTTCTTCCCCTTCTATTTGCCAGGAGGTGATGGGACCAGTGGCCATGATCTTTGTTTTTTTGATGTTGAGCTTCAGACCATATTTTGCGCTCTCCTCTTTCACCCTCATTAAAAGGTTCTTTAATTCCTCCTCACTTTCTGCCATCAAGGTTGTGTCATCTGCATATCTGAGGTTGTTGATATTTCTTCCCGCAATCTTAATTCCGGTTTGGGATTCATCCAGCCCAGCCTTTCACATGATGAATTCTGCATATAAGTTAAATAAGCAGGGAGACAATATACACATCCAATGAGGAAGACCAAAAAGGGGGAACCCGTATCAAGGCGCTGAATAAAGAGTGTTGCACTGTTTATTAATTTCCATCACATTTCTGCCAAAACAGGCTTTCCGCAGGGGCACTTATGTTTCCTTGTGGACAACAGAAAGCTTCTTTGAAAACACTGTAGGCAGAACTCCGGAGGACGCGCCCTGAAAAAGGCAAGAACGTGGGTGTTTCAAAATGGATTTTTTAAAATTGTCCACAAGGAAACACAAATCCCCCCCTAGGAAGGCCTGTCCTGGTTGAAGTGAGTTTGGCATTACAGTCATATCTCATGTTATGTCCGCTTCATGTTACATTCTTTCAGGTTACGTCCCGTGGCGACCTGGAAGTACTCGAAAGGGTTACTTCCGGGTTTCGCCACATGCGCAGAAGCGAAAACGACGTCACACATGTGCAGAAGCAGCGAATTGCTACCCGCGCATGCGCTTACGCGCCGCTGCGGTTTGCGCTCTTTTCATGTTGCGAACGGGCCTCCGGAATGGATCCCATTCGCAACCAGAGGTACCACTGGACTAAAAAGGGAGATATTCTCCCCCGTCCAGTTTCTTGAGATTGGTTCTTTCACCTTTTTTGTCATCTGTAAGGACAGAATGAGACACCCCCGATATGTTGGAATTTGGCGTCTCATGGGCCTGAAAGCTGCTGCAATCGGTTCTGGTGGTGTTTTTGTTTTTAAAGTGCACAAGAGTTTTGATCTGTCAGATGAGGTGGGAGAGGAAAGGAGCTAAAAGCATTAATACATGCAGCAAATGTAGTTAGACTGCGGAACTCCCTGCCACAACTTAAAGGTAAAGGTAAAGGTACCCCTGCCCGTACGGGCCAGTCATGTCCGACTCTAGGGTTGTGCGCTCATCTCACTTAAGAGGCCGGGAGCCAGCGCTGTCCGGAGACACTTCCGGGTCACGTGGCCAGCGTGACGAAGCTGCTCTGGCGAGCCAGCACCAGCGCAGCACACGGAAACGCCGTTTACCTTCCCGCTATAAAGCGGTACCTATTTATCTACTTGCACTTAGGGGTGCTTTCGAACTGCTAGGTGGGCAGAAGCTGGGACCGAAGACGGGAGCTCACCCCGCCACGGGGATTCGAACCGCCGACCATACGATCGGCAAGTCCTAGGCACTGAGGTTTTACCCACAGCGCCACCTTAGATGGCTATAAATGAGTACTGGAGAAAACAGCGGGGGAGGAGAGGGCTATGATGCTTACAGCCACAGTGGCTCTGCTCTGTTCCCACAGCTGGAAGCAGCAATGCTTTGAATCCCAGTTGCTGGAACCCACAGAAACAGAGAGGGCAGAAAGGGAGAGGGCTCTTGCATTCTTATTCTGTTTGTAGGCTTCTCTGGCCTGACCCAGCCAGCTCGACTTAATGTTCCTATGTGCTTAATGCTACAATCACAAACTGCCACTCCAAAAAGGCCATTGTCTCTGCTTGTTGTCATCTGTGCTTCACAGGGCATTCATTAAATAGAAGAATCACAGTGTTTTTCATGGCCCATCCCAGACTCAGGTTGGAGCCAAGCACCTGTTCCCAAACAGTGCATTGCTGGCTTTCGGAGAGTCTTCTTCCAACAGATCAGCCCTGGTGATGTTGGCCAATTCCACCCCCCCACGCCCCCAGCAAGTCTGCCGCAAGTTGTGCTAGATGCAGCCACACCAAACTCAAAATAAAAATAAAAATTTTATTTCTATCCCGCCCTCCCCAGCCAAAGCCGGGCTCAGAGCGGCTAACAACAGTAAAAATAACACAGTTTACATAAAATCACAATCAATTAATTGAAATACATTCTAAAATCAATTCATTTTAAAATCAATTCAGAGTCAAATTCATGGCAACCATTGGGCTAGAGTTCTGTGAGGATTACCAAAGGAGGGGGTCAGGCTGTGCCTTGGCCAAAGGCCTGGTGGAACAGCTCCATCTTGCAGGCCCTGCAGAAAGATGTCAAGTCCCGCAGGGCCCTAGTCTCTTGGGACAGAGCTTTCCACCAAGTTGAGGCCAGTACTGAAAAGGCCCTGGCTCTGGTTGAGGCCAGCCTAACCTCTCTGTGGCCTGGGACCTCCAAGATGTTTTTGTTTGAAGACCGTAAGGTCCTCCATGGGACATACCAGGAGAGGTGGTCCCGTAGGTACAAGGGTCCTAGGTCGTATAGGGCTTTAAAGGTTAAAACCAGCACCTTAAACCTGATTCAGCCACACCAAACTCATGCTGTGCACATGCTGGTGTGGTGGCGATTTCTTTTTGTGACTAATCAAGAGACTGTATAGCAGGAGTGTGGAAGCTGTGGCCCTTCAGGTGTCCACAGAAGCATCGAATTGTAGGGTTGAAGGGTCCCCGGAGGCATCTAGTCCAACCCCTTGCAGTGTAGGGATCTCAACTTGCAAACTGATTTTTTTCCGGAAGCAAGTAACCTGGAAATAAGTGCTGAAATGGCTCTGTTCCACTCTTGTTTTCGGAAGTGGATTTTATGATGCTCAAAAGCCCACGTATAATGCAGAAATAAACTGTGTGGATGCCCCTGGCGCAATGGGCTTGCTTCGCAAGACGAAAAAACCGCTAGACGAAGAGAATCACAGAACGGATTCTTTTCGTCTTGCGAGGCACCACTGTAAAAATAAAAAGCATTAGGTTCAGAAAATATACCAATATGGTATGTGTGTATGTCACATTTGGAGAAAGAATGAGGAATTTGTGAAAATGAGTGACGGAAGACCCAGCTGAATTACTTCATAACCTTTTAAATATATTACTCGAAAACAAGAGTGGCTGACCTGAGGTAGTTGGAGGTCTGCTTCCCTCGGTCCCAGCCAGCATGCCAAGTGGTCAGAGACTTGGGTCTTTGTGAGGCAGCGCACTACTTTATTAAGGGAACAGTCTGCAAGAAGTATTTTCCTGCTGCTGTTGGTTTCAGTCTGTTTTGCTTTGGTTCTGCTTATTTCGTAGTTTATATATCTTGCAAACGGATCTGGGATGTTACGAGGAGCGGTATAAAAATAAGATGATAAAACAAATAAAATGCAGTTAACCGTGAGGTCCAGAAACATCTGGATGGGGCAACATCACCAGCGCTGAAGGTTCAGTGGCTGGGCCAGTCCAGTTAGTGCACTGCTGGGGGTTGGACTAGATGAGTCTTGGGGTGCCCTTCAAACTACAAGTTATCTCCCGCTTGGACTACTGCAATGCGCTCTATGTGGGGCTACCTTTGAAGGTGACCCGGAAACTACAACTAATCCAGAATGCGGCAGCTAGACTGGGGACTGGGAGCGGCCGCCGAGATCATATAACACCAGTCCTAAAAGACCTACATTGGTTCCCAGGACGTTTCTGAGCACAATTCAAAGTTTTGGTGCTGACCTTGAAAGCCCTAAACGGCCTCGGTCCAGTATACCTGAAGGAGCGTCTCCACCCCCATCGTTCTGCCAGGACACAGGTCCAGTGCTGAGGGCCTTCTGGCGGTTCCCTCCCTGCGAGAAGCAACATTACAGAGAACCAGGCAGGGGGCCTTATCGGTGGTGGCGCCCGCCCTGTGAAACACCCTCCCACCAGATGTCAAAGAGAAGAACAACTACCAGACTTTTAGAAGACATCTGAAGGCAGTCCTCTTTAGGGAAGCTTTTAATGTTTGATGGTTTATTGTGCTTTTAATTCTGTTGAGAGCTGCCCAGAGTGGCTGGGGAAACCCAGCCAGATGGGTGGGGTATAAGTAATACTATTATTATTACAATTCTGTGATGATGGGGAAGGGGTGCCACCCCACCTTTTGCCTTGGGCAACAACACACTTTAGGCCACCTAAATATTTGGGTGGTTCTTATTCAGTAATGTTGGGTGGGGGCTGTGGGAGGACAGTGTGGGATAGTGGTTATAGAGTGTCACACTGGGGAGAAACCCAGGTCCAGAGCCACTGGGTTTATTTATTTGCTAAATTTGTCAGTCACTTTATCCCAAAGCAACCTTCAAACAAACAAACAAACAAACAAACAAACAAACAGACTATAAGCACCACGTAGATACATTAAAACCAAGCAGTGGCGTAGCGTGGGTTGTCAGCACCCGGGGCAAGGCAAGTAATTTGCGCCCCCTAACCCGTGGATTTGCGCCCCCTAACCCTAACCCCCAGATGTTGTGCCCGGTACGGCGGCCCCCCCCTGCACCCCCCACGCTACGCCACTGAAACCAAGGGAAGAGGTATAGTCAGGTTGTGTAGCAAAAATAGTTGTTTTTGAACACCAATGACTTTTTTTTTACAGGTGATTTTACATTGAGAATGAGCCGTTGGCAACCCCCCCCCCCCTGTTTTGCCTATGATTACAGGTTTACCCTAGAAAAGCCTCAATTTAATTTTGGGGTTAGGTGATTTTCATTTATTCAGAAAAACGAACTGTGAATGCCAGCCTGTTTTGTACAAACAAGCTATAGGGACGACTAAAATAAACTGTGCACACGGTTTCATTTCTATAATGGCGAGACAATGCAATGCAATGTCCCGTGTTGAGCAGATGGGAGGTGAATGCCTGGTAGGTAATGAAAAGCAAACAAAGCAGTTATAAAGGGGTTCGGTGGATACAGAGGAAGATGCACATCAAAGGATTAAGCAGAGAAGCCTCGGTAGAGGAAGACTGAGAAAAGCCAGCCTGTGTTTTCTTATTCCTTATTCCTTTGTCTAGAAAGGGATTCTACTCTCCTCATGCCCAGATGCTGAAATATTTAGAACTGGGTGCAAATTTAATTGAAGTGATTTTTTTTAAAACTGGGGAATCTTTCCACAAGGCAATGCTATTCCATGGTTGCTTGTTCTTAACCCTGCGTCATTTAAATGCAACCAAAGGACTATCTTTCCCTGGAAATTGACTGTGCCTCTTCTCTAGGGGGCTGCAGTCTCCCTCACCCCCCCCCCCACAATTGTTTGGGTGACTCACATTTGGAAGAGTTGGTAAGCCCGGAACTAAATAAAAATGAAAACTGAATAATTGTGGTGTGTTTTGTTTTGTGTTTTACCAAATCGCCAAAGAAACAAGAAACATTTTCTGCTTTGTTGGTTTTGAAAAATGTACAACAGAAATGATCCATAAAGGTTGCTTTCGAAATAAAAATAAAAATTCATTCAATCCTTGGTTGATACAGTGGTGCCTCGCAAGACGAAAAGAATCCGTTCTGTGATTCTCTTCGTCTAGCGGTTTTTTCGTCTTGCGAAGAAAGCCCATTGACGGATTAGCGCTATTAGCCGCTTTTAGCGGCTTATCTGCTGATCGGATCAGCTGATAAGCGGCTTAGCGGCTTAGAAAAAGGGGGGGAAAGGAAAAAACCCCCACAGGAACTCGCAAGACATTGTCATCTTGCAAAGCAAGCCCATAGGAAAATCGTTTTGCGAAGCACCTCCAAAACGGAAAACTCTTTCGTCTAGCGAGTTTTCCGTCTTGCGAGGCATTCGTCTTGCGGGGCACCACTGTACTTGTTTTTTTATATCATTCTGAAATTCAATTTAACATGACCTCAATCTTATTGTGTTCCGAGTCGAATTCCTGAAATATGCACTTAACTTTGTTTTCAACCTATTATTTAACTTACCGGTTGTCAGGGGTTCAGGAGCAGAGGCGAGGGCAAGGGAGGAAACAGAGAGCGAAGGGGAGGAGGCAGAAGAAAAGATGAGTGATGACGACGACCCGAGATCTCCGAGTCTTTCCAGTGAATCAGAAGATTCACAGGAAGGGGCGCCAGTGGCCAGAGCAAGGGGGGAGCCTAGGGGGACACCCCAGGAAGAAGGGTCCAGAGGGGGCTCAGAGAGCAGCAGTTGGAAATCGGGACCAGCATCACCAACAGAACGCAGTGGAGAGGAAGGGCGCCAGGTATCGAGCTATGGCAGCTCGCAGCAGGAGGGAGGGGATGAGTCAGGAGTGGCCACACCTCCATCGGGGAGCGAAGAAACGGTCAGGCGGAAAGTGGAAGGTTGGGCGCGCGCGCCAAGTTCAAATGCACAGGAAGGTGGCGCAGTAAGCAGCCCGGAAAGGGAGCCAGGTCCTAAAGCCCGACGCAAGGAGACAGAAGGGTCCGGGGGGTCAGCGTCAGAAGCGTCCCGGAAGGAAGAGACCACGGGGGGCAGAGGGACCCAGAGAAGAACAGTCAGGCGGAAAAGGTGGAGTAAGGCTAGGATATTAAGTTGGTGTACAAGGGGCGGAGACTCAGACGGAGCTTCGCCGATCTAAGCATAAGACGTAGAGTTGCACGCAGCAGCTTGAGAATGGAAACTGTAACTCAATAAAGACTTTTACAAAGTGATCGCTGGCTAGCGTGATCCTCTGTGAGCTAGGATCTGGAAGCAGCTCTGACAGTAAGCTCCGTCTCCAATTGTGGGCATCTACGGCCTCGCGGAGAGGAGAGAAAGCGGGTGCCTACTAGCGAGCTCACGAACGGCAGACAATATGACGGCCGAACAGCAGATAGCGGAAGCAGTGACACGACTGAATGCCGAGGCACTTGCATCCAGGAAGAGAGAGGAGGACGCAGCTGCCGCCTACAGGGATCTCCAGGTCAGGTTGGAAATGCTTACGAAGCAAGGGCAACTGACACCCAAACCGGAGGGGATTGGGTTGGGGAGACGAACAGGCGGTCTGGTCTCTCACTTCGATGGGAATTTGCAACAGTACCCCAACTTTAGAGCAGATGTAATGTGTGCACTGCAACTGCTGAACAAAGACTTTAGAGATGAGCAAGAGAAGGTGGGATTCATCATGTCCCATTTGCATGGAGATGCTAAAGCATGGCTGCGCAATTTGTGGAGAGATAAGGATCCGGCGCTCCAAAATGCGGATGCCTTTATTAAAGCGATGGATGGGTGCTTTTTATCAAGCATAGACGTGGATCTTGCTCGGAAGGAGGTACATGGACTGAAGCAAGGGAGGGCCAGCGTAAGGCAGTACCATGCCCGCTTTTTCGCTTTGGTCAGTGCCCTGGAATGGGACAAAGATTCGGCTCCAGTCAGAGACCTGTTTTGGGAAGGATTGAACAGCGCGGTTAAAGATGAAATTGCGAGGGGGGAGAGACCCCGGACCACGCAGGAGATCGTTCAGAGGGCGCTGGCGGTGGGAGTGCGGCTGGAAGAACGTCCGTGGAGCAGGGACGAAGGGCGTGGAGGGCGCGAACCAGCCAGGGGCTACTCCTCCCTTCCCAGAGAAGCAGCGCGTGCGCAATCCACGCCTCCGCCAGGAGGAGGAGCGGAACCTATGGAGGTTGGAGCTGCAAGGGCTCAGTCAGCAACCAGAGCCCTAGCACCGGGAGCAGTGAAAGCGAAGCCTCCTAGAGGGAACAGGAAGTGTTACATCTGCGATAATCCCCAGCATATGGCGAAAGAGTGTCCCCAGCGGCTCCACAAGCACACTGCAGCCTCAGCAATGGTAACTGCAGCAACGCAGCAAGGAGAACCACAGCAGGGAAACGACGGAGTCTGGCTGGAGAAAGAGGCACTGGGGCCCAGCCAGACGTGTCAGTGAAGCAGTCCCCAGAGATTTTGCAGCCCATAGACCCCCTCCCGCCCAAACCAGTAGTGAGGCTCACCGCATCGCTCCAGCTGCCCAATGGAATCACCATGGACGTGCCAATCACCATTGACTCAGGAAGCAATGCGGACTTTATAGGGCAAAACTTTGTCGACCGGCACGCTATACAGTTGCTGCCTGCCACACTGCCCCTGCAGGTTGTCACGGTGGATGGCAGGGAGTTGCTCGGAGGGCAAGTGGTGAAGCAAACGCCACCACTGGTGATGCGACTTGGGAATCACAGGGAAGTCATCAGCTTCAACGTCACTCAACTATCGGACACGCCCATTGTATTGGGCATGAGTTGGCTGGACAAGCACAGCCCGACGCTGGCTTGGTACCAGAGGCAGCTGACCTTCGGCTCTTCCTATTGTGCTGAACACTGCATCCTGCCCCGGCAGGAAGGAGAGGAAGAGGAGTCACAGCTGTAGCTAGGCACGCTGCAAGCGGTTCCCCACAAGTACGCAGAATTTTTGGAGGTTTTCTGCGAGAAGGAGGCGGACAGGCTACCCCCCCACAGACCATATGACTGCAAAATTGACCTGCTGCCAGGGGCGGCGCTGCCCAAAGGGAAGCTGTATTCCATGTCTGAGGAAGAACTACAGGAACTCAAGGAGTTCATAGATCATAATTTGGAGCGCGGTTTCATCCGAGAGTCCAAGGCAGCGGGGGGCAGTCCTGTATTTGTTAAGAAGAAGGACACGCCCCAAAAAAGGCTTGTGGTGGACTTTCGCACCTTGAACAGTGTGACCAAGCCATCGGACTTCCCCATGCCCCGAATCGACGACCTCCTTGCAACGGTACGCAAGGGCCGCGTGTTCACCAAGTTGGACCTGCGAGGGGCGTACAACCTCATTCGCATGCGGGAAGGAGATGAGTGGAAGACAGCCATGTTCACGCCCCTAGGCACCTACGAATATAGAGTTATGCCTTTTGGACTGCAAAATGGCTCCCACTGTTTTCAAGCTTTCATGCATCACGTGTTAGCGGGGCTCCTCTACAAGACATGCGCCTGCTTCTTGGATGACATCCTGATCTTTTCGGAATCGCAGCAGGAGCATGACAGACATGTCAAGGAAGTGCTGAGCAGGCTACAGCAGCATAGGCTTTACGCCAAGCTGGAGAAGTGCCAGTTCGACGTGACGGAGGTGGATTTCCTGGGCTACAAGTTGTCTGACAAGGGGCTCGCCATGGACAGCGCCAAGGTTCGAGCAGTGTTGGATTGGAAAAGCCCACGCAACCGGAAGGAGGTCCAGCGGTTTGTCGGCTTTGCGAACTTCTATCGCAAGTTTATCAAGGGCTTTGCTATGCAAACAGCGGCCATCACGGACACGCTCAGCTCCAAGAAAAAGAAGTTCATCTGGACGGAGCAGGCGGAGCAGTCCTTTCAGGCACTCAAGCGTCTCTTCGCGTCGGAAGAGCAGCTACTGCATGTCAACCCCAGCAGGCCGATGAGGGTGGAGACAGACGCTTCGGACAGAGCCGTGGGAGCAGTCCTGCTGCAGAAAGACCCGCAGGGGGCTTGGAGGCCGGGAGCATTTTACTCCAGGAAGCTCAGCAAGTCTGAACAGAACTACACCATCTGGGACAGGGAGTTGCTGGCCATTCATGCAGCATTCAAGGCGTGGAGGCACTTCCTGATCGGCGCCAAGCACACGGTGCAGGTCTGCACGGACCACAAGAATCTGGAGCACTGGCGCACGGCGCAGTTCCTGAACCAGAGGCAGATACGTTGGGCTGAGTTCTTTGCGAACTTCGACTTCCGAATAGAGTATGTCCCGGGAGACACCAACGTCATGGCGGATGCCCTATCCCGTAAACCACAGTATCTGGAGGAGGCGACGCCAGCGGCCGCCATGCACATCTTCGCACCGACAGTGTGGGCGTGCGCTGCGGCAACAGTTGACCTGGATGCGGTGCGACGAGCGTTGCAGGATGACTCCTTCGCGCAAGCAAAGATGGCAGAGGTGCACAGGGGCACGGCAGCGACCGACGAGTTCCAGCTGCGAGATGGATTGCTCATCCGTAAAGGGGCCATCTACGTGCCGGGAGACGAACTTCGCGCCAAGGTACTGCAGCAGCTGCACGACGCGCCCACTGCCGGGCACTTTGGCAAGGAGAAGACGGTGGAATTAGTCGCCAGAGACTTCTGGTGGCCCGGAATGAGAGGGGAAGTCGCGGACTACGTGGCGAGGTGTGACACCTGCCAGAGGGCCAAACCAGTGCACAGACCGCCGGCTGGACTGCTGGAACCGCTGCAAACTCCGTTCGAACCATGGGAGAGAGTGGCCCTGGACTTTGTCACGGATCTGCCCAGCTCGAGGGGCAAGACGGCTGTGCTAGTGGTGGTGGACTTGTTCTCCAAGATGGCACATTTCATTCCGTGTGCGAAGGTGGCCACGGCGGAACAAACCGCCAAACTGTTCATAGATCACGTGTTCAAGGTTCACGGTCTGCCGCGGTCTATTCTGTCCGACCGGGGGCGACAGTTCATCTCGAACTTCTGGCAGAAGCTGATGGGCTTCCTGAACGTCAAGATCAACCTGGCTTCGGCTAGACACCCGCAGACCAACGGACAAGCGGAGCGGGTCAATGCCATCATGCAGCAGTACCTGAGGTGTTATGCGACTCAACAGCCTGCGACGTGGGTGGATTACCTGCCTCTCGCCGAGTTCGCCTACAACAACACGAAGCACGTGTCCACGGGGGTGACGCCGTTCTTCGCCAACAACGGAAGGCACCCCAGAACATTCCCGGGACTGGAAAGAATGGGAGAGGGGGAGCCGCAGACAGCAGATGCGTTCGCGTCGGAGTTGCAGGAGGTCCACGATCAGCTTCGGCGGCAACTGGAGCTGGCTAAGCACGCATACAAGGTACAAGCGGACAAACACAGGAGGGTTGGCGAAGAGATCCGTGTGGGCGACTGGGTATGGTTGGCAGCCCACGCAGTGCCGGCCAGGTCGTTAGCGAAGAAGAAACTAGGGCATAAACAACTGGGACCCTACCAAGTCGAAGAGCAGGTCAACCCGGTAGCCTTCAGGCTGACGCTTCCAGAAGGCTCCAGGATGCATCCGGTGTTCCACAGATCGGTGCTCACTCCCTACAAGACACCTCACAGGTTTCAGGAACCAGGAACGGTGCCGAGTCCGCTCCGAGAGGGAACCGAGCAAAGGGGAGTGCCACAGGAGGAGCCCATCAACGAAGTCACAGAAATTTTGGACTCGAGATGGGGGGAAGAGGGAGTAGAATACCTTCTCGCCAGAGAGGGCACCCTGGCCAGGGCCAACAGTTGGGTGCCGGGCTACGCTTTGGAGGAACCTCTGCTCAAAGAAGAGTTTCACGCCCTCTTCCCACACAGGCCCATGCCAGCAGACTTTTTCGACGATTGGCTTTTCACACCGACGCTTTCAGCCAGCACGTTCCGGGGGTTCGACTCGGATGAGGAACCGACAATGCACACACGTTCCCCGGAGGGGTCGACAGCGGGATCTGCATCAGAACCCTCGTATTGGTGGGACGATAGGCCAGAGGAACAGTGGCGCAGGAAGTGGCTGGAGGTTCCAAGTCGAGCCACGGACCCGGGAACGACTGAGGTGGAGACGGACGTGGACATGTACGGGGAGGATTTTGGGTTCGAGCACGGAGGCACAGAGATGGAGGCAGAGGTGACCGTTGTCGACGAGCGCAAGGAGGAAGAACCGGAAGTCTTCAATTGGAGGCCCGCCATGGGAAGCGAACTGTATCCGACATTCGTCCCCATGACACCGCAGCACCCAGCTCCCGCACCGGAAGGAGGGGAGGGGGGAAGGGGGGGCTTCGAGGGGGGGATGGATGTCAGGGGTTCAGGAGCAGAGGCGAGGGCAAGGGAGGAAACAGAGAGCGAAGGGGAGGAGGCAGAAGAAAAGATGAGTGATGACGACGACCCGAGATCTCTGAGTCTTTCCAGTGAATCAGAAGATTCACAGGAAGGGGCGCCAGTGGCCAGAGCAAGGGGGGAGCCTAGGGGGACACCCCAGGAAGAAGGGTCCAGAGGGGGCTCAGAGAGCAGCAGTTGGAAATCGGGACCAGCATCACCAACAGAACGCAGTGGAGAGGAAGGGCGCCAGGTATCAAGCTCTGGCAGCTCGCAGCAGGAGGGAGGGCATGAGTCAGGAGTGGCCACACCTCCATCGGGGAGCGAAGAAACGGTCAGGCGGAAAGTGGAAGGTTAGGCGCGCGCGCCAAGTTCAAATGCACAGGAAGGTGGCGCAGTAAGCAGCCCGGAAAGGGAGCCAGGTCCTAAAGCCCGACGCAAGGAGACAGAAGGGTCCGGGGGGTCAGCGTCAGAAGCGTCCCGGAAGGAAGAGACCCCGGGGGGCAGAGGGACCCAGAGAAGAACGGTCAGGCGGAAAAGGTGGAGTAAGGCTAGGGCATTTAGCTGGTGCACAGGGGGCGGAGACTCAGACGGAGCTTCGCCGGTCTAACCCATAAGACGTAGAGTTGCACGCAGCAGCTTGAGAATGGAAACTGTAACTCAATAAAGACTTTTACAAAGTGATCGCTGGCTAGCGTGATCCTCTGTGAGCTAGGATCTGGAAGCAGCTCTGACACCGGTACTTAAATATTTTTCAAGTTGTTCTATTTACAGACAGAAGCTTAATCAAGACCTACCAACGGACTGATATTTTGACAATGTTCTTTTACATAGACTCTGTATATATTCCACTCTCTGGCAGTTTTTTCCTCTGTAACGCCTCATAGCCTTGGTGATAGTCTCACCAATTCTACATAACCTCTTAGTTTATTTTGCCAGGGGCAAAGCACCACATTTCGGAAATCCCCCCTGCCTTTGAAATGCTGGTAATCTCCAGGCAAATCCAGGCGTTTGGCAGCCCTGTCTGAGGCTCCTGTGGCCACAGAGTTGTGTGGGACCCCCGCAGGTCATCTAGTCCAACTCCCTGCAGTGCAGGTATCTCAACTAAAGCACCTGTCCCTCCCATCCTGCAGGTTAACATGAAGAAGGAGAAGGTGGTCCAGTGGACGATGGACAGCGAGGAGGAGAACCTGGTCTTGGTCAATGGAAGCTGCGGTGACCCAGCCAAGGACAAGACCGAGCCTACCTTGAAAGTCAAAAGGAAGCAGAAGAATTCAGGTATACTTGGAAATCTGCCTCCTGTTCCCTCACGAGGCTGGTGGTTTGGCACCTCTTTGGCTGAGGAGGTGCAAAACAGTTTCTGATCGAGTTTCCCATGAAATGAGGCTGCTTTTTAATGTTTTAATCTTGTACAGTGGTGCCCCACAAGACGAATGCCTCGCAAGACGAAAAACTCGCTAGACGAAAGGGTTTTTCGGTTTTGCTAGACGAATTTCCCTATGGGCTTGCTTCGCAAGATGAAAACGTCTTGCCCTTTTTTCTTAAAGCCGCTTGAAGAGGCGCAGTTGCGACGGACTGTGCTTTGCAAGATGAAAAACATCGCAAGACGAAAAGACTCGCGGAACGAATTATTTTCGTCTTGCGAGGCACCACTGCATTTTAATCTTGTTTTTTAAGCAGTATTTCAATCAATTGTTTTTATATTTGGTGTTAGCTGCCCTGAGCCCAGTCTTGGGAGGGTGAGGTATAAATCATATTATTATGAGGAGCTCTGACCACCCCAGTATATATCCCAAGGGGACTGTGGAGCCAGGCTTGGTGCCAGCTGGTGGGCAGCAGTTGGGTCTTGGCTGAAGCTCCTGCGTCTCAGAAGGGCACTAAAACAGAGGGCATTGAAGCTGCTTTCGGGGTCTAGTGGGTTGCCAGCGGTGGTGTTGTGATGCCTAAGCCCATCACCAGGGCCGGGAGGTGCAAACCTGGGATCCTTGGATCTTGAATGTTTTCACACACTAATGCCACATCCTGTACTGTGGTGCTGTAGCCTTATGAGGCTTTGCCCTCGGGTGGGAAAAATATTGCGCCCGGGAAAGGGAAGTGGGAGTCAACAGACACTCAAGGAATAGTTTCGGAGAAAAGGCTTTTATTTCTACCATCCATGAACTGGTAGAAGGAGCAAGTGTGATAAGTCACAAAAAGCATGCACGAAGTTCACAGTCATGTGCACAAGCATATATACCCCTTTCCAGTTCCCTCCTCCCCCTTTTCTCCTCCCTCAGGAGTCCTGCCCCATGAGTTCCTCTGAGCATGAACAGAAAGCTGTCTTGGGACTGTTGGACTCTTGGCAGGAAAGGGGGAATGAGAGCTGAGGGGTCGAGGAGCCCTGGTGGTTCAGCAGGTCCAAGATGTTGCAACCCAATGAGATAAGATTCGTTTCTCAGGCCTGAGCATTCTTGGCAATGAGCCTTTAAAAGTAACATTTTGCCTATGCACAGCATCTTGTGAGAATAAGCAGAGAAAAGCTGTTTTGGATTTTTAGAAGACAAAAGAAGTTTTGGACAGTTTTGAGGCCTGGGGTGATTATTGAAGCCTGGGGTGATTTCAGACAGGATTTGGGTATCTTGTCCCTTCAGTACAAGATGAGAACAGAAATCGTGCTCCGGCGGCAGCGGGAGGCCCCATTAGCTAAAGTGGTGCTTCAGGTTAAGAACAGTTTCAGGTTAAGAACGGACCTCCGGAACGAATTAAGTATTTAACTCGAGGCACCACGGTATTAGGTGAGCAGGTTCTGGGGTGGGGGGTTCCCCTGTGGCTTGGCCCAAATGGGAGGAAGCTGAGTCGAGACCCCGTTTCCTCTTGTGCAGATGTCGATGAAGCAGAGAAAGTGCCGCGCAAGGCGAAGTGGAAGGAACCGGATGAGGAGGACCGCAAAGAAGGCCAGGAGGAGGTGAGATCTTTTTCCAAACCCTGAATGTCACATCACGTTTAGCAGTTGCTCGTAATACAAACCAGAGGCTCCCAAAATGTTTGTGGGTCACATGTCTTTTGGTTCCATAAACTCACCCCCTGTTCCCCCCAGTGGCGTAGCATGGGGGGTGCGGGGGGGCCGGCCACACCGGGCGCAACATCTGGGGGTTAGGGTTAGGGGGCGCAAATCCACAGGTTAGGGGGCGCAAATCCACGGGTTAGGGGGCACAAATCCACGGGTTAGGGGGCACAAATTACTTGCCTTGCCCCGGGTGCTGACAACCCACGCTACGCCACTGGTTCCCCCCCACCCTCCCTTATAAAAAGTGTAACTCAGAACAGCGGATTGCACAACCCAGTATAAGGAAAACAGTAGCACCATAAAATTAAGTAATCTGTAAAAAGTTCCCCTTCTTCTTTGAAGTCACAGTTGTCCTTGTCTCGCAATTTGCATGTCAATTTCGCCAGTTCTGCATAGTTCATCAATTTCTCTAGCCACTGTTCTTTTGTCGGGGTTTCCTCATTCTTCCATCCTTGTGCTATCAAGACCCTTGCCGCTCTTGTCGCATACATAAATAAATTCTTTGTTTCACTGGCAGGTCTTGTCCTACAATCCCTAACAAAAATGCTTCTGGGTTTTTTTTACAAATGTCATTTTAAACATTTTCTTCAATTCATTATATATCATTCCCCAGTTTTTTAAAAAATTTCTCTACATTCCCACCACATATGATAATAAAATTCAATGCAGTAACAATTAATTGCACATTCATTCGAAAGTCCATTAAAACTGTTCAGTTTACTGTATTTTTCGCCCTATGGGGCGAATGCAGGCTTTCGCTGAAGCCTAGAGAGCGAGGGGGGGTTGGTGCGCACTGACCCCTCTCGCTCTCCAGGCTTCAGGAAGCTATCCGCTAGCTGTGGGAGACCCAGCTCTCCCAGGGCTAGCGGAGAGCTTGCCTGCACCCAGAAGCTTGGGGCGCGCTGAGCTCCGCACACCCCAAGCTACGGGATTAGCGCAGCGCTCCTCTAGCCATGGCAGAGCCGCACGAAGTCGTGCGGCTCTCCCACGGCTAGCAGAGACCTTGCCGGCACCCAGAAGCTTGGGGCGCGCTGAGCTCCGTACGCCCCAAGCTTCGGGCTTAGCACAGCGCACCTGGGGGAAAAATAAATTTCCCCCCTTTATTTCCCCCCCAAAAAACTAGGTGCGTCCTATGGGGCGAAAAATATGGTAATTAATTAAACAAAACCGATGAGTTTGGACTTGCAGGGTTGGAAGGGACCATGAGGATCATCTAGTCTGACCCCTTGACTATCAAAGCGTGATAGTCATGGACACCTCCAATACCCCCTGCTGCCCCCTTGCCTCTTAGCACCCCCCCCAGCTTATCCCCACGTCCCCTTTGGGAACCAGTGGTATAAACTGTCGGGGGCAGCCATAACCAGCCGGGTGCCCCAATTCAAGGCCTGAGCTTAGCTGCCAACTTATCCCTTTTCTAAAGGGAAATTCCCTTATTCTGAATAGGATTCCTCGCAAGAAAAGGGAAAAGTTGATAGGTATGGGCCTGAGTGGGGCAGCAATGCTCTCCCTGCTTCCGATTTCCAGCCGCTTCAAAGACATGCTGATATGGAGGCTCAAGATAGACATTGCGGCTCATAGCCCTTGAAAGCTTTGCCTTCCACGAATCTGTTGAATCCTCTTTTCACGCTGTCTCAATCGGTGGCCATCGCTCTACCCCTGAATTTCCATCGCTGTGTCAGCTTTGATGGCAGGATCACGTCACCCCTTCCCCAGTGAAACGAGGGCAGGCTGTCACCTTCCTCTGTCCCGCCTGCCCCTGACAAACCCAGGCAGTGAGCCACACCAATCCTTTTCGATTCCCAGGTGCGGAGGCGCGGATCCGCTGGCTGGGAGAACAGTTTGCGGCAGAAACCCCCTCCTCGCATCGTCTTCCAGGCCGGACCCGTTGCGCAGGAGAAGAATGTGAAAGACGACGTGGAGAGCGTGGAGAGCTTCAAGGAGCGACACAAAATCAGGGTGAGGCTTGGGTTGCAGTGTCTTGTCTGTCTGTCTGTCTGTCTGTCTGTCTGTCTGTCTGTCTGTGGTGGATATTGTAGCCTGTCGACTGGCCCTTTCCAGGGAGGTAGTGGAGTTGGTCAACTTGTGATCTGGAAAATGACCCCTTTGCCAGCCCTCCTCATCTGCTGTTGCACCCCAGATTTCACCCCCTGATTTAGCAGATGGGGGAATCAAAGCTGGGCTGGCAGTCCTTTGAACTGCCAAATTGGGAGAAGTCTTTTTTTGTGTTTAAAATTTTTATTTTTTTACCAACAACCAAAACACAGTGAAACCCCCCAGGCGACTAATACATTGGGTATACATAATCAATAATGACATATTCAATCAACCATATGTACAATTTTATATATGCTAATACTCCTCCGTCCACAAGGTTTATTTAACTTTTAACATTTTAATTGCCCCAATAAAAAAATTCCTTCCAGTAGCACCTTAAAGACCAACTAAGTTAGTTCTTGGTATGAGCTTTCGTGTGCATGCACACTTCTTCAGATACACTGAAACAGAAGTTGCCAGATCCTTCTATATAATGAGAAGGTGGGGAGGGGTGTTACTCAGAAGGGTGGTGGGAATGGGAGATAGGCAGATAGCTGGGAGAGCCTGTTGACGACTCTTAACGACTGCAATAGGTCTTACAGGAAAAGGCAAGTGTCCTTCAGCTCTCTATATTGGACAAACAGGCCAAACCTTACGCCAAAGAATAAACGGACATAAATCTGACATCAAGAATCACAAAACAGAGAAACCAGTAGGAGAACACTTCAATCTCCCAGGACATTCTATACAAGATCTCAAAGTAGCTGTTTTACTACAAAGGAATTTCAGAAATAGACTGGAAAGAGAAGCTGCTGAATTAAAACTCATTACCAAACTTAAAACCATGAAAAGACCTGGGCTGAACAAAGACATTGGATTCTTATCTCACTATACATAACTAAACCATTTCTCACCTTCCCACCCCTTACCTTTTCCTGTAAGACCTATTACAGTCGTTAAGAGTCGTCAAGAGGCTCTCTCAGCTACCTGCCAATCTCCCATTCCCACCACCCTTCTGAGTAATACCCCTCCCCACCTTCTCACTATATAGAAGGATCTGGCAACTTCTGTTTCAGTGTATCTGAAGAAGTGTGCATGCACACGAAAGCTCATACCAAGAACTAACTTAGTTGGTCTTTAAGGTGCTACTGGAAGGAATTTTTTTATTTTGACTATGGCAGACCAACACGGCTACCTATCTACTACTATACATGACTAAACCATTTTTCACCTTCTCACCCCTTGCCTTTTCCTGTAAGACCTATTACAGTCGTTAAGAGTCGTCAACAGGCTCTCCCAGCTATCTGCCTATCTCCCATTCCCACCACCCTTCTGAGTAACACTCCTCCCCACCTTCTCACTATATAGAAGGATCTGGCAACTTCTGTTTCAGTGTATCTGAAGAAGTGTGCATGCACACGAAAGCTCATACCAAGAACTAACTTAGTTGGTCTTTAAGGTGCTACTGGAAGGAATTTTTTTATTTTGACTATGGCAGACCAACACGGCTACCTATCTACTAATTGCCCCAAATTGTTCAAACCCACCCAAATAATTCAATATCTTCTCAAACCAATCCTCCTCTTTCTCACTGCCCTTAAACCCCTTCATTCTGTGTATCTTCACAGTTAGATATTCTAAAATTATAATATTCAGTTTTTTTCCTCCATTGGTTCACCCTTAGCTCTTCTGCATTTTTCCAATTACTGGCTATAACTTGTCTGGCTGCAGTTACCATCAATTTTACCCTTTTACATTCCTCTTTTGTTTTTAACTCGGTGCTGCTCAGACTAATAAGAACAATTAATTTAGATATTCCCACCTTCCTACCCACAATTCCTGATATTTCTATACCAATCTGTTTCCAGAATTCATTAACTAACGGACAATCCCAAATTGGGAGAAGTCAGACCAGCCCATCCTCTTCCAACCCGGCTGGTATGTGTCTATCACAAACTAGTCCTCATGAGCAGGGAAGAGGGTTGGACACATCAGGTAGCTTTCAGCCATGCTTTCTGGACCATAATATGCACAGGTGATGCATTTCCTTGTGATGCTCCCCACCTTGTGAACATTGCAAGAGGAAATTGGGGGTTCAAGGACAGAGGCTCACACAAAATTCCCCATTGCTCAGGCTTTGTTTCATAACTCATTACTCAAGTCAAGTCAAGTAACCTTTATTTTTTATTTTTTAAATGATATTTATTAAAGTTTCAAAAAAGGTTACAAAAATAAGAAAAAGAAAAAAAGAAAAAATACAAAATACAGAAAAGTAAAAACACTTAAAAACAAATCAATCTTTCCATGTCTTGTCTTTCATTTACTTGTTTCCCTGACCTCCTCACACCTCCCTTTTTTGTATTCCAGTTCAGTTAGTTAATTCAGCAAATCCTTTCCCTCTTTGTTTTTATCCTAATCCTTTAACTTAATATATTGTAACTTTGGATTCTCACCTGTTAACAATCCATTTTTTTACATACTCCTTTGTAACATTGCTGCTAAAACCACTTAACTTCATTCTGACATCATTCTAACATTCATTAATTTTGCAGTATTTCTGTAAATAGTCTTTAAATTTCTTCCAATCTTCTTCCACCGACTCTTCTCCCTGGTCTCAGATTCTGTCAGTCATTTCCGCCAGTTCCATATAGTCCATCACCTTCATCTGCCATTCTTCCAGAGTGGGTAAATCTTGTGTCTTCCAGTACTTTGCAATAAGTATTCTTGCTGCTGTTGTAGCATACATAAAGAAAGTTCTATCCTTCTTTGGCACCAGTTGGCCAACCATGCCCAGGAGAAAGGCCTCTGGTTTCTTCAGAAAGGTATATTTAAATACCTTTTTCATTTCATTATAGATCATCTCCCAGAAAGCCTTAATCCTTGGGCACGTCCACCAAAGGTGAAAGAATGTGCCTTCAGTTTCTTTACATTTCCAACATTTATTATCGGGCAAATGATAGATTTTTGCAAGCTTGACTGGTGTCATGTACCACCTGTATATCATTTTCATAATATTCTCTCTTAAGGCATTACATGCCGTAAACTTCATACCTGTGGAAGTCAAGTAACCTTTATTGGCATCACATAAGAACGTTCAGAATACATTCAGAATAGATAGGCCAGTGCAATGTTGTCGCTACCCGAACGACACAGTCACCCGACAAAGGGCAGAAGAGGCGAGCAATCCGCGTCATCTCTGTGGGTTTCCAGCAAGGGCAGGATCCTGTGGCATGCTTCAGCGACAAAAAATCAAATAGAGGAACTTAGCTACTGTCTTGGTGAGCTCCTGGACTCTCCCCTGTAATAAGAAGCTCATAACTTCCGTCTCTGGTTTCCATGTTGGAGTACATAGATGCTCTAGAAATTGTTGGTGGACATCATCCTACATTTTACATTTAAGGGCCATGTGAGCTAGAGTTTCCACCAGGTGGGCATAGCATGGGCAGATACAGTGGTACCTCAGGTTAAGTACTTAATTTGTTCTGGAGATCCGTTCTTAACCTAAAACTGTTCTTAACCTGAAGCACCACTTTAGCTAATGGGGCCTCCTGCTGCTGCCGCGCCGCAAAGTTCTTAACCCGAGGTAATATTTCTGGGTTAGCAGAGTCTGTAACCTGAAGCGTATGTAACCTGAAACGTATGTAACCCGAGGTACCACTGTATAACTCATTACTGGACAGAGTCCAAGGTGTTTGCGAGAGCATTTCCATTAGGATAAGGTTACCAGATTTTTTTTTCAATGAATCCAGGGACACTTTTCAACTTCAATAGATTTTGTACAGGGACTGATTTGTAAATCTGGGGACCGTCCCTGGGAAACTGGGACGTCTGGTAACCTTACATTAGGACCCACACTATATGGCCAGATAGACGTCATCTTGGGGGTTCATCCTCTATCCAACCACCCCAGCACCCCACACTCTCATAAAACCACAGTCCTTAGAAACACTTACTCAACCCATTTTTTCTTTACTTCACATATTAGAACCTTCCTTGCACCTCACCCGGAGTTGTTTTTCCCCTTAGCATCTAGCCATCTGGTACCTCCTTAAATGGTTCTTACCAGTTTTTTTGGGGGGGGGCAGGCCTTTTTGCACATGTGTCACCGGTGCCTCATCGAAAACGAGCCTGGCAGAAATCCCGTGGCCTCATCCATCTCTTTTCTCAAGGAGCTCAGCTCTTTTCTTCCTCTCTACCAGTTTTCCAGGAGAATCTCTGCATTTGCCCAAGTGGACTACTCAGAGGAGAACTTTGTGCAGTCTGGCCAGAGCGGTGGCGGCAGCAATACTGGGGTACCAAATGGCTGCCTCTTGACAGGGACCCCGAGAGATGCAGAGGAATACCAGGTGGGGTCGCTTTTGCCTGGTGGGGAGGGGGCTGTCGTGGCTACCTGGCTGAAGCTTAGCAAGGGGGTGGGCAGCTCTGAAACCCAGGGGGGTCAGAAGAAGGGATTGCATTCTGGAGCAGCACACATGGATTATTTGGGGGGAAAGATTACAGTATAATGACTAAAACCCCACCTGCGTCTTTATGTTCATTTATGCATTGCATTAATCATAGAATTGATCACCTTGCCAACAAAGGTCCATATAGTTAAAGCCATGGTTTTCCCGGTAGTGATGTATGGAAGTGAGAGCTGGACCATAAAGAAGGCTGATCGCCGAAGAATGGATGCTTTTGAATTATGGTGCTGGAGGAGACTCTGGAGAGTCCCATGGACTGCAAGAAGATCAGACCTCTCCATTCTGATGGAAATCAGCCCTGAGTGCTCACGGGAAGGACAGATCCTGAAGCTGAGGCTCCAAGACTTTGGCCACCTCATGAGAAGAGAAGACTCCCTGGGAAAGACCCTGATGTTGGGAAAGATGGAGGGCACAAGGAGAAGGGGACGACGGAGGACGAGATGGTTGGACAGTGTTCTCGAAGCTACCAGCATGAGTTTGACCAAACTGCAGGAGGCAGTGGAAGACAGGAGTGCCTGGCGTGCTCTGGTCCAGGGGGTCACAAAGAGGCGGACACGACTAAACAACAACAACAAAATCATAGAATTGGAGATGTCCCACTTTTTCCCTCCATGGAGATGAAAGCGGTTTATGTTGCTCTGTAGCTCAACCCCCACAACAACTCTGTGGGGTAGGCTAGGCTGAGAGGGAGCGACTGGCCCCCAAAAATCACACAGTGAGCTTCACGTTTGTCGAGTGGGGATTCGAACCCTGGTCTCTCCTTGGTTCTAGCCTAGAACCACCGCACCACCATGACCTCTTTTTTGGAGTCTCCTGGTCCTGGTTTTGGGGTAAAGCATTGCAGATGGATTTCGCTTATGTGACTATTTTTTAATTAATTAATTAATTTTATTGATTGATTGATTGATTGATTGAATTTATATACCACCCTATACTACTACTACTACTAATAATAATAATAATAATAATAATAATATCTTTATTGTCATTGCCCCCTCTCGGGGACAACGAAATTACTTGGCTGCTCCATCCACCCAGGTAGGGCACTCCACACAAAATCAAATCAACTATAAAAACACTAATTAAAACAATACAGTATAATACAGCAAGGAAGATTAGATGACTTTCAAAGTCCAGGCTTCCCATTCAGGGCCGAGATCGCTCTGGGGAAGAAGCTGTTCTTAAGACGGCTCGTTCTTGTCTTCATCGTCCTGTATCTCCGTCCCGACGGCAGGAGCTCGAAGAGACAGTGACCAGGATGCGATGGATCTTTTACTATGTCCAGTGCCTTCCTATGGCACCTTGTGGCATAAATCTGCTCTAAGGCGGAGAGTGGGCAGCCAACAATGCTCTCTGCTGCCTTAACAACCCTGCACAACCCCATCCTGTCCTGGGCAGTACAGCTTCCGTACCACACACATAAGCCATAAGTGAGCACGCTCTCAATGGCACAGTGATAGAAGGCAAGCAGCAGTTTCTGCGGAAGATGGTTTTTCCTTAGAATTCTCAAAAAGTACAGTCTCTGCTGCTTTTATTAAATGGATTTTGATCCCAGTCTCTAGCTCAGGGGTCTCCAAACTTTTGGGGGGCCAATGGGTCACACCTGGGATCTTGAGAGAGCGCATTGGGCGCCAGTCATAAAATGGCTGCCATGGGGGATGTGTCATTGCACAAAATGGCTGCCACGTCTGAAAACAGAGATAGACGTTTGGGCCTGTTGAAGCGGGTGACTAGTGGGAGCAGAAACTGAGCAGGGAGAGCAAAATGTCCATGGAGCCTTGTGGATTTATTGAATCCCACCAGTGGAGTCGCCGGCGGGCACAACGGTGGCTGTGCAAACTGTGCTGGAGACCCCCGCTGTTGCCCCAGTGCTCTCAGGGGTGGGTAACGGATTCAAAAGACGGCGGCAGCAAAGCAAAATGACTATAGGACAGCAGGTTAAATGTACAGCAGCCGGATTTCAAAAAGAGGAGCGTTTTGTTGGTTAAATGGTTTCAAATATGGTTTGGTACGCAGGCTGAGACCCTCCTTGCCAGCGGACTGTCTGGCCAGAGTGGTGCATGCTCTAGTTATCTCCCACTTGGACTACTGCCATGCGCTCTATGTGGGGCTACCTTTGAAGGTGACTCGGAAACTACAAGTAATCCAGAATATGGCAGACTGGTGACTGGGAGTGGCCGCCGAGACCACATAACACCAGTCCTGAAAGACCTACATTGGCTCCCAGTACGTTTCCGAGCACAATTCAAAGTGTTGGTGCTGACCTTGAAAGCCCTGAATGGCCTCAGCCCAGTAGACCTGAAGGAGCGTTTCCACCCCCATCGCTCAGCCTGGACACTGAGGTCCAGCTCCGAGGGCCTTCTGGCAGTTCCCTCCCTGCGAGAAGCCAAGTTACAGGGAACCAGGCAGAGGGCCTTCTCGGTGGTGGCACCCGCCCTGTGGAACGCCCTCCCACGAGATGTCAAAGAGATAAACAACTACCTGACATTTAGAAGACATCTGAAGGCAGCCTGTTCAGGGAAGTTTTGAACGTGTGACATTTTAATGTATTTTTAATCTTTATTGGAAGCCCCCCAGAGTGGCTGGGGAAACCCAGCCAGATGGGCGGGGTGCAAAAAATAAACTATATTATTATTATTATTATTATTATTATTATTATTATTATTATTATTACTGTTGGTGACCCTGGGGGCTTCATGGAGCCACTGATTCAAGAGCCACTGACAGGCCACGGGGGCTCCCTGAAAACTCCCCGTTAGCACCCCATTTCTTTCCACTTGCTTACCTTCAATCTTATTTGTTTTTTTCCAGGACAGCAAGGGTTTTCAAATCGGCGAGCTCGTCTGGGGGAAGATCAAGGGCTTTGCTTGGTGGCCCGCCATCATCGTCTCATGGAGGGCCACATTCAACCGCAAGGCGGCCCCTGGGATACGTTGGGTTCAGTGGTTTGGCGATGGAAAGTTTTCGGAGGTGAGGGGAAAGGAGGGGGAGGGCTGCCGATGGATGCTGGGGGCGGGGGGATTGGTATCTTGTCCTTGAGGTAAAATGAAGAATACACAAAGGAATTGCTTTCAGTGGGCACCAGGAAAACCACCTGCACTCATCCAGTATATATACGCGTGTCTCAGGGCAGCTAACAACCAATTTAAAACACTTTTATAAAAGCAGCATAAAATACGGTATAAAAACATTAATAACAATAAAATTCAAAAATCAGTTAGATTTTTATTCCACAGGGCTAGCTGGCTAAATTGATCCTACTTGGGCCAGCGAGAAGTCCAGGGGAGAATTAGCTGTGGGGTCTCAGAGCGGGTGATCTTCATAAAAAGGGGAGGGGGAGGGAAGGAAGGGGAATAAAAGATCAAATTAAAGGCCAGGCGGAATAGCTCTGTCTTACAGGCCTGACGGAAGGAGGTTAAATCTTGCAGGGCCCTGGTCTCCCTGGGACAGAGCATTCCACCAGGTCGGAGCCACCACTGAAAAGGCCCTGTAACTGCCTCCCAGCCCAGCATCCCCTCTCCCTCCTCTTGAGGAGTTTTGCAGGGGGCGGTGGGTGGGTGATGTTCCTCAAAGCAACCCCGTGGCCCTGTCCTGATCGCGGGGGAAGCCCTCTTGTTCCCGTGGCTGAGCTTTGCCGTTTCCACCGCAGGTCTCGGTAGACAAGCTGGTGGGGCTGTTGGCGTTCCAGGAGCATTTCAACTCCACCACGTTCCACAAGTTGGTTTCGTACCGGCAAGCCATCCTTCACGTCTTGGAGGTAAGGGGCAGGCAGGCTAACGGGGCCTGGCGCGAGGAGGGAGCCGCGGGAATAACCTTACAATACACCTTCTCAAGGAAAAAGTGGGAGGGTCCTGGTCTCCACCTTTCTTTAATGGACCTCCTGTCCGTCTTCTAAGGATGAGGGTAAAAGCATCCTGAAGGTCTGTGGTGTAGCTGTTATTCCTGAATTGCCTAGGGTGGGACTAGAACTGTGGTTCCCAACGTGGGGCACGCGCCCCACAGCGGGTCAATTTGATTTTTAAGGGGGGCAATTCGAGAATGAGTTATTCACAGTTAATGGCCTTTTAGGCTTCCTCCACGTGAATAGGAGCTCACTTTTTGAATAATAAGTACCGCTCCGGCGGGAAGGTAAACGGCATTTCCATGCGCTGCTCTGGTTCGTCAGAAGCGGCTTAGTCATGCTGGCTACATGACCCGGTAGCTGTACACCGGCTCCCTCGGCCAATAAAGCGAGATGAGCGCTGCAACCCCAGAGTCGGCCACAACTGGACCTAATGGTCAGGGGTCCCTCTACCTTTACAGTGTAGTTATAAGCAGTTTATTCAGCATACATCAGGACAAAGGGGAAAAAACCATGTCTTCTCCCTTTCATGTCCAAGCAAGAAGCATAAAGCAAAAGCTATATACAAATGGAAGTTCCCAGCAAGCTGTGCTGGAATGTAAACGGATACAGTGGTACCTTGGGTTACATACGCTTCAGGTTACAGACTCCGCTAACCCAGAAATAGTGCTTCAGGTTAAGAACTTTGCTTCTGGATGAGAACAGAAATCGTGCTCCGGTGGCTCGGTGGCAGCAGGAGGCCCCATTAGCTAAAGTGGAACAGTTTCAGGTTAAGAACGGACCTCTGGAACAAATTAAGTACTTAACCTGAGGTACCACTGTATGTGATATAGCACAGCTCCACACATCTGTTTAGGTGGAACGGAACATCAGTATCCTAACAGGAACAGCCCAGGACTTCCACACACACTGGCCAGGCTTGTGCCCTGAAGAGGCCACTTCAGTATTGCTGACACCCCCGGAGGTACACTCCATTGTCTCCCGAGACAGACGGATGCCGACCAATATTTTTGGGTAGCCTGGGCCCAGGGCATATGGGACTTTATAGGTCCTAACCTATACCAGGTAGGAGCTGCAAGAAGCCTTGCACATCCCGCTCTGCTGTGAAGTAGCCAGGGGCGGGAATTTAGGCAGCACAATCCAGGATGCCCACCTGCTCTGTGACACCTTCGTAAGGCCTTCTCCTCTTCCTCCTGGCAGGTGGCAAGCAGCCGAGCAGGCAAGTCGTTCTCGAGTGCTCCAGGGGATTCTCTCGAAGACAAGCTGAAGCCCATGGTGGAGTGGGCCATGAATGGCTTCAAGCCCACCGGAGGGAAAGGACTGAAGCCCCCCAAGACCTCAGGTAAGGAGCTGGCGGGGGGGGGGGCTTGGGCGAGGAAACCCAGCAAGGAGGGCAGTGGGAGCCCGGTCCCTCGGAGAGCTGTTATACATCTGCCCCTTTTCCCTTATGGGGTGTCCAAGAGCCCATATAGAGTCCTTACGTGGGTTCCCTATTGGTAGGAGAAAAGAACAGAGGCCAACCAGAGAATATTGAGAAGCAAAGCAGCTAGTAAGCCTGATCTTTATTGATCTGTTGCAACAGGGTCCTCACTCACCACCTCCAGATACATCATACCTACATCACAGAAAGGGTGGTCTACAGCAGAAATCTGAGTGCTTTGTTTACCTCCTGTCTGCCAGGTTACCTGTTTCATGGTCACTTGATTGGATTGCCTGGGGAGCCTGGCCAGTCTTTTGTAATGATAAATACTTAGTTCCTGAGCCAGGTCACAGGCTCACCCTATTCAAACACAGACATACCCTTAAGACGGGATTTGTGAAGGAAAAGATAATGGGGAGGCTTTTCCATTTTCCTTTGACCTTGCAGAGAAAACATTTGGTCATTTTGGGACAGTTTGGGAATCAAAAATGGTTTCAGGTCGGTCTTCCTGTGCTGATCTATGTACATGCTTGGTTGGTACATTTATTATATATCTAAGACCTTAAAATTCTTATCACATTGTGGCCTGCTGCCTACGCACAAATTCTCCTGATTTGTCCACAGTGCAGAATTATGGGGTTCGCAGCTTGAATATTTAACAGGGAACCTGACCGTCTGGTCTTCAGCATAGGCTTGCTTGTGCGGGACATTCCTACTAGCTTTCCCTGTGCAGAATGCAATCTTTGGAGAAGGCCTCTGTGGCTCCTTGTGGGGATGGCGAACCCCACAATCCAGGACCCCCAACCTGCCCACAAACCATTCCCCTTTCCCCTTTCTGCCTGCCAAAGGAGATGTCTGTCCCAACTAAAACCAGCTGTTCTTTCTCTGCAGACAGCAGTCTCCTCAGCCAGAAAAGCTCTGAAGAATCTGCCGCTCCCGAACTGCCTTCCCCTGAACCTGCCCCCCCAGCCAAGCGGCTCAAGACCAATGTCTGCAATGGGAGCAACAAGGAGCAGGCGGAGGAGAACCAGAGCAGAGGTAGGATTGGGGCCCGGATTGGGGTTGGGGTGTGTGGAGGGAGGGAGGGAGAGGCACCTGCAGAGGTACAATTTTATTGAAACAACAACAACCCTTGCTGCACATAATAAAAGTGTATAAGGCTAAAATCCCTGACATGCTAGTGTTCTATGTGCAGGGAGATATTTTTAAAAGAATTATTTCATAAATTTTATATATCACTTGATTGCAGAGAAACAAACGAACTCATAGTGGTTTACGAAAGGAATAAAACGAGTAAAAACAGCATTCAGATCATAATTACAATAAGTGATAAGCTGGAAGTAGATTAAAGCAGATGTCAGTGTTCTGCATATCTGGGTCGGAGTGTCTAAACGTGTCGAAATAGTACCATCCAGGTTCCTGCCTGATGTCAGTACGTGGGGATATGGAGTGTGTATGTGCCATTTAATCCGATAGAACATAGAAAGCTGGCTCTTCGTAGAACTCTGAAACTTCTAAGGAGGACAGTTTACCACCTGTGGGTTTGTTTCCTGGCCCCTCCGAGGGGAGGCACTCCACTCACTAACTCGTCGTTGCCTCTTTCTTTCCAGAGTCGATGGCTTCTGAAGTCAGGCACAACAAGAAGAGCTTGGAAGGTAAAGAGCATTTTCAGCATCAAAACCTGGCCTGATTCAGGCCCAGAGGACCACCCTTCGCCTGCAGATACTCCCTGTCAATAGACAGTGTTATGTACTGAAGTTCTCACCCTGGGCCAGCAGGGGGATACTGTAGATAGTCCAGGTCCACATATGCAAATAAGGAATTGAAAGTGATGTTCAGTGATTGGATAGTTATAGAAAATGGTTACTGTTGCGTTTCTAGTGGAGCTCTATATAAGCAGGCTGGCTGAACCCTTCGGTTCAGTTCTGTTCTGGCCTGTGAATAAACAAGAGCTGTTTGAAGAATCGCTATGTCATCTGATATGTTCAACTACAACTTAACAGACAGGGCAGATTTGAGACTCGCCCATGTAGTTGTGGATGTGTCAGTAGCAGATGGAAAGGAATAATATTCAGGTTGCTGATGCTGACCACACAGCGTAGGTAAACTGGAGGCAGGGATGGCCACCAACCTGGAAGACGTTAAAAGAGGGTTGGAGAAATTTATGGAAGAGGAAGGACCGTCCACCTTGAGCTGCCCATGAGAATAGGGTTGCCATATTTCAGAAAGCAAAGATCTGGACGCAAAGTTGTTGAGCTTTTTGTTTTTGAGCTACTTTTAAGCAAATTCGCCAGCATGGGATTTTCCAGGACATTTTTAGTGATTTCGGTCTGGACACTGTTACCCAGTGCCGTATTCTGGTTACGTCAGGGAAATTCCAGGCGTATGGCAACCCTACATGAAAAACAAGTCTAGAGTCGGAGCTTAGGGAGATGTCCTCTGTTCCAGGAACTCTTCCCATTGTGAGACTTTCGTGGGTGAGAGGAGTGAGTTTGGACGCTGGGTGAGAACCCGGAGGCTGAGTGGGATGGGTGAATTGATACTGGAAAATGAATTGATAATCTATTTATCTGCGTTACTAACTTTGTATCAATGCCATGTTGTTGAATGTAACTGTGTTTTGTAATATTTTATTTAGAATCATAGAACTGTGGAGTCGGAAGGGCTGCTGTTGCTACAGTTCTCTGCACTCTACTTAGAGATATTTTTAACATATTAAGCGGTATAGAAATCAATCAATCAATCAATCAATCAATGCCGCGTGAGACCATTGGCCTCTCTAGCTCATTGGTAGAATCTCTCCAGACTGAACGCTGGGACCATTTTGCCTTATGTCAGATGCACCCTAAGGAGTGCTTATTAAAACTCTACTGACCTGTCCTTCTCTCGTTGAACAGACAGCTGCTTGTCGTGTGGGAAGAAGAATCCAGTGACCACCCACCCCCTGTTCGAAGGCGGCCTCTGTGAGACTTGCCAGGTGAGCGTCCAGGTGATTTTTTTTTGGGGGGGGGGAGTTCCTCCAAACCGTTTCATGCAGAACCATTGCCCTACTTAACAACACGGGACCAGTTTCCCTGCGAGATCGCCTTACCCCACAGAAGCCGCTTCAATTTGCGGAACTGGCACTGTTCTACATCTGTAAGAAGTCATAGAGAAATGCAGGAATCTCAACTACAGCATCCATGACAGATGACCGTTTGACCTCTGCTTAAAAACTCCCAATGAAGGGGAGTCCACCACAGTTGAGGGGATTTCTGTTAGTTTCCTTCTCGCTTCGTTCTTAATTTGTGTATTTGTAAGAGCTGATCTCCACTGATACCCTAATAGCCATGAAATGTGATTGTTCTCTAAATGGATTTTCATTTTTATTGTCCTTTCCTGTAACAATCTTTCAATATAAATGGTGTCCTTGCAACATTCACATTATATAATCTGTTTTTATTTTGAAATAGAGGACGGTGCTGTATTGGAATTATAGGTGACAGTCCTGGAGCTAAAACTTTTGCCCGTTTTTTTTTACCATATTCTAAATCATGCGTGTGAACAGTGGTACCTTGGCTGTCAAACGGCTTGGCTCCTGAACAAATTGGTTCCCAAATGCCACAAACCCGGAAGTAAGCGTTCCGGTTTGTGAACACTTTTCAGAAGCCGTATGTCCGATGCGGTTTCCGCTTGAGTGCACGCCTTGGTTTTTGAATGGTTTCAGGAGTCAAACGGACTTCAGGAATGGATTAAGTTTGAGAACCACGGTACCACTGCATTGGGATTTGTAAACTTAACTCAATAATCAAAGCTTATTTTTCATTAAAGCTAATACCCTTATAGGATCACCATCAATTTCTATATTCTCCAGTGTTGACTACTGCATTCTCTTACTGGATGGCTGAGTTGGCTTGCTTCACAATAGCTACTTAAATTTGGTATGTCCCAACCGCCGAATAAATATTTTTTAATATGTGATTGGTCCAATTGAAATATTAACTTTTTTAAAAAAACAAACCCTGCCATTGTTTTAATTGTTTTCACTGTCCTTTTATTCTTTTTGTTAAACCGCTTTGAGTTTTTTTGTACAACCAAGCAGGATGTACATTTTGCTAAATAAAAAAATACTGCAGATGTCCCCAGCCTTGCCCCTTCCAGATGGTTCGGACTACAGTTCCCACCAGCCTCAGCTGTAGTCCGAAAAATGTGGACGGGGCCAGGCTGGGGGTGGCTGGCCTTCTCTGCGGCTTCTGATACTTAGTTTGGGGCTAGGGACACCCAGGAAATCGGAAACTGTTTAAATCTGCCACTTTTCCTTGCAGGTTCAGTTCCTAGAATTTTTCTACATGTACGATGAAGACGGGTACCAGGCTTACTGCAGCATTTGTTGCGCGGGGAATGAGCTGCTTCTCTGCGACAATGCCAACTGCTTCAGGTGAGAGACCTCACCTGTCTCAAGAATCTAAACTACAGCATCCATGACAGAACCCTTGGAACCAAACCCCTGAGCTAGCTGCGATTGTATTGCTGATCAGAAGGTCGGCGGTTCAAATCCCCGTGACGGGGTGAGCTCCCATTGCTCGGTCCCAGCTCCTGCCAACCTAGCAGTTTGAAAGCACACCAGTGCAAGTAGATAAATAGGTACTACTCCAGCGGGAAGGTAAACAATGTTTCCGTGCTCTCTGGTTTCTGTCATGGTGTTTTGTTGTGCCAGATACGGTTTAGTCCTGCTGGCCACATGACCTGGAAAAAGCTGTCTGGCTTGAAAGTGAGATGAGTGCTGCACCCCATAGCCGCCTTTGACTGGACTTAACTGTCCAGGGGTTCTTTACCTTTACTCCACCCGCATTGTTCTGCCGGGACGCTGAGGTCCAGTGCTGAGAAGCAAAGCTACAGGGAACCAGGCAGAGGTCCTTCTCAGTAGTGGCGCCCTCCCATCAGATGTCAAAGAGATAAACAACTATCTTACATTCAGAAGACATCTGAAGGCAGCCCTGTTCAGGGAAGTTTTTAGTGTGTGACATTTTAATGTATTTTTAATCTTTGTTGGAAGCCACCCAAAGTGGCTGGGGAAACCCAGCCAGATGGGCGGGGTACAAAAAATAAATTATTATTATTACTACTACTACTACTACTACTACTACTACTACTACTAATGCACACTATATGGAAGAAAATGCCTCAGATACCCCCTTTTTTGCTATACATGCAGAACCCTCCTTGTGCTTTATCTGGAGTTGTTTTTCTTTGTAGCATTCGGCCGTTAGGTTCTCCTTTAATTGGTTCCTTCCAGTTTTGTGGTCAGGCCGCACTCTTGCATAGTAATACCGGCTTTACTGATAATGCATTTTGCAGAATTTCTACCTCCTGGCCGTGGAGGAACAGAGGAGCTGCCCAGCCTTACGGACACCCCCCCCCCCGTTCCTCTTCCCTTGTTTTGTGCAGGTGCTTCTGTGTGGACTGCCTGAACCTGCTAGTGGGTCGCGGGGCGGCCGACGCAGCCAGGAAGGAGGACCCCTGGAGCTGCTACATGTGCCAGCCGCAAGAGCGTCACGGGATGCTTCAGAGGAGGGGCGACTGGAACACCCGCCTGAAGGAGTTCTTCACGGACGAGAAGGGGCTTGAATACGTAAGGAAACAGGGGTGTTGTTAAAGGGGGGCAGCGTAGCCCACCTGCCCTAAAGTAGAACTATAGAATTGTAGAGATGCTCTGATGTTCGGATCCAGCTTTTTGGCTTCCCGTTGAAACATTTGGCTGCTGCCTGTGAGAACAGGATGCCCTCCTCTTATACAAAAATCTCCAAATGGGTCCGAATTGCAATGTCTAAAACTCCTGGTAGAGGACGAGGATCTAGAGATCACGCTAAGGGTGGCCAAATTCTGTGTGACTTCCATAAAACTTAGGAAACAGGCTGTACACTTGCCAGAGTGGTGCATGCTCTAGTTATCTCACGCTTGGACTACTGCAACACGCTCTACGTGGGGCTACCTTTGAAGGTGACCCGGAAACTGCAATTAATCCAGAATGCAGCAGCCAGACTGGTGACTGGGAGTGGCCGCAGGGACCACATAACACCGGTTCTGAGAGATCTGCATTGGCTCCCAGTACGTTTCCGAGCACAATTCAAAGTGTTGGTGCTGACCTTTAAAGCCCTAAACGGCCTCGGTCCTGTATACCTGAAGGAGCGTCTCCACCCCCATCGTTCAGCCCGGACACTGAGATCCAGCGCCGAGGGCTTTCTGGCGGTTCCCTCATTGCAAGAAGTGAGGCTACAGGGAACCAGACAGAGGGCCTTCTCGGTAGTGGCGCCCGCCCTGTGGAACGCCCTCCCATCAGATGTCAAAGAGATAAATAATTACCTGACATTCAGAAGACATCTTAAGGCAGCCCTGTTCAGGGAAGTTTTTAATATGTAACGCTGTACTGTTTTTAACACGGATTGGGAGCCGCCCAGAGTAGCTGGGGAAACTCAGCCAGATGGGCGGGGTATAAATAATAAATTATTATTATTATTATTACTACTACCAAAATTATTAAGGTTTTAAATGAGAGTTTTAGGTTGTATTTTAGTGATCGAGATTTAATATATATTTTTAACCGCCGCTATATCTGAATTGTCTCTATTATACCCATTTGCAATTCAGTGTATTCCTGTTGCATTTTATGATTTTCCTGATATTGTAAGTGACCCAGAACTGGTCTGTGACCGTAATAATAAAATTCTATCCTGGGAACAGGATGCCGGACTAGATAGGTCATGGGCCTGATCCTGCAGGCTATTGTTACGCCACGTTCTTAGGTCCAGTTGGTGACGTGAAACTTGTGCATTTGATTTTCTTAATGGCTAGGATTCACACTTCTTGCATGTGGCAACCTTAGAAGAGGCTTCCTATATTTGCAATGAACTTAAGCAATGAACTTAAGCCAGTGGGAGAGATGGGCACCTGGCGGCTGGCGGTGCCATTTCTAATCTCTCTCCCCCCTTCTCTTCTCACAGGAGCCACCAAAAATCTACCCTGCCATCCCAGCAGCAAACAGGAGGCCAATCAGAGTGCTGTCTCTCTTTGATGGAATTGCAACAGGTGAGAGATCCCCTCAACAAACTCTGATGTCGGAGAATCACAGAATTATTTCTTGCCCCCTGCCCATATGACTGGGTTGCCCCAGCCACACAACAAAACGTCCAAAGGGCCACACACCAATATGCTAGAAGCTGGGTTCAAATCACAGGTTTGCTAGGGCAGTGAGTAGGTCGTTTAGCTGATGGGCAGATCCATCATTTACTTTGCCAATCTCACCATTTTGTTTCCCTACTGCTGGTTTAATAACGCATTATGAGTGTTAAAAGTAGGACGTCATGTGTCCATGCGGGACTAATCTATACTGGTGCCTTATAACGTTATAAATGCGTTATAAAAGTGTGACACTGGGGCGCTGTACATCAGTCAATGGAAAATTGCATTGAGAGCTTTACAACTCCTTTTTCATAGCGTTTTTTTTAGATCAGTGGAGATCCAGCCATAGTTATCAAAACCATTCCTTAAGGTTAAAAACCACGAGTGTATCTTCGCCCCTGGTCCCCTTGCGCAGAGAACGCCCTGGTGGTCCTGCGCTGGGCACAAGCTGTAGCGTAGTAATGGCACTGTGAAAAATGTTCGTTGATAACCCTTGAGAAAAAATGCCGCTCTGCCTTGCTAGGTCATAGTGAGGATGGACGAGAACAGCCATCATCACCGCTAAAGGACAGCTCATCCCACAGTGGTGGTCAAGCCTGTGCCCTCCTTCCTTAAGGCCAGTCTGGTTCATTTGACCCCATGTCTATCTCTGTCCACCTTCCTTCCCCTGTCCTGCATCTTCCAGGCTGTCCCATGACATTCGTGATTTGTTTTGGTCCCACCACCGATCTTTTGTTGGCAGTGTTGTTCCTCATCAAACGATGTTGCGCATGCATGACGTGTGTGTGTGTGTGTGTGTGTGTGTGTGTGAACAAAACGTGCACCGGGAAATTGTCATTCTCCATGCCACAGTAGCAGCCAGAGCATGCGCATCAACACTGCAGCTCCTGAGAGTCTCTTGTTTCTGTCGGGATGTGGACACCCTGCACATCTTGGCTCCCACAGTTGGAGCTGTTTGCCAGGAAATCACGAGAGATCTCAAGGGCCACCTCTCCCATCTCCTCACCCGTGGTGCTTTGACTCTTTAGGCTACCTCGTCCTGCGGGATCTTGGCATCCAGGTGGAGAAGTACGTCGCCTCTGAGATCTGCGAGGAGTCCATAGCTGTGGGAACTGTGCGGCACGAAGGGAACATCAAATACGTGCATGACGTCAGGAACATAACCAAGAAAAATGTAAGGAGATTCCCTGTGGTCTAGTTGGGGTTCTTGGCTGAGGCGGCTGGCTGGTTGTATTGGAAGCCGGGTCAAAATGTTTGTTATTATTTATTAAATTTATATACTGCCTTTCATAAAGAGACCATATGGTGGTCTACAACAGTGTTTCCCAACCTTTTTTGGGCAAAGGCACACTTGTTTCATGAAAAAAATCTCGAGGCACACCACCATTACAGCCCCGTGACGTCAGCGCGCAGCGTCACGCCGGGAGGGACATGAATTGCTAGCAAATTACATAATCACCTCCTTGAGGGCTGGCTCATCTTCTCCGAAGGCAGAACCCCATTAATTAACAGCACAGACTCACACCATAGCCAAGACGAGGGGGGAAAACCTCAGTCATGCACAGTCATGCACATATGGGGGCTAAATGAGGACGAAGACCGGGCAGAGAGCAGGGTTCAAATCACCCGACCTGGCCAGGACAATCCCTGGGTGCTCCCTTGGGCCACTCGCCTGACCCACCTCGCAGGGCTGTTGTTGCGAGGATAACACGGGGAGAACCACGCGCGCCCCTGGGAGCTCCTTGGAGGAGAAAGCGGGCGATGAATGCAATGCACGAAATATATGAGAGGCGACCAGGTTTTGCAGGTGAGGGCCCCCCGCCAGCCTCCGCTTCCAACACCCGGCGCAACGACACCGAAGTTTCCCCCGGGGCTTGGCTCGGGGAGCAGCGCTGCTCCCCCCCCCGGCTCCCCTTCGCCCTCCCGGCTCTCTCTGCCGCCCACTGGGGACCCCCCTCACCTGCCAAGTCCGGAGCGCCGGTGGAAGTTGCATGCATGCATGCAGGGCGCCGCGTTGCCATTGCATTGCGCTGCACTCCATGCAACGCCTGCACGCATGCATTGCCTTGCACGCCGCCAAGGGGTCTCCCCACGATCCGATGCGTCCCCTCCGGCGCGGATGCAGCATTGCAAAAATAAAAAAACCCCCGTCGCAGCCCTACCTGGGGGGCAGCCTCCGCCGCTCCGCCTCCGCGGGGATCCCCGGGCTCCATCCTGCCGCCCGATCTCCGCGGGGGCGCAGGCAGGCTGCGCGGGGTCTGCGCGGAAGAGCCCCTGCCCGCCCGGCCGCCGCCGCTGCGCTCATTCCATGGCCAGGAGAAGAGCGCTTCAAACAAAATGCCCGGCCCGCCAGGCCACGCTGGGAAACGTAGTTTGCGCACCCCGCGCGGGCGCGGAGCCCAAGGGCGAGGGGATTACGGATCCCGGCAGCCCCCGTGCCAGG
The DNA here is from genome assembly GCF_965112155.1 of Podarcis liolepis. NCBI lineage: Eukaryota > Metazoa > Chordata > Lepidosauria > Squamata > Lacertidae > Podarcis > Podarcis liolepis. Next base: position 2,984,137 of record NC_139559.1, on the reverse strand, counting down.
GACGGAGGGGGAGAGGCCAGGTGCAGGGATGGAGGGACGGGTGGGCGAGCGAGTGAGTGAGTGGCAGCCGCCAAGCCTTGGCCGAGAGCCAGGAAGGGCCTCCCCGGAGGAGGAGGAGGAGGAGGAGGAGGGAGGCACAGAGCGGGAGGGAGGGAGGGAACCCCAGGGGTCATCTAGTGACGGCGCCCCAATCGAAAATTTGACTTAAAAAAAAAATCTTTCAAATTTTTTAATTTTTCCCGCGGCACACCAGGCAACATCTCGCGGCACACTAGTGTGCCGCGGAACAGTGGTTGGGAAACACTGGTCTACAACATAAAACATCAAGTACATAATACAGCAAGACGAAATTAATCCGTTCCGCGAGTCTCTTCGTCTAGCGTTTTTTTCGTCTTGCGAAGCAACCCTATTAGTGGATTAGCGCTATTAGCGGTTTAGCGGCTATTAAAGGCTTAGCGGCTATTAAAGGCTTAGCGGATTAGCGGCTAAAAGGCTATTAGCGGCTTAGCGGCTTAGAAAAAGGGGGGGAAAGCGGAAAAAAATTGGAACACTTGCAAGATGTTTTCGTCTTGCCAAGCAAGCCCATAGGGAAAATCGTCTTGCAAAGCAGCTCAAAAATGGAAAACCCTTTCGTCTAGCGGGTTTTCCGTCTTGCGAGGCATTCGTCTTGCGGGGCACCACTGTATAATAATAGCACAAGGGGGGAAAAGACAAATACCTCCCCACTCCACTTTAAAAGGTCATCTTTTTTTAAATTCAGACATCTGAAGGCAGCCCTGTTTCGGGAAGCTTTTAATGTTTGATGTATTATAGTATTTTAATATTCTTTTGGAAGCCGCCCAGAGTGGCTGGGGAAGCCCAGCCAGATGGGTGGGGTATAAATAATAAATTATTATTATTATTATTATTATTATTATTAATTAGCCAAAGGTTTTGGAGAAGACAAATGCTTTTGCCTGACACCTAAAGATGTGTAACCAAGGTGCCAAGCAAACCTAATTGGGGAGAGCACCTCACAAATGGAGAGCCCTGCAGAAAAGGTCTGTTCCTGTACTGCCACCACCTGGACCTCACGCATAGCTGTCAAGGTTTTCCCTTTTTTAAGGGAAATTCCCTTATTCCGAATAGGATTCCTCGCAAGAAAAGGGAAAAGTTGACAGCTATGACCTCACGTGGATGAGACACACAAAGAAAAGCCTCAGATAATACATTTATTTATTGAAAAGAATTGATATAGTGCTTGATTGTGGTTTAAAAGATGTTTATTTTATTATAAATAACCACGGTGAGAAGAGGATGCTGGGCTCCTTTGGGCCTGATCCAGCTGTCTGACTCTTCTGGGGTCTTCTGCGATGTGGTCATTTTGTGCAGGGCCAGGTTTAGGTTTGATGAGGCCCTAAGCTCCTGAAGGTAATGGAGCCCTTTCTATGTCCAGCTGTCCTTTGTCAACAACAAATTGTCACTGTTTTTTCGTGTTGAATATATGCTATATGGTGATTTATGGACCTAGTAGGTATCTAAAGCCATTTGTACATCAAAGTAATTGTTGAACTGAAATACAATTAAGAAGTATATTAAAAGTGAAATAATTATTAAGCTCTAACATAAAATGATTGGGGGCCCATTACTTACATCATAGGAGCCTACACAACCCAAAACACTGTTGCTGTATGTAGGTTTTATTTTATTTGTTTTCTATCTTATATGTTGGAAATGCACACCCAGTTCCCGCCCCCTTTAATTTTTTTGGGGGGGGCCACAAGAGAGTGGGGCCCTAAGCTATAGATTGTTTAGCTTATACGTAAATCCGGCGCTGATTTTGTGAAGCCCCAGAAGCCTGGGATTTACAAACCGGACAGGCAACATGACTTTGCACTTGACCTTGCAAAACCCATTGCTCTGCTTGCCCGTTGCAGATTGACGAATGGGGCCCTTTTGACCTGGTGATTGGCGGAAGCCCCTGCAACGACCTCTCCATCGTGAACCCTGCCAGGAAGGGCCTGTATGGTAAGCAAGGATGGGGACTCTCAGCTTGGCTCCTCAACCCAGAAGTTTTTTTTTTTTTAATGTCCTACATTCCTTTGACCCACCCGTCTTCCTCCTTGCAGAGGGGACCGGACGACTCTTCTTTGAGTTCTACCACCTTCTCAATTACACGCGCCCCAAAGCCGGGGAGGAGCGCCCCTTCTTTTGGCTGTTTGAGAACGTCGTGGCCATGCGCATCAACGACAAGAGGGACATCTCTCGTTTCTTGGAGGTAAAGGCCCGGGGGTTCAGTTTCTTCCTCAAGGGCAAGAAGCTTATGAAAAACAAAAATCAAAAGGAGAAAATTAGAGGATGGCTGAGAACGCCCTTGACCTCTGCAAAATGTGTTTGCAATTATTTAGTTGAAGGCATGGATCCTGCTTTCGCATGGGTGGGTTCTAATAGGGGCAGACTAGAAGGTAGAACCGGGACGCGGGTGGCGCTGTGGGTTAAACCACAGAGCCTAGGACTTGCCGATCAGAAGGTCGGCGGTTCGAATCCCCGCGACGAAGTGAGCTCCCATTGCTCGGTCCCTGCTCCTGCCAACCTAGCAGTTCGAAAGCACATCAAAGTTGCAAGTAGATAAATAGGTACTGCTCCAGTGGGAAGGGAAACGGCGTTTCCGTGCGCTGCTCTGGTTCGCCAGAAGCAGCTCAGTCATGCTGGCCACATGACCTGGAAGCTGTGCGCCAGCTCTCTCGGCCAAGAAAGCGAGATGAGCGCCGCAACCCCAGAGTCGGTCACAACTGGCCCTAATGGTCAGGGGTCCCTTTACCTTAGAAGGTAGAACAAGGCATTTGGGGTGTTAAGTGAATGCCCATTAGCGGGATGCCCTGTTGTGTAAGGCCTTCCTGTGCCCGTGTTTCATCCAAATCCCTTTAAATGATCTTTGTTGTACTGTCCACCTCTTTTCCATTTCTCTTTTCATAATTGGTGCCCCTGCACTTAAGGACCTTGCTCAGCCCCTTTGCGGGGCCTCGCTCTGATGACCGTGCAGCGGACTGTTCACAATTGGCGTACAACCGATTCTAGGAACCCATCTACTGTATTTTTTCCGTGTATAAAGGTAAAGGGACCCCTGACCATTAGGTCCAGTCGTGGCCGACTCTGGGGTTGCGGTGCTCATCTCGCCCTTCATCCGAAGATCACAGGCCATTCCCAGCATAGTACTGGAATTAGTACTATTGTTGTCATCGCCGCTACTACAGTGGTGCCCCGCAAGACGAATGCCTCGCAAGACGGAAAACCCGCTAGACGAAAGGGTTTTCCGTTTTGGAGGTGCTTTGCAAAACGAATTTCCTATGGGCTTGCTTTGCAAGACGAAAAAGTCTTGCGAGTTCCTGCGGGGTTCCCCCCCCCCTTTTCCCAAGCCGCTAAGCTCCTTATCAGCTGATCCTAAGCCGCTAAGCCGCTTAACAGCTGATCCGCTAAGCCGCTTAACAGCTGATCCGCTAAGCCGCTAAACCGCTTATCAGCTGTTCCGCTAAGCCACTAATAGCGCTAAGCCGCTAATGGGCTTGCTTCACAAGACGAAAAAACCGCAAGACGAAGAGACTCTTTTCGTCTTGCGAGGCACCACTGTACTATCCTAAACATGGCAGCGCATGAGGCAGCCTGCAATTCATCTTTCTGACTTTTGGAGTTGCTTCTTTTCCCCAAGCTGCACCTAAGCCTTCTGTCAAAGGAACTGTGAATTAGTCCTTCTGCCACTTCATCTCTAACTGCCCTCCCTTTTTGTCTTCAGTGTAACCCCATTATGATTGATGCCGTCAAAGTCTCGGCTGCACACCGGGCCCGATACTTCTGGGGGAATCTTCCTGGGATGAACAGGTAATGTAGAAGCACCTCTAGGGGCCACGCCGTGGACCCGCGATCCCTTCCCAAGAGGCAGCAAAGTCAAGCTGCAATCCTTGGCCAAAGGGTACTCTGTTCTCATAGTGGCCAGCCAGTTGCCCCCAAGGGAAGCACACAAACAGGATTTGAACACAAGAGCAACTCTTTCCTCCTGTCGTTTCCAGCAACACGGATTCAGAAGCATTAGTGCCTCTGACCGTGGGAGCAGAACATCGCCAGCCTGGCTAGTAGCCGCCGATAGCCTTCTCCTCCTCCTCGAATTTGTCCAGTCCTCATTGAAAGCCATTTAATTTGGTGGCGATCACTGCCCCTTATGGGAGGGAGCTCCATAGTTTAAGTCTTGCACATAATAATAATAATAATAATAATAATAATAATAATATTTTTTATTTATACCCCGCCCTTCCCGGTTCAAAAACCGGGCTCAGGGCGGCTAACAACAAATTCAAAACACTTAATTGATGCAACAAAAAACAGCATAAAATACAGTATAAAACGTGAATAGCAATAAATTCAGAATTCAAAAATAAATTTAGGGGGGAAATCCATCCAATAAACATTAGATGATCCCCAGGGCTAGCTGGCTAAGTTAGTCCTATTTGGGCCACCGAGGAGACCAGGGGAGAATTAGATGTGGGATCCCAGAGCAGGTAATCTTCATAAAAAGGGGAGAGGGAGGGAAAGAAGGAAGGGGAATGAAAGATCAGGCTAAGTTCAAATAGAAAGCCAGGCAGAATAGCTCTGTTTTACAGGCCCTGCAGAGGGAGGTTAAATCCTGCAGGGCCCTGGTCTCATGGGACAGAGCATTCCACTAGGTCGGAGCCATCACTGAGAAGCCCCTGGCCCTGGTGGAGGATAATCTGACTTCCTTAGGGGCCAGGACCTCTAAACTATGATTATGGACCTTAAGGTCCTCTACGGGGGCAGATCAGGAGAGGCGGTCCCACAAATACGAGGGCCCTAAGCCACAAAGGGCTTTAAAGGTCAAAACCAGCACCTTGAACCTGACCCGATACTCCACTGGGAGCCAGTGCAGAAGGAATATTCCATCGCTCAGCTTCATCGGATGTCCACAAACTCCAGTGTGATGAGGGAGAAAAACATCCCTCTCCCAGGTTCCCCAAACCTGGGTCTTCAGCTGTATTTGGACTACAACTCCCATCATCCCTAGCTAGCAGGACCAGTGGTCAGGGATGATGGGAACTGTAGTCCAAAAAACAGCCAAAAACCCAAGTTTGGGAAATCCCGTATGCTATGCGTCATTTTATAAATTCTGCCCTGTTGCCTCTTACTTGCCTTTTCTGTAAACTAAAAAGTCCCAAATGCTGCAACCTTTGTAGTTGATTCGCTCCATGCCCTTGATCATTTCGGGAGCCCTCTCCTGAACCTTTCCAAACATTACAACAACCACAACATGCGCTCAGCAACAGATAGAGGGCCAAAGTTCCCCCACATTGCTCTAAAATGATGAGCTTGGAGGACAATGGGGCCGTGGCTTAGAGAGTAATTCGCTTTGTCTTTTCTTAGGCCCCTGGTAGCTTCGACGACGGATAAACTTGAACTTCAGGACTGCTTGGAGTATGGCAGAACAGCCAAGGTACTTTTGGTACTTTCCCCATTTCAAGTAGTTCCTCCATTCTTATTCGCCCCCCTCCATTCTTATGAAAGATCCAGGGGGGAAGAAAGGTAACGACAACCTTTGCCAACCCAGTGACCTCCAGATGTTGTTGGCCAACAACAGCTGGAAGGTCCAAGTTGGCAAAGGGCTGGGCTATGGAATGCCCCCTGGGTCTCTCGCCCTGCAAATCACGTCCCACGTTGCCTATATTATATCTCTAGTGGACCCTGGGGTGCTCCTCTTTCCTGCTGCCCTCCCCCCACTACCCACCCATGTGAGGCTCTTTATGCCGAACGAAACGGCGAGACACTCTCCCTTCTGTCTCTCCCCTTCTCTACTTGTGAGCAAGGGACCCAGACATTCCACAGATATGACAAAATGAAGCCCAAAATGGATCTCTGAGTTGGAGGGGGCGGATGCGCCACTAAGGGGACATTGTCCCCTCTGAGGAAGAGATGCAAAGACCCTCTTTCGCATTCCTGAGGGCCCGGCAGTGACCTCCCAGCGGCTGCTTTTCATCTGGATATTTTTAGCTGCCTTCTGGGCAAAATACCTCCCTACCTCCCCCCCCCCCGCCACTTGAAGGCATACCAGTGACATCTGAGCGCATTTCTGGCTGATGGATGAGAAGCCTAAAATCACTGGACAGAGCCAGCCTCGCTCCCTTCCTCTGCTGAACGGCATTAATACTACCACTTTCTGGAAACCTTCACACAGAGCACTTGTATTTTTGGGGTGTGTGTGGTCATTTGTAGGGATGCGGGTGGCGCTGTGGGTTAAACCACAGAGCCTTGGACTTGCCGATCAGAAGGTCGGCGGTTCGAATCCCCGCCATGGGGTGAGCTCCCGTTGCTCAGTCCCTGCTCCTGCCAACCTAGCAGTTCGAAAGCACGCCAAAGTGCAAGTAGATAAATAGGTACCGCTCCGGCAGGAAGGTAACGGGCGTTTCCGTGCGCTGCTCTGGTTCGCCAGAAGCGGCTTAGTCCTGCTGGCCACATGACCCAGAAGCTGTACGCCGGCTCCCTCGGCCAATAAAGCGAGATGAGTGCCGCAACCCCAGAGTCAGCCACGACTGGACCTAATGGTCCGGGGTCCTTTAGGGTGGTCATTTGTGTGTGTGTGTTTTAAAAATGTTTGCTTTTCTTCTCTTTCAGTTGAAAAAGGTCCAGACCATCACCACAAAGTCTAATTCCATCAGGCAGGGGAAAGCCCAGACTTTCCCAGTGCGGATGAATGGCAAGGACGACAATTTGTGGTGCACTGAATTGGAAAGGTGGGATACAAGGGGGGGTGGGATAATGGCGCATGGCAAGGGGGGTGGGAGGGAGGGAGAGATGAAAGGAAACAGGCAGGAGCTGCCCAGGAAATGCTTTTCTTCAGAGCAGTTGGGGCTCCAGCCTCTCTTCAAGAGGAGCAAATATTTGTTTTCCTGCAAAGGGGTGCATGTTAAAGATTATTTGTCATGGAGTCGTTACTTCTACCACTCTTTTCAATTGTTATGATTTGTTCCTGTTGTTATTCATTATTAGACTTATCAGTTGCATGTTACCTAACTAGGTCTCCAAGTGACTTACCTTTGGAAACACAAATGTAAATGCATTACACCACAGGGGGGGGGGGGAAATGAGGCAAAACAATTTAATTCATTTGAGAATAATATTTATCTATGCCTTGGCATCATAATCACAGTAGTTTAAAATTCTATAAAACCATACAGTAAAATCATAAATGTTAAAAGCAAGTTATAACCAAAAGAATTAAAAAGAAACATCAGTGGACTGGTGTGGGGTATGGGTGTATTCAAACTTGCCTGACTAATAATAATAATAATAATAATAATAATAATATCATGCCCATCTGGCTGGGTTGTCCCAGCCACTCTGCATAGGCCTGGCAGAATGGAAAAGTTTTCAGCAATTCAAGGCTCTGGTTTCCCCTCTAATGGCTTTAATGGCTTGAGACCTCAATACATTTCCTCATGTGTACCTGCCCAGACCCCGGAATCCTCACCATACGCGGAGACCCTTCTCTGCGCCTCACATCCAAAGGGCGCTGAGGAGAAATTGGGCCTTCTCCGCGATTGCTCCCTGTCTATGGAGCGCTCTCTTTGGGGAGGCCCTCTTGCAGGGCCAGCCCATCCAAGAGGCAAGATGTGGCGACCACCTTGGGCTGCAGTATCCATGGGGCAGCAATTCCGGCCTCCAAGGACTGTGTTGCATGCTGCTACCACCACAGCAGCACTTGCGGCACAATCCTTGGAGGCAGGACCTGACCCGTGGCACCTGGAAAGTGACATCTGGGTGAATATTAGGAAGCTCTACCAGTTTCCTCCCACCATTCTTCCCAGTGTAAATCTTTATTCCCGTCTTGTTCCAGGTGTACATCTTTGCACGCCTCTTCTTCCCGCATGGGGCTGGTGGATGCCATTTTGCGGTGCAAAGTGTCTTGGGCCAGCCCTGCTATCTGGGCACCACCCTCAACGACGTTTCTGCAATAGGCAGAGATGTCTTGTTTCCCCGGCATACGATAGTCTTGTTGCTAGGTTTCATATTGCTTATGTAATTTTATTATAGGTTTACAGTGTACAGTGGTACCTCAGGTTAAGAACTTATAATCATAGAATCATAGAGTTGGAAGAGACCACAAGGGCCATCGAGTCCAACCCCCTGCCAAGCAGGAAACACCACCAGAGCACTCCTGACATATGGTTGTCAAGCCTCTGCTTAAAGACCTCCAAAGAAGGAGACTCCACCACACTCCTTGGCAGCAAATTCCACTGTCAAACAGCTCTTACTGTCAGGAAGTTCTTCCTAATGTTTAGGTGGAATCTTCTTTCTTGTAGTTTGGATCCATTGCTCCGTGTCCGTTTCTCTGGAGCAGCAGAAAACAACCTTTCTCCCTCCTCTATGTGACATCCTTTTATATATTTGAACATGGCTATCATATCACCCCTTAACCTCCTCTTCTCCAGGCTAAACATGCCCAGCTCCCTTAACTTAATTTGTTCCGGAGGTCCGTTCTTAACCTGAAACTGTTCTTAACCTGAAACACCACTTTAGCTAATGGGGCCTCCCGCTGCTGCCGCGCCGCCGCTGCACAATTTCTGTTCTTATCCTGAAGCAACGTTCTTAACCCGAGGTACTATTTCTGGGTTAGTGGAGTCTGTAACCTGAAGTGTATGTAACCTGAAGCGTATGTAACCCGAGGTACCACTGTACGTTGCTTTGGGGCTTCCTTTTGTTAAGGCAAATCAGAGAAACTAAACTAACCACTCTCTTTGCTGCTACCACAGGATCTTTGGCTTCCCCCACCATTACACCGACTTGTCCAACATGGGGCGTGGAACTCGCCAGAAGCTGCTTGGCAGGGCATGGAGTGTCCCGGTCATCCGCCACCTGTTTGCTCCACTCAAGGATTATTTTGCCTGCGACTAGGGAGCAGGTGGGGTGCCCAGGTCTCCTTGGAGCAAGCAGCCTTGGGAGAGCAGGGCGGCAAGGAGCTTGGAACGATACCCTCCTGCAAGTGCGACCCACAGCGCAGCATCTCCCCTTCGCCACCATCTGCAAGCGCCACCATGGAGACTGGAAGGATGGGAATGTTCCTTTCCATCAATACTGACATTTCTAAAAGGTCAAAAGACCTCTGTTTACTCACTGTGCAAAACACTGTTGTGTCCATGGAGGGACACAACTGCAGCATTAGCCAAGCATTTCCCCCCTAAGATCAATGTCAGTCGCTGCCCGACTGAGAGGCAGTTTTCTGACGGGCTGTACGAAAACCCCACAAACTTGAAAAATAATTTTTAAAAGGATGAGCGACAGAATCTCTCCAGGGACAATCACGAAGAAACCAAAATTGCAGCAACAATCCTGCCTTGCTGCTTTTTGTACACTGGAACAATCAGGATAAGACGAGGAGACTCTTCTCCTTTTTATCCTTCTTTTTAAACTTCTAAAATATATATAAATATATAGAACAAAACTTTTTTTAAAAAGCGAGACACTTGGCTGCTGCTTTTTTCAGCGTTATGTGTGAATGGTGGAAATTCCTCAAGAGGAATTTAGCTGAAACACAAGTGTGGGATAATTATAGTAGCTAGAGGAAAAGAAAACCAAACAACCAACTCTGCCAAATGCATCCAGGTATACTTTTAAACTACTAATCTATCTTTAAAAAATGTGCTGTTAACATACAGTCCACCTGGGTTTTTCTTGCACAGACCCATTGAAGTGACCCAGAGCCCCTTGCAAGAGCTTCTCTGAGCTTCCCCACAAATTCTTGTTTCACCTGGGGGGCAGAGAAGATCTCTTGGCCTTTGGGGTTGAGCAAAGGGGAATAAGAGCGTCACATTTGGCCCCTACCCTCCAAAAAATTCTACAAATGCCTATGCTGCTGTGGACTCAAAACCTGTAGGACACGTTGATCTTTGTTTGCAATGTCCCCAAGAGAACTTCATGCAGAGGGACATCAGGTCTGAAACTTATTGATGCTGCTATTTTCCTCATGAATGTTAGCTTTGTTCCCCCACCCCTCCGTTGGCATTACCTTGTACCACTGGCTTTTTTATGGAAAGGAAATGACATCCGTCTGCCGGGGCAACTTGTTTTTGTAGATCGTCTCTCTTTCCACCCATCAAGGCACTGCCATGTGCTAAGAAGCAGCATTTGATACAGTGGATATGATGCAACTCAATGGGTTCTTTCCCATGGAGGTGGAGAGATCCTTTCACGTGCCTCCTGGTTCTGTGCCACTTGCCAAAGAAAGGAGACCCTTTTCGGATCAGGCAGCTGTGGGGACGTGCTTTTCTAGCCCACAACTCCTCGAGCAGTCTTCCCTAACCTGGTGGCTTCTAGGTTGGGGAAGACTGTTATGGAGGTTGCCATAGCACTTGACTTGATGTCAAGCAGAATGGGTAGCAGGTTGGCCAAGAATCATTCAGGGGGGAAAGGAAGCTCCACTGATAGGAATGAGAGCAAGCAGAAGGGCACGGCTGTGGGCACACACTCCTCGCATTCCTTCCATTGGCTTGTGAGCAGAAGACCTTCCTAGTGGACACGTCGCAGATTGTTCAAGATTGTTCCCCACACGCCATCAGTATTTTAAGGTCCAGGTCCAAGCTCCCCCACTGAACAACAGCCAAAAACATGTTCCTCGGGGAACATACTAAGTATGGCAGAGATGCCCCCCTCTGCTTCCCAGCATAGCTGCAGCAATGTCAGCTTTGCCCAGATTTATCTCCAGCAGGCATTGCATCAAACTGGGCTGTTGGCTGGAAGTTCTCTTTCACTGCCTCGGTCCTTCAGGAAGGAACAGCTCAGGGAAGCCAATTCAAACCAGAGAAGGAAGCTTTCCTCCTCCTTCTCTACTTTTTGCTTGACCCAGGTATCCTCTCTCTCATCTGTGCCACCGCTGAAGAAACTGCCAACACTGGAGTAGTGAATTGGTCCTACACTAAGCTGGAGCCTCTACTTTCTGCTTGAGAATGAACGCCAGTATTCTTGAGCAGAGATGCCTCGGAAGACACATTACAGGAGGGGGTACCAGGTCTGGCTTATTTGGAATACCTGGACTTGAAACCATGACCCTCCCATGTGCTGGAATTCCACTGATTTTCCTGCCACATGAATGGATCTTAAGATAAACAGGTAGCAAGTGAGCCACTGATCAGAAAGTACATGGGTTCCTCCGACCCCAAGCTTTGTCCATGAAAACCAAACAGCTGGAATGGAAATGGAAATGTATGTAACTCAAGAAAGGGAGTTAACCATATGTGCCTTCTTGTCCTTTATTTTCTTTTTATTATTTTGTTTTCCAGACCACAATAGCAGATCTGCCATTTCAGCAAGTTAGGCTTCTTTGCTAAAAACAGTAAGACTTGAAAGACCCTCCGTCAGAGGAGGACAAGTTGTAGGAAGCAAGGTAGAGAAAGAAACTGAGGCGACTGTCTACTTGTGAAACTTGCACAAAAAGTAGCAATGACTATGATGTCTGTTCCTGGGCAAAACCCACTATTTTACTGCATTTTCGCCTCTTTTTAAAGCTGCATTCCAGGCATGTTCTTGTGACAATGTTTTATAAGGTTTTCCTGTCTCTCGTTGGTGCTATATTTTTAGAATTTTTGATGCCAAAACTGTTTTTTTATACTATCGTTTTTATAAAAACATATGACAAACTTGTTTTTCTCTTTTTGTTTGTTTCTATTGTTTTCATTTTTATGAGCTTTGTGAAGTGGAAGCTCAGTACCAAAGTGAACGTCTGAGCCTTTGCAAGGGGGAAATTGGGTGCTTTTGTGTTTTTCTGTGTTTGTGTGTTTTGTTTTTGTTTTGTTTTACTGGAAATGAAAACAATTGGTTACTAAAGAGTTTACCTCGAACATTTTCCATTGTTTAATTAAAGTCAGTGTTCTATAACTGAGCACCCACTTGTTCGTTCTCTCTTTATTTAATGATGTGTCTTAATTGGGAGTGGTTTACTTCTCACCCTGGAGGAGTGGGGGGGGGGCTGGGGGGCTATTGGGAATGCACACAAGTTTGCATCTTTGTTGGCAATAGGATTAAAGTTGGTCCAGCCACAAGAGTTTGGCATTCCATGAGAATGTTGAAAAGAAGGGAAATGAACTGCAGATCCGGTCTCTGTTATTTCATGCTAAGGACCATATTGCCTGGAGAAATCTGTAGGAAGAAGGAGGGATGTTGCTGGGAATCGGAAGTGGGAAGAATTCTGTCATGCTGGTGGGCTTCCCATAGCCGAATTCAGTTTCTTGAATTGCTCTCAAATCCAGCCATGACTGTGTCGCAGGTGCAGTTGCCCCATCTGTAAAATGAAACCAAGAGCAAGTTGCCCAAAGTAAGATTGCAAAGCACCCTGCTCCTTTTCAAAAATACGACTCAATGATTAGTAACAAAGATTGGCACAATATAATAACGCTTAATATTAATACAGTCATACCTCGAGTTGAATGTGCTTCGGGATGAGCGCATTCAATTTGCGCTCCGCGGCAACCCGGAAATAACGGAGCACGTTACTTTCGGGTTTTGCTGCTCGCGCATGCGCAGATGCTCAAAATGACGTCACGTGCATGTGAGGAAGCGGCGAAACATGGTGCGCGCAGATGCGTCGTCGCGTCTTGCATTCCGTTCGGGATGTGAACGGGGCTCCGGAACGGATCCTGTTTGCATCCCGAGGTACCACTGTACCACATTTTCAGGTGATCAAATGGCTTAGTGTTCCCTATTTAGTTGCAATCTCCACAACACTCCTAAAAAGCAATTTGCAGCGCTTTAAAAGACTTAAACACACATTTGTTCTGGCATAAGCTTCTGTGAATTCAAAATTCACTTATTAGCTGGTGGATAAGGAGAAGCCTTAAGATTTCCTTATTCTTTCTCCTGTAACATATAAGAGCTTGATATATAACTCAGTAGAAAAGGGTCTGAACAAACACTCTGGATGTGTGGGTTGGAAGTCAATGCATGAAAAGATGTAACTATTTAACAAAACTTATACAAAATTCACTTCTTAGCTGGCAGGTAAGGAGAAGCATTAAAATTTCCTTAAGTTTGTATTCAAGTGGCATCAACCCACAGTAGTGTGTGCCATCCTTAGCCAATATGGTGACATGGTTTCGCTCCATAACAAGCCAAAACAAATATCAACATTAGTTAGCAGAGTAAACACAATATAGGTTCCAAAAAAATAACTCCGAAACAATCAGCTTCATCCTGAAATTATTTACTGAAGAATGAGCGGAATGAGCATAACAGCTCACGAATCCAACTCTTCCAGGATTGGCATAGCCTGTTAAGAAAAACCTAGTTGCAATAAAAAATGAATTTAAACTTACAATAAGACTAAAACGTAGTCCTTAAACATACTATGTACAGATCAGCTCACAAAATAGAGAACTAAGAAAAGATAGCGTGAGCATGACCTTAAGAGAAAGAGATTAACAATACCAGTTTAAGCCAGCTGTTCAGCATCTCTAAAGAAATAACCCAAACATCAGGAACCTTCTGCTTGTTTACAGGAAGAATGGAAACTTGCTTTTCAGCTAGAAACTTCCAGCTTGTAGCTTGTGTCACACAGAGAAAGTCCTAGAACCTTCTTGAATCAAATAGTATAGAAAAGATCTCTACACCTTAAGCCAGCCTTTCTCAACCTGTGGGTCCCCAGATGTTGAAACTACAACTCCCATCACTCCTAGCTAGCAAGACCAGAGCTCAAGGTTGATGGGAGTTGTAGTCTAACAACATCTGGGGACCCACCAATACTTTCAGCACTCAAAAATGCAAACCATGACATCTGGTAACCTCCAGATGTTGGCACTACAAGTCTCATCAGCCCCAGCAAAGAGCATGTGGCGAAGCCTGGCTTGTGCCAATAGAGATTGAGGGTGCCACAAACCTCTCTCTCCTTCCTCCTGTAAGGCAACCAACTATTGCACCTTCAGTGGGTGGGAGCTGGAGGGAAGAGGGAAGGGCTCGCCTAAGGACTCACTCTCATTTTTATCTTATTTTTAAATAAAAAAACCACAGCATTATCCACTGCAGACCCTCCAAGTGTCCCTATTTCCCAGGGATAGTCTCGGATTTACAGAGGCCAGCCTGATTTTTGAATTGATCCCAGAATGTCCCGCTTTTCCTTAGGAATCCCCTATTTCCATTGGAGAAATGTTGGAGGGAATGGAGTTATCTGACCCCTGAGCCAAGGAGACCAACAGCTATCCTGCCTTCCATCTTATTTTTAATCTTTAATTGGTGGCATATAAATATTTTTTTTTATTATGATGATGGAATAGGACGTCCCTATTTCCATTGCCCGAAGCGGGCTGGTGGTATGTATGGTTTCTATAGAGATGAATGGCGTGCTCGGACTACACTACCCAGCATCCCTCGGGAACCACTTCCGGCCGCCGGCGCGTCATCACACGTGCAACATCGGGTGGCTTTCCCCAGATGGACTACATTACCCAGCATGCACGGCCGGAAAGACGGACTCGCCTAACCGAGAAACGAGTGCGCCCCTCGGGGCACGCTGGGAAATGTAGTCCCTGATGCGTGAGGGGCGCGCGGTTAAGAGTCGACGGCTGAGGAAGCCGCGGGCGCTTTCTTGAAGCGCTTCTCTGTTCGCGCAAGCAGGGAGCGTTCACACGTGCAGGCCTGACGTCTCCCTGACACGCGTTACAAAAACCAGCCGTGATAAAGTCTCTGAAGAGAATTGGGTACAAAGGGGGCGTGGCCCTCTGAGGGAAACAGCAAATCTTAGATTTATAGAATCTAAGGGAACCCGAGGGTCATCTAGTCCAACCCCCTGTAACGCAGGAATATTAAGCCGAACGAGGGACTCGAACCTACGACCCTGAAGCTCGTTGCTTTGTGAAAGGAGGCGGAGCCGTCACGCGCTTTTCCTCACCGCCGCGCCAATTGGCCAGCCGCTCTGTCTTTCAAGCCGGGAGGCGGGCCAGAAACGCCGTCTCTCAGCAACGGAGGGCGGGCGTGGAAACCGACCCCGCCTCTTCCTCTCTGGAAGCCCCTCCCCGCGGCCGTACGCGGCTCTCCTTCCTCTTTCCTCCGCTCTCCCCCGAAGTGACGTCAGCCCGCCGGCGTAGCCGCGTGACGCGATATCCCGGGCGAGGCGGGCGGGGCCGGTTTGAACGGCGAGCGACTGAGGTAACGGGCTCTGAGGGCGCGGCGGCGAAGGAGACGGAGAGCCGTCCGTCCGTCCTTCCGTTGGGGGCGGCTGAGGAGAAAGGGAGGGCGGCGGCGGCCGGCTGGGCTGGGCCTGGCGAGGCGAGTCTGAGGCGGGCCGGGCCCCGCCCTCCTAGCTCCGGCCGCGACCGAAAGGCCGCGCTTGGCGCGCGGTGGGGGTGGGGGTGGGGTGGGGGATAGAACCTTCCGCGTGCTATTTGCATATGCAGATGAGTGCGGTTTTTATGCAAATGGGGCAGCGCTCCTTTTCGGTCTCTGTCTCCGCCCGCCTGCCGGTGGGTGGCCGGGGGGGGGGAACCCCGGAATGGGACCCGCCCCGGGGACAAGGGCAGGCGGGAGGCTGACTTGGGGGCGGCCTCGCTCCGCCGGCACGTTGCCCCCCGGAGGGCTTGGGCTCGCCGGCTCCCATCGCCACGATGATGATGATGGTGAGGGGGCAGGTGTAGGTCCTGCCCCGTCTAGAGGACCTCTGGGTTCCCCGCGCTTGAGAGTCAGTTGCGGAAATGTCGGGGACCCCCCTGGCAGGGAACGGGGGGCACTTGCCCAGCAAAGCCCCCACTCTGTACCCCTCCTTGCAAGGGTCCCTCGCTCAGCCTTGGCCTAGTTTGCTCCTCCAAGCTTCTCTGCTCCTGAGAAAAGCACATAGCTACTCATTTTTGGCCCCCGTTCATGGCTTGTTCCCTCCCACTCATGGGGAACTCGAGTTTCACGGGCGATTCACACGCCTGGGAAGGGACTGGGGGTGTCCGGCCACTTCCCCTGTGAGAAGGAAAAGGGAACCGTAACACGGGTGCGCCTGCAGAGACTCCTGGAGGTGTTTCTGGAAAACTCTCCCCTCCAGGATGCCTCCTGAAGCAGCAATGTCACATGTTTTATCTGGAAAGCAGAGCTCACCCAAGCCTGTGTGGAACACGATCCTTAGGTTGGGGGTGCTCTCCTGTTCATAAAATAGATACGCATCTGATCTTCCACATACAGTCATACCTCATGTTACGTTTGCTTCCTGTTACGTTCTTTCAGGTTACGTCCTGCCACAACCCAGAAGTACCAGAAAGGGTTCCGGGTTTCAGCATTCGCACATGCACAGATGCACAAAATGATGTCGTGAGCATGCGCAGAAGCGGTGAATCGCAACCTGCGCATGTGCAGATGCGCCGCTGCGAGTTGCGCTCACTCTTTTCATGTTGCAAATGGGCCTCCGGAACGGAAGCCGTTCGCAACCAGAGGTACCATTGTAATCCCTTGCCATTGTAGTCAATGCAGCCACATTATATGGCCTGCTAAACCAAAGTGACTGGCTAGGCCCTTAGAGTTCATTGCCAGTACAGTGGTACCTTGGGTTACATACGCTTCAGGTTACAGACTCCGCTAACCCAGAAATAGTACCTCGGGTTAAGAACTTTGCTTCAGGATGAGAACAGAAATCATTATCCGGCGGCAGCGGGAGGCCCCATTAGCTAAAGTGGTGCTTCAGGTTAAGAACAGTTTCAGGTTAAGAACAGACCTCCGGAACGAATTAAGTACCGGTACTTAACCTGAGGTTCCACTGTATTAGGAGGATGTCTGCTTTGCTATGTGTTTCTGAACCAGTTAAATTTCATTAGTGTAAAAACACCTTGCCATTTAATTTTGGGCGAAATGTGAACAAACAGTTCATGCCCTCTCTTGAAACAGCTGCTTCAGACTTCATATTGGGCATAAAAATGCACCAATGCGCTGCATCTTGCCATCTCCTCCTCTTCCTCCAGTGTTCAGAATCTACCACTAAACTTTCCTGTGACATGTATTTGCCTAAAATGAAGCAGCTCATCTTCCTTGAAGACCCAGTGCATCCGTTCAGCCTTTCCTAATCTCTTTCTGCCTCTTCATTTACTTATTTATTCATCTCTGAGTTCTTCTTAAATCTCATCTCTACTCTTTTATCTATTTTGTGGAAAGAGAATAAGCATTATTGGTAAAAGAGAATGTTTCTGAGCCAGTTGTTAAATTGAATGGGTTATAGTACTCTTCCCTGCAGTGGATCATTATGCCTATTGCAGTGCATTTCCTGGTACAATAAAGTAAGTTTACTTGCTGTGCCTGAGTGTGAGTACAGCATTTGCATCCAGCTATGTATAAATACAGTCTCATCACATTACTCAGACAGTAGATTTCTGATAAATAACCAGACTGTCTCCAGTAAACGTAATACTAAGGAGGTGGCTTATATCCAACAGATGTGACTGTGCTCTTGATGTCTGGAAAAGGCTTCCTTGGAGCCTGAGATGTGCAGGTGCTGGTTCACTAGCCTGTGTATAAACGAAATCCCTTCTTGGTTATTTCCCCTTGCAGAAAATGGCCGTTAATGTGTATTCCACTTCGGTGACAAGCGATAACTTGAGTCGACATGACATGCTCGCCTGGATCAATGAGTCCTTACAATTGAACTTGACAAAGATAGAGCAGCTTTGCTCAGGTAAGAAAAGTGCTGAGAGCGGAGGAACTTGCTTGAGGTTTCCAAAGCATTACTATTTTCCTTTGAAAAATCAGTGGTGGGTGCTAGAAGGCTGTCTTGATAGGTTTTTGCTTTGCTTGCCTTGTCTTAACTGCTTCTCATATTGAGTTCAGAATAAATTTCCACAGCCAAGTGAGTACAAATGTTTTTGTGCCTTTCTGTGTAGGGTGTGGCATGCTTGTTTGAACCATCTGCTTTTAATATGTATGCATTTCTACAGGTACATTCAGCTTCTTATCCCTTGCTTGTGGCATGGAAGGGTTTTTGTGGTAGATGCTATATAGCCTTCCAGGTGTGGCTGAACTACAACTCTCTTCAAGCCTAGCAAGCGTGGTCAGTGGCCGGGAATGATGGGAGATGTAGTTTCAGCAGCATCTGGAAGCCCAAAGGTTCCTCATACCTGTCAGTCGTGCCTTGACTTTCAGCATTGTCTGCACCTTAGTTTCCAAATGTGTAAAGTCTTTACTGCAAAAGTGATGCATCATTTCCTGAACAGAAGCAGGAGCCCAAGATCTACGGGGCTTTAAGGCACACACCAGGCAGAGTCGAGACCTTGATATCCTGCTTAGCCTGATTTTTGTGCTTAGCCTGATTTGGTGCTGAGTTTACTCTTTAAGTGTGTGCCTTAAAGACATGAGGTGTGTGCCTTGAACCTGCATAACTAAAGAGCAAAGCCATGGCCTTGCAGATTGTGCAGGCATAAAGCAGCTTTTACTGCAAAGTAAAGCCCTTTACTCTGCAATGCCAGCTGAGAGGAGGCAAGGGCTTATGCCTTGATATTGTGGGCAGGCAGGAAATGGCCATTTACTTTGCAGTAAAGTGCCGCTTCCTGCCTGCCGGGTCAGCAGGGCAGTGCATTCTCTATATATTACAGGGTGAAAAATTTCTAAACCTTTATCATGTTCTGGAGTTCATACCAGTAAGAGACAAAATATTGATATATCATCCATCTCTAGCAGAGATGTAGCCAGTGGAACAATCTGAATCCATCTGGGCTCCACGCCTGAATTCCAACGTGGGCCACCTCTGTTTAAGGGAATTTCTAAGCTTTGCAGAAGATAGAACTAGGTTCTGTTTTTGAAAATCCTATATTAATCCCTATGGAAGGTTGCCCGGTGTTAGCAATGCTTGCACAAGACTTCTGCGCTGTGGATAAACCTCAAAGGAGATGAATCCATAGTGATGGTAGCAGAGCTTCTGTGTTGCAAAGCTGTAATGCTGCTTGTTTGTTTTGTTTTTGTTTTTAATGTTAAACTGAGTTTGTGGACTTGTAATGTACAGTACAAATAGGAAAAGCAAAGGGAGAATGAGGCATATCTTAGTGCAGACACAGTAATTGTTGAAGATCTAGGAGGGCTTTCAAGTCACATCTGAATTAGGAACTACACAGTGCAGGCAGTGATGGTCATTGTGAAAAATTGATTGATGGAAACGGAGGGTGTAAAGAATGGGATAAGTGAATACATGGCCGGGCAAATGTACTGAGAGGGTTAATACATAACATTTATTACCTGCAATGGGGAGCAGTGCTGCCCTCATCCATGGCTACATGTGCGCTGTTGAGGGGGTACTGATGATGAGCTCAGAGTGAAGAAGAATTGGCACTAAGATAACAATTCTGCTTTGACAAAGTGGAAAAATAAAGTGTTGTGTTAATTTTGGAGTAGTCAACTTGATGGCTGCCACAGAACAAAAGTGATTGAGGAAGCGATAGGATCAAGATGTAAGGAAATGGGAACTGAGGAATTCTCATTCTTGAAGGTTAACAGTCATTGAGTAATCACAATAAAATCTTCTAGATTCATCAGGGTGATCGGAAACACCTTTGTTATGCTTGAGGAGAACTAGACTTTGAGAGATGTTGTCCTTAATGGTTATTTGCAGTCTGCTTTAACTACCATTCTCCTGTACTGTCTGAAGCAAACTGGTCAGTCACCTTAATTTCCTCATTGTACCACCTGTGGAGCTTTGTTAACACAACAAAAAAAATGCAGCAAGTGAAGTGATTTTTCAGAAGCCATGAGTAAGTGTAACATAACAGTCATGCATAACAATTACCTCATGTTGTGATTCCATTGAATTTGTTTTCAACTCCTGAAGTATCTTGCTTTTGGGGAAGGCTGACATCCTTATGAGAATGTGGAAGGGCAGCTATGCTTTGTCTATCATTTTATCTGTGCACAACTTGGAGAATTCTTTTTCATTCAAGCCGCTTATAAATAAATTTCCTTGTGTAGGTAATATTCCATGTGGAATGTGCCCACTCTGTTTAGGTACAGGGAATGTTACAGTCTGGGATGCTAAAGTTCCATGCTACCTTCCTGCAGAAGATGTCTGCTTTTTCTATTGTGGTATCTGTTCTCTTAGAATCTGTGACTGACTATGATCATGGGTTTGATTTAAGTGTTAAGGTGTTGGGAGAAGTGGAAATGTTGGCGCCTGCATATTCCACAGTAACAGGTTCTCAGCAATGAGGTAGCTGTTCAGTAGCAATATTGCAGGCTTATAGCACCGCCTTTACTTAGCATGTGTTGAATAAGGGCTGTTGCTCGGACATGTCCCAGTTTGTGGGGAGCAGCTGAATGCCAATGATAATAGGGCAGGGGCCAACAAACTTTTTCAGCAGGGGCCGGTCCACTGTCCTTCAGACCTTGTGGGGGGCTGGACTATATTTTGGGGGGGAAATGAACAAATTCCTATGCCCCACAAATAACCCAGAGATGCATTTTAAATAAAAGCACACATTCTACTCATGTAAAAACACGCTGATTCTCAGACCGTCTGCAGGCCGGATTTAGAAGGCGACTGAGCCGGATCCGGCCCCTGGGCCTCAGTTTGCCTACCCATGTAATAGGGTATATCTATCCCTGAACAAAGGGTGGTTGTCATTCTGGCAGTAGCATGGGTTGAGGAAAGGCGCCTCTTGCTAAAGCAAGCAAAGAGACAAATTTATTGTCACAGCTTGGAAGTGTTTGTCCATAATGCCATGCAGTCTGTTGACTAGTGACTTTTCAGTGGTCTGGTTTTGCTAACCAGGAACTGTAAAGGCGGTAGAACTCATGATCTCCCCTGTCTTATTTGTTGAATTGGGTGGGAGATGGAAGAATGGATTTTCTTGCAAAACTTAAAACTTTGTTAGTGACTGCTCTAAGGGTTTGCAATCCCAGAGACAGCTGTAGTGGATGTCTGGTCATACTGCACTCCCACAGGCTTGTTGAAATGTGGTTGCAGGAGGGCGATTGCTACTGTTGTGAATATGCTAGCATTTCTATTACTTCTTGTCTTCGTCACATTCCACTTGCTCGAGTTCAATTTTTCACAAGTGTGCCTGTTTTTTTTATCCTTTCAGGTGCTGCTTATTGTCAGTTTATGGATATGCTGTTCCCTGGTTCTGTAACACTGAAGAAAGTAAAATTCCAGGCAAAGTTGGAACACGAATACATCCAAAACTACAAGGTCCTACAAGCAGGTTTTAAACGAATGGGTGTTGACAAAGTAAGTTCTTTTGTCTTGGAATGCACTTGCTTTGAATCACCTTTATAGAAAAATGCAGTTTTCAGGATGCTGGCTTAAAATATTCCTTTTCTTTTGCAGTCTTGGTGTTGTTTTTGTCCTAAATTGCTGGTCTTTTCTACTTATTCTTGGCAGCTGCCACTCATCAGGCAGTGTTCCCTTCTCAGTTTCTCATTAAAAGTTGATAAATCAGGGGTTCTGTCACCTAACAGTATTGGTCGGCCTAAACTGGGTGCATTTCTTCAGATAATGCTGAATGCCATCTGCTTTCAACTAACCATATCTTGGTCTCAGTTGCAGTTCTTGTCTTTTAAAGCTGTTTCCCTGATTTGTACAGAAAAGATCTATAAATACAATAGTCACTGTTGAATTAAAACTGTAAGAGCACCGAATTAATGGAAAATTCCAAGAAGCGGCAGAATTACATTTCCCTGGACTACTGTGCATGGACTAATAATTCATAGTCTTCTATAGAAGGGCAGAACATCCAAACCCTCCCTTTTTGCAACTTGCCAGACAAGTGCAAAAACACTTGTCAGCCTACAACAGCAAAATGCCTCCTCTTGTCTTGAAGGTGTCCTTGTCATAGTGTAGATTTAAGCGAAAATCCTCATGTGACTTGCCTGGAAGCAGTTGCTTTCCCCCAGTGGGAACCAGCCTTTGAGGCTACTTGCGTGAAGCAAACATTCATGCAAGAGAGGGGGAAGGTGGTGTAGGGAAAGGAGGCTCTTTGGCTTTTGCCTATTTTTTGGTTGTAAAACATGCTTCCCTCCACCAACCCAGCACACACACGGCTTCCAAAACTGTGTGTGAGAACAGATGCATTTTGATGCCCCACAGGAGGAAATTGGTGGGAGAAAAGAGCACTTTGTAGCAGAGAAATGTCGTGTGTGTGTGTGTGTGTGTGTGTGTGTGTGTGAAGCACCTTCCTCTAAGCTGCTTTTCCTTAGGGGAAAAAAATCAGCTGTTGAGCTTTTGTTAGGGCATGTGTGGTAATGCCAAGTAGGCCCCTTTTGTACCGATGAAAATAGCAATGGAAGACTGCTGGCTTCCCCATGAGGGCTGTGGATAGTTTGCACCATCTCAGCCCACTACCAAAGGCTAAATGGTTCAATTTTCTAAAGGTTTCTGGCACTTTTCCTTTTGTATCAGTTATGCAGAACATGGAAGGCTGTGCGCCAACCAACTTTGAAATGATTTGTGGCCTCAGGAGAAAATTCCAAATCCCCGTTCCTACCTCACTTTGTAAAAAACTGTGTTAACATTGTACTGTGTTTTTCCAGACATACACATAAACTATACCAGTATACATGCGGAAAAGTAGCTATGGGGAACATCTGGCCCACAGGCCTAATTAGACCCACCAGGCCGTTTGGGGCCAGCCTCGCCCACCTGTCCGCTACGTGATGTGCTGCTTTCAGCCGCAGTTGGATTCACTTGGGGCTAGACAGGGAAGAGGTGCAGAGACCTCTGTGGTGGGGAAAGAATAAGAGGTGGAGGAGAGTGCAGAGAGACTGTGGCTGACGGTGGTGGAGAGCAAGGCAGATTGAGTTTAATCATAATTTAAAATTGCATTACAGTGGAACCTCGGGTTGCGAACGTGATCCGTGCGGGAGGCACGTTCGCAACCCGCAGCGCCACGTCTGTGCACGTGTGGGCCGCGATTTGGTGCTTCTGCGCATGCGCAAAGCGTGATTACCAAAACCCAGAAGTAACCCATTCCGGTACTTCCGGGTTCGGCGCGGTGCGCAACCCGAAAACGCATAACCTTAAGCGTCTGTAACCCGAGGTACCACTGTATTTTAAATTATCACTTTAAAATTGTCACGGCTAAAATGGCCGCTGTTTCTTTAATGCGAATAAAGCTGGGTCAGCATGACTCAGCGGTCTGGACCAAGTTGTATATATAAGTGAGAAATGTTAGTTTGGGCTGTGGCTGGTGTTTGGGTTGGTTGGTGCTGGTGTGTATAGTTATTCAGTCGTGTTTTGCACAAGGACTTTTAAGAATAAAACTCTGCAAGGGCTTTTCTCGTGGACTCTTTTGTGCCGACAAGGGTCCGAGGACCAGGCTGAGGAGACAAAGGGAGGTCAGAACCCTTTCCTTCTTTTTTTTGCTTTTTACAAACACTGACAAAAATTACCAATTGCACCTGACTTTAAAGCAGAAAAATGGCAGAATAGCATATTCAAACATGTACAGTGTGTATTGAAGACTGCAGGTAAGAGGCTGACAGGGCCAAAAGAACATCAGACACAGTTGTTGCATCACAATTTTTAAACTCTGAATGGGAGAGAATATTATAAAAACAGGCTTTCCTTGTTGTAACATTATTTTGATATCATTCCCGTGCTTGCTTCCTCATTGGTGTTCTGCATGCACTCCAGAGTTTGTTGGAATATGACCTCTGTGCAGAAAAACTTGGGCCTACCTATTCTCTCCTGGCTCAAGTTTCTGGAGGAATCTCATGAACTGGAGCTGGCAAGTCCTGTCCACTCATCTCAGAAACATCTTGAGTGTTTTGTTTTTCTCACTGGACTAAATATACTCCTCTCTTCCCTCAGATAATTCCTGTGGACAAATTAGTGAAAGGAAAATTCCAGGATAATTTTGAATTTGTTCAGTGGTTCAAAAAATTCTTTGATGCAAACTACGATGGGAAAGACTATGACCCTGTGGCAGCTCGGCAAGGCCAGGAGACAGCCCCAGCCCCTGCTCTTGTCGTACCCCTGCTCAACAAACCCAAAAAGAATCTTAGCTCTACTGGCACAGGTAAGGCAAGCTGTTGACAAATCTGTCTGACCAGGCTAGCTTCATGGTTCAGGGCTCTCATAATCGGATGCCTTTGCGTTGTGTGTTGGGTGAGGGGCTTGCGGGATCCAGATTCTGTGGCTGCTTTTGCCCAGAGGCTGCTAGCAAGGAACCTGAGGATTGGGAGGCAGCCTGGAGAGGAAGCCTCTGTTGGAGGCAGAGACTCGCTGTTGTGTGCTCTGTCTCTTCATGCCTCTTGTGCCAGTATGAATACATAGCATGAGCGTCCACGTGCCATCCAGGTTCACATCTGGAGATATGCTCAGCACTGAGAGGTGGTGCAGGGTTGTGCTTGTGTGAAGATGTGTTCACACTCTGGCGCTTGCACAGCCCTTTTAATGTATGCCTGCGAGTCATTGTTGAAATCCAGGCTGTTGTTGAAACTTGTCGCTTCCTATATTTCACAAGGGTGTGCCGGTCTCCAGACAGGAAACAAACACCCTCTGCTTGAGACTGCCCTTTAATCCTGCTCCTCCCCAGCAGGAAGGGGATTGCCTTGTGTCTTACCTGTGACCAGGTGCTCCTAATCTGGTGGTATACTGTGTGATTCAGTTCCGCGTATAACAGCTAGAAATGCTTTCCTTTTGTAGATCACAGTTTTGTGGGAACTCAAGAACTGAAGGCAGCAAGAGTAGAGCGCCCTGCTTCCTTACAGAAAGCGGTTGTAAAGCCTGTGTTCGGTACTTAGCACTTCACAGGGAGATGGCATTCTTGGAGGCTGTAGGGTTAAGGTGCTTTCCTGCACACGGGATGGTACACTTTGGGTGCTGTCTCACTTTAGTTGGCTACTATGTGGAGCACAGGTGTGTGGAATGGGCATTTTGGAACTGCAGCTAATACCCTTCTGTGTTGCAGCTCCAGCGAGGCCCATGGTTGCACAGAGAACAACAGTGGCTAATAAAACTGGACCTGCGATGGTTAAAAAGGCTCCTGGAGGAATTGGGGAAGAAGAGTCGGCTGAACTGATCCAGCAGGTGGGCTTCCAGCAAGTAGGCTACGCCGATCAGCAGAGGCTCACGGCATGGGTGGTCTTGACTCTCAAATGCACTGCAGTGTATTATCTCAAAGTAACATGATTGTGGGAGAGATACTTTGGAGTTTTCTGTGCTGATCACGTCTTTGTAATGGAGATGTGAACAGTATTGTTAGACATCGGGCCAGATTCAGCTAAGTGGTTGCACTCCTAGAAGCCAGCACAAGTACTGCTAGTGCAACAGTACTCTCCTTTGCCTCCACCCCCATGCGCTCCCCAAATCTTCTTGGGAGGATCAGGAACCCCCCCCCCCCAGAATAGCACATGGGGGGAGAAGTAAGATTGTTCTACCTGACAAGCAAAAATGCCTTAGCGTGACATTGAATTCCACCCATAATCTACATTCATGAGGTATAGACTCCAAAGGTATAGACTGTAGCGGAAGAGAGTTGTTGGCAGTGGTTATGTTGCCCAAATTGGTCTTGGTAAGTAGAACCACATGATATGGTGACTGCCCTGGCCGCCTTACAGATGTTGCTTTGGGACTGGACCTTGGTGAAGTTGTTTCCACGCCATTCTTACCACAAGAGTTGTGCTGAAAACTGCTGCTTAAAGTGCCCACCCATTACATTGCACACCATTGGTTCATCTAACTTAAGAGGAGTACAGTGTTGCTTAAAACCTCAAAACATACAAAGTTGTCTCTTACAGTTACCCGCCCACAATAATCGCTTGCATTTTATAGGTAGAGCAACATTTCAATGCAATTCTATACACATCTACTTGGTAACAAGCCCTATTGAGTTTAATGAGACTTAAGATTGCAGCCTTAAATGTGCAAGCCCTCCCCTTTGTTCCTTCTTGGGCACAAGCATTTTCTCTGTAAGAAGCACTGTGAATTGTTCTTTGGCAGATCAATGTATTAAAGATGACTGTGGAAGATTTGGAGAAGGAAAGAGACTTCTACTTTGGAAAACTGAGGAACATTGAGCTGATCTGTCAGGAGAATGAAGGAGAGAGTGACCCTGTTCTTCAAAGGATTGTGGAGATTCTTTATGCCACGGATGTAAGTATCTGGTGAATGCTTCCCCCAATTTCTGGCTTAGACATTCCAGATTATGCCTATGCTTGCTCCTACAGCAGCGTTTGGGACACAGTTTAGTTAGGAAGATCCCTCCTGTGCAAACCCCACTGAGAGAAGTTCAGCTCCTCAGCCACTCAGAAGTATTCTTGTACAGCTTTCACTGGTTTCAGTGGGGGTTATTTAACTATTATTTTAAAATAATAATATACCACTTTCCTTTTAAAAACCACAAAGTGGTATACAGCACAGTACAAAAATTACAACACCAACACCTAAACAATAACCATGTAGATACTAAAACCCAAACAGACAGACTGGTCTTAATTGTTAGCAATGACTTGGAAATAAATGAGCTTTCAGCAGGTGCTAAAATATTATTCACATGAGCGCACAGCATAATTCAGAAAGGTGATGGTTTCATGGAGTGGGCGCCACAACAGAAAAGGTGCCCTTCTCACCCACTTTACAAAAAAGGCAAAGTGGCAAATGCAAAATGCGCAGACTTTGCAGGGAAGCTTATGTAAGTCTCTTGCTGTGTAGAACCAAAAGCCGGCCACTCATTAAGGATTCACTGTGTTATCAGCTTGCAGTACAATGGTATACACGTCTGCCCAGGCTAGGCTCTGTTTTAGGGTTGGCACTGGGGAAAAATAGGACTCTTGTGCCATTAGCAACTGCGTGGCAGGCAGAAATTCAGTAGGTTAAACCTCTTTGAGTATGCAGTTTTGAGGAAAGACCTACCAGCACAGTACTCTCTCTAATTTTATGTTGCACCATGGCAGCCATTTTGTGACTGGTGCCCACAGTGCACTTAAAAAATCTCAGTGTGCCCACTGGTTTAGAAAGGTTGGCAACCCCTGTTCTAAGGGAAGGTGGCATCCTGCCTTTGCCCCCTGTTCCTTGCTGATTAATGCAGTGGTCTCTGCATCTCTGTTTTCCCTTTCAGGAAGGTTTTGTCATACCAGATGAAGGAGCGCCACCAGAGGAGCAAGAGGAGTATTAGTGGTCCACCGACTGTACCAGCAG
This sequence comes from Podarcis liolepis, assembly GCF_965112155.1. Lineage (NCBI taxonomy): Eukaryota > Metazoa > Chordata > Lepidosauria > Squamata > Lacertidae > Podarcis > Podarcis liolepis. Next base: position 2,957,034 of record NC_139559.1, on the reverse strand, counting down.
AGCAGCAATAGCAGAATTCAGAAATCAGCTTTCCCCAATCATGTGCTTAAAATACTCCATTTTATTCTTTTCATAAGTAAAAAGTACCTCTTGAAGTGCACTTTGCGTAAGTTTTAATACTTCCCCCCCCCTCCAATGGGTTTAATTTGAGAGCTCTTTTCTCACTTTTGTAGCAGAGCAGTATTAACATCTAGTTGGTGTAATTTGGAAGCAAGGGGTTGAATATTTGGAGTTTGCAGAGTTGCTTGGTTGCTGGTAAGGCACTGATTTGTGGAGAGTTTGCTGTACTGTTTTTCTTTTCTTTTTGTGGGCTGTGGGGAGTATGTAGTGGAGCAATTTCAGGGTTGACTTTTTCGCAGGAAGGTTGAGCAAATATGAAATGTGTTCTGCAATTAAAGAGATGCCTTAAGGGGGCTTAAAATGTGCTTCCAGATGCCAAATTGAAGTAATGTGATGAGAGATTTTGTGTGTTCTATATTGGGGTTTGAGCATCTGGCTTTCTTGTTTTGGAAGGACTTGCTTGGCGCCTCAAGTCAGTAAGGGCTCTGTAAGGGGTAATTAGAACAGCCCAATATCTATTCAGAGCTGCCCTCCTGATCACTGACTGTTGTAAGGGGGAAAGACTTTGCTGTATGTAGCCTGTCGCAAGACTAGAATGCGTAAGATACGGATGTGCTTGAAGGCCTCTCGGTTTTGCTGTACTGTGGCCAATGGCATGTGGTGTCTTCCAAACCAAAAAGGCTATCCCTTTTAAAACTCTTCACCTAATTCGCAGCCTGCATCCAGCCCCCTCCCTCACCCACCACCTGCTTTTGTGTCTCTGGTCCATTGAATTTTGTGGGTCCTATTCCTCTCTGCGCCCCCTTCCTCCTCCTCCTCCTCTTCCAAGCCTGCTGACTAAACGGTATTGATTTGGGTAGTTTTGTTTTGCAGTGCTGCACTGAGGCCAGTCTTGATCTCCAGACTGTCTCTCTGTTTGTGTGTCCCCTCCTTGAGTTAGCCTCCCAAGGTTTAAGCCTTTGCCGGTGCTTCTGACGGCTGGCAAAGAACACTGATTGGTGTGCATTAAATAGGAAATCCAATATTGCAGAAAATACAGCGCTCAGATGAGTCTCGATTACAGTATTTCATGCTTGACCCTGTCCCTCTTATGTGGAGCAAATCCCGCCCACCTACCCCCCCCTGTCGATTGCTGCTCTTTGGGGAGGGCCCTCTTGAGATCTTGCCCACAGCTAAGACTGAGCCTCTGGGCTTGGTGTGCTCTTGTTCATTTGCTTCCAGTGGTTATGTGTTCTAAATGTGTGTAGAAAGCAAAGCATTTTATGGTAACTGTTGTGTAGTGCATGAATCCCTATGGAAATTCAGAGGAAGACCCAAATTCATCAAATGCCAAAAAAAGCAAGCCATTATTTAAAACATCAGAGGTGCTATTTCTCTTGTGGCCTTCTAGATACTTTGTGCCCTAAACCATATTCCACCCAGACTCCTCTTGACAGGGTTTTTTCTACTTTTAAACAGTTTCTAAATAAAGTTCTGTTATTTCAAGAATGCAACTGTCTGCTGGAGTGTCATGTTCTTGTGGGTCTGGTTCTGTTCTGGGCCCCCAGAGATCCCAGTTTCTTTGCTTGGAAGTTGCCCAGCATCAGATTGCTACTAGGGGCACCACACTGCAACCCTGTGGACACAATTTGTACCAGTTTTGTGAAAGAACGTCTTGAGGATGAGCTTCAGCGTGTTCCTCCCGATATCCCTTGCTAGCAATAGGGTTGTTCAACAAAAGTTGCTGTGACTCTGTGTGCTTGCTCTGTGGCAGCTTGCTGCCCACAAAACACCGGGTTACCTTATTACTCATGTAGATAGTTCTGTCTGTGTGTTGCCAGTGTCTTTGACAAGCAGCCTCATGTAGAGGCAGTTGCTTGCTGTGATGTCTTATCACATGTTAAACTTTTTGAGTGCCTGCACAGATGGGCAATGGAGGCTGCTTGTTCCACGAGACAACTCTTCATTTATAACTGCCCAAGATACCTTCTCTGGTTCTGAAGACTTACTATAAGAGTAACAGCTCTTTGCAAATGATACGTAATGATCCACTGAAGTTAGCTGGGGGTTTAAAAATGACACACCAAATCTTTTTGCTGTTTGGCTTCCTGCACACGTGAAGGAAAATGTATTGTCTGCAAGGTATTGATGCTCTGATAGTAGGAGGCTCCACTTAGTTCATACCTGTCTCACAAGGACAACATCATTATTTTGGCTGTGTTTGTGCCACAGGGTTGTCTTTGCTGAAGGGGGGTGGAGGGAGAGAGGCAGGTGGGTCAGTTTACCTGGTGAACTGTGACAATCTCAGCTGCTGTCCTAGAGATGACGCCTTTATGGCATCGTACAGTTGATGTTTGCTGTGTCTTCACCAGAATAAGATACCTAATCTGGCGTGTAGCAGCTTCACGTGTAGAACTCCCACTTTTTGGCCAGAGAAGTGTTGAGATTTTAATGAGTTGCGTATAATATGTAAGAAGTCTTCATTGTGTCATCTGGACCAAGAACTGCCACAACCTCTCCTCCCAAAATGATAGTAAATCTGCTCTTCTGGTACAGTACCTGATGCAAAGTCCTCTCCTGCTGAAAGGATCCTTTCATTTGGGGAAAAATAAAAATGCAAGCAAGCCTGCCTTAATCTTGGCCTTTTTTGAAGATATGTGGAAGGCAGACTAAATAGAACAACCAAAAACTAAGACATGGACCTCTCTGTACCCCACAGCGTACATCTGGTCTTGCAAGTGGGCTTGCAGGATATCTTTTCTTAACTCTTGTTGTTCAGTCTTGTCAACCTTCTTACTTGCAATGACAATTCTTACTGTAACTGTTCCAAGACTAAAATAAAACTACAAGCATTTCAATTAAAATATTGTCTTCACAGAATCGTGATTTCTCTGGCTGGGTAAAGATTTGTTTGAAACTTGCAGTGTTCAAAGCAGTTTACAGATCGTCGCCCATAGAACACTGAAGTAGGTTGTAAATGTTTCCACTCCAGGAATGGAGAGAATTTGGCCTTGAGATGCCCATCCTGTTCCCAGTGGCAGAAAGCTAACAGCCAGGTCATGGCCCTTCCTAATGCCAGAGACTTGAGAATTGGCTCAAAGGCACTCACTTGCTACCATGATACCCAGTGATTAAATGTAATCTCCCTAAACTAACGGGGCTAGCCAGTTCCCTTTTCCCAGCTTTCAAATGGACACAGTACTATTGAATTGGAACACACTTTCTTGAGAGTAAGCCTCCTAGACCACAGTGGAACATGCATAGCCTTTTTTTCCTTAAAGCTTGCTATTCTCCTCCCACTTGTTTTGGCTATCTAGGATTGACACACCTCCATTTAAGAGAGTGAAATGAAGGCACTACATAAAAATGCAGTGCTTTTAGAATTGAAGCCCAGTGCTGGAGAAAAGACCATGCAATAATAGCCTCTGGGAATGTGACATGCCTCCCTTTTTTGGGCTGCAACCCACTCTCTTCCTGTTGTGGCTTCAAGCTGAGGCAGCCTTCAGAGGTAAACACAATGTACAGGGATGCCCTCACTTAGAGTTCAGGACATCATGAAGTTGCCCCACGGGCATCTCAATCTGTCCAGCACATCCTGGGGGGAACAGAATGCACTTATAGAATCCTACCTGTTTCAAAAGGACAGGACTCTCCCTGCTCAGATGTACACTCAATAGTTGGGCTCTGTGGTCAACATCTGGACAAGCAATGTTCAAGTTTAGCTAATACATGGTTTGTAGTCATCCAGGGCAAAGTTCTTCCAGCTGTGATTTCCTAAATAAGCGCTCTGCAAAAGAAAAAGGGACCTGCTGTTTGGGAAGTAGGTTTTGGTTGTCCCCGTCTACGGGACATCCACATTTGCCCTGCCTAATGTGGCAAAGCCGTTTAAAGACTGGAAGAATTAATGGGGACACAAAGTCAATGTAGTGCAGCACTTGAGTGTTTGACTAGAACCTGGGATAACAGGGGTGGTTGGTAGTCAACTAAGTTTTACTCAGGCTAGACCCAAAGAAATTAATGAAACCCACAAAGTTGGGTCTATTAATTTCAATAGGTCTATACTGAGCAGAAATTGAATATCACTAGCAACTGGTATTTGACAGTGGAGGTTAGAGCAAAGCCATTCTGCCTAGTAGTTGCTGATAGCTACTGGAATATTTTTTGCTTTCAGGTTAAGCCCTGCTAAGGCATCTAACACACACACCAGCGTCCCCCAAACCCATAACATGGAACCACAATCTATACTAAAATATCTGACCAATACTCTGACTGTGGTTCCTCTTCTTTCTGCGTCCCTTTTATAATTTGCAAATAACACATTTTTGTGCCCCAGCTCTGATTTCACCTGCTTTCCTTTGTCGTCTGGTTTTACTGAGTGCTCCGGAAGATCATTTCCAACTGGGCTGCTGCATCTCTGCCCCTCTCCCTATGCACGCCCATTTGCCCCAAATATCGCCTCCCATTTCTGTTTACTAGGAGCTACTCCTCTGAAGAAGAGACCTACACCACCTCAAATCCTCTGTTGTAAGCATAGTCTTTGGGGGAAAATTCCAGCCTGCCTTTGCCTGTTACCTCCGCACATTCCCTGTCTAACATTCTATTCATTTACTAGTCCTTGAACTCCCACCTCCCACCCTCATCTCAAACCAATATTTTAAGTGCATGCGTAGCAGAGAGAATTCTAGGCCCCGGCTGTCTCTTCCTGAAGTTCAGTGAAATGAGGTAATCATTCTGAAGCGTGACATCACAGTTGAGTTTATTGGCACTCAAGCGGCTGAATCCTTGCAAGTTGATTGCAGAGTCCTGCAGAGGTTGGATACTAAGCAAGCGGACTGCTGAGCTCTTTGCTGAAGATGGAGGGCAATAGGTATGAAGATAGCAGCACGGAGAGGCCCACAAGTTCCCTGCTGAGCACACCCCGGAAACTCAGCGTCCACCCCTCCGTGAGCTGGTGAGTGTTGGGGCAGGGCCACCGGATCTTTCCCTTTATGTGTTGGTCTGCTCCCAACTTCCTACCTGTGCACCAAGCAGAAATGCAAATTCACATTAAATCAGAATATGCTTATGCGTTTGTTGACTTCCCCTTCCAACGCCTGCCTATGTGTGCATGGAGAATGTGCTCTGTGCTTAAGAAGCCTCCCCACCCACTAGACCCAGCTGGCTGGTGGCAGTCCTAAATGTGGATTGTAGGCTCTTTGGAGGCAGGGTCCTCTCTGCTGCTTGCTTGTTACCCTCTCTGAAGCTCACTGGTAGATATTAAGGTGTCCCTGTGTATTATAGTCACTCCCTGTTTACCTGCCCTCTCTCCCTGATCGAGCTGGGATAGAATGGCTCAGGCAATCCTTAAGGTACTCTGCATCTAAATTATTCAGGGCTTTATAAATTAAGACAAGGGTATTGACAAGCTGGAAGGTGTGCAGAAGAGGGCAGCCAAGATAATCAAGGGTCTGGAAACCAAGCCTTGTGAGGAGCGGTTGAAGAAACAGGGTATGTTTAGCTTGGAAAAGAGGAAATATGATAAAAGGTAAAGGCACCCTTGACCATTAGGTCCAGTTATGGACAACTCTGAGGTTGCGCGCTCATTTCGCTCTATAGCCAAGGGAGCCGGCGTACAGCTTCCGGGTCATGTGGCCAGCATGACTAAGCTGCTTCTGGCGAACCAGAGCAGGGCATGGAAATGCTGTTTACCTTCCCACTGGAGCGGTACCTATTTATCTGCTTGCACTTTGACGTGCTTTTGAGCTGCTAGGTTGGCAGGAGCTGGAACCAAACAACAGGAGCTCACCGACCTTCTGATCGGCAAGCCCTTAGGCTCTGTGGTTTAGACCACAGTGCCACCCATCTGGAAGAGAGGAGATATGATAGCCATCTTCATATACCTCAAGGATTGTCACATGGAAGAGGGAACATGCTTGTTTTCTCCTGCTCTGGAAGGTAGGACTCGAACCAGTGGCTTCAAATTGCAGGAAAGGAGATTCCAGCTAGACATACGGAAATTGCAGGAAAGGAGATTCCAGCTAGACATACGCCCTTTTGCAGAGGGCGCTGCTGCCAGTCAGACCAGGTGATACAGTGGGCTTGATGGGCCAAGGATGCGGGGCACAGTTTTGTTTGTCCCAGACATGATACGCAAAAGCACATGTGTGTGTGTCATGACAGCTGATGCCTCAACTCTCAGCAGCAATGGCTCCTCAATGCACTCTGAATCTGACTACAGGTGAAAGGCAACAGCCTGCAAAAGTCTGGCTGTAGCGTGGCATCTCTTAAAACAGCTTTCATAAGCTGTTCATCTTTTTGTGTCCAGGTGTTGTTGGACTCCAGCTCCCATCAGCCCCAGCTAGCCCAGCCAATAGTTGGGGGTTCTGGGAGTTGTAGTTCCAACACCGCCATCTTGGCTACCTTACATGATTGATTGAAGGCAGCATCTTGAGTCTGTGTGTCAGGCAGAACTGAGACCCTGACCTGCTTTGCCTTTGCAAGGTTGTCACATCCTGTGCGTTCAGCCAACCATCTGCCAACCTGGTGCCCTCCAGATGTTGCCCGAGTGCAACTCTCATCAGTCCCAAGCAGCTGTACTTATGGGAGTTGTGTTGTAAACAAAAATTGCCCTTTTCCCTTATGGGGTATCCAAGAGCCCATATAGAGTCCTTACGTAGGTTCCCTATTGGTAGGAGAGAATAACAGAGGCCAACCAGAGAATATTGAGAAGCAAAGCAGCTAGTAAGCCTGATTTTTTATTGATCTGTTGCAACAGGGTGCTCCCCTCACACGCAGGAGAGAGGAGGAACTCAGACAAATGGCGCGCAAGGCCTTATAAAGACTTTTGAAATTGCCACCCTGTAGATCAAGACCACCCCCAGAAACATCAAACACACATCACAGAAGGGGTGTAACCTAAGACCACCTCTCAGATACATCATACCTACATCACAGAAAAGGCGGTCTAAAACAGAAATTTGAATGTTGTTTTTCTCCTGCCGTTGTTTATCTCCTGTCTGGCAGGTTACTTGATTGGATTGCCTGGGTAGCCTGGCCAGTCTTCACCCTATTCATATCTTAAATGTGCCCTTAAGACAGGATATGTGAGGGAAAGAGACAATGGGAGGTTTCCCACTTTGACCTTGCAGAGAAAACATTGGCTCAGTTTAGGAATCAAAATGGTTCCAGGCTGGTCTTCCTGTGCTGATCTATGCGCGTGTTTGGTTGGTACACTTATGAACATTATGACATAGATTCCCTAGAAAGCAGCTATTTATTTATAATTTGTTTTACAAATTTATAAACCACTTCACAGCCTGCAGCCATCAAAGCAGTATATGGCAGGATAAAAACAAGGTTATGAATCCTTAAAAATTTAGATTTAGATTTAGATAAAAAATAAAGATTTAACAAGTTAGCCCCCACCCACCACAGGGAGGAGAGGGCTGTCAATGGCAAGCCAAAGAAACCAACAGGTGCAGCTTCTCCCATCTGCTGCACTTCCAAGCTGTGCCACGCTTCACCTGTTGAACCTCTGCCCATCAAAGACTTTGCTGAATGCGCTTGGAGGTCTGTGTAGCCTGTCAGGCCCCTTTGGAAAACAGAGCCCTGCCCAAGGAACAGGATGCCACCTATGCCTTAAAGAGAGAGTGGCTTATTTTCAATGCTGTGCTAAGTAAGCGTCCTATCACCGCTTGTGCAATGAGACCTCCTCCTCCTCCTTCTGTGCCCCCCAAATCTGTTCTGGAGTTACCCCCAGATTTATGGAGGGCCTGGGTTGCTCACACATGGGGAGGAGCAGGGTTGTGTGTGAGAAAGTTTTGTTGAGTGGACAGGAGACATAAAATAAAGTACAGTGGACACTCGAGTTGCAAAAGTGATCCGTGCAGGAGGCACGTTCGCAACCTGCAGCGTCCGCAACCCGCAGCGCTATGTCTGCACATGCACGGGTTGCAATCTGGCGCTTCTGTGCATGTGTTGGTGCTGACCTTTAAAGCCCTAAACGGCCTTGGTCCAGTATACCTGAAGGAGCGTCTCCACCCACCATCGTTCTACCTGGACACTGAGGTCCAGCACCGAGGGCCTTCTGGCGGTTCCCTCACTGCGAGAAGCCAAGTTACAGGGAACCAGGCAGAGGGCCTTCTCGGTAGTGGCGCCTTCCCTGTGGAACGCCCTCCCACCAGATGTCAAAGAGAAGAACAACTACCAGGCTTTTAGAAGACATCTGAAGGCAGCCCTGTTTCGGGAAGCTTTTAATGTTTAATGTATTATAGTATTTTGGAAGCTGCCCAGAGTGGCTGGGGAGGCCCAGCCAGATGGGCGGGGTATAAATAATAAATTATTATTATTATTATTATTATTATTATTATTATTATTATTATGTGCAAAGCGCCGAAACCCGTTCTGGTACTTCTGGGTTTCGGTGCATCTGTAACCCGAAAAAACGCAACCTGAAGCGTCTGTAACCCGAGGTATGACTGTACAGGTACCTCACTTTTCCGACATCTCTGTTGCCGAACGTTTCGATTTCCAAACGCCAGAAACCCGGAAGTAAATGCTTCCGTTTTCAAACGCTCCTCGGAAGTCAAATGGCTTCTGCTGTGTACCTGTTGTTTTTCACAATTTTCATGATTGAATTAGCAGACCGCCCTTTGCGCCTCGGTTTCCGAACGTTTCTGAAGTCTAATTGTCTTCCGGAATGGGATTACATTCAAAAACCGAGGTACCACTGTACTTATTTATGCAGCACATAGTTAACCTGTGGAACTCCCTCCCATAGGAGGCAGTGAGGGCCACTAGCCTTGATGAGGATTAGACCAATTCACAGAGGAAAGGGCTGTCAATGACTACTCGCCATGAAAGCTGTTTTCTTCCCTCCTCGGCTGGAGGCAGCAATGCTTCTGGATCCCCGTTGCTGGAAACCACAGGAGAGGAAAGTTGCTCTTGTGTTCAGATCCTGCTGGGGGTGGTTTCCCTTTGGGTCCTCTTGGTTGGACTCTGGAGTAGACGGGCCACTGCCCTGATCCGGCAGATGCTCAGAGATTGGGAGGGGTCTTTGATCAACAGATGGGAGCAGACCATTGGCATGATCCTGTGAATGCTCTTTGTATGTTGAATTCTGGTGCTGGAGGAGACTCTTGAGAGTCCCATGGACTGCAAGAAGTTCAAACCTCTCCATTCTGAAGGAAATCAGCCCTGAGTGCTCCCTGGAAGGACAGATCCTGAAGCTGAGGCTCCAAGACTTTGGCCACCTCAGGAGAAGAGAAGACTCCCTGGAAAAGACCCTGATGTTGGGAAAGATGGAGGGCACAAGGAGAAGGGGACGACACAGGACGAGATGGTCAGACAGTGTTCTCGAAGCTACCAGCATGAGTTTGGCCAAACTGTGGGAAGCAGTGGAAGACAGGAGTGCCTGGCCTGCTCTGGTCCAGGGGGCCACGAAGAGGCGGACACGACTAAACAACAACATATAGACTGGGATAGCTCATTCGCTGGAGACACTTGCTCTCAAGGTCATGAGTTCGTGCCCCATGCTGGGCAAAAGATGCCTGCATTTGGGGTGGGGTGGGACTAGATGATCCTCAGGGTCCCTTCCAACTCTACAGTTCCATGTTTAAAAGGAGCAGGACGAGGGATTGCAGTCAGGGAAAACCAGGGATACATGAGCTGGCATAGGAAGCAGTGCTTGTATCTGGAGTCTACGGAGCTTGGCTTTGCCCACTACTCCTTCCGGCAAGAACCCAATAGTTGCAGGCTCCCTGACCCGCTTAGCAAGCAATGCCAGGGACGGAGCCCCCTCTTTTGCCATGCAGAGCTGCTGTTTGCCTGCTGAACTTTGGCCCCATCCAAGCCGCTTGCCCTTGGGGATTCCAGCCTGCCTGGAATCCCCAAAGGAGGGGCAGGTGGATCTCAGGGGCGGGGCCTGGGAGGGGGGGACGGAACCTGGAGTTTACCGGCTTTTCAGATCCCTAGCAGAAAACAGTTTTACTGGCCAGAGCAGAGTGGCAAGTGTTGCCTCGTGCTGGCGATCCTACTTCCCCGTGGGCAGTAGTGAACGCCGTTAGAAAAGAAATCAGTTTCAGATTAATCGCTGGCCACCCATAAGCATCTCCCAGAATTTTGCAGATCTGCACAGAGTGCAGCTATAGCATCTTGAACGTCCGGAGCTGAACGGAAAGGTACCACTTCTTGCTCCAGTTCATGCAAGCTTGTGCACACAAATGCTTTTAAAGATTCTTCGTTTTCAAGCATCTGCTTCTGCCTTCTTTTTGCTGCCGACGCTGTGGGTTAAACCACAGAGCCTAGGACTTGCTGATCAGAAGGTCGGCAGTTCGAATCCCCGCAACGGGGTGAGCTCCTCTTGCTCGGTCCCTGCTCCTGCCAACTTAGCAGTTCGAAAGCACGTCAAAGTGCAAGTAGATAAATAGGTACCGCTCCGGTGGGAAGGTAAACGGCGTTTCCGTGAGCTGCTCTGGTTCGCCAGAAGCGGCTTAGTCCTGCTGGCCACATGACCCGGAAGCTGTATGCCGGCTCCCTCGGCCAGTAAAGCGAGATGAGCGCCGCAACCCCAGAGTCGGCCATGACTGGACCTAACGGTCAGGGGTACCTTTACCTTTACCTCTCGCCCATCTTCTGTGGAGCAGCAGCGAGCTTTTCCAGGCCTTGCTTTCACTGCTTGGCATACCTGCCTCTGCTTGGCATCATGTTGTTTAGTCGTTTAGTCGTGTCCGACTCTTCGTGACCCCCTGGACCAGAGCACGCCAGATTCTCCTGTCTTCCACTGCCTCCCGCAGTTTGGTCAAACTCATGCAGGGAGCTTCGAGAACACTGTCCGACCATCTGGTCCTCCATCGTCCCCTTCTCCTTGTGCCCTCCATCTTTTCCAACATCAGGGTCTTTTCCAAGGGAGGTGGCCAAAGTCTTGGAGCCTCAGCTTCAGGATCTGTCCTTCCAGTGAGCACTCAGGGCTGATTTCCTTCAGAATGGATCAGTTTGATCTTCTTGCAGTCCATGGGACTCTCAAGAGTCTCCTCCAGCATCAGAATTCAAAAGCATCCATTCTTTGGCCATCAGCCTTCTTTGTGGTCCAGCTCTCACTTCCATACATCACTACTGGGAAAACCATCCCTGTCCCCATTGCCACCTGCCTGCTCTCCATCTTCCTGGCAGCCTCCTCTTTGAGGCTCCCCTTGCAGCTCAGGTTGCCAACTTTCTTTCCCAGCTTCCGCTCCTGTGCCTTTCACAACAGCTTTGATCAGCTGTTGTTAACAGGCAACTGTGCCAATCTCTCATACTACTTTTAAGGAGGGTTATTTGCTGTGGGATCATAATGAAACATAGATTGGTGCTTCTCTTGCAAGCTGGGAAAAGCCCCACTTGCTGATTTTTGTTGGTCAAGCTGTTCTTCAAGGCACAGGAGGAGGTTTTTCTCAGGTCATTTGGCAACCCTTCCCCTCAAAATTCCCATTGTCCTAGGCATGTTTTGCAATAACGAATTTCATTCGCGCAAGCAGTTTTTGAGCTCTGGGCGCAGTGCTGCGCCTAAGATTTCAGATTAAAACTGCCGCATGGAAGGAAAGGAGGATTTTTTTCTGCCTCCGCACTTCCAGCCACTTTCTGAAGACTGGAGAAGAGACCCTCTTAAGAATATAAAGGGGTTAGGCAGGGAAAGGACTAGACCATGTAAAAAATGAACATAATATTTTATCTGCAGTTAATTCAATTTCAGCTTTGCATTCTTGTTATTAAAAAGTGCGCCTAGACATTCCGTCGTTGTGCCCATAACCTCGGTTTAAGGTGCCATAAAGCTGCTAGCTAAGTGTGAGCTTCCTGGTTGAGTGATCATTACCCATTTTACAGAAGGAAGCACTGAGGCAGAGCACGAGGAACACACCCAAGACCACTCCTTAAATCTCAGAGAAGCTGAAAGCCCACAGCCTTGAATCCATCCAAAGGAGTGGGGACCTCGTCTTTCAAATACAGTACTTAAAAGTGCTCATTGGTTTTGCTTTCTTTCCAATATTTTTAGGGGAGGCCTTGAATTTGAGAAAGACCCTGCCACTCAGCAGCTTCCTCCGGCACCAGCTCCAGCCCCAGTAAGTCTGAGTTGGGAAGATGTACTGTTGTTTATTTATGCATATGTCAAAAGTCGTATGTACGTATTCCATGAAAATACAGTGGTGCCCCGCAAGACGAATGCCTCGCAAGACGGAAAACTCGCTAGACGAAAGAGTTTTCCGTTTTGGTGGTGCTTTGCAAAACGAATCTCCTATGGGCTTGCTTTGCAAGACGACAATGTCTTGCGAGTTCCTGCTGGTTTTTTCCCCCCTTCCCCCTCCCCTTTTTCTAAGCCACTAAGCCGCTTATCAGCTGATCCGATCAGCAGATAAGCCGCTAAAAGCCGCTAATAGTGCTAATCCGCTAATCTGTCAATGGGCTTGCTTCGCAAGACGAAAAAACCGCTAGACGAAGAGAATCACAGAATGGATTCTTTTCGTCTTGCGAGGCACCACTGTATATCAAAGCGGTTTACAGCAAGCTGTAATCTGGGATATCTGAGGCCCCTCTGTCAGGCCTTCTCTGGCCATGCTTCATAGAGCTGTAGAGTTGGAAGGGACCTCCAGGGTCGTCTAGTCCAAGCCCCTGCAATGCAGAAATCTTGCCCACAGCTGTCCCTGGTTGGGCTCAAACCATCAACCTTCTGGCCTTGAACTGTGAAAATGCTTATTAACTTACCTAGATGAAGATTTGTGTGCAGAAAGCTCTGGCACTGAAGTGGCTTGAACGTGGCCTGTTGCGCAAATGCAAGAGCCCCGTCCACATTTTGCCTCTGGGCCGCCCACCACCAATGTACGGCCCCTGGAAGGTTTGACTGTGAGCAAATGTGGCTCTTGGCTCTGATACAGATATGTACCTTGCCTATGCCTGTAGTGATTGAACCACTCTCCAACGTATGTGTCTCCATTTACATTTTAGTAAAAGCCGTTTCCATGTCTTTGGTCCTCCACCCACCCTCCATCGTACTGGGATCCATCTGGATAGTAAAAGATGCCTTTGCCATGTTTTTTATTCTCAAAATATTCCCCTATGTAGCGTACACCATTCTTGAATCTGTACAAGCCCTGAAACATATACATTATAGAGACTTCTTGTTCATGCTCTGGTTGTTTTACTAAAGCATATATATTATGGTGAGAGCTGGACCATAAAGAAGGCTGATCGCCGAAGAATTGATGCTTTTGAATTACGGTGCTGGAGGAGACTCTTGACAGTCCCATGGACTGCAAGAAGATCAAACCTCTCCATTCTGAAGGAAATCAGCCCCGAGTGCTCACTGGAAGGACAGATCGTGAAGCTGAGGCTCCAATACTTTGGCCACCTCCTGAGAAGAGAAGACTCCCTGGAAAAGACCCTGATGTTGGGAAAGATGGAGGGCACAAGGAGAAGGGGACGACAGAGGACGAGATGGTTGGACAGTGTTCTCAGAGCTACCAACATGAGTCTGACCAAACTGCGGGAGGCAGTGGAAGACAGGAGGGCCTGGCGTGTTCTGGTCCAGGGGGGTGAAATTGTGCGGTAGTTGGAGCATTCTTTGGCACTGCCTTTCTTTGGGATTGGGATGTAGACTGATCTTCTCCAATCCTCTGGCCACTGCTGAGTTTTCCAAACTTGCTGGCATATTGAGTGTAGCACCTTAACAGCATCATCTTTTAAAATTTTAAACAGTTCAGCTGGAATACCATCACTTCCACTGGCCTTGTTATTTGCAGAGCTTTCTAAGGCCCATTTGACTTCACTCTCCAGGATGTCTGGCTCAAGGTCAGCAACCACACTACCTGGGGTGTATGAGACATCCATATCTTTCTGGTATAATTCCTCTGTGTATTCTTGCCACCTCTTCTTGATGTCTTCTGCTTCAGTTAGATCTTTACCATTTTTGTCCTTTATTATGGTAATCTTTGTACGAAATGTTCCTTTCATATTTCCGATTTTCTTGAACAGATCTCTGGTTCTTCCCATTCTGTTGCTTTCCTCTATTTCTTTGCATTGCTCGTTTAAGAAGGCCTTCTTGTCTCTCCTTGCTATTTTTTTGGAAATCTGCATTCAATTTCCTGTATCTTTCACTATCTCCCTCGCATTTTGCTTGCCTTCTCTCCCCCGCTATTTGTAAGGCCTCGTTGGACAGCCACTTTGCTTTCTTGCATTTCTTTTTCATTGGGATGGTTTTAGTTGCTGCCTCCTGTATAATGTTGCGAGCCTCCACCCATAGTTCTTCAGGCACTCTGTCCAGCAAATCTAAATCCTTAAACCTGTTCCTCACTTCCACTGTGTATTCATAAGGGATTTGGTTTAGATTGTATCTTACCTGTCCAGTGGTTTTTCCTACTTTCTTTAGTTTAAGCTTGAATTTTGCTATAAGGAGCTGATGATCTGAGCCACAGTCAGCTCCAGGTCTTGTTTTTGCTGACTGTATAGAGCTTCTCCATCTTTGGTTGCAGAGAATATAATCAATCTGATTTCGATGTTGCCCATCTGGTGATGTCCATGTGTAGAGTCGTCTCTTGTGTTGTTGGAAAAGCGTGTTTGTGATGACCAGCTTGTTCTCTTGACAGAACTCTATTAGCCTTTGCCCTGCTTCGTTTTGATCTCCAAGGCCAAACTTGCCAGTTGTTCCTTTTATCTCTTGATTCCCTACTTTAGCATTCCAATCCCCTATAATGAGCAGAACATCCTTCTTTGGTGTCACTTCTATAAGGTCTTGTAAGTCTTCATAGAATTGGTCAATTTCAGTTTCTTCAGCACCAGTAGTTGGTGCATAAACTTGGATTACTGTGATGTTAAAAGGTCTGCCTTGGATTCGTATCGAGATCATTCTATCATTTTTGAGACTGCATCCCAGTACAGCTTTCGCCACTCTTTTGTTGACTATGAGGGCCACTCCATTTCTCTTACGGGTTTCTTGCCCACAGTAGTAGATATGATAGTCATCCGAACTGAATTCGCCCATTCCCGTCCATTTTAGCTCACTGATGCCCAGGATGTCAATATTTATTCTTGCCATCTCATTTTTGACCACATCCAACTTACCCAGGTTCATGGTTCTTACATTCCAGGTTCCTATGCAATATTTTTCTTTACAGCATTGGACTTTCCTTTCGCTTCCATGCATATCCACAACTGAGCGTCCTTTCGGCTTTGGCCCAGCCGCTTCATCAGCTTTGGATCTACTTGTACTTGTCCTCCGCTCTTCCCCAAAAGCATGTTGGACACCTTCCGACCTGAGGGGGCTCATCTTCCGGCGTCATAACTTTTATATGCCTGTTGTCTTTGTCCATGGAGTTTTCTTGGCAGGGATACTGGAGTGGCTTGCCGGTTCCTACTCCAGGTGGATCACGTTTGGTCAAAACTCTCCACTATGACCTGTTCATCTTGGGTGCCCTGCTCGGCATAGTTCATAGCTTCTCTGAGTTCTTCAAGCCCCTTCGCCACGGCAAGGCAGTGATCCATGAAGGGGTTATTATACATATAAGACCTTAATTTTTTTATTTCACTTCCAAAAGCTTTTTATGAAAGGGCATTCCCACCAAACGTGAAGAAATGGACCAATGACTTAGGGAAATGGCGGGCTGCTCAGGCCCTTTCTTCCAAGGGCATGCAGCGTAATTCTGGTGTTTTTGGTGACAGACTGACCCCCTGTCTTCCTTCCTTCCTTCCTCCCAGCCCAGGCTTCCTGGTCTCCTGAGCAAGTTGGGCCCGGTGTGCTCATCCCACAGGCAGCTGATGAAGGCTGCCGGCTTGTACGATGAGTCTCGCACCAAGCAGGTGGAGGACCAGATCAACTATGACCACTTGCGGAAGCTGGAGCGCATGTTCCGCGAGGCGGACATCGATGGCGGAGGAGGTGAGGCTACTTTCTGTGGGCTCCTTTCAAACCCACACACCATTTTTTTTTTTAAAAAAAACATTATCCATTTTTCTTTTTCATTCATTACATACATCTCAAAGGAGGGAAAGAGGGGAGGGGAATGTTTGGCTTGGTCTGTGAATTTTTTTTATATATTTCTGTATTTTTATTTCTTTTTTTAACTTCTTGTTTCTTCTGTACAGTGGTGCCCCGCAAGACGAATGCCTCGCAAGACGAAAAACCCGCTAGAAGAAAGGGTTTTCCGTTTTTCGATGGGCTTCGCAAGACGAATTTCCCTATGGGCTTGCTTCGCAAGACGAAAACGTCTTGCGAGTCTTGCGATTTTTTTCGCTTCCCCCCCTTTTTCTAAGCCGCTAAGCCGCTAAGCCTTTAATAGCCACTAAACCGCTAATAGCGCTAATCCGCTAAGCTGCTAATAGGGTTGCTTCGCAAGACGAAAAAAATGCTAGATGAAGAGACTCACGGAACGGATTATTTTCGTCTTGCGAGGTACCACTGTAATTTTTGTTTTTCTTTGGCTTTTGGAAAATTAAAAATAAGTAAGTAAGTAAGTAAGTAAGTAAGTAAGTAAGTAAGTAATACAGTGGTACCTTGGGTTACACACGCTTCAGGTTACAGACTCCGCTAACCCAGAAATAGTACCTCAGGTTAAGAACTTTGCTTCAGGATGAGAACAGAAATTGTGCTCCGGCGGCGCAGCAGGACGCCCCATTAGCTAAAGTGGTGTTTCAGGTTAAGAGCAGTTTCAGGTTAAGAACAGACCTCCAGAACAAATTAAGAACTTAACCTGAGGTACCACTGTAATAACATGTATACTACTACTACTACTACTACTACTACTACTACTACTAATACTAATAATAATAATAATAATATACCAACACCTCAAAGCGATTTACAAAAAGGCAACACAGAAAAACCCCGAGAAAGATTTACAGCAGTGCTTTAAAACTTACAAGAAGTTGAAACACTAAGACGGATTAAATTCCGCCGCCCTCCAAGCTTCCAGGCTGAGTCCTTTCCCCTGGGGTGGCTGATGATCTGGTCCTTCTGTAGGCAAGGCATGTGTCCTACCAGCCCTGGGGGCATTTCCCTCAGGACCCTCCATCTCTTGGTGTCCCTTCTGGTTGCAGAGGAATGTTCTGTGCCTGGGGAGGGGAGCTCTTACTATTATTATTTAAATGATTTCTTTATTCGATTTTTTAAAAATGTAAACATATTACAAACATCAGTTCAAAATCCAAATATCGAGAGTGCTTTGAATCTCCTGACTCTCTCCCCCCCCTCAATCCCTTTCATGGGTCCTAATGTTAATATTTACAACTGCATATCTGTATTTATCCAAACTTTTATCCTTCTAAATTACCCATACTTTCCGTTACTTTACAAGTGTGGTTAGAATCTTGCTAATGCTTTAACCTGCTTGCAGTGGTCTCGTAAGTAAATAATAATAATAATAATAATAATAATAATAATAATAATAATTTATTTTATTTATACCCTGCCCTCCCCAGCCAGAGCCAGGCTCAGGGCAGCTAACAACCAATAAAATCACAGTAAAAAACATGAGGGGGGGGGGGGAAACCAATTTCAAGTTGATACGGAACGAGGGGGGGGGGGCTCCTTTCCCCCCTTCTTGCTAGCGACATCCGAGGCAATGACCTCGAGGGTGCCCGACACACGCTCACCCTCAGCCCCCTCACCGTTGCATAAGCACCACACTTCTCCTAGACCCCAGCGAAACCCTCCTTTCCCCTTCTTTCCACGAGCGAAATAAGCTCGCACATCTCTATCTCTTCCTATGCCTATCTGCGCTCCATACTTAGAACGAGTAGACCGTGTATCCCTGCTTTCTCGCTTATTCCTATGGCCGCGCTTTAGCCAATCACGGCCATGCATTCGTCCTGCAGGAGCTAGCTCACGGAGCTACTGCACGCCTCATTTCACTCCTGACAAGCTGCTGACGGCCCCCCACTGCGAGAACAATGGATCCGAAACCAGAGACCTCGTAAAACTGTCAAAAACCCGCTACATTGTAACCATTCTCCTTCCGCTTGTCAAAATCTTGTTACATTGTATCCATTCTGTTTCTACTTTTGTCCTATAGTACAGAATGGGTTTGAGATCATGGAAAATCCTTAAAAATTGGTATAAAATCAACCGTAACTCCGATCTTCTCACTTTGGGTGTCATTCAACTCAGCTCCCCTTGGACTCCATAATGCCACCCCTACTTCCATAATCCCCGAAGCGGCAAGTCACGTATACAGGAACTTCTTAATCCTGTCAGATCGTTTCCCCAACCCCTTCCTCCGGGCGATACGAAGTGACAGACGATGCATATCTCTGGCCCATTGTCTCGCCACCACCGGTACTCAACAAATGTTTATCTATGTATATTTCTTGCTCTGCATATCCCCCCTCCCTCATCCAAAATGTAAATGAATGTAATCCCACCCTTCCTTAATCTATTCATGACGTGTAAAATATATTCATGATGTAACTCGTGAAACATGACCTTCCCATAATATATTCATGACGTTTCCTGCAATGTATTCTGGGTTATGGAGGGAACTTTTAAAAGCCTATGTCACCCCATTCTCGGGGTTCAATCCCATCTTGAACCTGTTGCGCAATAAACTTTGGGTCTCCGCATTTTGCTCCTGTGTCCGGCTGAACTTATTTTCTCCGCTAGGACCCGCGGACTTAGTCCGACGAGCTGGGTGGCAGTGCAACCACGCACCCGGGATTTTTCCGTGACATTGTCAAGTCAAGTAACCTTTATTGGCACCACATAAGAACATTCAGAATACATTCAGAATAGATAGGCCAGTGCGATCTCGTCGCCACCCCAACAGCACAATTTAAAATACAGATTAAAATGCAATTTAAAATGCAGCCAAAAAATCAAGACCATAAGGGGAGGGATAAATTTCCCCCAATCTTTTTTTTTTTTTTTAAGTTCTTGTCTTCTTGATTTCTGAGCTTCCCAGTTAATTGTGCCATTTCGGCATAGTCCATCATCTTGGGTTGCCATTCTTCCCGTGTTTTATTGAAGTTTTTATTAGACAAACAGATTCTTAAAATACATACAATACCAACAAAATAGAATGCACTATGTTATAGAGAATATAAATATACAGTGGACGCTTGGGTGGCGAACGTGATCCGTGTGGGATGCATTTTCGCAACCCGCAGTGTTTGCAACCCGCAGTGGTGCGTCTGCGCACGCACGGGTTACGATTCGCGCTTATGTGCAAAGCACGTTTTAGCGCTTCTGCCCATGCGTGACACCCGAAACCCGGAAGGAACCCGTTCCGGTACTTCCAGGTTTTGGCGGGTCCGTAACCTGAAAAAACGCAACCTGGAGCGTCTGTAACCTGAGGTATGACTGTAAAATGAAAAGAACGGAAAAGAACAGAAGAAAGAAAAAACAAAGAGAAAGAAGAATGAAAGTGTGAATAAAGGCATAATGACATCCACTATTTGAATCAGCAAAGAAAAGAAACTTCCGACTTATACCCGCTGTACTAATTTACAATGTTGTACTATTTTATTGTTGTTAGCCGCCCTGAGCCCGGCTTCGGCTGGGGAGGGCGGGATATAAATAAAATTTATTATTATTATTATTACAATTAAATTAATTACACAGTTGCTTTCCTGCCTTTTAGGTCTGGACATGGAAGAATTCCGATGCGCCATGAAGAAGATCATGGGGGACGTTTCCGATGAAGACATTGATGTGATTTTCATGAAGGTGGACACCAACTGTGACGGCGCCGTGGACTGGGCAAGTGCCTGCTTGCATTTGTTCTGCAATGTTTTGAGAAGCCGTTCTGCATAACTCCTGTGGTTTTGGCTGGCGCAGGTGGGGCTCCCTGAGAAATCTGACTTGGCCACCCTCTGGCTTCTGGTCTCCGCGCTGTAAAGAATACCATCGCCGCCCTCAGGGCTAGAAACTTGCTCTGCTGTTTTTAAATGGTAGCTCAGCTTCCCGGGATGCTGAATGGCACGCCCTGCATTGCACGCCCTGGGCTTTTCCTCTGCTCCTCAGCATCCTGTTATGGAACAATCTAGGTGCGAGGCTGCTCAGTCACCCAGCTGGTCGGGCAGAGCCCGCGGGTCCCTGCGGAATAAAGAAAGGAGTCCAGCCACCAACCGGAGCAAACAGCTGTAGACCAAAGTTTATTGCGCAACAGGTTCAAAGAAGAATTTTGAACCCCGAGGATGGGGTGACAAGGACTTTTAAAACTTCCCCACCATATCCCAGAATACAGTTCGTGCCGCATCATTGCTACATCATTGACATGCCACCAAAGGGGAGGGGTAGACAGGGCTTACACTAGTTCAACCTTGGCAAACATGTCCAGACAAGTCCTTGGCACATGATTAGCATAAGTAGACATGTCAGGGCAAGACCCAGGTGTAAGATTAGCAGAGGCAAACACCTCTGAAGTCCCACCACCCAAAGTACAAGAGAACTTCCTTTGCATGTCTGGACCCCTTGGCAAGTCCAGTGATGGGATTAGGCTTTCCTTGGCCAACAATCAGCTCAGCAATTGTCACCTCTGGGAACTTCCTGGAGTCCCTTTTCTAAGGGCAAAATAGTGTTGGAATGGAGGAAACTGGCAAAGGAGTTGATTTTGTATGATTGTTAAAGCTAGGTAACTTCCCTGAGCTGTCAAGTTGAAAGGATACATTCAGGCGTAATATTTGTAACATTTAACTTTAAAGATGTCCCCCCCCCCCCCGTAATTTCCGTAACAATCCTATAAATGGATTGGTCTATCCTTTGGCCTCGGCTGATGGAAGTTGCCATCCAAAACCTCTTGAGGGCACCACCTTGGCAAAGGTGGCTATAAAACGCTTACAGTCTTTTCCCACTTGGGTCTACAACCCCTTCTCCCAGCAAGACTTTCTGTTTGTAGGTCCCTGTCCCACCCTTGCCTTAGTTGACTCCCCAACATTGTCCCCATGGCTGCCTTGTAGATTGTAAGCCCACAACCTTCTGTTCCACAGTCAAATAGCTCTTGACATTGGAAAGTTATTCCTGATGTTCTGTCGGAATCTCCTTTCTTGCAAATTGAAGCCATTGGTTCAAGTCCTACTGTCCAGAGCAGGAGAAAACTGTCGACATGTAGAGGGCCGGGAGGCCAGCTGGCAAGCCCCAGCTGTGCCGTCTCCTTCCATTGACCGCAGCTCTGACGTAAATCAGCGACCCGGGCTTCGAAGCCAGGGCACGCTATCAGCAGAGAGTACTGCGCACACAGAATAGGCGTGAGGCTTGTGGAAGCATACTACAACTACAGATTTATTAATCATAAATCAGGACAAAGAAACATGTTGTCTCTCTCTCATGTCGTTTCATGGAGAACGGGAAAAGCAAAAGCTATACACAACAGAAGTTCCCAGCATACTGCACCGGAATGTAAACAGACATGTGACATGCAACAATTCCACACGTCTGTTCCTTAAGGTGGAATGGAAATCTCAGCAAAAACAAGCCTGTTCCCATCCTGTGCTCAGGTTCCATATATGTGCAAATACTATAACAATCATAAAGACACCACATGCTCCTGAAGCAGGATTTCCCAAACTTGGGTCTCCTGCTGTTTTTGGACTACAGTTCCCATCGTCCTTGACATGCTGGATAGGAATGATGGGAATTGTAGTTCAGAAACAGCTGGAGACTCAAGTTTGGGGAACTCTGTCCTATAGATACCACAGTCTCTGCTGACCTTCACCCCAAGGAAACCAAACTTGGGTGAGGGCCTGGAACTCCAGCAGTCTCTCTCCACTCAGAGATTGGGGTGGCGTGTAAGACTGGGATCGGCTGGGTTACATATTAGCCAGGCCCGAGAGAATCCTTGGGAAAGCACCGTGCTGGCGGAGAGAGTGAGAATGACAACGGCAATTTCTCTCCCTGCAGGAGGAGTATCTGAATTACATGCTGCGTGAATACAGAGGGAAGGACGACATGCTGAAAAATAAGATGCTTCCCGAGTTCCAGACGACCATGAAACCGGTTTCCGTGTAAGGGTCCCTTTGCCCTCTGGGCGTGAGGGAAGGGGTTAAGGCCAAGTGGAGCTGCCAATTCCTAGAGTGGCTGAACAGCCAGTCCCTTTTCCCAGGGGAATTCCCTGGGAATTGCAGCTCTGGAGGGGAATGGGGTGTGTGTGTGTCTAATAATAATAATAATAATAATAATAATAAAAAATTTATTATTTATACCCCGCCCATCTGGCTGAGTTTCCCCAGCCACTCTGGGTGGCTTCCAACAAAATATCAAAAATACATTAAAACATCAGCCACTAAAAACATCCCTAAACAGGGCTGCCTTCAGATGTCTTCTAAAAGTCAGATACTTGTTTATTTCCTTGACATCTGATGGGAGGGCATTCCGCAGGGCAGGTGCCACCACCGAGAAGGCCCTTTGTCTGGTTCCCTGTAACCTTGATTCTCGCAAGGAGGGAACCTCCAGAAGGCCCTCGGCGCTGGACCTCAGTGTCCGGGCTGAACGATGGGGGTGGAGACGCTCCTTCAGGTATACTGGGCCAAGGCAATCTTAACCAGCTGCAGATCCCATTCTTTGGAGGACGCCATGATGGTTAAAGTGATATGATATTGCTATAAATGAATAGTCAGGCTGGGGCAGAGGACTCTTCATCAGTCAAGGCGTTACACAAAGCAAGGAGTGGGTGGCTGGGGGGAAGGAGGAGCAAGGATTTTTCTTTTACGTACAGAGCTCAGTCGGGTTAAACATGGCGCTGATAACGCCAAGGTTGCAGGTTTGAGCCCCGTAAGGGGCAGCTGCATATTCCTGCATTTCAGGGAGTTGGACTTCTAGATGATGCTCAGATTCCCTTCCAGCTCCTTGATTCTTTGAAATGAGGATTCTGGAAGCTGTGGCCCTGAGGTCAATTTGGAGACCAAATTCCGAGGCGGAGGCTGCAGACTGAGAGGAGAAGCAAATGGCACTCTTCAACTCAGTGGTTCCTAAACTTTACTGAGGCAAAGCCCTTCCTGTTCCATAAACTCACCCTCAGCGCCTCCTACTTTACCCTATTAAAATGCATAATTCAGAATGCTGGCTTGCACGACCCACTAAGGAAGATCATGTTGTTGTTTAGTCGTTTAGTCGCGTCCGCCTCTTCGTGACCCCCTGGACCAGAGCACGCCAGGCACTCCTGTCTTCCACTGCCTCCCGCAGTTTGGTCAAACTCATGCTGGTAGCATCGAGAACACTGTCCAACCATCTCTTCCTCCCTCGTCCCCTTCTCCTTGTGCCCTCCATCTTTCCCAACATCAGGGTCTTTTCCAGGGAGTCTTCTCTTCTCATGAGGTGGCCAAAGTCTTGGAGCCTCAGCTTCAGGATCTGTCCTTCCAGTCAGCACTCAGGGCTGATTTCCTTCAGAGTGGATAGGTTTGATCTTCTTGCAGTCCATGGGACTCTCAAGAGTCTCCTCCAGCACCAGAATTCAAAAGCATCCATTCTTAGGTGATCAGCCTTCTTTATGGTCCAGCTCTCACTTCCATACATCACTACTGGGAAAACTATAGCTTTAACTATAGGGCCCTTGTCGGCAAGGTGATGTCTCTGCTTTTTAAGATGCTGTCTAAGTTTGTCGTTGCTTTTCTCCCAAGAAGCAGGCGTCTTTTAATTTTGTGGCTGCTGTCACCATCTGCAGTGATCATGGAGCCCAAGAAAGTAAAATCTCCCACTGCCTCCATTTCTTCCCCTTCTATTTGCCAGGAGGTGATGGCCCCAGTGGCCATGATCTTAGTTTTTTTGATGTTGAAGGAAGATCATAGCACAATCAAATTCAAGACACGAACGATTAATAGCACTTTTTTTTCATACTAATCATTACGTACATATGACGATACGGTTTTCTTTGTAGATGTGTGTTCTCTCCCCCCCCCCCTTGTTTGTACTGCTTTGTTTTGGACTTTATGTTTGTAATTTTTGTTGCACTGTTGCATTGAAAATTAAAAAAAATAAATTGCACGTTTTTTCAAAACCCAATCGAAACTACTCAGTTTAATTGATTTAACAAAACTGAAGAAATTGATCCAGCAAGACCAGCTTTTCAAAACCTGAAAGCCACCCCCTTGCTGCCCTTGCCCCCCCCAGCCCCCAGGAATCCTACTGCCCCCTTGTGGGGTGCTACCTCCCATTTTGGGAACCCCTGGTTTAAGTTCTTGACGGAGGTGGTTTTCCCATTCACCTTTCAGACAGAATTTGCCACTCCTGGTCCCCAGGAGCAAAGGATTCCTGTCCCGCCTGTTGCTGATGCAGATGGAATGTTGCTCTGTGCCCTCTAGGGATGAATGCAAAATCCAGCCCTGCTCTCGATGACTTTGCAAAAGGCCGCCCTGAGTTTCTTGTGCAACTGTGCTATTACCTCCTACACCCCGCCTTACATCTGCCAACAAATACAGACTTTGTGGCGTCAATGGCAAACCTCCCCCCCCCCCGTTGGTATCCCCAGTTGTGACGTGAGTGGCGCTGTGAGTTAAATCACAGAGCCTAGGACTTGCTGATCAGAAGGTTGGTGGTTCGAATCCCTGCGATGGGGTGAGCTCCCGTTGTTCGGTCCCAGCTCCTGCCAACCTAGCAGTTCGAAAGCACGTCAAAGTGCAAGTAGATCAATAGGTACCGCTCTGGCGGGAAGGTAAACGGCGTTTCTGTGCGCTGCTCTGGTTCGCCAGAAGTGGCTTAGTCATGCTGGCCACATGACCCGGAAGCTGTACGCCGGCTCCCTCGGCCAGTAAAGCGAGATGAGCGCCGCAACCCCAGAGTTGGCCACGACTGGACCTAACGGTCAGGGGTCCCTTTACCTTTACCTTTATCCCCAGTCGCTTCTTTGGTTGACATGCAGTCTGCTGAAGACATTACAGTCATACCTCGGGTTACAGACGCTTCAGGTTGTTGTTTTTTTGGGATACGGACCCGCCGAAACCCAGAAGTACTGGAACGGGCTACTTCCGGGCTTCGGCAGTTGCACATGCGCAGAAGTGCCAAATCGCAATCCGCGCGTGTGCAGGTGTGCTGCTGCGGGATGCGAACGTGCATCCTGCACAGATCACATTCGCAACTTGAGCGTCCACTGTATTATATTATTATTATTTAATTAGTATACCGCCTTTCATCCGAAGACCACAGGGCAGTTTACAAAATAAAAACATGAAAATGTAGCTGCCGTACATCTGTGGCAGGTGAAGGTTTGTGCATGTTTTTAATCTTTAATTATGTTTCTATATATATGCTGGAAAAAGCAGAGACATCACCTTGTCGACAAAGGTCCATATAGTGAAAGCTATGTTTTTCCCAGTAGTGATGTATGGAAGTGAGAGCTGGACCATAAAGAAGGCTGATCGCCGAAGAATGGATGCTTTTGAATTCTGGTGCTGGAGGAGACTCTTGAGAGTCCCATGGACTGCAAGAAGATCAGAACTCTCCATTCTGAAGGAAATCAGCCCTGAGTGCTCACTGGAAGGACAGATCCTGAAGCTGAGGCTCCAAGACTTTGGCCACCTCATGAGAAGAGAAGACTCCCTGAAAAAGACCCTGATGTTGGGAAAGATGGAGGGCACAAGGAGAAGGGGATGATGGAGGACGAGATGGTTGGACAGTGTTCTGGAAGCTATGAACATGAGTTTGACCAAACTGCGGGAGGCAGTGGAAGACAGGAGTGCCTGGCGTGCTCTGGTCCAGGGGGTCACGAAGAGTCGGACATGACTAAACGACTAAACAACAACAAATATATGCTGGAAGTCTCCCAGAGTGGCCGGGGCAACACCCAGCCAGATGGGTGGGGTACAAACGACAAAATCACCATCAACGTCACCATCATTCCACTATTTATACTCCGCCCATCTGGCTGGGCCTCCCCACCAGTTTGGGCAGCCCCCAGCAGAATATCGAAACATAATAAAATTTCAAGAACCTGAAATCTCACTTGCTGTTTATTTAATTTGTCTACTGTCCTTTGTCTGTAGACCTCAGGGCGGTTCGCAACATAAAAATGCAAGGTAGAAAACACAAAGTACACAACAAAAACCAAAGCATACCAGTAACCCCTCCCACATCACATTTAAAAGTGCATCAGGTGTCAATCAGACAAAGGCCTTGTTGAAGAGGAACGTTTTTGCCTGGCGCCTGAAGGTGCCAGGCGAGCTTCCCTGGGGAGAGTGTTCCACAAAGAGGGAGCCACTGCGGAAAAGGCCCTGTTCTTGTGGTGCCAGGCTTCCGGGTCTCTCATGGAGGAGGCACACAGAGAAAGGCCACAGAAGTTGATCGCAGGGTCTGGGCCAGTTCATCTGGAGAGAGGTGGTCCTGGAGCTATTGTGGTCCTTGCAGTACTCACTATTTTGTGACTTTTTGGTTGACCCTCATAAAAGGGAGAGGACAAGATTCTGCGTCTGTGATGTGGAAGGACAAAGGGGCAGGCTGATGGCACCAGAAACTGAGGAGGCTGACCACAGTCATGCAGAGGAAGGTTCAAATAATAATAATAATAATAATAATAATAATAATAATAATAATAAATTGTTTATACTCCGGCCATCTGGCTGGGTTTCCCCAGCCACTCTGGGCGGCTTCCAACAGAATATTAAAATACAATAACCAATTTACACTAAGAGGTGATTCTGTGCTGGGACTGGACACACTGATGGGAACTTAGCCTGAGGTGAGTTAAGACAAGCCCTGAGCTCTCCTGGATGGTGGAATTGCTTTCCGCTTGGACTGAAATGAATCCTGTGCTCTCCAAGGTCTCAAAACGCTCACCTATGAATTCTGATGGCAAATGCACCTTTGCCCTTGCATGGTTTTCTGATCTCACAGGAGTACAGATCTCTTCTTTTTTATTTATAAAAGCATTGATAAGCCACAATCACAAAACACACCAAAGTGGTTCACCGTGCTAAAAAACAGAAGCCCTACAATAAAAGCATGAAAACAAACTTTAAAACAGTTTAAAAGTAGGAAAAAGGTTAAGCATCAATAAACTGTTGCCAGGAGATGTATTCTTAACTGCCTGCAGAGGCCTGACGGAATAAAAAAATAATATTTTTTTAAAGGTTTTAAGTTTAAGGTTTTAAGTTTGCTTGCTATGTTCCTAAGCACAGTATATGTGTCTGTAGCCATTTTCTTTCTTTCCTCTCTTTCTTTTCCTCCAGGGCTCACTCTGAGGAAATTGTCAAGATCCAGTTTTTCCCAAACCAGAACAGGGGGCTTCTGGAGAGGGCGAGGAAAAGCCGATCGCCGTCTGGACGATTCCTGACCGTGAGCAGGGACGGGATCCTGCAATACTGGAGCGACACCTTTAAAAGGCTTCGTACTGTTGTGGTAGGTAGCCTGGCCAGCCTGGGATGGTGGTTTGGTACGGAGGACTCGCCTTTTCTCTTGAGTTTCCCAAGAAAAGCCAAGAAAAAAAATGTAAAGTTGAAGTACTAAAGCAGGTGAAAATTCACACCAACTTTCTAAGCCCCTGGGCAGGCTCGTCTGAGCAATAATGTTCTTAGCAGACGCCGAAAGGAATACAGCGAGATCAATAGGCAGGGAGTTCCAAAGTCTCGGGGCTGCCAGACTAAACAACTGAGTTCTTACAAAAAGGGTTTCAAGTGGGGCCTGTCGGTTGTGCCGTTTCCGCTGATCAAAGCCTTTGAGGGGTCGTATATGGGGCAGGGTGATTTTGTAGGTCAGTTGGTCCCAAGTGGGCATGTTCTGCTATGGCTGGTGGCATTCAGAGCCAGGATTTTAAAGCCAGGATTTGCTCCAAGGTGGAGTTGAGTGAGTGGAGAGCAAATGAAATCGCACGGTGGCTTAACATGTTTCTCAGGACCCCTCTAGAAGACCTACTTACAAAGCCCAGGTGAAAGTTAGCTTGCATCTGGTCTTTATTGAACATTTGTTCTGATCTGAATGTGTGAAGGTTGCATGACAATGATCACCGATCCTGATTTGCATGAGGGGCATTTAAGGCTTCTTTGCGTTAGTCATCCTGCACTCGCCAAAACATTTATCCTTTATTTTCCAAACACTGGTCTTGAAAGACCTACACTGGCTCCCAGTACGCTTCCGAGTACAATTCAAAGTGTTGGTGCTGACCTTTACCCTAAAAGGCCTCGGTCCAGTATACCTGAAAGGAGCGTCTCCACCCCCATCATTCTGCCCGGACACTGAGGTCCAGCGCCGAGGGCCTTCTGGCGGTTCCCTCACTGTGAGAAGTGAGGTTACAGGGAACCAGGCAGAGGGCCTTCTTGGTGGTGGCGCCCACCATGTGGAACGCCCTCCCACCAGATGTCAAAGAGAACAACAACTACTAGACTTTTAGATGACATCTGAAGGCAGCCCTGTTTAGGGAAGCTTCTAATGTTTGATGCATTACGGTATTTTAATATTTTGTTGGAAGCCACCCAGAGTGTCTGGGGAAGCCCAGCCAGGTGGGTGGGGTATAAATAATAATAATAATAACAATAATAACAACAATAATAATAATAATAATAATAATAATAATTATTATTATTATTATTATTTAAAAGCAAACAAAAAAGCAACCCTCAAAAGGCAGATTTGCTGTGATAAGGCAATAGAAGTGCTTTAATATACTTTAAATATGCAAACCTAGCCTCTCCCTAAATGCAAGTGGGAAACCAGCACAGCAGGATCTGAGCACTAGAGCAACTCTCTTCTCCTCCTGTGGTTTCTGGTAAACTGGTATTCAGAAGCCTCTGTGGAGGCAGAGCAGAACCATCCCAGCTAGTAGCCATCAATAGTCCTCTTCTCCATGAATTACCGTATTTTTCGCTCTATAACACGCTCCCAACCATAACAAACAGTGGATGTATGATTTTTGTGGTTCATGCTGTGGCCACAGACATGTGATCTGATGGTGAATTTGGGGTGACCCAGTGCAAAAATCCTGAGGATCCATGTGGATCCATGCTTTGTAACCACGTTTTAAGTGGGGAGGGAAGGAAAAGCACTCAAGGGACAAGGAGCAGCGTGGGGTGTGTGGAGAAGGAGCTTTTCGGGGAGCTGAGCGGGGAGGAGGGAGGGAAAGAGCACTGTTGCTTTAAAGGTATACTTAAGGTATTTGCCCTGTGCCTGGGTTTTTTTTTTCCATTTAGCAGTTTGCAGCCTTTTCCTTCCGCTCCTTGTTTTGAGGCAGAATAGATTTGAGCAAGTGAGGAGGACTTGGATTGCAGGGGATTCGCCATTAGCTGTGTAAAAGCGCTCCTCCTTGCAGCCTGAGTGATAAGCAGCCACCAGCAGCAATAGAATGGAGCACAAAAAAGCGGTAGGGGCACTAGGACCCAGACAATGCTCAAATCTAGCCTGCCTGAAAACAAGCTGCTCCATCCCAGCGGATCAGGGGATTTGCAAGTTTTCCCCTCTCCCTCATGCCCAGCCTTTTTTTTTACGTCCTGGTTTTCACTGCGTGGCTCAGAGCTCGAGGTTGGTTTTATTTTGCTGCTGGTTGCTTAAATTTTATCTTTCCTGCTGTCCCTCTGCAGCCTCATTGCTCTGTTTAGAGAGCGCGCAGACTTTTGCTAGCGTCTGTCCCTCCTCCGTGTCCACTTTGCTGCCATTGCTCTCCTTCCCTCCCTCCTCCCCGGCTCCAGGTCGCTTTAAAGCAAGCAAAGCGAGAGCCTCATAGAGCGTGTAAACGGCTCCCGCTTTGCTTGACTGACGGCAGCCATGGCTCCGATCCGTGCATTCGCTCCGTAACACGCACAAGCATTTTCCCTTACTTTCTAGGAGCAAAAAAGTGCGTGTTTTGGAGCGAAAATTACGGTAGTCTAATCCTCTCTTTAAGCTGTCCAAGTTGGAGAGAGACCATTGCTGCCTTCTGCGGGAGGGAGTTCCCTAGATTAACGCTGCACTGCTTGAAGAAGGACTTTCATGACAATAATGCCCACTTACACCTCAAAGAACTCATAACCCACCTACTTTCAGCAGCCAGAAGCATCATAGCCAGACACTGGAGAGACCTGTCAGGAGTAAGCATGGACCAATGGTTCCAAATAGTATGGGAAACAGCCCTAATAGAAAAATTAACCAATAAACTGAAACTGCCACGGGGACAAATAGAAGAAGACACCTTTACCCCGGTATGGCTCCCCTTTATCACATACACAGCCCAACAAGACAATGACAAAAATCCACCAACAGCATACTGATCAATATGGCTAACCTGATCCAAAACACCCACCCACCCCACTCACACATGAAAACAAAGACCACCACAGCCAACCACAAACGAACAACCACACCCCAGGCCAACCCCAACCTCTCTCACCACCAAAGGAACACAAGCGAACAGCAAAGAACCTGCACAAGCAACGCTGACACCAAACCCCACATATAGTAAGTAAAATAGAAACATCGCCACCTGACCCCAACCCCACCCATCTTTTCCCCCCTCCATCTCCTTCCCCCTTTTCTTCCTAATGTCTCAACAAATGAAACTGATCTGTAAAAAATGTTACTTGGGAAAAGAGAGAGAGAGAGAGAGAGAGAGAGAGAGAGAGAGAGAGAGAGAGAGAGAGACATTGCACACAATTTTGTCAATCAATAAAATCTTTGAAAAAGAAAAAGAAGGAAAGGACTTTCATTTCTATGTCCTGAATCTTTCAACGAAAGCCGAGAAGCTGAGGTTCTCTGCTCCACAGGAAGGTTGGAGGAAGCATCCCTGCTTCCTCATTTCCTTGCCCTCTGAGCCAGGTCCACCACCCCATCATATGCCCCCCCCGGTTCTTCTTCATCTTCCTCCTCCTCTCTCGGAGCCTGCCAGCAGTATGAGGCTCCAGACATGAAATATGTGATGTGCAAACAGCAAACCTTCCTTCCTTCTGTCTCCCCCATCACTTTCTTTGCTCTGTGAACCCCCCCCTCTCTCTGTGTAGCTGGACCAGAGCAAACGACGTCACAGTTTGAAACTCTGGGTGATTGACATGGTGTGCCTCACCAATATCAACTTACTGGCGGTTGCAACGACAGACCAGGATATTGGTAAGTGCAGAACGCAAAGGGCAAGTTCCCCTCCGCCGCCCAATTGCCTTGCAATCCCTGCTTCCCCAAATCAAGTGTGTGCCTCTGTATGCTGAGCTTGCAACCCTTTCCCTCAAAATATGCACCATGCAGCTGTGAGTTCCACAGGTTGGTTCCGTACTGTGCCCAGAGGAACTTAGTTTTCGCATGTTCTGGACTTCTGAGTCAGCTTCCCACCAGATTCACAGGGGAAGCTGTGTTACAGGGAAAGGGAGAAGATGTTTGACTGGCGCATCCAGTGGTGCTTTGTGTTTGCGAATAGAGACTCTGGAGGTCAAACTCTGATTCAGCTTCCATTATGTCTTCAAAGCGCAATGCCTTTCAGTGGAGTCAGTTCAGACCTGCAGGCTGGGAAAGGGAGCGACGCACGCACAGCCCTCGAATAAAGTGTTCCGCTTTCCCTCTTTCCACCCAGAGTTCTTTGACATTGGTGGCAATAAATGCGACCGGATCTTCACTCTCGTCGACTTGGAAGGGTGTGCCACGGCTATGGACTACTGGTACGTCAAGAGAAGACCCTGGGGGCGTTTCCCCTCTCACCCCCCTCTCAGCATCTCCCCAGATCCAGGCTGGACCAGCCCCAGCCACAACCAACACTCTGTTTCCAGACCCGGCCCACACTAACCATCAACACAACCACACTTGGCAATTAGAATTACGGGGGCTGCCCAGTTGCTGGATCCCCTATTCATTTACGGTGGGAATGGGGAAAAGCACAAACCTTTGGTTCTGTGTTTTTTTAAAGAAATCAATACAATTTTCAAATTGTTGTCTTATCCCTTCTCCTCAGCTCACACTGTTACCTATTTTTGAGGAAGCTGATCTTAATATACATAATGAAGAGCTAATTGTTCCTCCTTCTTGCTTTTTTTTTGGGGGGGGGAGGGGGCAGCCGCTAGAGTTGCAATGGCCCATGTCAGGAGAGATCTAAATGGAGCCAGTGTTTCATTTTGGCATTTCACAGTTTGGCAACTTGCTTTACAGTATTAGAAACGTTGAGCGGCAAACAACGCGTCTCCAGGGGACAATGCAAAAAAGGATAGATTTGCAGAAGTCTGGTTTGAGTTTATTGCACATGTCAATACAGAAGAACAAGGCTTGTCCCTTCCTGCTGCTTATCAGTGGATTTGGTTGATTCAATAACATGCTGATATTCCTCCTTAAGATTCTTTAAGATGTATATACCACCCTTTACCCGAGGATCATAGGTCAGTTTACAGTATAGAAATGCAAAAATGCGTAACATGATTCTAGATTCAGGTAGGTGGCTGTGTTGGTCTGACGCAGTCGAAATAATAATAATAAAAAAGTCCAGTAGCACCTTAGAGACCAACTAAGTTTGTTTTGTTTTGTGTATAAGTTTTTGTGTGCATGCACACTTCTTCAGATACTGAAACAGAAGTCACCAGACCAGTAGATCGTATTTTTCGCTCTATAACACACACATGGTTTTTAGAGGAGGAAAATCTGTAGGCATGCCACCCGTAGGCATTTCCTCCATAACACGCACAGACATTTCCCCTTACTTTCTAGGAAGAAAAAAGTGAGTGTTATGGTGCAAAAAATACGGTATATAGTGGGAGGGTGGGGTTATCTGCATACTATCCCTTCCTTTTTTCTGTAGGACTAATTGCAGTCGTTAACAGTCGTCCACAGGTTTACCATACCCATTGAGTCAATCACCCATCTCTTACCACCCTCCTGAGAAAAACCCCACCCTCCCACTATATATAAGGGTCTGGTGGCTTCTGTTTCAGTGTATCTGAAGAAGTGTGTGTGCACACGAAAGCTCATACCAAGAACAAACTTAGTTGGTCTCTAAGGTGCTTAGTTGGTCTCTAAGGTGAGACTATTTTTTAATAACAACAACAACAAACAAAACAACTCCCCCCCCATACTTTATGCTCCTGCCTTGTGGCCAGAGGAAATCTGGAGCGATGCCCATTTTGGATCCCAATTCCAGCGCTCTGCTCTGCTACCTGGAGCAAAGAAGCAGGCAGAGCTTCTGTCCAAGGCTGACCTGCTTCCCAGGTAGGCCAAGCTCTCACCTGTTCCGCACCTGTGCTGCACTTGCAGGTTTTGGCCTTCATCCCTTTTCTTTTCCTACCTGAACTAGGACCGATGGCCGCAAAGCGATCTTCTCTGTTGGGGACGTGAAAGGGAACGTCCTGATCTTCACCTCATCGGATGTTGTGGTGAACGGGCTTTTCAATGTCCGCAGCTACATAGGTGAGCCCAGTTGGTCCAGGCTGGTGTGGGGGGACAGCTCACAACGCTGGCCAGGCAGAGGGGGAGCTGCTGGTCCCTGAGCTTCCACAAAAGGGGTGCAAGTCGACCCTTATTGCGATGTTTGATCTTTGGTGCCCCCCCTTTTGCTGAGCACTGACAGAGCTTTCCTTTCAGATGAGAGATTGAGCGGTAGGGATGCCTTTGCAATATTTGCTTTATTCATAAGCTGAGCTTCAGTGGTAGCAAATGAATGCCAAGTAAGACTTTGTTAAGGTTGCGGATCCATTACTCCAGATCAGACCTTCAGAGAGAGATTTGTTTTGTTTACATGTAATGCTATGCCATGGTTTACTAAGCTACAGGTCTATGGCCCAACGTCATATGGGAACCCTGCGCATGCCTCCCGCGTGGATCATGTTCGCAACCTGAGCATCCACTGTACTTATTTTTTCCAGTTTGTCACCCCCCCCTCTGGGTGACACCCGGGGCGAACTGCCCCTACTGCACCCCCCTTCCTATGCCACACAGATACCCCACCCCAGACATTCACTAAACTAAACTACAAAGGTAGTTTAGCAGCTGGAAAACAAAGGAAACTCTGGAGAAACAAGCCAATGTTTCCTCAGTCGCCTGTGGGGCAGCTCATAGTTTGTGAAACAGACCATGGCTTAGTGGAATGTGCGAACTATGATGATGTCCAACTTGTGCTTTTAGCCAATTCTCACCCTCCAGACAGATGTCAAAGAGGTAACCCATTATGCAACCTTTTGTGGGCATCTGAAGGCAGCCCTGTATTGGGAAACATTTAATTTTGGATGTATCGTGTGTTCTTTTATATTCTCTTGGAGTGGGGTACTCAGAGTGGCTGGGGCAACCCAGTCAGGTGGGTGGGGTAAAAGTAATACATTATTATTATTATTATTATTATTATTATTATTATTATTATTATTATTATTAATCTGTTGTGGATTAACAGTCACAAACAAGGGAGTAGAGTCAATGCATTATATTTTGGCTCTGCTGGCGCACAATGTTTTTCCCTGGATCTTGTCCTCACAGGTGGCATGTCTAGAGTCCCCGTCCACATCCTCCTGAAAAACAAGGCTGAACAATACAGGAATTTCCATGTCCCTGTGAGTTTTTCTCATGAATCTGCCTGCTCCAGAGTTAGGGTGATTTCTGCCAGGCGCTCCCTGCTTTTAATATTGATTTATTATACGTGTTTCTATCCTAACCTTTAATATCTTTTTTTAAGGACCGCAGTGAAAACGATCAAAATAAAAAAAAAAAGAGTGTGTGATAAAACCCCGAATTAAAAGATCACAATTAAATAGAATAAGGCGGCAGACCTACAACTAAATTTTGCAGTTCTCTTTGCTAATTCAAGTTCCCTGTAAAATCTTGGAAGAACAGGTACAATGTTGGCATCTGCTGTACCTTAGAGGCGGCTTAAATTCCATTAAGTTTTTCACTGATGGGCAAGTGGTGGTTGGAACCAGTATTCATCCAACCTGCGGGCCTTTGGCTATTCCAGGTACCTGCTCCTAGCCTTGCCATTATAATCTGGATTGCCAAATCATGGAAAGGTCCTGAGGAAGTGAGTTTTGCTTAGTTCTCCTCTCTGTCTCTCGTTCAGGCTCCCACTCCCAGTTTTCAAAGATCTTGATTATTATGTCTGTGCGGTTCAAGCCAAAACGAATACACCTTTTACAAATTCACCGAGACAACAGATGATTAAGGCTGGAGACAGACGTTAGCTGTCTTCCAGGGAGTTTGAAATGGGGATCTTTGCTCATGCTCTGCACAGACTCTTGCCTCTGGCATACGGGTTTTGCATCTTCTGGAATTGCTTCAAAACCCCGCAAAACCTATTTGACCAGGCATGACATTGGAGAAAAGCAGGAGGGTAAATGGGAGACGAAGACGCATTTACCGTATTTTTTGCTCTATAAGACACACTTTTCCCCTCCTAAAAAGTAAGGGGAAATTTGTGTGCGTCTTATGGAGGAGAGCAAGAGGGGGTGGTGTGCACCGACCCCTCTTGCTCTCTTGGCTTCAGGGATAGCTGCATGTTCAGGGATAGCCCTGAAGGGGCTCCGTTTCTCCTGCCGCTTCGCTGAAGGGGTGCTGCGCAGAGAGGGAGAGAATATTTTTTTACCTTGTTCTCCCCCTCTAGGTGCGTCTTATAGAGCGAAAAATACGGTATTTCCATTACCATGAAAACAGCAACCTTTCTCCTTCTTGTTGATTTAGAAAGTGAGAGGTTTCTGGTCAAGGGAGGAATCTAAAGGGCTGTGTACACACTTCAATTACCGGTAATCTGCATCCAGTTCTCTGTTTTGGGAAGAGGCTCACGCACGATGTTAGCCACAACGCATGTCTTTTTTTGTGGAATACTGCATTTTGTTGCATTTGCCTCCAAACCAGCTTTGAACTGAATTGAGACAAAGAAGGACCAAGCATGCATTTTAAGCAGGTTAACGCGTACACATCTCCTTTGGGATTTCCAAAAGATGGGCATGCAGGCAGATAGAGCGCTCCTTTTAGTTAACAGCTCTCTGGCCTTTCTTTTTTTGCAAAGTTTAGTTGTCGTCTTCTTCCTCCTCCTCCTCCTCCTTCTCCTCCTCCTCCTCTTCCTCTCCCTCCATTCCAGGCTTTGCACGGAGACTGGTGCCAACAGATCAAGTACATTCCGCAGCTCAACCTGGTCGCCTCGTGCACGCCAGCCGAGAAGACGGCCATGGCCCTCACCTCTCTCCCGCTGCATAACATTGGTAAAACCCAGTAAGAGAGGCCTTTTTCTCTCTGCTCTGGAAATGAACCCAAGGTGGGATTGAAACGCCATTACTGTTTCCACCGGAAGGTGGGTAGGGAAAGGGTCAGAAACTTCAGAGAGCCATAAAATATGGGAAGTATAATAATAATAATAATAATAATAATAATAATAATAATAATAATAATTTATTTGTACCCCGCCCATCTGGCTGGGTTTCCCCAGCCACTCTGGGCGGCTTCCATAGAAACCAAAAAACACTAAAATATCATACATTAAAAACTTCCCTGAACAGGGCTGCCTTCAGATGTCTTCTGAATGTCAGGTAGTTGTTTATCTCTTTGACATCTGATGGGAGGACGTTCCACAGGGCGGGCGCCACTACCGAGAAGGCCCTCTGCCTGGTTCCCTGTAGCTTTGCTTCTCACAATGAGGGAACCGCCAGAAGGCCCTCGGCGCTGGATCTCAGTGTCCAGGCAGAACGATGGGGGTGGAGACACTCCTTCAGCTATACAGGACTGAGGCCATTTAGGGCTTTAAAGGTCAACACCAGCACTTTGAATTGTGTTCAGAAACGTACTGTCCATCAGGAATTTGTGGCTGAGGCTGTAAATGCACAAGAGTTTCCAAGGGACCTTTCAAATGGGAAACCTGGGTCCCAGAAAGGCCCCTGGGAAATAATAATAATAATAATAATAATAATAATTTTATTTATATCCTGCCCTCCCCAGCCGAAGCCGGGCTCAGAGTGGCTAACAACAATCAAAGTAACACAGCATTCCAAAATCAATTCATTCTAAAATCAATTCAAAATCAAATTAATGGCAACCATTGGGCTAGAGTTCTATGGCGTTTACAGAAGGAGAGAGGGGGTCAGGCTGTGCCTTGGCCAAAGTCCTGGTGGAACAGCTCTGTCTTGCAGGCCCTGCGGAAAGATGTCAAGTCCCGCAGGGCCCTAGTCTCTTGTGACAGAGCATTCCACCAGATCGGGGCCACAGCCGAAAAAGCCCTGGCTCTGGTTGAGGCCAGCCTAACCTCCCTGTGTCCTGGGACCTCCAAGATGTTTTTGTTTGAAGACCATAGGGTCCTCTGTGGGACATACCAGGAGAGGCGGTCCCGTAGGTACGAGGGTCCTAGGCTGCATAGGGCTTTAAAGGTTAAATCTTTAAATCTGGAGGTCTTTTTTTTAAACATTACTTTGGGGAGGACAGAACCTCCCAGGATTTGCAGGTATAGCCAGGTTCTCCTCCACTCTGATTTCAGCCGGGGAAGTGAAATCGACAAGGTGCTGGTATTCTCTCTCTGAGAAATGCTTGCAACTCCTATGGGGAGGACGCATGAGCTGGCCTCCCGCCCCCAAAGGACCTGTGGGAAGAGCTGCCCTCTCCACTCCCCTTCTTTGCAAAATCAGGACAAGGGTGCCTGTTCCGCAAGAAGGCATTACCTTTCTTGTCAGGGCACAAAATGAGGAGAAGGAGCGATTGAAGATCTACCTTGGGAACAAGCAGGGAATAGAGATCAACCTTGGCATCCGCTGTCTTTCCGGAGCCTGCCGCCTGAGGCATCCTCCTCACCTTGCCTCCTGGGCGGCCCTGTTTCTGGTTTACATGGGCAAAGCAGGGCAAATGATTCCCTTGGACAAACTTGGTTAGGGAGTTTGGTGGTGGTGGCGCTGTGGGTTAAACCACAGGACTTGCCGATCAGAAGGTTGGCGGTTCGAATCCCCGCAACGGGCTGAGTGCCCGTTGCTCGG
The DNA here is from genome assembly GCF_965112155.1 of Podarcis liolepis. Lineage (NCBI taxonomy): Eukaryota > Metazoa > Chordata > Lepidosauria > Squamata > Lacertidae > Podarcis > Podarcis liolepis. The sequence goes on along the minus strand of NC_139559.1, from coordinate 2,919,276 downwards.
TCCCTGCTCCTGCCAACCTAGCAGTTTGAAAGCATGTCAAAGTGCAAGTAGATAAATAGGTACCGCTTCGGCGGGAAGGTAAACGGCGTTTTCGTGCGCTGCTCTGGTTCACCAGAAGCGGATTAGTCATGCTGGCCACATGACCCGGAAGCTGTACGCCGGCTCCCTCGGCCACTAAAGCGAGATGAGCGCCGCAACCCCAGAGTCGGCCATGACTGGACCTAATGGTCAGGGGTCCCTTTACCTTTACCTTTAAGCCAGCTCTGAATCTTAAATTCCCTGGTTTGAATCTAATCTTTCCCACACACTCAGCGGTCTTAGGCGAGCTCCATCTCAGCCGCCTCCCTGGCTTGAAATAAGGGGGGATAATGTCAGTGGCCTTCTGCTTTACAGGGTTGTTCCAAGGATTGCAACGAGATTATGCATATGATATCCTTTGCAGCCTGGAAGTGCCAGGAATTATGATCACCAAAAGTTCAAGGTTGCAGTTCCAAGAACTGGGCAGCAGATGGTGGTGTTGCACTTCATTGTTCTCTTTAGGAGCAATAATTTGTTTTTGTTTTTTTAATGTTTTTATGAAAAGGATTTTCATAGTTAACAAAGGTGCATCCAACATCTCTGTTTTCAGTTCATCATAGAATAGTGTGAAATGAAAGCATTTAAAGCAGTGGTTCTCCACCTGTGGGTGCCCAGATGTTGTCATGCTGGCTAGGAATGATGGGAGTTGTAGTCCAACAACATCTGGGGGGGGACCCACAGGTTGAGAAACACTGATTTAAAAGATAGCAGGGTTAGAGCTCATCCAGACTCCCACTCGCCCTGCGTCTTCCCCCTTGGAAAACCTCATCTCTACCGCTGAATCAGAGAAAACTTCAGCCAGATTTTCCTCAGATTGACGTTTGCTCCAATTCAGCAGTAAAGAGTGGGTTTTCAGACAGGAAAGGGAAAGGGTTTGGCCCCTTGGTTTCTAAACACAGGACAGGCCTCACGTCGCCTTGAGGTTTCTTAGGCAAGAACCTACTTGGTCAGATGCGCGGTGGCGCACTTTGCAATCTGCAGACTTGCTGCAGAGATCCAGGTCGAGCTCTGCGCCTCTGCTCCTTCCTGGATCATGGCCGGGTGTCGTCCTGCAGCCCACCATGCTTTCGGCAAATGTCTTTCTGGCCCGTTTCTTCAGAAAGCCAGCCAGCCATTTATTTTTGAAAGAAAAAGAAGAGAGACGGACGTACTTAATCGACACCTCCCCTCTTCCATTTGTCCCAGATCAGCGGTGATCGTTCTGAAGAAAGGCATCCTTTGCTTTGACTATTCCTCGGAAATGAACATCCTCGGTACGTTCTCTAGAAACGGCTCCTTAAAACCGCCTCCTTCTGGAGCCGGTATCCTCTTTGGTGACCAGGGGCCTGAGAGAACGGCACCTCCAGGTATTCTCAGTTGGCAACGATTTACCTGGATCCGGTCGAGTCTTGTTTCTAACCCAGTCGAGGCACCGAAACGGCCTTGCTGCCCTGGTGGTTAACCGGGAAGAAGGGTGTGACCCAGTTAGTTTATTATTTTATTTATTGAATTTATATACACCGCCCTATGAGCTCTCAGGGTGGTTCACAGAACAAAATCAAAATATAAAACCGCAAATTTATTCTCCAAACGTCTCAGCATCCCTCTGGAGGTCTGGGATGATGGAGAGCAGAGGCAAAACACTGCCCTTGAAACAACTGAACTGGCTCCTGGCTCCTTTCTGTTCCTAATCCAAGGTGTTTGTTTTAAATTTGAAGGCTCTAAATAAGGGATGAGGAACCTGTGTTGTTCTGATGTGTCTGCTGCAATCCTTCAGCTTCAGCTATTGCCATCAGCTTATGCTTTGCGATGGCTGCCCCAAGAAAGCGATGCAGACAGTTCCGCAGATCGATCAGTCAGTGCACCCCGCAAATGATAATAATGATAATGATAATGATAATGATAATGATAATGATAATGATAATGATAATGATAATGATATATTTATACCCCGCCCATCTGGCTGGGCTCCCTTAAAAGTGGCTGCAGGTCCCGCTAACGGTGCCACTGATGGGATGTATTTTCTAATGCAATGGCATGATTAGCTGCTAACATCATTGCATGTTAGCAGCTAATCATGCCATAAAATATGTTCCCTCAGTGCTGCAGTTAGAACATAAAACAACAACAGCAGCAGCAGCAGCAGCAACAACAACAACAACAACAACAACAACAACAACAACAACAATAATCAGTGCTTTTATTCTGGGGGTGCGCATACCCCTAAACATTTTGTGAACCTAAGTTTGGCCTCATTGAGGGGCAGTATTTCAATATGAGTAGGAAAATGAGAGTACCCCTTAACATTTTTTTAAAGAAAAAAAGTACTGATAATAATAATGTATTACTTATACCCTGCCCATCTGGCTGGGTCTTCCCAGCCACTCTGGGTGGCCTCCAACAGGATATCAAAGCACAATAACCTATTAAACATTAAAAACTTCCCTAAACAGGGCTGCCTTCAGATGTCTTCTAAAAGTCTGGTAGTTGTTTTTCTCCTTAACATCTGGTGGGAGGGTGTTCCACAGGGCGGGCACCACCACCGAGAAGGCCCTCTGCCTGGTTCCCTGTAACTTGGCTTCTTGCAGTGAGGGAACCGCCAGAAGGCCCTCAGCGCTGGACCACAGTGTCTGGGCTGTATGATGGGGGTGGAGATGCTCCTTCTGGTATACAGGATATGGCAAAAGCGGAGCGATTCCGCCGCAGCTCCTGAAATGCATTTTCTCTTTTGCCAGTGACGGGAGGGTACGAGCCCCTGGTCCGCATCTGGAACCCCTATGTTACCAGCAGCCCCATCACGCAGATGAAGGGCCACTCCACGGCTGTCACCCACATCATGATCAACGGGCAGAGGAACACCATCGTCAGCGTCTCCAAAGACAAAGTAGGGGTTTGGGTGCGAGAGGCGGGGAAAGGGAATGCCCCTTGCACCTGCTTGGAAATGTGGGGGATCCCTGTCCGTCCGTCCCCAGGAAGTGGAAGGGTGGGGCTATATGCCACGAAGGCGGCAAGAACTATGTTGGCCCAGAACTGGAAAACAGATGTAATACCTACCATTAAGGAATGGCAGGTCAAAATGATGAATTATGCAGAGCTGGCTAGAATATCAGGAAAACTAAGAGACCAGGATGAACAGAAGTTTCAAGAAAGCTGGAGTAAATACTTGATGTATATAAGAGACAATTGTAAAACATTAAAGACACTGACAGGGTTAGAATAACTCTAACAGCGTATGATAGACAAAGCAAAATATACAAAATGCGCAATGTTAGAAACTATATGATACTTACTGAAGGAATGGAGGGAAGTCCGAAGCTCGGCAGAGCTTAGATAAATATGAGATTTATTTGTAAAAGGTATGTATGTATGTATGTATGTATGTATGCATGTTTAATGGAAAATCAATAAAAAAAATATTATTTTTTTTAAAAAAGGAAGGGTGGGGCTGGAGGCCTAGACTTTTAACTGGAGGTTAATTTAACCCGCCCTGGAGCAGAGTTCGACTGTTCCAACAGCTGCTGTGAGAACTCTTGATGAATTCTCTTGAAAACCTTCTATGCATATTTTGTGACTTTCAGAGATTTAGAAGGTTTCTGTTTATTTGGTTCTGCAGAGAGTATGTATTTCATATGGTTCAATGTTCTGTATGATATAAAGAGTTTATATTGACTCCCTGCTCCAGCCCTTTCAGGCCCTCTTCCTTCCCCTCTCCTCTCTCTCTCTCAGAACATCCGCGTCTGGGATCTGCTGGATCACTTCTGCCTGCAGTCGATCCACGGCAGGAACGTCCCCCTGGGCAACTACCCCATCTCGGCCACCTACTACCACCGGCCCTGCAATTACATCATTTGTGCCACTTACACGGTGAGGAGGGGGCCGGTGAAGGACCATGGGATCAGAAGGCGAGAAATGGCTCCTCTCTCGACTTGGGCTGCTGCTGCTGCTGCTACCTCATAGTTTGCAAACTGGGTTATTAGCATAATTTTGAATTTTGGGGTTCCTTTTAATTTTTTTTTTTATTTTCAATGCAAAATTACAACAGAAATTACAAACATTGAATCCAAAATAGAGCAGTACAAACAAGAAAAAAAACACAAGAAAAAAACCCCAAAAACTAAAACACACATCAACAAATAAAACCGGATCATCATTCTAATCATTACGTACATATACACATGTTGACTTCCTTTCTTTGTTCTAAGACCTCGAAATTTTTACTCTTTCTAAATTGTTGTGTCTAATGTAGATTACTATCTTTATACTTTTTGCATCATTTTTTTCTTTCTTTAACCCTGCAAACCATCATTCATTACATATCGATATACTTACTCCAGAACAATGTTTTTTTCATATACTCTTTAGCACATCCCCATTCTTTTAATAATTTTTGGTACGATTGTCCCCTTATGAAGCTGTGAGTCTTGCCAGATGTATATATATTCACAGATTTTAATTTGCCATTCTTTCATTGAAAGAAGAAAGAATTTTGGGGTTTCTGCCGCCTGTCTGTTGCTTGCAGGGCACAGTTTTTGCGCGGTGGGTGGGGCTTGTTGGCGTCACCTCTAGGCAATTTCTCCTGTCGGAGAGCTGCTCCGAGGTGCCTCTGCCCATGCTTGGCTCCTCTGGGGAAATCTCCTGTGTCGTTTTGCTGCAGCTTGGCTTTTTCTACGGCGTGGAGTATGTCGACTTGGATGCCAAAACCCAGGACCAGCCGGTGTGCTGTGCACTCTACAACAAGAACTTTAAGCAGGTGAACACCTGGCTGGGAAGAGGGAAGCACCTGGGAGGAAAAAGTGTGGACCATCTAGGTGGACCAATGATGTGAGCTGCTGTAAGGCAGGTTGGTTCGTTCTCAGCAGGAATGGTGGCAGAGAGGAGAGGGACAATAAAGGGGCATGTCCAAAGTGTTCTCTACCTGAAGCAAAGTTCTTAACCCGAGGTACTATTTCTGGGTTAGTGGAGTCTGTAACCTGAAGCGTGTGTAACCTGAAGTGTAGGTAACCCAAGGTACCACTGTATTATCTCTCGCTTGGACTACTGCAATGCACTCTCTGTGGGGCTACCTTTGAAGGTGACCCTGAAACTACAACTAATCCAGAACGCGGCAGCTAGACTGGTGACTGGGAGCGGCCGCAGAGACCGCATAACACCGGTCCTGAAAGACCCACATTGGCTCCCAGGACGTTTCCGAGCACAATTCAAAGTGTTGGTGCTGACCTTTAAAGCCCTAAACGACCTTGGTCCAGTATATCTGAAGGAACGTCTCCACCCCCATCGTTCTACCCGGACACTGAGGTCCAGCACCGAGGGCCTTCTGGCGGTTCCCTCACTGTGAGAAGTGAGGTTACAGGGAACCAGGCAGAGGGCCTTCTCGGCAGTGGCACCCGCCCTGTGGAACATCCTGTGGAATGCAGTTTCTCTCTATATGAACCTACCTGCAGTTTAAGAGCTGCGTAAGGATAGAGTGAGCATCTTCTCAGTGGCGGTTCCCTGTTTGTGGAATACACTTCCCTGAGAAGTCAGGCAACCTCTCTACCATTCATTTAGAAGACATCTGAAGGCAGCCCTGTTTAGGGCAATTTTTAATGACTGATGTTTTAATGTATTTTTAATCTTTTGTTAGGAGCTGCCCAGAGTGGCCGGGGAAACCAAGCCAGATGGGTGGGGTAGAAATAAATTATTATTATTATTATTATTATTATTATTATTATTATTATTATTATTCAGGAGAACAATGCTTGCTCCCCTAGGCTTGAAACAGCTTTGCGACTTTTCGAATTGCAATGATCCCCTGCTGCTCTTTTAAGTTTTTCCAGATGATTGCATCTATATCGTATCCTCCTGCTTTTCTCGTTTTAGAGTTGGGAAGAGCAACAAAACATTGCCGTGCCGCGCATTCCCTGAAGGCGGGCCTGCTGGCGTGTTTGTGCCTGAAGGTGGACGGCCTTGCTTGCTTTAAATTCTTTTTCTTGTTGCGAGAACTCTCAACGAACGGAGAGTGCGTGTGCAAACGCACCTTGGTGAATCTGACCAACCTTCTCGAGTTAAGCGTCCCCTCTGGTTTTCTCCCACAGGTGGTCAGCGGCTGCTACAGCGGGGTCATCACCGTTTGGGATATCATGACCGGGCAGAAAGTGATGGAGTTTTCCACCTCGTCAGGGCAGCCGGTGGAAATCACGGCAATGACCTTTGATACCCCTGAGAGGCGGCTGATCACAGCCCTGAAAAACGGGACCATCAAACTGTGGAACTTCAACAACGGCGCCTGCCTGATAGAGCTGCCTTTTGACGACAAGGCTGAGGTCAGCGCAGGGGGCAAAATGAGAATCTGGTTGGATAACCCTTCTCTCTCTCTCTCTTTTTTAAAAAAATCATTTTTATTAGGTTTTCCATTTTAACAATCCAATCAAATCACATTAAATATTCCAGATTATACCTATACATATCGAATAATCCAAATATTCTGCTGAATTATAAAAAAAATTATTGGGACTTCCCATGCTTCAAGTTCGGTGGGGCTCTGATCATCTTCTATCTCTACTGCTTTTGATAGTCGTTTCTAATAGTTCCTTTAAATCTCCCTGTTGTTAACCTTCCTTCTTTCACGGCCTCTGAGTTGTTCCCACAAGCCAGTTGAAGTAAAATGATGTGTTTCTGTGTGGATTTTAGGTGTATGATTCCCCTCTGTCTGTTGCAACATCTCCTCACACACTGGTGTTTTTGCCGAATTAATCCAAAAGTCTTTTCGCTGCTGGCAGTCGCCATCTTCTCATTAATTCTGGTTGGAGGACCCTTCTCAGCCAGAGAAACCTTTGCTGCTCTGGAGGGGATCACAAGGCAGTGACTGGCCACCTCAGAATAAATAATAATAATAATAATAATGGTAATAATAATAATAATAGTAATAATTTTTTATTTATACCCCGCCCTTCCCAGTTCAAAAACTGGGTTCAGGGCAGCTAACAACGAATTTAATTGTAAAAGCAGCATAAAATACAGTATAAAAACATGAATAACAATAAAATTCAAAATTCAGAAATCAATTTAGGGGAAATAAGCATTAGTTAATCCCCAGGGCTAGCTGGCTCAATCAGTCCTATTTGGGCCAGTGAGGAGACCAGGGGAGAATTAGCTGTGGGGTCTCAGAGCAGGTGATGTTCATAAAAAGGGGAGTGGGAGGGAAGGAAGGGGAATGAAAGATCAGGCTGAATTCAAATTAAAGGCCAGGTGGAATAGCTCTTTCTTACAGTCCCGACGGAAGTAGGTTAAATCCTGCAGGGCCCTAGTCTCATGGGACAGAGCATTCCACCAGGTCGGAGCCACCACTGAAAAGGCCCTGGCCCTGGTGGAGGATAGTCTGACTTCCTTAGGGCCCGGGACCTCTAAACTGTGATTATTCATGGACCTTAAGGTCCTCTGTGGGGCATACCAGGAGAGGTGGTCCCGTAGATACGAGGGCCCTAAGCCTCGGCCACAACTCCCTCCCAAGTGCTCTGGGGATACTGGGAAACCTTTTCACGAATCCCTTCAAACTCTACACTTTTTTGATTCTATGAATCTGCTGCGTTTACAAATCGCTGCCCAGTCCATGCCCCGCAGTATTCTGGGCAATGGCTGAGCTGATTTGCGTGGCAGAAGCTGCCCTGCCCTCTCGGCCGGGGCATTGGCATCCCCTGTTCTCCTTCTGGGTCAGACCTGGCAGGGAGGAAGGGGTTGGGCAAGGCGCTTTATCCAGAGCGAGACACCCAGAACTGCAGCTGACATTGGTGAGGAATTCCTGCTCTGAACTGCACCGCCATACTCTCGTGCGCCACCCCAATCTCTGGGCGGTGCGAGATTCCAGAGGTTCCTGGCGTTTTCCCCAGAATGAGGGACAGGGGAGACTGTGATGTCTTTAGGATATACGATACGATACGATACAATACGATACGATAATCTTTATTGTCATTGTCCCATACAGAACAACAAAATTGAAAAATCTACATAAGACATTCAAAAACCAAGAAGCCTGCTATCCCAGCTATCCCAGCCTGGTTAGCCCCCTAAAAACTCTGATACCCCATTTTAAAATACAATATACTCCCATACAGACTCCTTACACTGCGCTTAAAACCAAAATTGCATTCGGGTAGAAACTGTTTCTCAGGCGGCTATTCCTAGTCTTTATAACCCTGGACCTTTTTCCAGGGGATGTGGGTGGCACTCTGTTAAACCACAGAGCCTAGGACTTGCCGATCGGAAGGTCAGCAGTTCGAATTCCCGTGATGGGGTGAGCTCCTGTTGCTCGGTCCCTGTTCCTGCCAACCTAGCAGTTCGAAAGCACGTCGAAGTGCAAGTAGATAAATAGGTACCGCTCCGGCGGGAAGGTAAATGGCATATCTGTGCGCTGCTCTTAGTCATGCTGGCCACATGACCCGGAAATTGTACACCTGCTTTCTCGGCCAATAAAGTGAGATGAGCGCTGCAACCCCAGAGTCGTCCGCGACTGGACCTAATGGTCAGGGGTCCCTTTACCTTTACCATCTTCCAGAAGGCAGAAGCTGAAAGAGATAATTTCCAGGGTGCGCACTATCCTGTGCTATCTCTGCAGCTTTCTTATAGCACCTGGAAGCATAGATTTGATCCAAGGTGGGAAGAGTGCACCAAATTATTCTCTCCGCTGTCTTTACAACCCTAGACAGCATTGTTTTTTCCCTGACCGTGCAGCTCCCAAACCACACACACAGACTATAAGTTAATACACTCTCCACAGTACAATGGTAAAAGGCCATCAACAGGTCCTTTGAGAGACTGTTTTTTTGCACATGTATACAACCCGCACTGTTGATGCAATAACACCCCAAAAGGGACTGGCTTCTCCCATAGCCAAAGCCTTGGAAATCCCGGCAGAAATCAGGCGTAGCTCTGTCTCTCATCTGCCCAGCCTGATTCTCACTCTCCAACGCCTCAACTCGGGCTTTTGTGTGTGCCTTGTTCATCTGCATAACTGACTTTTTGCACTTTTACATCTCCCCAATAGATCGGCTGCGTCTTGTACATGAACCAAAAGATTTTCGTGGCTGGGTGGAGCAAGAGAGTGACCTGGTACCTGTAAGTAGAGACCGAGTGCTGGGGGGCATCTGGGGTGGGATGGGGGACTTCCAATGTTCTCTACTTTAAGGCCAGGCCATTGCTAGGCACTTAAAGACTTGGGCAACACCGTATTTTTCGCTCCATAAGACGTACCTGGCCATAAGACGCACCTAGTTTTTAGAGGAGGGAAACAAGAAAAATAATATTCTGAATGCAACAGTGGATGTATGATTTTTGTGGTTCATGCTGTGGCCACTGACATGATATGTGATTTGACGGTGAGTTTGGGGTAGCACAATGCAAAAATCCTGATAATCCATGTGGATCCGTGCTTTGTAACCACGTTTTTGCGCCACTGCAGCCCCACGAAACAGTGGATGCGTGATTTTTTTTGGTGCAGGTTGTAGCCATGGACATGCTATGTGATCTGATGGTGAATTTGGGGTGACCCAATGCAAGAATACAGAAGATCCATGTGCTTTTACCTCCCCCCTCCCAGACAGCCTCCTTTATCTCAAGAGTCCCTTATCTCCCTCCTGATCGCTTGCCCCTCAGCTCCTCAGTGGCTTTGTTTCAACACCCCCTTCCCTCTTTCTCAAAAAAAAGCACAACCTGCTTTTTGCCCCTGGGCAATTCAGCTCCAGGGGCCACACATTCGCTCCGTAAGACGTACAGACATTTCCCCTTACTTTTTAGGAAGAAAAAAGTGTGTCTTATGGAGAAAAAAATACAGTATAAATTAACATTTGCATAAAACCCTCCAGTATGAGAAAGGAGATGTTTGCTGGTATACCTTTCTTCCCATCTGAGGTCAATAGCAGCTACGGGGGAGGGGGGGCATTTTGATTGGGAGAATGACATGCAGGTGAAAGCCTGTTCGTACTTGCCCTGTCTGTTTTCGTTCCGTTTGCAGGGATGATAACAGTTCCCCCCATTATGCACATGGGGCTACTCTAAGATCTTAACAAAGAGCGAATATGGGGTAACTGTGCCCCTGAAGGACCAGGTGCGCGGCCTGGGAGTCATTCTGGACTCACAGCTGTCCATGGAGGCGCAGGTCAATTCTGTGTCCAGGGCACCTGTCTACCAGCTCCATCTGGTAAGCAGGCTGAGACCCTACCGGCCCACGGACTGTCTGGCCAGAGTGGTGCATGCTCTAGTTATCTCCCGCTTGGACTACTGCAATGCGCTCTATGTGGGGCTACCTTTGAAGGTGACCCGGAAACTGGTAATCTAGAATGCGGCAGCTAGACTGGTGACTGGGAGTGGCCGCCGAGACCACATAACACCAGTCTTGAAAGACCTACATTGGCTCCCAGTACGTTTCTGAGCACAATTCAAAGTGTTGGTGCTGACCTTTAAAGCCCTAAACGGCCTCGGTCCATTATAACTGAAGAAGCGTCTCCACCGCCATCGTTCAGCCCGGACACTGAGGTCTGGCACGAGGGCCTTCTGGCGGTTCCCTCCCTGCGAGAAGCCAAGTTACAGGGAACCTGGCAGAGGGCCTTCTTGGTAGTGGCGCCCACCCTGTGGAACTCCCTCCCACCAGATGTCAAAGAGAAGAACTACCACCAGACTTTTAGAAGACATCTGAAGGCAGCCCTGTTTAGGGAAGCTTTTAATGTTTAATAGGTTATTGTGTTTTGATATTCTGTTGGAAGCTGCCCAGAGTGGCTGCGGAAACCTAGCCAGATAGGCGGGGTATAAATAAATTATTATTATTATTATTATTACAGTGGTGCCCCGCAAGACGAATGCCTCGCAAGACGGAAAACCCGCTAGACAAAAGGGTTTTCCGTTTTGGAGGTGCTTCGCAAAACGAATCTCCTATGGACTTGCTTCTCAAGACGACAATGCCTTGCAAGTTCCTGCGGGTTTTCCCCCCTCCCCCCTTTTTCTAAGCCGCTAAGCCGCTTATCAGCTGATCCGATCAGCAGATAAGCCACTAAAAGCCGCTAATAGCGCTAATCCGCTAATCTGTCAATGGGTTTGCTTCGCAAGACGAAAAAAACCGCTAGACGAAGAGAATCACAGAACGGATTCTTTTCGTCTTGCGAGGCACCACTGTATTATTATTATTATTATCATTATTGGCTTCCCCCCTTTTCTGTGATGTAAGGGGAGGATTCTGCCTCCTGCTCCTCTCCTCTCCCTGGACAGCTGCGATGGGGCTCCTTAATTTCTCCTAACCAGAGACAACAAGGAAGACGAGAAAGTGATTGAGTGCAAGCACTGGAAGTCCTACCACTCTGACGACATCTCGTGCATGGACAGCTACGGCAAGAATCTTTTGGCGACCGCATCCTGCAACGGAGACATCGTCCTGTGGAGCGTCCACTCTGGGCAGGCGTTCTGCCGATTCAACGCGTCCGAGAGCCCCTTGATTCTTGCTCCCCAAAGGGTAACGTTCAAAGCCCCGTACGCCACAAAGGCTCTCTTTTGTAAATTCCCAAGGCGGTTGGCATTTCCCTGGGGCTTCAGAGGAGTGAAAACTCCCACTCCAGAGAGCAGTAGCCTTTTCCTCTTGCCACTGCTGGCTGCTGTGCAGTTTCGCTCAGGGAAAATGCCCCATGAGACAGATTTGAGAGTAGATCTCTGGGTGGCAGGTTTGCCGGAGATCAGCAAGAGCGTCCGACTCCCAGTTGTTCAGCAATAACAACATGGTTTATTCCACCTGAGCTCATTTCATTTCTGAAGACCAATCCCTGGGCTCAGAAAGTCTCCTGAAGTGCCCTGGTCTCTCATTTCCATGGGACCTGAGATGCTACCTGATTAAAGGAAACTTTATGAAGATGGTATACAGGTGGTATTTGACTCCATCAAAATTGGCAAAGATTAACAAAAAAATAAAACAGCAGCAAGTGTTGGAGGTGTCAGCATGTAAATGGAAACTTTTCCCACATGTGGTGGACGTGTCCCAAAATTAAATCATTTTGGGACATGATATATGATGAATTGAAGAAAATGTTAAAATACACATTTACAAAAGCACCAGAATTATTTTTATTGGCTATTTTTACAACAAACATCCCAAAGGTTAATAAAAGAGTTTTTCTTTATGCCAATACGGCCGCCAGGATTCTTGTAGCAAAATATTGGAAGAGGAGAATGGCGTCTAAAGCTATGTGAATATCTTGAACTAGCGAAACTAACAGAATCAATAAGAAATTCGAGAAATAAAATTTAGAAAGAATGGGATGTTTTTTTAAAATTACAAGATGTCGTATGTTTCCAATGATTGCTCTTGGTTGAGCATAGATTAAATTCCACAGATATAAGAGAAAAGGTTCCCGCAGAACAGGAAAGGACACAGAAAGTCTAGGAGATGAGCATGTAGGAAGCGCATGGTGGTAGAAGGAAGTCATTAAACAAATCAGGGAACAAAACCAGAGAATAGGCACAGAAAAGAGAGTAAGAGTAGTGAGGAGAAACCGCTAAGGTGAAGATAAAACGAACTCTTATTAGATTTATATGTTTAAAAGAATGTCAATGATGGTTTGCAATTCCTAAAAACCTGTATGTCGTGGATAATATTTTTAGTTAAACTTTCTATTTCCCCCCATCTTTTTTCTTGTTTTTCTTCTCTATTTTCTCCTTGTGTACATTCTTTTTCTTCCGTAACAGAACAATGTGTTTGATTATGCGTAGTTTTTAACGTGTAAATAAAGATGATTTAATAGTGACAAAAAAGTAACAAAATCCGTACAATTGCTTCTGCTATTGCATTTGGATTTCTAATCTTTCTACGTTGGAAATCTTGAAGGCCCCTTTCCAAAATGAAATTTCTTTTCCTATGTCATGGGATGCATCTGGCAAGATGCTCTCTCTCACACCAACCATTTAAACGTTCACCTGTTGACTCAGTGTGGGCTTTCCTGATGGTGGGAAGAAACACCACATCCCTTTGCTGCTCCCACCCTTCAATATTTGGGGGTGAGGGCGGTGGGGCAAGCGGTGTGCCTGATTGCACTGAAATGGCGTCCCCTTTCACCAGGAGTTCTCCGCGGACCCAGACATCCCCTTGCTAAACAAGAGCCCCAAGAAGACAGGCTGCAACCATCGGCAGGCGATGAAGAAGTGCTTCGCCTGCTCAAGAAAGGCCACCGCCTTCAAAACTGCCATCCCTCAGCGGCCGGCCAGCGCAAAGACTCACCAGGTGACATCTCTTTATATATATATATGTTTTTTTAACGTATCATTTCCAGCAATTATTAAACACACTTTTATATCTTATACAGTCATACCTCGGGATGAATACGCTTCAGCTTACAATATTTTCGGGTTGCGCTCCGTGGCGACCCAGAAGTCACGGAGCGCATTACTTCTGGGTTTTGCCGCTCGCGCATGCACAGACGCGCAAAATGATGTCGCGCGAAAGCGGCGAAATGCAACCTGCGCAATTTGCGCAGTCGCGTCTTACGTTCACTTCAGGATGCGGACGGGGCTCCGGAACGGATCACGTTCGCATCCCAAGGTACCACTGTACAATTTTTTTTGACTTCCATCAATCACATCTGAAAATTTTCCAATCTTTCCACTTAATTTACATTTCTTACTTTCACTATTACATTTCAATCTCATAACTAATATCTTTCTTCTTTCTCGTCTTTGCAGTATTTCATATATTCCTCCTTCTTGTAGTCCTACTAGCGTAATTTGTTGATTACAGTTGCTCTTCAAATAATTCATAAATTTCTTTCAATCTTCTGTGAATCTCCGGTCCCACAGGTTTCGAATCCTTCCTGTCATTTTACCCAATTCTGCGTAGTCCATTAATTTCATCTGCCATTCTTCTTTTGTCGCACCAGGTGACATCTCCTATTCCTCAGAGGCGCCCGGCTACAGCCATGCCCGGAAACCGCATCATGCGCCCAGCTACGTCCGTTCCCGGAAGCCACATCATGAAGCCCCAGGTAGGTTTTTGTTTGGGGGGGGGACCTCCTTGGGGCTGATGTGGGGGGCAAGGGGAGTGGGCAGCCCTGCTTTTCTCTGCTCAGCTAATGTGCAAAGTGTTGGCGAGCACATGGCATGGTGCATTATGCTGCCGGCTTGTGCCTGAAGACAGGGAACCCAGGCAGGTCTTTCTCTCTTGGACACCCTTCATTTCTCAATGCGCTTCCTATCTTGGCCTGGAGCCAGACCTATGTGCATTGTGCAACCCCCAATTGTCTTCTCCACCTCTGGCTTCTTGTATACAGTCATACCTCGGGTTACAGCCGCTTCATGTTGCATTTTTTCGGGTTGTGGACTGCCGAAACCTGGAAGTACCAGAACGGGTTACTTCCAGGTTTCGGCAGTCACGCGTGCGCAGTAGTGCTAAATCACGCTTTGTACATGCGCAGAAGCGCTGAATTGCAACCCACGCATGCGCAGATGCAGGTTGCGAACGCTGCGGGTTGTGAACATGCATCCCGCATGGATCACGTTCGCAACCCGAGTGTCCACTGTATTTATTATTGGCCCTTAAAGATCTTAAGCACGAGTGTGTGAGTCTGCAGCTGTTTTTTGGCTTTGCTGGTAGTGGGTTTTTTAAACTTCAAGATTCCTTCTTCTTGTCTGCCTTCTTTATTTTCAGCTGATTAATTGCTCTTCCCATGGCTAGATTTCCATGGAAGAATTCTAATTTCATGTAATCATAGAATTGTAGCATTCGAAGGGACCCCCACGGGTCATTTAGGAATCTCAGCTAAAGTGTCTCTGACAGACGGCCATTCAACCTCTGCTTAAGAACATCAAAGGAAGGAGAGAAACGCAATGCAATGCAAATAAATTAATAAAATTAATAACAGCCCAATATCACTTTTATGATCTCGGCAGGGTGCAGGGTTAACCCTGTATGTGGTGGAATCTATAAAATCTGCACCAATGGTCTCTGGTGAGGCACATGCTGCGGATTTGAGATGTCTTCACAAGCAGCCAGGCCAGAGCACTAGCGGACCTTCTTAGAAAAAGCCTGATGATGTTTCTCTCGATTTTGCAGGTAGCCTGGGAACCCGAAGGAACCGACAAGACTGCCGCTGCTTCTCATGCTCACGCAGCCCTTGAGACTGGCTCACCAAAGGCCGAGACCCCTACATGGCAGGAAGAAGTCATCGCCAGCCGGGTTGGTGTAGAGAAGGTTAGTGCCGCTGGTTCCTCTGCCATGGGTCCAGTGGCATGGGGTCTGGGTTCGGCCAAGAGCAGCCCTGCGCAATCTCCAATTTTTAATAGCGCTCATTTCTGGACTCGTTTCTTTACTCAAGGAAATAAATTTTTCTATCAACGTGGGATTGCCATTTCTCCAGAGTGCATCACGGTCTTCCACCTTGCCCCTTCATCCGCTAAATGCTTCTTTTCACTCTGAATGGAGTGTTCGTAACCTGAAGGAGCGTCTCCATCCCCATCGTTCTACCCTGACACTGAGGTCCAGCGCCAAGGGCCTTCTGGCGGTGTAGTGTGGTGTAGTGGTTAAGAGCGGTAGACTCGTAATCTGGGGAACCGGGTTCGCGTCTCCGCTCCTCCACATGCAGCTGCTGGGTGACGTTGGGCTAGTCACACTTCTTTGAAGTCTCTCAGCCCCACTCACCTCACAGAGTGTTTGTTGTGGGAAGGAAGGGAAAGGAGAATGTTAGCCGCTTTGAGACTCCTTAAAGGGAGTGAAAGGCGGAATATCAAATCCAAACCAGGCAGAGGGCCTTCTCGGTGGTGGCACCCGCCCTGTGGAACGCCCTCTCACCAGATGTCAAAGAGATAAACAACTACCAGACTTTTAGAAGACATCTGAAGGCAGCCCCGTTTAGGGAAGCTTTTAATGTTTGATGCATTACGGTATTTTAATATTTTGTTGGAAGCCCAGCCAGAGGGGTGGGGTATAAATAAATTATTATTATTATTATTATTATTATTATTATTATTATTATGGTTTTTGCCGAAAAGCCACATAAATTTGAGATTGAGATGTATGGCGAGATCAAGGAAGGGAAGGTTTACAACGAGGGCAGCAATAGAGCTGTCAGACTGGAAGCAGCTGGAAGCCCTGGGCAATGATGATAAGATGCAATTGCTCTCGTTGCTTCAGGCGTCATTCATATTGACGCCTGCCGTGTCCAAAACGGTGTGAATATTTCGCATGGTGCAGGAATGAGCTCCACACTTACGGTTCTCATTGGCTGCCGCCATTGTACGGCACTGTCACATGGAATCGCAGAGTTGCAATGGGTTCCAAGGTCCAACCCTGTGCACTCACAGCTGGAGAGGTTTTCCTAGCAGCTTCCAAGAGGGTGTTAGCCAAAGAACTGGGCCCCTCCCTGAGACCAATTACCGACCACCTGGTGCCTGCCAGATCCTGTGAACTATCGCTCCCATCGGCCACACCCAGTGTGGTCAAGGATGTGGGCAGTTTTGGACCACATCCTCTGCAAAGCATCACACTGGGAAAACCCCCGCAGTCACTGCGATTCTGAAAGGTCTCTCGCTTTACCCGTCTTTGCCCTTCTAGATCCTCTTTCTGAAAGCTCGCGAGCGAGACTCTCACACAGCCATTTTGCTGACCAGCTGCTCCGACGGGAACATCTACGCTTGGACGTTTGGCGGCAAAGGAGGGATGCTGGGCAAATTCCGAGGAGGCCACGGACATGCCCAGGACACCGTGGTCTGTTCCATGAGCACGGATGACAAGAACCTAGTCCTCTTCACTGGGGATTCCTTGGGCTACTTGAAGGTCAGTGCTCCCACTTCCATGTGGATTAAGGACTAGGCAGTTGAGGGCTCCATATTCTGGGCATGGTACCTCCAACTCCTGGCTGCCTGTTTGCCTCAGTGCCCTCCAGATGTTCTGGACTGTAACAACAACAACAACAACAACAACAACTTATTTATACCCCACCCATCTGGCTGAATTTCCCCAGCCACTCTGGGCAGCTCCCAATCAAGTGTTAAAAACAATACAGCATTAAACATTAAAAGCTTCCCTAAATAGGACTGCCTTCAGGTGTCTTCTAAAAGTCTGGTAGTAGTTTTTCTCTTTGACATCTGGTGGGAGGGCGTTCCACAGGGCGGGCGCCACCACCAAGAAGGCCCTCTGCCTGGTTTCCTGTAACTTGGCTTCTCACAGTGAGGGAACCGCCAGAAGGCCCTCGGAGCTGGACCTCAGTGTCCAGGCAGAACGATGGGTGTGGAGACGCTCCTTCAGGTATACTGGACCGAGGCCGTTTAGGGTTTTAAAGGTCAGCACCAACACTTTGAATTGTGCTCAGAAACATACTGGGAGCCAATGCAGATCTCCCAGTAACTCCCATCGCAGCCGTGATGCCTGAAACTGGTGGGACCTGAAGCCCAAATGGTTATTTCTTCATCTCCTACACAGAGAACTGAAAGCTCAGACAATTCGGAGGAGTGCGAATCTCAAAGGATGGTTGTGTTTTCAGTTTGCATGGTGTGAATTAAGTAGGTTTGCCTTTAAATGTGAATAGAATCAAATTCTCCTTGTCCTTCCTCTGCTCCCAAACTCCATGGTGCTTTTGTTGCCTCCAGTCCCACAGCTTCCCTATGGGTTCCTGCAGGGGCGTTGCATGAACCCACAGTGGGTGGGGCCCAGAGGGTGAAGGAGCCCACAGAGGCAGCCCAGCCTTGCCCACCTGGCATGCCGAGGGAGAAATGAGCTCCCTTGGCCACAATGCCTCATGGGGTTGGGGCTAATGGAGCTCGTTCCTCCATGCTCTGGGTGCTGGCAGCCATCCCTGCCCCCTCCTCAAAATGTGCCCGGGGCTCCGGCCCCTGCTGCCCTCCCCACTCGCTACGCCACTGGGTTTCTGTGCTTGACACAGCTGCTCAGGTATATACAGTGAAGGGAAAAAAGTATTTGATCACCTGCTAAATTTGCCCGTTAGCCCTCTGACGAAGAAATGACCAGAAATGACAAAACCTGGCGGCCACCTACAAGAAACTTCTGACCTCTGTAATTGCCAACAAGGGTTTTGCCACCAAGTACTAAGTCATCTTTTGCAAAGGGATCAAATACTGATTTCACTCATTATAATGCCCTCCAATCTCTGACTTTTGTCTTCTGGGTTTCTGGGGTTTTTCCTGTTGTCATTCTGTCTCTCACAGCTACAATAAACCTACCATTAAAATTATGGACTAGTCAGCGATGGACAGATAACACTAGTGGGTTTTAAGGGAGCTCTGTAAGAAGCAAAGGGTACTGTCTAAAGCAAAACAGAGGAATCAGAATGATTAACGGCACTACAAAATAAGAAATGCGGAATTACTGGTTTTTTCCAATACGGATGATTTGTGGGAAGGTTGAAGGAAGTCACTTTTGTAAAATATGTGAACACTAAGTGGAATACTATAGTTTGTTCTGTATTTCGATTTATGTAAATCAATAAAAATTATCTATGAAAAAAAATAAAAAAATAAAATAAAATTATGGACTAGTCATTTCTTCGCCAGAGGGCAAACGGGAGATCACTGTGACCTTGTGAAGGCAGTTAGCAGGATATGAAATGTTTGCTCAGGTACTGGCCATGGCTCCACCCTCTGAATGTCCCCTGTGGAAAATGAAAGGAAGGTGGCTTGCACCAAGGGTGGCCGTGCCTGTGGCTATTGCACAGCCGCGCTGCCCTTTTTGAAAATGCCAGACATTCTGCGTTGTGAGAAGGGTGGCAGAGCCAAGGGGCAAACACAAAGCCGCCACGATTTGCTTGCTGAGTCACGTGGATGCGCTCCAGACAGGGAGCGAGCAAAGCACACCGTAGACATTTCTATTTTAATGGGATTGTTTTCATTGTGCATGTTAATTGTTGTGCATTTTAATGATGCACATTCATAATTTGCAAGCTGCTTTTTGAAATACAGTCGTACCTTGGCTCCCAACAGCCTTGGGAGTCGAATGTTCATGTGAGTGAGTGTTCTGGTTTTTGAACTTTTCTGGGAAGCTGAGTGTCTGGTGTTGCTTCTGCTATTGTTTCTGGTGCACCTGCACAATTGGAAACTAATTGGAAGCCGCGCCTTGGTTTCCGAACGTTTTGGAAGTCAAATGGATTTCTGGAACGGATTCCATTCGACTTTTGAGGTACGACTGTATTTCGTATCCTGCCCTTCCTCCTGATGCAGTTTCAAAACAATTATTTTTTTGCATTATATTTGGTCTTTTTAATTTTGTACCATTCCTCTGGGTTTTCTTGCAGGGCGTTCACACACATCTCTGTTAGCCTCTTGTCCTTTGCACATTTCCAAATACATTTCCCTGTGGCTTTCCAGACCGCAAACAGTCCTATTCTTTTTTTAAAAAGCGGATTTGTTGCATTAGGGCAACAGAGACCTTTTATTCCACTTTTAGCTGTGCAAGCCTAAAGTTCTGGCATATTCTTTAATCTCTCCTGCAACGTACCAAGAAGGCTGGAGGCACCCCTGGCACGGAAAGATCCTGAGTCAGCCTCCTCTGACCATTCAATCTCATAACTAATATCACCATTCCCTCCCTTTTTCCTAGATCTGGGATATCATGAATTACTGCACACCAAGAGGGGAGATTGACCCTGAGTCAGAGATTAGCGACGAGAATCTTCCGCAGACGAGCCAGAACGCTTTTCGCGGCTTAATCCCCGATTACTGCAGAATTCCCTCGGACTTCAGTTCCTCTGTTATAACCGAAGAGGTTAGTGTTGGCTTTTTGCAGTATGGTAGCGCTGCAGAGAGCTTGCTGGGGAGACCATGCATTAAAAAAGGGACTCAAAAATAACTTAAAGAAGGTTTTAATAAGAAAAACAAAAACTCCATTTACACTAAATACATCAACAAACCAGACCCAACCACCACCCCATCCCCCAGGGTAATGGGAGAGCTAGGTGCTGCTCCTTATATACTCTACCCAATTGCTGACATAGTTTAATCAGTACAACTCAGCAGCACCTGCTGTGTTTCACAGCTGTAAAGCTGGATCTCGTTAGTTTGCTCTGGCCCTTGCTCCGGCCCCTTAAAGACACACACATCGGGTGGAACAATGATGAACCTTTACATGTAAAGAAACCATTCAACAGTTAGAAGCGTGACATCCTTTTTCCAGAGAGGTACCAACGGGACTGCGTGAGAGGAAGTGTTTGGGCAACATGGCACACGTTGGATTGTGTGATTATTTAATAACGACACCTTTCTACATTTTATTGTTAATTCTGCTTCGCCATCTGACCCCAGAACACTCCTTTAACTCATGCATCCCAGACATAAAGTCTGTGAGTCTTGGTAGCTTTTATTCTATCTCCCACAAGACTCAGAAGGGTCCTCCCTCACCCCACAAGATTTCCCCCCAAACCAGGAACTATTCCCAGCAATAATAATAATTTATTATTTATACCCCACCCATCTGGCCGAGTTTCCCCAGCCACTCTGGGCAGCTTCCAATTGAGTGTTAAAAGCAATACAGCACTAAATAAATATAATAATAATAATAATAATAATAATAATAATAATAATAATATAATATATTTATACCTCACCCATCTGGGCGGCTTCCAATAAAATATTAAAATACTGTAATACATCAAACACTAAAAGCTTCCCTAAACAGGGCTGCCTTCAGATCTTAAAGATAAGATAGCTGCTTTCCCGCTTCACATCTGAAGGGAGGGCGTTCCACAGGGCGGGCACCACCACCGAGAAGGCCCTCTGTCTGGTTCCCTGTAACCTCACTTCTCGCAATGAGGGAACTGCCAGAAGGCCCTCGGCACTGGACCTCAGTGGAGACGCTCCTTCAGGGATACAGGACTGAGGCCATTTAGGTCTGCCGCCTTCCTGACGACGGGCTTCAGCATCCAGTGTAACAGGGGCCTCTTTAATTTTCTGCGGCAGGAACACGAGGGCTGGTTCACCTCTCTGATTCCCCCCGCCTGCCTGAGCTCCTGGAGGGGACACTTGAAGAACGTGGGCAGCATCAAATACGTGGAGAGATTCAGGGCGATTCTCACTTCCAGCCACGACAGCACAATCAAGCTCTGGATGCTCTCGGGGAGACACGTGGGTGAGGCATTTTCTCTCGGATGGCGTCGTGGGAGACCAGGAGGCTGGTCCGGGGCAAGGGAGCAGAGCGACGGAATCATTGGGAGGGACCCCAAGGGTCATCCAGTCCAGCCCGCTGCAATGCCAGAAGTCCATTCGCCCTGAGCTGCTGCAGTTGGGCAGCAGAAAGAAAGCCCAGATCTCCCCCTGGCTTCCCCCACAGGGACGTTTGGGCAGGCGGTGTGGAGGCTGGAATTGCAGTCCATGATGTCGGCAGAAGTGCCTGAGGACATCCGCCGAACGGGCTCCCTGCAGACCCTGAAGGTCCTGAACGAAGGCCGGCAGCCCCACTGGGAGTGAGTAAACAGAGGCGGACGCCTTTTCTTGGCCCGGCAGCTGAGGGGCCCCTTTGCTGCAGCACGGAAAATAGTGCCCTCCCCCTGAGCGCTATGGAGAACACAGCAGCTAGTTGCTGCTAGAAACAGCATCCCCTCCAACATTTTTCCAGTGAAAAAAGGAAAAGCGAGATATTCCGGGATCAAATTGTGGGAATCTTGGGACTTCCGGTCCGCTGCCAAGGGAAATGGCGGCAAGCTCTGTGTCGTCCTATTAAGGAAGGACACGGTCCGGGGTGTCATGGCTTTGGGGGTGAGTGCCAGGGCTAGGCGCCCCCCCCAAATCCCCACGGAATAGTGGGGACTCCAGAGGTCCAGCGGAGCGTTGGTAACTCGCCATAATCCAACCCCCCGGCTGCCGGTGCTGCGTCGGGGAATGAAGAGGCTTGAGTCTGCTCACAGCTCTAACACGCCCTGCAGCCGAAGCCACACACCATCACCGCAAGCAGCAGATTTTTCAATTAAGAGGTAAAGGTAAAGGGACCCCTGACCATTAGGTCCAGTCGCGGACAACTCTGGGGTTGTGGCGCTCATCTCGCTTTATTGGCCGAGGGAGCCGGCGCACAGCTTCCGGGCCATGTGGCCAGCAGGACTAAGCCGCTTCTGGCGAACCAGAGCAGCGCACGGAAACGCCGTTTACCTTCCCGCCGGAGCGGTACCTATTTATCTACTTGCACTTTGACGTGCTTTCGAACTGCTAGGTTGGCAGGAGCAGGGACCGAGCAACGGGAGCTCACCCCATCACGGGGATTCGAACCGCCGACCTTCTGATCGGCAAGTCCTAGGCTCTGTGGTTTAACCCACAGCGTCACCCGCACCCCATTTTTAAGAGGTACAAACCGAAAGTTACATTACCTAAACGTAACCCGAGGATCCACTATAACAAGAAGTTTACTCACATTTCAGTTCACCATTTGATTCCTGAAAGGCAGGCTTTACTTGGTAGTTACAGTGTGAGTTCAACTCATACAGTAGGGATACTGAACTCATGTGCTGCTGGCTGAGAGCCAGCAGACAGCAAAATTACATTAGTAGAATAAAAAATGGCTGCAGGAGAGAGAACAAGACAACTTCAAGAAGACAAAACTGTAAGACTAAACTAGACTAAAACAGCTGCGTGACCTGGCTCTTTTATGGAGTCAGCCCAGCCCATGCCCATCTCCCAGGTCACATGCAGGGAATGTTGCATTTGACTGTACCAATGGATCACATCCCACACAAATCAGAAAGCAGGATGGGTTCTGGAAAAAAGGGACACTTGGAGGGTCTGGGATTAACAGTTAAAGGCCTGGTTGAAGAGGAATGTTTTCCCCTGGTGCCTAAAGACAGGTCACAAAGGTGTCAGAGCATCCGACAAGTGAGGAGCCACCACAGAAAAGGCCCTGTTCTGGTGCTGCCACCGAGGGACCTCTCACAGAGGCGCATGGAGGAGGTGCTTGTTCGCATGCACCAGGGTCATTATTTCTCCCCTCCCCCGCCCTGTTTATGCTTGCAGGAGCACCCGCAACATCGTGCAGACGCTCAGCCAGCAGAGGAGGCAGCAGTCCATGCTGATGGATTTCCTGCACGTCAAGTCGTCCCACGACGCTGCCAGCAAGATGCAGGAAATGATGCATAAAGAGCCGCGAATCATCCAGATCACAGACGAGCAAATTGAGGCCTCTTATCAGCAGTGGGAAGAGTTTGGGAAGCTGGTGAGGAAGATCTCTTGCTTCTTGGCGGGGTGGGGCGGGTCATCTGCTGTCTAAAAAGTGACCAGAGCACATGGGAGAGGGCAGGGTACCTGTTTGTCCTGTTCCAGAACCGAGCTGCCTGCGACGCGATGGGTCAGTTGGCGGAATCCACGCCTATCTCTGTCGGGTTGTCAGTGGCATTGCTAGAAGGCGCCACAATAGCATCCGAGTGGCCTGAGCATTTTAATTTCAAATATTCTGATTGCTTCCACTTTTAGTTAAGTTTTTTATATTTATTTACTTGATGGGGGCGGCAGCTGCCCCCCTGGCTACACCCAGCCAATGAGCGCTAGAACGTCACTCGATGCCATCCACCCATTGAAATTTACAACTTACGGAGCTGGACGGGGCTTCCAGATGAAGGCCTTGATGTGGCATAGAATTGAAGAGTTGGAAGGGTCCCCTGGGGGTCATCTAGACCAACCCCTTGCAGTGCAGGATTCACAACTACAGCATCCATGGCAGGTTTGTTTAAATCTTTGTTTAAAACCTTCGAATAAAGCCCACCACCCTCTGAGGGTGTCAAACGGTTCTTGTGGTGTCAAACGGTTCTTGTGGTCAGAAAGTTATCATATTCATATATATATATATATATATATATATATATATATATATATATATATATATATATATATATGCTTTCGTAGATTTTCACGGGTACAGGAATGCAGGTTTTGGTGTCTTCGGGTGTCTTCCCGTGTAAGAGTTGGGGTGTCTAGGCGACGTTTCGAAGAGGTCTCACTCGTCATCTTCAGGCTGGTGCTTTCGGCTTCTTGTTACTGGAACAGAGCAGGATCTCAGTGTTTGAGTTCCTATAAATACTGTTGAGGGGGTGTGGTGTATAGCCTCCAACGTTCTGGGCAGAGAGGAAGTTCCCAGGTTAGTGTGCCTTTTCTTCTTTTGTTCCTTAATTACTTGAGGGATATCTTGAGTGATTTCTTGAGTGATATTCTGAGTACCACTTAGGTGGGTCATTAGGTGTGGATTAGTTGCTAAAGCTTTCGTGTCTTGACCTCTTGAGCTTGTGAAGAGTTTTTCTGAGAAGATGGCTGTACTGCACTTAGTTGTGCTCTGGCTTGGCTTCGTGTATAGGGGCGAGCTGTGGTTTTGTGCCCTGTGCCAGCCAGATCTGTGTAGGGATTGCAGGGGGGTGCAGCATCCGGAGGTGCCACTATGGTTTGGCTACTGGATGGTGTCTGTAATTTATCTGTGGAGAGGGTCTGGGTTTGGGTCTGGTGTGGTTGATTGGTGATGGCGTTCTGTGTGCCTCTGGTTCTGGTGTCGGTTTTTGTGGGGAGGGCTAATTTCCAGATGTCTGGCAGGCGGGACGTGTCGTCACGCTTGTTCATGTTGTGAGGGTGTTTCTCTATCTCGATGGCTTCCATGATTATTCTCTTGTGGTGATGTTCCATGTTAAAGAGCAATTTGGAATCTGCAAAATTAATTTCGTGTCCTGTTTCTTTCATGTGTTGGAAAAGAGAGGAAGTTTTTTCTTCTTTTTTGACGGCAACCTGACCAACCACTGCCTAACCAACACGTACTTCATCCACAATGGACAAAGATACAAACAGATAGAAGGAGCACCTATGGGATCACCCCTCTCACCGGTCATCGCAAATTTGTACATGGAACACTTTGAAACCAATGCTTTAGACAAGTCAGAACACAAACCCAAACTTTGGCTCAGATATGTTGACGACACCTTTGTAATTTGGCCACACGGGAAAGAAAAACTAGATAGCTTCCTCACACATCTCAACAGCCTACACCCCAAAATACAATTCACTATGGAAATAGAAGCCAACAACCAACTTCCCTTCCTTGACGTCCTAATCTACAAAAAACCTGATGGCTCCCTAGGACACACTATCTACCGGAAAAAAACACACACCAACCGCTACTTACATGCACAATCACACCACCACCCTGCACAAATAAACTCCGTAGCCAAGACTCTCATCTCCAGAACCAAACGCCTGGCTGACAAAGACCACTTGACAACTGAGTTACAGAATCTCTCAAATGTGTTAATCGCCAATGGATACCAGCAAAACAGGGTTACGAAGCTAATCCAAAAAGAAACACCCCCCAAAAACCAAGACACAGAAGAAAACAATGGCATGGCCCTCCTTCCTTATATCAAGGGCACTACAGATAAAATTAGCAAAATCCTCCATAAACACAATATCAAAACAGCCTTTTGCACCAACCAAAAAATAGCCAATATCCTCAGAAACCCCAAAGATAAAATCCAGTTGGAAAACCAAGGGGTCTATGAAATACCCTGCAAAGTCTGCCCAGCCACGTACATTGGACAAACAAACAGACGAATAAATGCACGTATCGCAGAACACAAGAATGCCGTCAAAAAAGAAGAAAAAACTTCCTCTCTTTTCCAACACATGAAAGAAACAGGACACGAAATTAATTTTGCAGATTCCAAATTGCTCTTTAACATGGAACATCACCACAAGAGAATAATCATGGAAGCCATCGAGATAGAGAAACACCCTCACAACATGAACAAGCGTGACGACACGTCCCGCCTGCCAGACATCTGGAAATTAGCCCTCCCCACAAAAACCGACACCAGAACCAGAGGCACACACCAGAACGCCATCACCAATCAACCACACCAGACCCAAACCCAGACCCTCTCCACAGATAAATTACAGACACCATCCAGTAGCCAAACCATAGTGGCACCTCCGGATGCTGCACCCCCCTGCAATCCCTACACAGATCTGGCTGGCACAGGGCACAAAACCACAGCTCGCCCCTATACACGAAGCCAAGCCAGAGCACAACTAAGTGCAGTACAGCCATCTTCTCAGAAAAACTCTTCACAAGCTCAAGAGGTCAAGACACGAAAGCTTTAGCAACTAATCCACACCTAATGACCCACCTAAGTGGTACTCAGAATATCACTCAAGAAATCACTCAAGATATCCCTCAAGTAATTAAGGAACAAAAGAAGAAAAGGCACACTAACCTGGGAACTTCCTCTCTGCCCAGAACGTTGGAGGCTATACACCACACCCCCTCAACAGTATTTATAGGAACTCAAACACTGAGATCCTGCTCTGTTCCAGTAACAAGAAGCCGAAAGCACCAGCCTGAAGATGACGAGTGAGACCTCGTCGAAACGTCGCCTAGACACCCCAACTCTTACACGGGAAGACACCCGAAGACACCAAAACCTGCATATATATATATATATATATATATATATATATATATATATATAACAAATAAAAAAATATATTTGAATCTATCCTATACAGAAATGTTTAGATGTTTCTTTGATTGTCCTTGAATCTTCCTGCCACACTTGCCATCCTCTGCTGCCACGCCAGGGTGGCACGTCACACCCTTTGAGAACTGCTGCTCTATGGGGTTAACCCCTTCATGCAGTAATTGGACTTAAGCACGTTGGTTATCGGACGCTGGCTATCTCACAGAAAGGAGATTCTAGCCCAAGCATTAGGAAGAGCTTTCTGACGCTACAAGCCATTCGACAGTGGAACGGACTCGCTTGGAGTAATAATAATAATAGTAATAAATAAAATTTTATTTATATCCTGCCCTCCCCAGCTGAAGCCGGGCTCAGAGCGGCTAACAACAATAAAAGTAACACAGTTTACATAAAATCACAATCAATTAATTGAAATGCATTCTAAAATCAATTCATTCTAAAATCAATTCATTCTAAAATCAATTCAATTCATTCTAAAATCAATTCAAAAGGTGGAAGGTGGTGGGCTCTTCTCCGTCGGCATTTTCAAAGCAGAGGTTGGATGGTCACCTGTCAGGGATGCTTTAGTTGTCGCTCCTGCATTGCCGGGGTTGGGCTGGATGGCCTTTGGGGTTCCCTTCCAACTCTGCGGTTCTATGGCTCCCGGGCATGCAGGGCAGGGATGGGAAAGGCAGGTGGGACCATTGGGTAGCTCAGGGGAGGGGAGCCAGAGGCAGGGGAAGGGAGGAGGGCCCAGCTAAGTGACTTCTCTGGCTTAAATCCCTCGGTGAGCGCAGAAGAGTGATATCTTGGGCAGTGCCTACAAGCAGAAGTTTCCGCGCCCCGTCTTGAAGCAGCTCCCGGAAATGAAGGCCTACGTAGCCCACAAGGACCAGGTAAGTGAGCTCCAGGAGAAGATGAGAGTCCGCGGGGTGAAGGGGTGGAGGGAGCTCAAATAACCCCATGCCCTCTAACATGTCTCCAATGAAAATAGCGACGTCCTAAAGAAAAAGTCGTATGGTTCAAGCTATGTTTTTCCCAATAGTGATGTATGGAAGTGAGAGCTGGACCATAAAGAAGTCTGATCGCCGAAGAATGGATACTTTTGAATTCTGGTGCTGGAGGAGACTATTAAGAGTCCCATGGACTTGCAAGAAGATCAAACCTATCCATTCTGAAGGAAATCAGCCCTGAGGGCTCACTGGAAGGACAGATCCTGAAGCTGAGGCTCCAAGACTTTGGCCACCTCATGAGAAGAGAAGACTCCCTGGAAAAGACCCTGAATGTTGGGAAAGATGGAGGGCACAAGGAGAAGGGGACGACAGAGGACGAGATGGTGGGGCAGTGTTCTCGAAGCTACCAGCATGAGTCTGACCAAACTGCGGGAGGCAGTGGAGGACAGGAGTGCCTGGCGTGCTCTGGTCCAGGGGGTCATGAAGAGTCAGACACAACTAAACAACAACAACAAAGAAGAGCGGGACATTCCGGGATCAAATCGGAAACCGGGATGGCTTCTCTAAATCCAGGATTGTCCAAATCCAGGAAAATAGGGACACTTGGAGGGTCTGAGTTAGTTACTGCCTAGGAATTTCCTGCTTTGCCACTTGTTTCCCCAGTGTCTGGAACATCGCTGCGTCAGAACGTTTGGCCAGACATGGGCGGGTGGCTCTGGGGCGAGGCTAAAATGCATAATATGGATTATTCAAATACAGCAACAAGGAGGGAGCTTCTCTTACCCCTCTGGCTTCTCATTCTTTGCTGGGGGTATCTGCACTCCAGCTGAAAGTCAGTGAACTGTGATTGCAAATTGATATGCTGATTGACAGAAATGGGTAACTCTGCAGAAAAGGTTCAGTTCGCTTTGAGTGACTCTAATAATTTTTTGACACATAAAGTGGCTGTTTGTGCACTGGCCTCAAAAAGAGAGAGAAAGAAAGAAAGAAAGAAAGAAAGAAAGAAAGAAAGAAAGAAAGAAAGAAAGAAGAAAGAAAGAGATGAGGAATGGGAGAGTTCGATAATACAGGGTGATTCTTAATGAAGTATACAATTTCAACGCACTATAAAAAGAAGAAGAATGTAATATATCTTATGTTTCCTGTAACAGAATTGTAGGGGAATGTTTAAAGTTTTTTTTTAGAAACAGTCACAGATGTTTTATGAGTGCAGCCTTTGTCACACGACACACATCGAATCAGTAATCCATTTCTGCCCAAATGTGACTCACCTTACATGTTGATTTTCCTGGGCTTCATTGAATGGTAGCGCAAACACTATTGATGACTTCTTCCAATACACGTGGTCCTCCAGGACTTCTAAGTTTGCACAAACAGCCCGTAGTTTCAAACTTCTTATGCCAATCGTAGATACATTTTCTGCTTGGATGTTTTCTTCTGAATCACGATCTAAAATGCTGTCACACAACAGTTACAGATTGTGTTTTGCTCAACTGCACTGCAGCTCTGCAGCTCTGCACTGCACCTCTCCACTGCAGACGCAGCCATTTTGCCTGACTAGTCATGGGACACGCGCGCTATCACCTACGTCACTTCCCCCGGTAGTGGAACACAAATTTATGAGTACATCTCCCTCATGGTTTGCAGTTGTGGTCCGTGTCATCGCCTGTTACTGTCTTACAGCATCTGGAAACCATATACTTCATTATGAATCACCCTGCTTTGCCATAAGTTGCTTTCGAAATTCTGAGGTTTAATCTGAAGCTGAGCTAGGTTTGAACTTGTTGTTGGCAACTCTGCTTCCATTCCCTCATAATAAAAAAAATTCCTTCCAGTAGCACCTTAAAGACCAACTAAGTGTATCTGAAGAAGTGTGCATGCACACGAAAGCTCATACCAAGAACTAACTTAGTTGGTCTTTAAGGTGCTACTGGAAGGAATTTTTTTATTTTGACTATGGCAGACCAACACGGCTACCTATCTGTAACTGGATCCATTCCCTCATATTACTGATGTAATTATATAATGCACACACACACACACACACACATATATATGTGTGTGTGTGTGTGTGTAATTATATTAATAAATAATAATAATATTTTTTTAAAAATTTATATCCCACCGTCCCCAGCCAAAGCCAGGCTCAGAGCGGCTAACAACAGTAAAAATAGCACAGTTTACATAAAAACACAGTCAGTTAATTGAAATACATTCTAAAATCAATTCATTCTAAAATCAATTCAGTAGCAAATTAATGGCAATCGTTGGGCTAGAGTTCTGTGAGGATTACCAAAGGAGGGGGTCAGGCTGTGCCTTGGCCAAAGGCCTGGTGGAACAGCTCTGTCTTGCAGGAAAGATGTCAAGTCCCGCAGGGCCCTAGTCTCTTGTGAAAGAGCGTTCCACCAGATTGGGGCCACGGCCGAAAAGGCCCTGGCTCTGATTGAGGCCAGCCTAACCTCCCTGTGGCCCAGGATCTCCAAGATGTTTTTATTTGAAGACCGTAAGGTCCTCCGTGGGACGTACCAGGAGAGCCGGCCCCATAGGTACGAGGGTCCTAATTCTAGGTTTGTAGGTTTCTGTACTGCAAAATTGCAATGAAATCGTTGTGGCCTTTGGCTCGTGCAATGATAAACCGATTGATTTTTTAAAAACAAAGAATTAAATAAAAAGAAGGGGAGAAAACACACATTTGGGCTAAAACAGGGTTGGAGATCCGCGTGGTTCTCTTGGGCTCCCTGACTGAGTCCTCCTCTCTCTGCAGCCCCGCATCTATCGTTGCATCCAGTACACAGACCTCCAGCCCATGTTCCAGGCGTACACCCCGGACCTGGTGACCGAGTCCCTGCAGACCCAGGCCCAGATAGATCACCGGGCAACCCGGAGAGCCAAGCGCTGGGCAACCCTCAAAGGCGTCGTCAAGCCCACCCTCAAGAGCTTCCTGTTGCGCAAGCGAGTTATGGAGCCCAACGAATGAGCTGCCAGTTGCGGCGAGCGCTCCGTG
Source organism: Podarcis liolepis (assembly GCF_965112155.1). Lineage (NCBI taxonomy): Eukaryota > Metazoa > Chordata > Lepidosauria > Squamata > Lacertidae > Podarcis > Podarcis liolepis. The sequence continues at coordinate 2,888,851 of NC_139559.1, read as the reverse complement.
AGGCAGCGGCTTTCTTGTCCCAAGGGCCGCTGTTGGCTTGGCGGGGCCGGGAGTGATTCGAGGCCCTCGCCCGTCTTCGGCTCCCCCCGATTTCCAGATCCTCCTAGAAGCTGGCATTGGATGTGTCTGACCCTTCGAAATAAACAAATTGTTGGAAATTTATGGCTTGTTCTTTTCCCTGTTAGGTATGGGGTGGGGAGCTTTCTGCAATGGAGGGTTCTGGTGACAAACAGATGATACGCTTCAATATAGAAGGCTGTGGAGCATGTTCCAGGCAGGGGGGTGCGGTGGGGGCAGATTGCCCCGGGTATCTTTGCTGAGGGGGGTGACATTGGTGCACCGCCCACCTGTGACTTCCAAGCTTAGCCTAAGCTGTCAAAATGACCCCAAGCTGTCAAAATGTCCGCCATAATAATAATAATAATAATAATAATAATAATAATAATTTAAACCCTGCCCATCTAGCTGGGTTTCCCCAGCCACTCTGGGCAGCTTCCAACAGAATATTAAACCACAATAGTCTATTAAACATTAAAAGCTTCCCTAAACAGGGCTGCCTTCAGATGTCTTCTAAAAGTCTGGTAGTTGTTTTTCTCTTTGACATCTGGTGGGAGGGCGTTTCACAGGGCGGGCGCCACCACCGAGAAGGCCCTCTGCCTGGTTCCCTGTAACTTGGCTTCTCGCAGTGAGGGAACCACCAGAAGGCCCTCGGAGCTGGACCTCAGTGTCTGGGCAGAACGATGGAGGTGGAGACGCTCCTTCAGGTATACGGGACCGAGGCCGTTTAGGGCTTTAAAGGTCAGCACCAACACTTTGAATTGCGCTTGGAAACGTACTGGGAGCCAATCTCAGGACCGGTGTTATATGGTCCCGGCGGCCGCTCCCAGTCACCAGTCTAGCTGCCGCATTCTGGATTAGTTGTAGTTTCCTGGTCACCTTCAAAGGTAGCCCCACGTAGAGCACATTGCAGGACTCCAAGCGGGCTTGCTCCGCCCCCCGCTGCAGGGCGTGCACGCTGTTCTGTGCACCCGAGCGGTTATCCCGCGCCTGGGAGGTCACCCTCCATGCCCTGCCCCCCTCGGGAGTGCGCCTGCCCTGGGACCATCTCCTAGGGGCAGAGTCCTTTTGCCCTACCCCCGATACTTTGGGGGAGGGGGCTGCCCCCTAATGTTCAGAAGGGGTAGAGGAGGCCAAGCTGAACAAAGCAGCCATCTGGCTCCTCCTCTTCCTCTTCCTGCCATGGCAGGGAAGGAAAAGGGAAGCAGCCTGGTTGGTGGTGGCAGAGGAGGAGCGCCGACGGACTGTTGAAGCTACGCTGCCGCTGCGTTCAGCTCCTCCAACATCCGATGCCATGCCCGTGGCGTCATGCGCTGGGTGACGTCGGCCCCATACATTCTGCCTGGGGAGCTGGCGCCTCAGCTCCTCCACAAGGGCGGGCAGCCACTTCTGTGAGCTGACAGGTTTATGAGATTGTGCACGGCACGAAGAGAGTGGATTTTCTCTCTCCTTCTCTCATAACGGCAAAAGCTGAATGAATGAATGAATGAATTTTATTATTACACTCACAGACCAGTTCCAGCTCACTTACAATATCAGGAAATCATAAAACACAACAGGAATACATTGAATTGCAATTGGGTATAACAGAGACAATACAGATACCGTGGTACCTCTGGTTGAGAACGGATCCGTTCCGGAGCCCCGTTCGCAACCTGAAAGGAACGCAACCTGCGCCTGCGCCTGCGCCTGCGCGGGTCATGATTTGCTGCTTCTGCGCATGCACGTGACGTCATTTTGCACGTCTGCGCATGTGTGAGTGGCGAAACCCGGAAGTAACCCTTTCCGGTACTTCCAGGTCACCACGGAACGCAACCTGAAAACGCGCAACCTGAAGCAAACGTAACATAAGGTATGACTGTATAGCAGTTAAAAATATATATAAAATCTTGATCATTAAAATATAACCTAAAATTGTCATTTCAAACCTTAATCATTTTGGTAGTACAGCTTGTTGCCTAAGTTTTATGGCAGTCACACAGAATTTGGCCACCCTTAGCATGATCTCTGGATCCTTGTCCTCTAAAAGCTGAATGTTGAAGATTCGAGGAAGATTCGAGGAAGACGAAAGGAAGCAGTTTTGCTCGTAGTGCATGGTCAAACTAGGGAACTGGCCTCAACCAGCAGGCAGAGGTGGCCACCAATCTAGGGCTCCTCTGTCAGGAGTTCAGCCTACACTTGAGTAGGACCCTGGCAGAGACACATGCCCGACTGGCATGTTCTCTCCCTCCTGGTCGATCAAAAGCTTTCTTTAGCCCGAATATCACAGCGACTGATGCCAACCGACACCGGCACACTTGGGGATGCGCAGAGTTTGCGCACCTTGCGTGACAGACCTCAGCAACTCAGCATTTTGGCTAATCTACTTTATTTACATATAAACACACAGGGAGCACTGCAACATGGCTCCCTCTCTCTCTAGCATCAGACGGCAAAGAGAAAGAACAATGGACAATGGAGCGGAAGGCCAGCTGCTATCCATCCCTGATTTGGGAGGCGAGGCTTAAATGAGGGCTGGAGGGCGAAGGGCTTGGCAGGTGCTGATGCGCCACTATGGCCGCCGCCACCACCCCAGACGAGGAATGGTTCAGTGGTCAAGGGGGCACAGAATTGTGCAGATCTGTAATGGAGAAGATCCATTTGGGGCAGCCAAATTTGGGGCTTGCACAGGGTGCCATATTTCCCCACTGGGATGTTGTCTGGCAGAAATTCCTGCTGGAAGGTCCTCCCTCTCCCAGTGGCATAGCAAGGTCAAGTGGTACCCGGTGCGTGGCGCTGTATTGGAGGAATCAAATGAATCAAATGGGATTTAGCTGCCCCAGTGTCCCTGGCCCCTAATGGGGCAGTCAGCGTTTGTTTAAAACATCCCTTCACCCCCCCCACTCCCGTGATGGGTGAATCATTGCAAAAGACAGCAGTTTACTGGAAAGGAATAAGGAAGTGATCTTGAGAGGGGGACTAATCTTGAAATTTGCTTATAAATCATGCTCCCCAGCGGAGGAACCAGTGGAGTGGAATTCTTGTGATCTTCTTCCTTGCTTGCAAAAATGTTATAATCTTGCCTTGGAAACGCTCATATATCATGCAACAATATTACAAAAGATTACCTCCCCCCCCTTTAAAATTTAAGGGTTTAATTTGAGTCAAGAGAGCAGAACTATCCATTTTTAAAAATAATAATAATAATATTTATTGATTTTCCAACCATTTGAACACAATAAAACAGAAAAACCAAAAAGGAAAAGAAAAAGCAAAGAAAAAAAAGAAAAAACATAAGATTAACAAAACAAGACGCAAACCATTTAAAACACAAAAAAAATTCAATATCTTAACTTTCATTCCCTTATTTCCACGACCTCCTCACGCCTCCCTTTCTGTATTCCACTTCTATTAATTGTTTCAGCAATTCCTTTCCATCTTCCTCTGTTTCCTATCCTATAATTATCTTAACATATTCTAATCTTATTTTTCCCTTTAATACTCTATTTCAATTTATACTTAATTCCTTATAACATTTCTACTAAAGCCATATAACTTCATTCCAACATTTTTCTAACATTCATTATTTTTACAATATTTCTATACATCGTCTTAAACTTTTTCCAGTTTTCTTCCACCGACTCTTCTCCCTGGTCTCGGATTTCTGCCAATCGTTTCCGCCAATTCCATATAGTCCATCAACTTCATCTGCCATTCTTCCCGAATGGATAAATCTTGTGTCTTCCAGTACTTCACAATGAGTATTCTTGCTGCTATTGTTGTATACATGAGAGAAATTCTATCCTTTAACACCAATTGACCGACCATGCCCAGGAGAAAGACCTCTGGTTTCTTCAAAAGGGTATATTTAAATACCTTTTTCATTTCGTTATGAATCATCTCCCAGAGTGTCTTAATCCTTGGGCATGTCCACCAAAGGTGAACTCTAATGCTCAAATTCGTCTGTTTTTCCTTAAGTTCAGTCATAGCGAGCGTCAACTTATGTTCATCAAATTGCCTCTGTAGGGCTGGGGCTCTCTTTCTCTTTCTCTCCAGTTGTGTTTCTGTACCTTCAACAGCAACAGCTTTTTCCTTGACTTCCTCCACAGCTTGCCATATCAAAATAGGTTCTTGTATCAATTTCTGGGTGGTTTCTGTATTGGTATTATCCATACTCCCTGCATTCAAGCCAACCTCAACAATTGAAACATCCACCTTCGCATTTATCATGTCCATTTTCCTGTGAAGCTGATCCAATGAGTCATTTATCTTATATAATGCCGCCACCAAAGCCTCTTCTGTCGACATTCCTCTTAGTTTCAAATATACTAGTACAGAGACAGCAACAAAAAGAACAGAAGGGCTTAATAATAAACCTCTCCTGGATTGTTACCAAGTCCTCCCAGACCTTAATGTTTTATCAACAGTTGACTGGTCTGTTTTTCCTCTTCCATTTACCGTAACATTTGAAAGATTCAAGGTCAGTCCCAGAGTCTCACGGTTTTTAACTTGCAGCTGGAAATTCCCCTAGTCCAACTCTTGTAAATCAACCAGTTTCAAAGGCTTCCACTAGGGGGAAACAGTTTCTATTTGTAAAAGTCAATAGTATCCTCTTTTAAACAATCCAAAGTTAGTTTCAAATTAGTTTCAATTTTCAGTTACTTTTACTCCTTTTTAAAGCAGTCGGGAACAGTAGAAACAATGTATTTCTCTTATTTAGCTAGCTGTCAATGAACGTTCTAAGCGCTGTCAATGAACATTCCAAAAAACAGTCTTACTAGCAGCCCGTTTCCAGGGTCAGAGTGGCGGTGTTTTAAGCCTCTTCGCTCTCTCCCACAGGCATACTCAATCCACAACTTCCCCCTCTCTTCTCCTGCCTCCAAGAGGGGGTTTAATGTTCTTTACCGTTGGAAATTTGATCTTTTACAAAAGACCTTCCAAGACTCCAGCTTGCAACTTCATTGCCTCAGTCTATTTACAAAAAGGGAAGGCAGACTTCCTGTTTTGACCCTCCCCGTTACGATACCAAATTAAACTTTTAGAAATCCAATTCTTCCGCTTCAGTTCTACTCACGGGTAATTACTTTAAAGTCAAATTGTCCACAGGAAAAGGTCAGCGCTCTCCGGCAACAGCTATGCGGCTTCGCTCCGTGGAAGAAGCAGACAATTCGATGCACCGCGCCGCTCACCCCACATCGCTCCGGAGCCCCAAAAACCAGGGTTCTCCGCGAGTGGGGGAGGCGCAAAAGGTGCCCACCGAATCCCACGTTCACAGGCTTCTCCCGCCTGTGATTTTAACGGGTTAAATAAATTAAGGTAATTTGAATAACAGAATATGGGGAAAAGATGGAAAGGATTTGTTGAGTTAATTAATAGGTTAAATTGTTAAGATAAATTATTTAACAAAAATTGAGAAAGATGGAAAGAATTTGCTGAAATAACTAATCAAACTAGAATACAAAAAGGGAGGTGTGAGGAGGTCAATGAAACAAGCAAATGGAAGTTAAAGATATGTAATATGGGATTTGTGTCTTTTTTTCTTTCTTTTTTATCTTTTTGCTGTATTGTTGCATTGGTTTTTATGTTTCGTTTTCTTCTTCTTTTTATGTATTGTAGTGTTGTTTTTAATTTTTTCCTCCCCCCCCCTGTAATTCTGAAACTATTAATAAATATTATTTTTTTAAAAAACACAGAAACTGTAAAATGAGGGCAGGGTCATAACTACGGCGTGGTCTGCTCAAACAATCTATAAAACACACACAAAATTTTTCTCTTCCGTTTAATTTGCATGCGAAAGGCAGGAAAATGTCATTAGAAACTCTAGACCCTTCTCCTCCTGGCGACTCATTAGATGACCTTGTTGAGGACTGGAATAACCGGCTCTTGGCAGCCATTGATGAGATTGTACCTAAGCGCCCTCTGCGACCCCGTCGAAACCGGGCCCCTTGGTTTACTGAGGAGCTCTGGAAAATGAAGCGGGATCTCAGATGGCTAAAGTGAGTACGGCGATGGACTCATGACAGAGCCTCAAGAACATCTTATAGGACGCTTATGAAAGCCTATGAGATGGCTATGAAAGCTGCTAAGAAATCTTACTTCGCAGCTTCCATTGCATCCGCTAGCTCTCGCCCGGCACAACTTTTTAGAATAATTAGGTCAATAACGTCCTTAGGAGGACAACCAAATTTAAGCACAAATTCGACCCACAACTGTGAGGCATTCACAAACTTTTTTGTGGAGAAAGTCCTGTTGCTCCGCTGTGACCTCCCTGCCAATTTAGATACAGTGACAGAACTGGAGGCCCCTCAACTGTCTTCGGGTCCAGTGTTGGACCATTTTGATCGGATACTACTTTCTGATGTGGATAGATTCCTCCAAGCTGGTAGGCCCACCACCTGCCTCCTTGATCTGTGCCCATCTTGGCTGATTAGGGCGTGCCCAAACGTCGCGTGGACCCCCCTGGTTGAAATTATCAATTTGTCCCTTGGCACGGGGACATTCCCAGGGGAGTTGAAGGAAGCAGTGGTGTGTCCGCTCTTAAAGAAAACTTCACTAGATCCTTTAGACCAGGGGTGTCAAACTCAAATTCATCGGGGGCTGCATCAGCAGTTTGGTCACCCTCAAAGGGCCGGTTGTATCTGTAGGACTTACAGTACAGGAGAGAAGGGTTCAGGCAGCCGTTGGATCTGTCACATCACAGGATGGCATGCGCTCAATATAAAAACAAGTGGAGGTTTCCTGAATGCATGTAAAGTGGAGGTTTCCTGTGTAGAACGGCCGGCGCGCTAGAGGGCAGACGTTCTCTGGCTTGTAGGCTGCCGCGCATGCGCTGAAGAGGCGGCTTTCTTGTGTCAAAAAAAAAGGGAGAATAAAAGGTGAAGGCTGGCGGCCGGCGGCGGCTACACGGGCCACATGACGAGGTCTGGCGGGCCGGATTCGGCCCGTGGGCCTTGTGTTTGACACCCGTGCTTTAGACCTATCCAATTACCGCCCAGTTTCAAATCTTCCATATCTGGGTAAGGTAACTGAGAGAGCAGTTGCTGAACAGCTTGGTAGGTTTCTGGAGGAAACATCTTGCCGACGTGGGGATACAGGGCATAGCCTGTCACTGGCTGTGCTCTTTTATCTCTGGTCGGGGACAGAGGGTGGTGCTAGGGAGGGAGATGTCATCGCGCCACTCCTTGGTGTGTGAAGTGCCGCAGGGCGCAATTCTCTCCCCGATGCTTTTTAACATCTTTATGCGCCCCCTTGCCCAGATTATCCGGAGCTTTGGGCTGGGCTGTCACCAATATGCTGATGACACTCAGCTCTATCTGCTGATGGATGGCCACACAGACTCGGCCCCGGACACACTGACTAGATGCTTGGAGGCTATGGTTGGATGGTTTCGTGGGAGCCGATTTAAACTAAATCCTTCGAAGACAGAGGTCCTTTGGCTGGGTCGGGATGGCATGGGGATGAGGGACCAACTCCCGTCTCTTGCGGGGGCCCAATTAGTGCCATTGCCTTCTGTTAAGAGTTTGGGTGTAATCCTTGACGCCTCCCTTTCCATGGAGGCACAGGTTATAGCAACAGCCAAGGCGACATTTTTCCACCTTCGCCGCATCAAGCAGTTGGTCCCTTACCTTTCCCGCCCCAACCTGGCCACAGTGATCCATGCGACGGTCACCTCCAGCCTTGACTACTGTAATTCGCTCTATGCGGGGCTGACCTTGAAGCTGTCCCAGAAACTCCAGCAGGTGCTGCGGCGAGGCTCCTCACGGGGTCTCTGCCATGGGAGCATATTCACCCAATGCTTTTCCAGCTGCACTGGCTCCCGGTGGAGTACAGGGTCAGGTTCAAGGTGCTGGTTTGGACCTTTAAAGCCCTTCACGGCCTGGGACCCTCGTACCTACGGGACCGCCTCTCCCGGTATGCCCCACGGAGGACCTTAAAGTCCATATATAGCAACACCCTAGAGGTCCATAAGGAAGTCAGATTAACCTCAACCAGAGCCAGGGCCTTTTCAACACTGGCTCCTCCCTGGTGGAACGCTCTGTCTCATGAGACCAGGGCTCTGCAGGATCTGATTTCTTTCCGCAGGGCCTGTAAGACAGAGTTGTTCCACCTGGCCATTGGCTTTCAGTCAATTTGATTTCCTCCCCCTCTTTCTTTTTTCCTTTCTTCTCCTGTGATGAGGCCGCATTTTAATGTTTTGATGTTTTAATGTTGTATTTTAATCTTGTTTTTAAGTTGTATTCAATCAACTTGTTTTTATTATTGGTTGTTAGCCGCCCTGAGCCCGGCCTTGGCTGGGGAGGACAGGGTATAAATAAATTGTATTATTAATTATTATTATTATTATTATTATTATTATTATTATTATTATTATTATTTTATTTTATTATCATTATCCAAGAAACACACCAAGCGTTGAGCTCCCTGGGGGTTTTCTGCAAAATAAATAAATGGTTGGCTTGGGGATTTTAAGTGGCACATTCGCAGGGGCAGATTCCCTTACAGTTTTCCAGCCCGGTTTGAGTGACTCTGCAGCCACTGATGCCCAAGGTGCCATGGAAGGAGAGAACGACACTCAGAAGGGCGACACTCAGAAGAACAGTCTGGGCCATGGCGGCTTCTGCAGCAACCTGGAGAAAGAGAGACAGCCAAAATGTGTCAAAGGGCTTTGTCTGGCCTCCTTCATTAAAGCAGCACGTCTCTAGCTCACAATTCTTCCAAGCAGAATTTGTTCACAATTTAAAATACTCATTTTAACATCCTTAAACTATCAATGACTTCCCTTCTTCTCTTCCCATGGTCCTTTTTGCATATCATATCTCTGCATATTCTACAAAAACTATACCCTTCAGTATTCCATTCTTGCGTCCATCTAAACTTATTTAAACTGTTGAATTTATCTTAATGCTGCCAACATTTTCGTGTGTACACAATTTCCCCCCATATATTCAACAAACTTTTTCCAATCTTCTCTTTTTTTATATAATATTTTTTATTATTTTTCACAATTAAACAGTAAATATAAACCATGGGGAAAAAGAAATAATAATAATAAAATTAGAAAAGAAAACGTTTCTCACCGTATTAGATCCACATTTTGGAATTGCGCGGATCCGATCGACTTCCCTCCATTCCCTCCCTGGTTCTTTTGGGGCATCTTATATTATACATGTCTATAATTTACCTATCCTTAATTATTTCCAAATTTAAACATTTGCCTTAATATTACAAGTGTTTATTTTTTTTAAAAAACCTGCTATTGTGTTAATATATTCAATAAACATTTTCCAATCTTCTCTAAACCTATGTTCTTCATGTTCTCTTATTCTATATGTTAAGTCTGCCTATTCTGGCCTGCATGTTTTTATGGAGTGTGCATTTGAGCTGGTGGCGTGCACTGCTCCCGGCTGGAGATGCTATCGGTCGTGTGGCCTTTTCTGGCACATTGCTAAACTCCAAGGATCAAAGTCCAATCTGTCTGGAGAGAGACACTTGTGGCTAATGAAAAACTAGCATGCGCCACCTTGAGCAGGGAACAACGTCAGCTCTGGAAGCTGCTGATAGAATCCAGTCCTACCCCATTCATTCCCCCACAATGAAGCATGCCTGGCCGGTCACACCGCAGGGCTAAAGATCAACATCAAAGCAGGTGTGATGCAGAAGGTCTGCAATCAGATTCCAAACATTTCTTCCTTTTTTTCCAAAATATTCTCTTTTTCTTTTGGAGCTGACATGCTTATAACTTTATTGAACAATGATTGTGCAAACTTCAACTGCACTCCACAGGAAAGGTGAAGTGGCTGAAGGTATTGATCATAGCTGGATTCTGAAAATATTTATTGAGGGTGTTCAAGAGACAGTTTGGGGGATGGCAAGAAAAATTGATGACGTATGCAGAACTGGCTAAATTGACATAGAAACTGCGGGACAAGTTCAACTGTGACTTTAAGGAAGAACGGGAGCTTTTTACAAATTATCGAAAAAGACAGCAAAATGAATTGGACTCCTTGGCAGGGTTTGAATAAACATACACCAATTTATTGGTTGATAACATGATAGATAGATAACGTAAGGTACCTCTGGTTAAGTACTTAATTCGTTCCGGAGGTCTGTACTTAACCTGAAACTGTTCTTAACCTGAAGCACCACTTTAGCTAATGGGGCCTCCTGCTGCCGCCAGAGCACGATTTCTGTTCTCATCCTGAAGCAAAGTTCTTAACCTGAAGCACTATTTCTGGGTTAGTGGAGTCTGTAACCTAAAGCGTCTGTAACCCGAGGTACCACTGTATGTACAAGTTTATAACATGCAGAGAATAATATATGCTGAGAAATCAAAGAGGGGAGCTGAGGGAAGTCTTGAGGGGGGTTGATGGGGGGTGGGAAAAAAGGGGGGAAATAATGAATATGATATGTTTTGAAATTTTGTTATGCTGAAATTGTTAATAAAAAATATTTTAAAAAAGAAGAGATAGTTTGGGGGGTACCACACGTGGTACCACTGTATGTAATTAGGGATGGGTGAATCTTTCTGACTTTTCAGTCTTGAGTTCAGCTGTGCACATTTCCATGTGATCTTTTTTTTAAGTCCTCATGAAAATACATCAACCTTTTAGTGCCAGTTTCCCCTATTGTGCACATTTCCCACTCATATATTTTTTGCATGTTGTTTTTATTACTGCACCATTTGCCCTGGTATATTTGTTTTTGTACGCATCCCTGGGCTGGCAAACAGCACTGCAACGGTTAGGAAAGTGCGAATTCCAAAGGCTGGCTCCAGCCTGTCTGTTTGCGCATTGTCTTGGAAAGCGCGGATTCTATAGGTTTGCCTTTAACTAAGGAATAAATGGAAGCTCTTCCCTGCCTCTGTTCGTCCTGCTTGCAGCGCTTGGTGATGCCACCTCAAAGTTAAACTGCTGCTGATTCTTATCTAGAACAAATGGCGTCAAACTGGAAGCTGAAAAATAACGTATTTTCAGGCTTAATGGATAGAAATGTGTTTTGCAGATAGCAGCCAAACAACCTGTAGAACTTGGGGGAGGAAACTTGTTTAAAAAACCCCTGACTTTCCTTCCTTCCTTCCTTCCTTCCTTCCTTCCTTCCTTCCTTCCTTCCTTCCTTCCTTCCTTCCTTCCTCCCCTAAGCTCACCAAAGACTGCACACTCAACAAGCATGGAGTTCAGAGCCCATGGTGTGCACCAGCCAGGCTGCTCCTGGTCTGAATGGCCTGTTCATACCTAAGGAGCACATTCAACCTTTTCTCACAGTCTGAAGTGGCTTGGCTCTTGGCAGCGCGACCCCTCTCTCTCTCTGAGCTATTATTTTGGCCACGCCTTCCTAATTTTAGGCTCCCCTGGCCCTGCCTGGCTGGTCTATATAATGCACACCTTTTGCCACCTGGGGGAGGGCTGTCCAAGGCAGCCACCAGCCACCCAGCCCAGATCAACCAGTAACAGAAGGTAAGGAGACTGGGAGGAGGGGCGGTTCGAGATGAAGCGGTGGGGTAGACTTGGAAGGGTGCCTTTTTTAAAGAAATATTATTTTAAATTAATTTTTCAACATATCATTTTCAACAGTAATTAAACATACTTTCATTTCTTACACCTTTTTATTTACTTCCATCAATCACACTTGAAAATTTTCCAATGTATTCACTTAATATACATTTCTTTCTTCCACTATTACATTTAAATCTCAAAACTAACATCTCTCTTCTTTCTTTACTTTACTAGCGTAATTTGTTGATTGCAATTGTTTTTCAAATAGCTCGTATATTTCTTCCAATCTTCTGTGAAGCTCTGGTCCCAGAGGTTTCGAATCCTTCCTGTCATTTTATCCAATTCTGCGTAGTCCATTAATTTTGTCTGCCATTCTTCTTTCGTCGGAATTTCTTCTTGCCTTCATTTCTGGGCTAACAACACTCTTGCCGCTGTTGTTGCATATAAAAACAATTTCACAGCTTACCTATTGATATCTTCACCTATAATACCAAATAAAAATGCTTCTGGTATATTTCAACTTCTTTTTCAACTCATTATATATCATTTCCCAGAAGATTTTTACTTTCTTACATTCCCACCACATATGAGAAAATGTTCCTTCTTCTTTTTCTTTACATTTCCAACACTTATTACTTGTCTTATACATTTTAGCTAATTTCACAGGTGTAATATACCCGGAAGGGGGTCTTGTGTTTGATTGCACAATCATAGAACTGTAGCTTTGGAAAGGACCCCTCAGGAGCCATTGCATGTCCCACCCCCTGCAATGCAGGAATCGCAGCTAAGAAATCCCTCACAGGTGCTCATCCTGTAGCATGTGACCGCTTCCTTGCCTCAATCCAACCTCTGATTAGAAACCTCCAGTGAAGGGAGCCCTTTCCAAGCAAGTCCATTCTGCTGCTGAGCAGCTCTTACCACCAGAAAGTCCTTCCTGATGTTGAGTCTTGCCATTTGAATCTATCGGTCCTGGTCCTCCTCGCTGGAGCAGGAGAAAACAATTTCTCCTCCATTTTCTGTGTGGCAGCCGTTCTCTTGTCCCCTCTCAAGTCTCCTCTTCTCCACCCAGAACCTACCCAAGATCTAGTCAGCCATTGTGGTGTAGTGGTTAAGAGCGGTGGACTCGTAATCTGGTGAACCGGGTTCGATTCCCTGCTCCTCCACCTGCAGCTGCTGGGTGACCTTGGGCTAGTCACACTTCTGTGAAGTCTCTCAGCCCCACTCACCTCACAGAGTGTTTGTTGTGGGGGAGGAAGGGAAAAGGAGATTGTTAGCCGCTTTGAGACTCCTCTGGGTAGTGATAAAGCGGGATATCACATCCAAACTCCTCCTCCTGCTCAGTGGAGGAGATCTAGACCTGGAATATCCCCAGGCAAAACCAAGCTGCAGACCCTGTTGAGATCAACCTTGGAGACTGTCAAGACCCAGGGCTCACCCACACTTGCCTCTAGCCATAGCTGTCAACTTTTCCCTTTTCTTGCGAGGAATTCTATTTGGAATAAGGGAATTTCCCTTTAAAAAAGGGAAATGTTGACAGCTATGGCTTCTAGCCCTGCTCTTTCCAGGCACAGGTCTGAGCTTAAAGGCTCCCCCGGGTCCGAGGCTGGTGGTTGTTCCCCCATGAAAACAAAATCTCTCCTTCTTTTGTCTGTCTTATTTTCTTCCTTTATCTTGCTGAAATTACACTCCACCTTTTCCTCTAAGGAGCTCAAGGTTTCATACCTGGTCTCTCCCAGGTCTCAGTCTGACACTCTAATCACCACGTCCATTCCCTCCTACAGTCCTCAGGTGAAAAGAGGGACATTGTATTCGACATCAGTACAGTGGTACCTCAGGTTAAGAACTTAATTTGTTCTGGAGGTCTGTTCTTAACCTGAAAGCACCACTTTAGCTAAACCTGAAACCTGAAGCACCACTTTAGCTAATGGGGCCTCCCGCTGCCACCACACTGCCACTGCACGATTTCTGTTCTCATCCTGAAGCAAAGTTCTTAACCCGAGGTAATATTTCTGGGTTAGTGCAGTCTGTAACCTGAAGTATATGTAACCCGAGGTACCACTGTATCACTGCTGCCCTGCTTTTTTGCATGTTAAATGATTTAAATTTAAGTTTTCCATGATACAGAAACCTCCCAAAGCCCAGCTACCTCCAGCACCCACGCTGGACTCCAATTCCCTCCTTGCTAACTTGTGCAAAGGACATCGCAAGTTTCCTTTGAAATGCACCATTTAATGCCTGCTTCTTGCAAATTGCCATTATGCCTACACGAGATACGTTTTGGGCTAAGAGAGCGAACCTTACATTTTGGGGAAAGCAAGCCGTATCCTGATATGCAAGTGAAATCTACTCAGAGTCGAGAGTGGATTTCATGCTCTTCTTTCAGCTCATAGTGGTGAGGAGGAATGGAAGTTCCCCCAGAATGTCTGCTTTATATACATTATTTACACAATGGGCCCCACGTGATTGGCTAATTCTGGGATTCTCCTGTGAGCCAATCAGGTTGCGGATTCACTTCCACCTGGAGTTGGATTGGGTGGCTCCTGTGGACCAATCAGACTGCTGCATTCCGGATCCTATTGTTCTAGGACCAATCAGACTGCTGCATTCTGGATCCTATTGTTCTAGGGCCAACCAGACTGCTGCATTCTGGATCCTATTGTTCTAGGGCCAACCAGACTGCTGCATTCTGGATCCTATTGTTCTAGGGCCAATCAGACTGCTGCATTCTGAATCCTATTGCTCTAGGGCCAATCATACTGCTGCATTCCAAATCTTATTGTTCTATGGCCAATCAGACTGCTGCATTCTGGATCCTATTGTTCTAGGGCCAACCAGACTGCTGCATTTTGGATCCTATTCAACTCAGTACAGTGGTACCTCAGATTAAGTACCGGTACTTAATTCGTTCCGGAGGTCCATTCTTAACCTGAAACTGTTCTTAACCTGAAGCACCACTTTAGCTAATGGGGCCTCCTGCCGCCGCCGCGCGATTTCTGTTCTCATCCTGAAGCAAAGTTCTTAACCCGAGGTACTATTTCTGGGTTAGCGGAGTCTGTAACCTGAGGCGTCTGTAACCCGACGTACCACTGTATATAACAGCAAGTCAGGAATAAAACAGGCTTTATTGTTTATTGTTAGACAAATATGTCATGTGACAAAGACGCCTGAGAGCCAAAGCAGCCAAGCAGGCTGGGAAGTGCTGGGACTGCACAATCATTTGGGCCAAGTCAAGTTATTCAGGCGTAACTGCTAACTGGGGAGTCACTCTGTCATGTGACAGTTTCACTTTTGTGTTCTCTGTAAGATGTCAGTGAGAGTCTGTCTGCTTCAGCTATGAACAGAGTCTGTATGGAATCTCAGTCAAACTGTTTGGAACCATGTTGTTTATGAAGAAGTTTATTTTAATTCAGTAAAGCTCTTATTCTTTAAAACTCTGCATTATTAATTTACGCTGCGCGTCAAAATAGTCATCAATTTGATCCAGAAAGTCCATGGCCTTCTTGCATGAGAAACAGCATAAAGGTTACAAATGTAGTAAGAATTCCAGAAGGTCATGAAGGGCCACAGTGGCAAGCGGGACTGACACTTTGAATAAATGCACGAATTCCTATGCCCCACAAATAACCCAGAGATGCATTTTAAATGAAAGCACACATACTACTCATGTATGAATACACGCATATTCCCAGACGGTCTGCCGGCCAGATTTAGAAGGTGATTGTGCCACACCCGGCCCCCGGGCCTTAGTCTGCCTACCCATGATTTGAAGCATCAGTATGGACCAGCTCAAAGGCAGACCCCATAAAAACTTGCATCCCTATCACCACCTGTCTTTTCTGCACCTGGTCTTTAAGTTTCTGCTTGGAAGAATTGTGAGCTAGAGACGTGCTGCTTTAATGAAGGAGGCCAGACAAAGCCCTTTGACGCATTTTGGCTGTCTCTCTTTCTCCAGGTTGCTGCAGAAGCCGCCATGGCCCAGACCATCCTGCTGAGTGTCGCCCTTCTGAGTGTCGTCCTCTCCTTCCATGGTGCCTTGGGCATCAGTGGCTGCAGAGTCACTCAAACCGGGCTGGAAAACTGTAAGGGAATCTGCCCCTGCGAATGTGCCACTTAAAATCCCCAAGCCCACCATTTATTTATTTTGCAGAAAACCCCCAGGTAGCTCAACGCTTGGTGTGTTTCTCAGATGCAACAACCACCCATACGAACAGGTTCCAGACATGGTTCCTTGCCGTGCCTCCCCTCCCTCAGAGAACCAGGGGAACTGTAGTTTTGCGAGGGCGCAAAGAGTTCTTGGGCCTTCACCTTTCCTGGGATTCCTTCCTTGTGCACCACCAGCTACGACCTTTAAGACATTCTGGAGCTGTGTGGCATCTATAGGGTTGTGGTTGGCACCTGTCTGTCTTCAGAGACACTGGAGTGTGCCTCTGGGGGTGAAGTCAAACTGCTGCACTAGCAGCACCAAAGTGACCTCTAGGGGACAAGACTGGGCAGTGTGTTTGGAGGTCCTGGGATGCCCAGAGGCCCCACTGATGTGGTCCAGAGGAAAGCAGAGCAATGTGTTGGAGCCTTTTCTTCTCCCAAAGATTCCCTGCAAGGCAGTGGAGGTTTCGGATGAGCGCTTTCCTTCTCCTAGATGGCTGCCCTTCCCAGGCAGGCAAGGTTCAGCCAGACGTTCCTTTATTTGTTATAATTGTTATGATCATGGTGTACAGCTGATGAAAACCCCAAATAAACAATCTCAAAAAATTAGAATATTAAATGAAATCAGCAAAAGAAGAATTGCAAATAGCTGTACGCCACAGCAAATAAAGGCTTGACATATCTCGCTTTGCATGTCATGAGTCTACCTCATATATTAGTTTCACCTTTTCAGTTGAATTACTGAAATAAATGAACTTTTCTCATGGCCACGGCTTTCCCAATGCTGAAGGTGGAAGACTGCTGGCTTGCACCAACCCTGGCTTGTTCCAGGGCATTGAAGAACCTGGCCCTTGCCTCTCCCTTCTCCAATAATCTCCTGTTTGTGTTGTCTTTACAGATTGCCTTTCCACAAAATATTACTGGGTGCAATCAATGCAAGGTCCTATCCAGCAGCTCCCTGTCCCCGCCCTTCCTGGCCTGGTTGGGTGAGTAACGATCTTCCTGCCGGGAAATGTTTAGATGCTTTTCTGGGAGACAAGCTCCCCTCTCCAAGTTGCTTCGGGTTCTTGTTTCTCTTGGAATCCTGGAAGCCAAGACCCAAGTTTGGGGCAAGTGCTCTTTGGTGAGAAGACCCCCCAGCAGAGATGTAGCATGGCAAAACACGCAGCAAAGAGAAGTGTAGAAATCTAGGCTGTGAAACCTTTCAAATGTGTCCTTCTGGTGATTCACACAATGTCCCCTTTTAAAAGCTTTCCCCAAGCTATCCCACTTCCCTTGCACAGAGAGAGGCCACATGTCCGGTAAGTCATAAAGTGCTTTACTTACAAACTGTCCAAAGGTCAGGTTCATGTGCTTTTCCATACAGCAGTCAGAAAAGATGCACAGGCAGTTTAAAATGTTGCTTAGTTATAAAAGGTAAAAGTAGAGGAGAGAAAAGCTAGTTTCAGACTCCATTCTTCCTGAAACAAAAGAGGCTGGTTAAAGCCATGCGACCGGAGCAAACAGCTCAGACCTGTAATCCACACGCTTCGTTTAAATCGGTGGTCCCCATACTTTTGGGGGCTACTGCCCCTTTGGTTCCATAAACCCATCCCCAATGCCCCCTACCTCTTACCCTCTAGAAAGCCTTATTCAGAATCGTGGTTTGCATGGCCTACTGAGAAGAACAACACTGTGAAATTCAAAACTGTCATGATGACTTGTACATTTATTCAAAATCCAAATGAAGCCGTTCAATCAAATGGATGAATGTTATCCAGAGATGCCAGATTTTCAAAGTCTGATAAGTTTTTTGCAACTCCAGCACCTCCTTGCCTCTTAGCGCCCCACCCTGGGTAATCCCACTGCCCCCTGGTGGCAGTCCCTCTCCTAGCATCTATACATATCCGTACAAAGACTATGGGCCCAGAATTGATTATTGATGGATGCCAGTAGAGTTACTTAAGAAGAGAGACCCAGGAGAATCCAGCCTGCCTTAAAGCATCCAGGATTACTTAAACTACAAGGCTAAAGCTGGCCTATCAAAGCTTCCCTTTTAATCTGCAAAGGAATGGCACTCTTCTGAACTCACAAATGTGAGCAAGGAAGGATAATATCCAATAAATAGATCCTCTCCTAGCATCTATAAACATTCCTACAAGTACTGCCCACTTTGGGATTCATTGGTCTTTAAAACAATGGCTGTCACCCACCTGAATAGAACTTTGCTGATAATTCAGATGCTTAATAATAATAATAATAATAATTTATTTATACCCCACCCATCTGGCTGTGCCTCTCCAGCCACTCTGGGCGGCTTCCAACAGAACATTAAAATACAGTAATCTATTAAACATTAAAAGCTTCCCTAAACAGGGCTGCCTTCAGAGGTCTTCTAAAAGTCTGGTAGTTGTTTTTCTCTTTGACATCTGGTGGGAGGGCCTTCCACAGGGAGGGCGCCACTACGGAGATGGCCCTCTGCCTGGTTCCCTGTAACTTGGCTTCTCGCAGCGAGGGAACCGCCAGAAGGCCCTCAGCGCTGGACCTCAGCGTCTGGGCAGAACGATGGGGGTGGAGACGCTCCTTCAGGTATACTGGACCGAGGCTGTTTAGGGCTTTAAAGGTCAGCACCAACACTTTGAATTGTGCTTGGAAACATTCTGGGAGCCAATGTAGGTTATGTGTTATGTGGTCTCGGCGGCTGCTCCCAGTCACCAGTCTAGCTGCTGCATTCTGGATTAGTTGTAGTTTCTGGGTCACCTTCAAAGGGAGCCCCACGTAGAGCGCATTGCAGTAGTCCAAGTGAGAGATAACTAGAGCATGCACCACTCTGGCGAGACAGTCTGCAGGCAGATAGGGTCTCAGCGTCCGTACCAGATGGAGCTGATAAACAGCTGCCCTGGATACAGAATTGACCTGCGCCTCCATGGACAGCTGTGAGTCCAGAATGACTCCCAGGCTGCGCACCTGGTCCTTCAGGGGCACAGTTACCCCATTCAGGACCAGGGAGTCCTCCACACCTGCCTGCCTCCTGTCCCCCAAAAACAGTACTTCTGTCTTGTTAGGATTCAACCTCTACCTGTTAGCTGCCATCCATCCTCCAACCACCTCCAGGCACTCACACAGGACCTTCACTGCCTTCACTGGTTCTGATTTGAAAGAGAGGTAGAGCTGGGTGTCATCTGCATGCTGATGAACACCCAGCCCAAAGCCTCTGATGATCTCTCCCAGTACCTGCATGTAAATGTTGAAAAGCATGGGGGAGAGGACAGAACCCTGAGGCCCCCCACAAGTGAGAGCCAAGGGGTCTGAGCACTCATCCCCCCCCCCCCACTTTCTGAACACGGCCCAGGAGGAAGGAGCGGAACCACTGTATAACAGTGCCCCCAGCTCCCATTCCCCCTAGATGGTCCAGAAGGATGCTTTGGTCAATGGTATCAAAAGCCGCTGAGAGATCCAGCAGAACTAGGAAACAGCTCTCACCTTTGTCCCTAGCTCACGGGAGATCATCAACCAGTGCGACCAAGGCAGTTTCAGTCCCATGATGAGGCCTGAATCCCGACTGGAAGGGATCCAAATGGTCCGCTTCTTCTAGGCATGCCTGGAGTTGTTCAGCAACCACTCGCTCAGTCACCTTGCCCAAGAATGGAAGATTTGAGACTGGGCGATAGTTGGCCAAGTTGACTGGGTCTAAAGGTGGTTTTTAAAGAAGCGGTTTAATAACCGCCTCTTTCAGCGGGTCTGGGAAGGCTCCCTCACAGAGAGAAACATTCACCACCCCACGAAACCCATTGCCCAGCCCTTCCCGGCTAGCTTTTATAAGCCAGGATGGGCAAGGATCCAGGAGACAGGTGGTTGATTTCACTCGTCCAAGCAGCCTGTCCACATCCTCGGAATTAACAAATTGGAATTGATCCCACGCAATTTGACTAGACAGGACTCTAGCACTCTCCCGCCCCGGCCCTGCTCCCACGGTGGCGTCTACCTCTTCCCGAGCTGAGCGACTTTATCTGCAAAAAACTTTGCAAAATCATTGCAGGAGTTCATGTGGCCCGTATCTCTTAATGAATTGCTTCAAAGGTACATATATCTGCATGGGGGTAAAAAACCCAAGACCCCAATACTTGGCCAGCCTCCTTCCTTTTTTGCTTTTGATGGTCACACACAGTCGCATAGTAGTAAATGCTGACACGCCGGAGCTTGCGATGACCATAGCCGGAAGATCCCTTGTCCACCATGGAAATGGCTGGCAAAGGGTTGTGTCGCAAGGAGCGTGTTTGCCTTGGGTCGTGGAAACTTCGGCTGGCGCTGCTCAGCCCCCTCCTAACAGCTCCTTTTCCTTTTCTGCAGCTGCCGATTCGATGTCCTGACATGTGAGCGTATGAGTGTGGTTTTCAAGCCGCCCTATGGAGTGGACGTTGTTGTGTGCTTCGTGGTCCAGATCAAGTGCTCTTTGCTGTGAGTAAGATGCATCCTGGGTCGCTGGGCAGATGTGGGAGACCCTTCGTTGCCGAAAGTTGTGAAGACAAAACCGCAAAAGCCTTTGCGCCTGCTCTGCCCGGCTGCTCGCGCACGGCAGGACTCTCCCCTTGGCCGTGACCTCTGTGGTTTGAGGACAGGGGGGTGCTGATCTCTTGGCACCCCCTTCCCCTTGGCGCCTGCTGGGCGTAAGGGGCCAGTCTGTTCTGGCTGGGTGGGAAAGGGAACCCCAGAGGTGAAAAGGGGCAGATCAACAAAGGCAAACCTGGCCTTTGCTCACTAGGCAAGCGAAGGAACATCTCCACACGCCAAGATGAAATATGCAGGAGAATGAATGAAAGGAACACATGGCCTGGCTCATGACATCCTCTGTCTTGCATTTAAGAGCGCTAAAGAAAAATCGGATGGGAGGGTGGCTCTCCAGATGATTTGTCAATTCACATCATCCCCTGACAGCATGGCTAAGGGCACATAGGAACACCGGGGGCTGCTTTTTGCCTGGTCTTCTAACTGCATGCTGCCTGCGCTCTGGGTGGACCTTCATAATATGGCCATCGTTCTCTTCTTTCTCTTTCTCTTAAGGCCTTTCTTTTCTTTTCGTTCTTTCTTTCTGCCTTTCTTCTTTCCCCCCGATTAAGTAGCTGTTTTAATTCCGTATATTATAAAAAGATACTTTGCTGTGGGTTTGTATTTTTGTATATCTTTGAATAAGTATCTCTAGCTATATCTATCTATCTATCATCTCTCTCTCTCTCTCTCTCTCTCATCTATCTATCTTTCTAGGAAATATTGAGCAGAAGAGAAGGGAATAAAAAAATGTTTGAAGTTTCTCGCCTTTGTCTAGAGGAGCATTTCTAATGACATTTTCCTGGCTTTTGCATGCAAATTAAACCGAAGAGTAAAATTAGTGGCTATATTTTACGGATTCCATTTCCTTGAGCACTTTAATAGGTTGCAAATATTGGCTTGTGTGTTTAACGGACTTGGATAGTTCTGCACTCTTGACTCAAATTAAACCCTTTATTTTTTGGGGGGGCGGGGTATTCTTTTGTAATATGGCGCCCTGTGCAAGCCCCAAATTTGGCTGCCCCAAATGGATCTTCTCCATCACAGATCTTCACAATTCTGTGCCCCCTTGGCTGGGCACCCTGCGCGGAAGAACCACCAGCAACGCCCGAAATCTGATTCTGCTCCACTACTGGCACTGGCTCTCCAGTCTTATCTGAAGATGCCAAGATTTGAACCCGGGACCATTTGTGTTCAGAGCGCATGCCTGGCCACTGAGCCGTGCCTCGTCTGGGGTGGTGGCGGTGGCCATAGTGCCCTCGTTTCGGCCTCGCCTCTCGAATCAGGGATGGATATCAGCTGACCTTCCTCTCCTCTCTGCTTAGGCTCACAGTGCGTGTTGCATTTTGTGCTACCATCCGGCTGACGGTGGTACCTTTGGGGCTGAGCTTCGGCAGCTGCTCTTCAGAGTATGTGGAAGTCAAAGTAGACCCACTGATCGAGTAGGTGATGCGCAACTTCCTTTCCTTGGCGGGGGGACGGGACAGGTGGGGGTCGGTCGAGCGCCTCTCTTTCCCACAACCAGGGGAAATGCCCTGAGCCATCAAAGGTGTGTGAGATTCCAGCCAAGTCTATCACCAGATCTAGGATAGCAGCATGTTCCACTGTGAAAGGACGTGTGGGTCCAGAATTGGCCTCCACAGTCATTTACGGGCTCACTCTTAAAACCGTGTTTATGGAAGACTCGGCTGGGAGGGATCGCCCAAGAAGAAAGACCCGGGGAGGCAAAGGGCTACAGCTTCCATGCAGGGTTGGAGTGCATGAAAATGCTGCCCAGGTGGGGTGTGCAAGGTGCCCCTCCCAGGGGTGTGGTGCGGAGGGAGCCCGCTGCAGCAATGGGGCAGGGGCTCACTCCCGCTCCCCAGTCCTGGAGAGGGCTCAGCAGCATTGCAACCCAACCCTAACCCACTTTCTGCCAGAGCTGCTGGGCCGGCCGTGAGGAAGCAGGATCAGATCTTCACCCTCCATGCTGTCCAGCACCCCCTGCTGGCAGGGCACAAGGGGGATCTCTGCCGGGGGGCTGGTTCAATTGCAATTATGGGAAGCGATGAATAAATGAAATGAACGATAAAAACAGAATATGAAGAAAGGGAAGAGGAGCAGGATTCCAAAGAACCTCTCTGCTAACTTAATTCCTGCTGCTTCTTCTTTTGTAGTTTGGAGCTGCCAGTAGTGGCGAAAATCCTGGCCCCTGTGCTGGATCCTGTGGTAGGTCTCACAGAGCATTTTATCTCCCCTCTGCTAGCAGCCCCACATCAACAAAGCAGTTCCAAAAAACAGGAAGGAAAGTCAGTTGATCGGAGGCCTCTGCCTCTGCAATCCTCTCTTCAGGGGAATCTGGTGTCTCTTGTGCATCTATGCTTTCTTGTTGTTGTTGTTTAGTCGTGTCCGACTCTTCGTGACCCCCTGGACCAGAGCACGCCAGGCACTCCTGTCTTCCCCTGCCTCCCACAGTTTAGTCAAACTCATGCTGGTAGCTTTGAGAACACTGTCCCACCATCTCGTCCTCTGTCGTCCCCTTCTCCTTGCGCCCTCCATCTTTCCCAACATCAGGGGCTTTTCCAAGGAGTCTTTTCTTCTCATGAGGTGGCCAAAGTCTTGGAGCCTCAGCTTCAGGATCTGTCCTTCCAGTGAGCACTCAGGGCTGATTTCCTTCAGAATGGATCGGTTTGATCTTCTTGTAGTTCATGGGACTCTCAAGAGTCTCCTCCAGCACCAGAATTCAAAAGCATCAATTTTTCAATTTATTTTGAAGAAGTTTGTTAAGTTGTGGGTGAACATATCAGATGACATAGCGATTCTTCAAACAGCTCTTGTTTATTCACAGGCCAGAACTGAACTGAACTGAAGGGTTCAGCCAGCCTGCTTATATAGAGCTCCACTAGAACGCAACAGTAACCATTTTCTGTAACTATCCAATCACTGAATGTCACTTTCGATCCCTTATTTGCATATGTGGACCTGAACTATCTACAGTATCCCCCTGCTGGCCCAGGGTGAGAACTTCAGTACATAACAAAGTTTACTCACATTTCAGTTCACGATTTGATCCCTGAAAGGCAGGCTTTAGCTAGTAGTTACATAACAATCTGTGAGTTCGTCTCACATGGAGCTTGAACTCATGCGCTACTGGCTGAGAGCCAGCAGACAGCAAAATTACATTCAGAGAACAAAATGGCCGCAGGAGAGCAGCATTGCAGTAAGAGATCAGCAAGCAAGAGAGCAGGTGAATGTGTGTGAGAGAGAAAGCTTAAGATGGCTGCGTGACTCGGCTTTTTTATGGAGTCAGCCAGGGCTGTGCCCATCTCCCAGGTCACATGCAGAGGGAGGACGCTCCAGACCAGTGGAACAGGAAGTTTGACTGGCTGGACGGTCATCCCCTGTATGTCCACTCTAGCAATACAGGTAATGTTGTACTTGACTGCTCCACTGGATCACATCCCACAAATGAGTCCCCAAAAAGAGTGGAGCATGAAGCCACCTGCTTGATCTCAAGTGGCAGGGAGTTCCAAGTCTCTGACCACTGGACCTTCTCTTTTTCTGCAGGTTTGTGGCCAAGCCCAGAAGATAATCATACAGCTGAACATCGTCCTTGGCCTCCAACTTCGTAAGCGCTAATGGGGTGCACCGCTGGTTTACTTAAAAGACTCACGAGTCGCTTTGATATTTTAAGAAAATCGCAAAGTAGTACGCAAAAGAATAGAATGTCTAAACAGGCACAATAAGATGATATTTAGCCAGAAAACTCTGCGCCTTCACATTAACCCAGTGATGGCCAGAGCTGGCCACTGCAGAAACCAATAACGCAGCTGAACTCTGCTCTGAAAATGAATGCAAATGGGTTTTGGCCAACGCAGAGGACACAAATGGCATTAGGAATGAGGTCACCTGGGAGGAGGCTAAAGCTGATGGTCTGAGGGTCAAAAATGAAGTCTAGCGTTAAATAGGTCTTTGGTTCCCAGTCCTGTGATTTTTTTGTTTTTGAAGTAGAGGTTTTGAGAGGAAAAAGTTTCATTTGGATTTTGGGGGGTGGGGTGAAAGTCCCTATTCTTCAGAACTCCCTGCCTATCAATGCCTTGGCTGGTACTTTTTTCAACACCCACTAAAGCCGTTTTTCGCTAGGCAAGCCTACTATGCATTTGCTTTTTCAAACTGCTGATTTTTTGCTTATATTTTTACAGTTTTTTAAAAAAATGCATTGTTTTTAAAGCTATTGTTAATGGATATTGCACACCATTCTATGTAAATGGTTAAGAGTTTTTTTCCATTAAAGCAAAGCGTTATATCGTTCTTGCAAAATAAATAACAGAATATGACCCCTGCCCTGCCCACATTCCACATGTAAAACAATAGGATCCCATTCACAACCAGAGGTGCCACTGTATTAGATATTTGTTAAATGGTACAAGTCATAAAATGAAGGTGAAATTAAGGGATGCAGTTAGTCTTAATGTAAAAGAGTTGTGAGAATCTGAGAATCAAAATGTAATTTAACGTATTTAAAATTTCGAGGGCATACGTTGCCTATTTACAGGAGGCTCATTTAATGGAACAGGATAAATCTTTATGAATGAAAGATTGGGGGGGTAACAGGTATACCTCACGGATACTTTGACGAATGCTAAAGGTGTGGCCATTTGATTCAAAAAGCATTTTTCTTATGTACTTCTAGCCGAGAGGTTGGTACCACCTCTCGCCCCCCCCCTTAGTCTCAGTGCTGTCCCTTGCAGAACTCAGCAGGGGGCAAGATGGAGACCAGACCGGGTTGCGTCTGCCTGACATTGGCTCTCTGGCGCCACCTACTGCCTGACTCCCGGCCTCCTGCCCCATCAGTCGCAAGAGCTGCCAGCCATCCCTGCTTGGGCTACTGTTCTGCTGTGCTTTGTGGTCCAGCTTTGGAAAACTCCCAATCTTTCTCCCCCAGAGCCAACGCCATTCTTCACAGGCTGCCAGTACATCTGCACAAGGCCCTATCCGCCTCAACTCACCTCCAGCTCCATGGATTTTCCTTTAGTGGTGAGTGGCTTCATCTTCTAAGGAGGTTTGTTACAGGCTCAGAGGGGGTCAGTCTGAATAATGGATGCAGGGAGGGAGGGCTAGAATTAGGGCCGGGCGATATTTCAAGATTGTGATATATCACCAGCTAAACATTGCAATATACTGATAAATCACTATGCCTGAAATAAGGATCAAGCTACGTACAGGTATACACGGGTGGCGCTGTGGGTTAAACCACAGAGCCTAGGACTTGCCGATCAGAAGGTTGGCGGTTCGAATCACCACGGCGGGGTGAGCTCCTGTTGCTCAGTCTGGGGTTGCGGCGCTCATCTCGCTTTATTGGCCGAGGGAGCCGGCGTACAGCTTCCGGGTCATGTGGCCAGCAGGACTAAGCTGCTTCTGGCGAACCAGAGCAGTGCACGGAAACGCCATTTACCTTCCCGCTGGAGCAGTACCTATTTATCTACTTGCATTTTGACGTGCCTTCGAACTGCTAGGTTGGCTTGCACTTTGATGTGCTTTCGAACTGCTAGGTGGGCAGGAGCAGGGACCGAGCAACAGGAGCTCACCCCGTCCCGGGGATTCGAACCGCTGACCTTATGATCGGCAAGCTTGCAAGGAGAGACTCCCTTGATTAGACGCTGGCTGGTGAAGGGACTGACCCATAGCTGTCAACTTTTCCCTTTTCTTGCGAGGAATCCTATTTGGAATAAGGGAATTTCCCTTTAAAAAAGGGAAACGTTGATAGCTATGGACTGACCAGTCCACCAGGGCACTGCAACACCTGCCCTATCCCAGGTACCAGCAACCCACTCTATGCTCCTGCCCCAAGGATCATTTAGTTTAACTGGCTGCAGCGCAGGAATCTCAGCTTGCTGCTCCCTGAGCTGTCAGTTCCTTTAGCAGTTGGCGCTCTGACCTTCCCACCTGCTTTCTGAAAGGCCGCTGGACCTGCCTTGGGTCGTTTTCCAGCCAGTGACTTTCCTCTTGCCTCCAGATCTTATGTTCGGGTGCAGGCTGACTCACGGTGACTGTGCTGGTCCCGTGGGTTACCCAAGAGGCGAGGTCCAAGTCCGGTCCATGGTCAGAGGTGCAACGTGGAGACAGTCCGTAGTAGCTGAAGCTGGGTGCAGGGCAGGGAGTCGGGTGAAGTCAGGAACAGGCTTGCAAGCAGGGAGCCAGGGTGGGTGAGGAGCTCAGGCAGGAAAGCAGGACAGGGTTCAGGCAGGAACTAGCAACCAACAATGTTGCTCCCACAACTTGGGACTGGGGCTGGCCGGCTTTTATCTGTCCTGAGGCATAGGGCGGCCCTGATCCGCTGGTGACTCGCCTCTCCTGACCTGGAGGCGAGCACTCCTCCTGCAGGAACCCAGTTCCCTCCACCTCTCTGCCCTGAGCCTCTGCAGCTCTGGAGAGGCTGGAGGGTTCCCGGACCCAGAGGCAACCTCAGCTTCCCCTGACAGGGCTGAGAGTGGAGCAATGGGTCCTCCATCACCTCAGGAGCCAGAGCAGACTCAGCTGACGCCTGCAGCTGAGGATCCAGCACAGGTGAGGACCCTTCAGGCTCAAGCCCCAGCCCCGGCTCAGCTGGATCTGGAGGCGGGGAATCCTGTGCAGGCTGGGATCCCTCAGGTTCAGCCTCCGAGTCCAAATCCCAGGCCATCACAGCGACTGCAGTTGGGTCCCACTAATTTCCCCCCTCTTGTTCTCCTTGCAGCCTCAAATGTCCTGTGGAGGAGCTGTGGTTCCCTGGCCCACCTATCCCATCTACTACCCACCAGCCACCCTCGTTCCTGATGGACACTTCTGTTATTATTTCAACGAAGCTGACATGGGCAACATCCTTTCAACTTTGAGGTCAAGAGATTTGTTCATCCTTGAGGTCACCCTGGTGAGTTCTGCACAATGAGGGCCCTTTCCCTGGGCAGTTGACAACAAGCTGGAGGCAGTGGGCGCCGATTTTTTGGGGGAGCCCACTGCCCCCTTGATTCCATAAGATCGCCCCCAGTGCCCCCTAACTTTACCCTGTTAAAAAAAGCATCATTCAGAGCAGCGGTTTGCACAACCTGCCAAGGAGGAGAATAACACAATAAAATCCAAACCAGTAACAATTAATTGCACATTTATCCACAATCCAATTTCTTTGTTCGTTTAGCTTAATTAATGCAGCTGAGGTGATCAGCTTGATCCAGGTCTACCAGCTTTTCAAAGTCTGGAAGTCATTGACACCTCCAGTGCCCTTTTTGCCCCTTTGCCTCTTAGTGCCCCCCCCCAGTTGCTTCCACCACCTTTAGGAAGCACTGAGTCAGAGAGTCAACACCAGAAATATTTTTGCCCCGCTCAGTGAAATATGAAGCCTGTGCAAAGATGGCAGCTTGATCCGATTCAGCTGAAGCCCTGGGATCCCGAGCTGCAGGGACCAGTTTGTTTATCTGGGCAGGTAATTCTCTGCTTCATACTGCTTAAAGTAAGGATAGTAGGAAAGGCTATATTGATTAAGTATTATAATTCCTTCCCCTCAATACAGCAGGAAGTTACTTTGCAGATTTGTTTGAATCTCTTTAGTTAAGTGAAATATACTTGGAGTCGAGTGTGGATTTCATGTTCTTTATTCAGCTCATAGTCGTGAGGAGGAATTGGAGTTCCCCCAGAATGTCTGCTTTATATACATTATTTACACAATGGGCCCCACGTGATTGGCTAATTCCGGGATTCTCCTGTAGGCCAATCAGGTTGCAGATTCACTTCCACCTGGAGCTGGATTGGGTAGGTCCTGTGGACCAATCAGACTGCTGCATTCTGGATCCTATTGTTCTAGGACCAATCAGACTGCTGCATTTTGGATCCTATTCAGCTCAGTACATAACATTAAGTACTCCAATTTGCCTTGCCCAGAGGGATTATTCCTGGTGTCGCCTTTTATCCTTCTTAAAAGAATAAAGACACAAAGGTCTTTCCTTAAAAGTAACAAGAAGTTTACTGGAGTCAGGTACGTAGCCTTGTTGGTCTGATGCAGTCAAAATAAATTAATAAATTAAAAAATTGTCCAGTAGCACCTTAGAGACCAACTAAGTTTGTTCTGGGTCTAAGCTTTCACGTGCATGCCCTTATATATAGTGGGAGGCTGGGGTGGAGTTTTTCTCAGGAGGGTAGTAGGAGATGGGTGCTTGACTCAATGGGTATGGTAAACCTGTTGATGACTGTTAACGACTGCAATTAGTCCTACAGGAAAAAGCAAGGGATAGTATGCAGATGATCCCACCCTCCCACTATATATATATGGGTCTGGTCACTTCTGTTTCAGTGAATCCGAAGAAGTGTGCATGCACACGAAAGCTTATTCCCTGAAAAAACTTAGTTGGTCTCTAAGGTGCTACTGTAGAATTTTTAAATTTATTTTGAAGATGTTTACTCACATGGAGATTGAGCTCATGTGCTGCTGGCTGAGAGCCAGCAGACAGCAAAATTACATTAAGAAAACAAAATGGCCGCAGTAGAGCAGCATTGCAGTAAGAGATCAGCAAGCAAGAGAGCAGGTGAATGTGTGTGAGAGAGAAAGCTTAAGATGGCTGCGTGACTCGGCTCTTTTATGGAGTCAGCCAGGGCTGTGCCCATCTCCCAGGTCACACACAGAGGGAGGACGCTCCAACCAGTGGAAGAGGAAGCTTGACTGGCTGGGGTAACATCCCCCTGTCTGTGTCCACTCTAGGGATTGTTTAATTTGACTGCTCCAATGGATTACTTCCCACACAAACACTCTCCGCTTTTCACATCTGGATCTCAAAGCAGATGCTATTTTTTAAAAAATGGGGGAATATACAGAAAGGAACAACTACAATTAAAAGCCCCCATTTAAAAAACCCCAGAACAATTAGCCATGATCCCCTTAGGGCAGTTCTACACTTGCCATTGATAACGTTAAAAATGTGTTATTAAAATGTGACACCAGGGGGTGCTGCAGAGCAGAGAGCCACCGACAATGGGAAACTGCCATTCAGCGTTCTAAACGTTATTAAAAAATAACGTTCTGTAAGATCAATGTAGATCCAGCCCCTGTCATAAATATAAGGGTAGTATCTGGTGCCATTTGCAACAGGACACCCGTTTCTTCTCCTCCTCTCTGTGGCTTCGCACAACCTCAAGCCTCAGTTTAAGTATCCAGGGAGACATCCTTTCAGACAGCGTGTCTCCTCCCCCCCCCATTTTTTTAATTGATTTTCCAAATTTATAACAAACATAAACAAAAAAGAAAAAAAAATACATATAAAAAACCAAACAAACATACAAACATTCATCCTAACTATTATACTCCCACTTTTATTACCCTTGTTAGTTGACTTCTTCCAATCCCTCTAGCTGATTTTCCATATATTTCATTATAGCAGTTTTCCAATACTAATTTCCAATAAGATTAACTTAATCAATTAACATCTTTCTTTCTTATCATATTCACTTCTATCCATAGTGTCATACAATTAAAAACATTTAACTCCCAAGCCAATTTGGTACTCACAAATATTACTACTTATATTATCTTAGGATATTTTACTAAATAATCCTTAAATTTCTTTTAATTTAAGAAATCTCCTGGTTGACTCTTTGAACAGAGCTCAGCATGGGGGGGACCATGGCAGAACATTATAATCAAGATTTATTTTCTTTCCACAGTCGTTTGTGACCACCACTTTAATAAAGATCCACATCCCTGAGGTACGTGATCCTCCTTGGCTGTGTTTCAGGGGATGGGGAGATTTTCAGAGATTTGTTCATGGGCCGGCAGGGTGGCGAAATGGCTTCTTGGGCCCCCTGCGTGTGAGCGATGGACACAACATTTTGGGAGCGATACCGACCACTTTGGAAACACCCCTCAACAAGTTCCGGACAACGATAGCCTTTTCCTCTCCCCAGGAGAAGCTCTGGAAACCAGCCTTGCGAGTTTGCAGCTTGGTTCAGCTGATGCTGCGCAGCGGGAGCCGATGGGCTAGTGCCTGTGTTGTCGCCAGCACATCTCTCCGCTCTGTCCATGGAGCAGTTTTGCAGCTGTTTTCAGGGGCTTCAATGGGGACAGGAAGGACTGCCAGCTGAATCAGGATTTGCTGGTCTGTCACACAAACTGTGAAGCCAGCTCCGACTGAAAGTGAAGAATCCTCTGGGCTGGCTTTTTCAAAAGCATTTTATTGTTCTCCCACATGAGAGAAACACAATTTAAAATACAATAAACAGCAGCAGCTTATAGCTGGAATCGCTGCTTAGAACAAGTTTATGTTGCACATTGAAATCTCTCCAGATGTTTCTGTGGGTCTGGGGAGGTTGTCTCGGTTGATTGTCCCATCTCATATGGTGAGATATTGCCTCTGGCCTCCCTGAGCTGGCAGGTCAGTTTCTCGACCAGAGCAACAGGGCCACACCTGAGCATGCCCCGAATCTTATCGACAATCCTGCTGCAGAAAACCAATGTTTAGCAATTTCTAAACAAAAAGGCCAGCATCTCCTTATGAGATAAGTTGATTTCATAGAATTATAGAGCAGTGGAGCTGGAAGGGACACCCAGGGTCATTGTATATTATTGAAATTGTATATTATGTCCTACATCTTGTGCCCATTTAATCAGTACTGATATTCCTTCTTCATCTTTGGTCTCCCATTCCAAAAGGCTATTATATGCCTTTAAAAAATAATTTTGTGTTTTCTTCTATCACTTCCTTTTGGAAGTTGGAAGCTGAATATGAGAAGCCTTTTTTGTTATCTTCCTTAAATATATCCTGTAATTGTCTATGATGTAACCAGCTTTGAAGGTGTTCTTTTATTTCATCATATTCTTTCAGTTTTAACTTCCCCTCTTGTTCCACCAACAGTTCTCTCTATGTTGGCCACTCTCCTTTCCCACCCAATATTTTAAGTGATAGTGCTTCGATAGGTGATAGCCACCATGGTGTTTTGGGTTCTAATAAACCTTTGTATTTCTCCCATACTTTAAACAGTGATCTTCTTTTTAAATGATTGTGGAATCCTTTATGCATTTTTGCTTTTCCATCCCAGAGGTAGGCATGCCATCCAAATCTATTATCATGCCCAGGAATCTCAGCTTAAAGCGTCCCTCACAGATGGCCACCCACCCTCTGCCTGGAAACCTGCAAAGAGGGAGAGGTCCCCAGATCCCAAGAGAGTCTGTTCCACTGTCCAACAGCTCTTCCTGTCAGAAAGCGCTTCCTGGGGTTTAGCGGGAAAATTAGAGCAAATTATATAGCCAAGGTAGCCACCAACTGTAAAGGAGATGAATTTATTTGACCCTATCGACATCAAGCTATATTCTATCTTTATCACCAAACTCTGAATATAATTGCACATTGTATTAATTAACATTATTTTTAATATATTAGTGGTCATGTGATAATTTTAGCTTACAAATTTTATTGTTTAATGTCTTAATTTGTATAGTAAGGTACTTTTATAGATCTGTTTAGAGTAGGTAATGTCTTGATAATATAAATGTTTTTATCAATTCAGTATATTTTCATTTAATTGTTGAATGATTCTGTGTACATTGCGGCAGCCTTTGATTGCTCCTTAAAATACCAAATTGGTCTTCCCTAACACCGTACATTAAAAACCTGACAGTACCAAACCATCGAAGGCTTTTCACCAAAGCCAGACTAAACGTCTTTCCTTCTGCAGTGTTGGATGGCAGGTTGAGAGGAGTTCCCTATCAGGACAGACTTTGCTCGTGTGCCAAGACATCGATTCTATAAAAGCTATATTTTGCTGCACTGTGCGAATTACGAGCAAGCCAGGGCTGAACTGATATTAGAAGAAGAGTTTGGATTTGATATCCCGCCTTTCACTCCCTTTAAGGAGTCTCAAAGCGGCTCACATTCTCCTTTCCCTTCCTCCCCCACAACAAACACTCTGAGAGTTAAGTGGGGCTGAGAGACTACAAAGAAGTGTGACTGGCCCAAGGTCACCCAGCAGCTGCATGTGGAGGAGCGGAGACGCGAACCCGGTTCCCCAGATTAGGAGACTACCGCTCTTAACCACTACACCACACTGGCTCTTGCTGGTACCTTTCCTGGGAAAATCAGAGGCTCGTTATGTCAGGTTCCTATTGGAAGACCGGACAAACGCTAGAACATTAACAGTGGCGAAGTTTTTATCGGTGGTTGCAAGAACCAAGGATCCCTATCTGAACAAAATGTTTGTTTAACCTGGAGGTAGACTGTCTGAATTGTACATTGTTTTGTAACGATTTGTTGGGTCTCTGGACCGTAATAAAGATTGATTGATTGATAACTTCCACCCCACTGGTGACGTGCGCCAGAGCCAGGATAGATGATCCTGAGAGATCACATCTACCCTCTTCTCCCACAGATTGAGTGTCCAGAGGATCTTCCTTCTTTGATGAAGTTCTCGTGCACAAGCATCTCCATCCAGCTTACTGCTAACTATGTCTATCTTGATGCTGAGCTGCGTATCGATATTGGCTATTCCCAGTCAGAGTTTGTTGGCCTCCTTCAACTCACAGTGGTAAGTAAAAACACCGGGCAAGTGACCCTTCAGGAGCCGAGAATCAGGGGTGGGATTTTCTGAAAACCTCAATGAAGATTTTATCTACACCTATTTCCCTCCCCAATTCCTGTTTTGCTCCTTGGTCTCAACAAGAAGTGCTTCTCCCCCGATCTCCCCACCCTGCTGTACTGAAAATATGAACTATTAGGCACACGTGCTCTCTAGGCTCCTAAAAGCAACCAGCACACAACTATAAATGAAAGGCAATAAACTGGTGAAAGACGAGCCACTCCTCTGTGCAACCTGAGCTTCGCGTTTAATTTTGCACATGCTTATTTCAGTTTAAAAGAAACATGCAGCGTCTGTGCGCAAGTGGTCGTTTGATACAAGACTCCATCTGATGCGAGCAAAGCTGGACGGAGTCTAAATCTCTTAAAAAACGGATTGCTCTCAATCTCCCCTGGCCCTCGGTTTGACTTTGATGCCCTTTGCATCCCAATTTCAGAGACTGAGAATAATTCTCCGCCCGGGCATTGACTGCCAAAGAGGACTGCTGCTGTTGTCGGTGGATGCGATAAGGTAATGCATGCAAGGATCCATCCCCCGGTTTGGATTAGGTCCCTTGGGACCGTGGATGGAGGCCCTCGTGGGCAGCTGTGGTGGGCTTGGGGCAGAGAGCGTTGTTTGTGGGCACCCGTGACGCTTCTTCCTCCCTGCACACAACTCACACTCTGGAAGGTCCCCAGATGAGTAGGTGTTGAAGAGGCCTGTCTCGGAGTCGAGAGTGGATTTCATGCTTTTTATTCAGCTCATAGTGGTGAGGAGGAATGGAAGTTCCCCCAGAATATCTGCTTTATATACATTATTTACACAATGGGCCCCACGTGATTGGCTAATTCCGGGATTCTCCTGTAGGCCAATCAGGTTGCGAATTCCCTTCCACCTGGAGCTGGATTGGGTGGCTCCTGTGGACCAATCAGACTGCTGCATTCTGGATCCTATTGTTCTAGGACCAACAAGACTGCTGCTTTTTGAATCCTATTCAACTCAGTACATAACACTCAAAAAGCAGGGATGCAGGACTCAGGCTGTGAATGCAAGGAAGGAAAGAGACCATATAGATTGAAAGTTGCAAAGAGACCTGGGGCTGGTTTGGGATTGAAAGTTGGGGAATGGATGGGGAGGGGATGGCTGGCTCTGCCTCGCATCACAGTGGCTCATTCCTCTCTCCCCAGCGACCTCCACATTACAGCTGCTTGCAGCGGGAAACCTTGCACGATTTCTGTAAGTATCAGGTGATTTAATGGGGGCAGCGGGGCTCGTGGATGGAGCTGACCTCACTCAGCCCTCCCCCCCCCCTCCAGCCTTTAGTCAGGCAAAATCAACATCTCATGAATTTTTGCCCAGGCCATTGTAGGGCATATCGACCGCACAGATTTTAAACCGATCGACACATCTCTTCCCTCTCTCTAGGGAATCGGGGCCCTGTGGTTTTGAGGGTGGCAGGGACCTCTAGCAGAGACCCCCCAGCCTTGACACCCAACTACAATTCCCATGATTCCTCGAGGGGAAGCCATGGCAGAGTGGAACTGGTGCTGAAGCGATGCTGGTTGCAATGCAGAGAATACGCTCCCGCCTTGCATCTTGCACTTTCTGGGCTCGATGGTTCTCCCCCTGCTATCTGGTCTTCCTTGGGGTCTTCACGCCTCTAAAATTACTAGCATTTGTCGAAGCCCCCAACTCTTGATCTATGCCATTCAGGGCTCTGCCCAGTATACCTGAAGGAGCATCTCCACCCCCATCGTTCTGCCCAGACACTGAGGTCCAGCTCCGAGGGCCTTCTGGCGGTTCCCTCATTGGAAGAAGCCAACTTACAGGGAACCAGGCAGAGGGCCTTCTCGGTAGCGGCACCCGCCCTGTGGAACACCCTCCCACCAGATGTCAAAGAGAAGAAAAACTAGCAGACTTTTAGAAGACATCTGAAGGCAGCCCTGTTTTGGGAAGCTTTTAATGTTTCTTAATCTTTGTTGGAAGCCGCCCAGGGAGGCTGGGGAAACGCAGACAGATGGGCAGGGTACAAATAATAAATTATTATTATTATTATTATCCAACACACCCTGGTAGAAGTGCTCCTTACCTACCTTTCCCCCAGTCTCCTTCCAGTTGCTTTGAAAGGGACCCCAAAAGGCATCTAGTCCACCCCTTTGGCCCAAAGGCTGGTGGTCTCCGACTCACCCTGCTGCCCCACTCCCTTTCTTCCCTATACGGAAAGCAAGTGCAAATGCAGGAAGGGTGCGATGCCTCAGAAGGTGGCCCCATTCTCCTTCATTTGGAGGCTGCGTGGCCATGTGTCGTGGATTCTTTAGACGTGGTTCCTGCACTGCAGCGGGTTGGACTACGTGACCCTCGGGGACCCCTTCAAAGTCCACAGTTCCATGATTCCCATCTGCCTCTCTCTTGACGCGTTGAGGGTTTTCTTTTCGCAGGGCTCCGTGATAGAGGAACTGTTTCCGATAAGGACACACTGCCAGAACTTATTCAACGGTGAGTGTCGCTCAGGGGCGCGTTTGGCTGAGACGGCTGGTGAGATTTGCACCGCCTCAAGCATCTCCTGGCGACTTTGCCGCAGCGAAATCTAGGGGATGGTCGGTTTAAAGGTTCCAGCATTCGGGGACCCTTGACATGAATGTCAGCGGCCCCCCAATCCTCACTTGCCCCCAAATGGAAAGCCTTGCGAGACTGGCAACTTCCGTGTGGGTAAAAAATAAAATAAAAAGTGTGGCAGAAAAAATAACTCAAATATTGTGTGTTGCCAAAGGCTTGGAGGACTCTAAAAAACCCAAGCTGCTTGGTGGGACTTTATCTGCATCAAATGCAGGCCGGACTCCCTCTCTGCAGTATATAGTGGAGAGAATAATTGGGTGCACTCTTCCCACCTTGGATCAAATCTACGCTTCCAGGTGCCATAAGAAAGCTGCAGAGTTAGCGCAGGATAGTGCGCACTCCGGAAATGATCTCTTTCAGCTTCTGCCTTCTGGAAGAAGGTACAGGGTTATAAAGACTAGGACTAGCCACCTGAAAAACAATTTCTACACAAATGCAATTCTGGTTCTAAACACAGCATAAGGAGTCTCTATAGTATATTGTGTTTTAAGATGGGGTTTCAGAGTTTTTAGGGGTTTTTGAATGTCTTATGTAGTTTGTCAATTTCATTGTTCTGTATGGGACAATGACAATAAATATATTGTATCGTATCGTATTGTAAGTGCTCCAAGGCGAAACTGCCAGAGGTATCAGTCTTTGGCTCTTGCGATGTGGGCACAGCCATAACTGCATGATAATATTTTATTCCCCGTCTTCTCCTGCAGAGGGGCTGAGAGGCGGAATCCCATGGCCTTCCCCCATAAACTGTGCCTGTTCCTCCTGCCGTGACGTCATTGTTATCCCGGTGAGAAGAGAGACTTTAAATTGTATGCCAGTGTTGGGTTGGGTGGGAGTGCCTAAATCTCCGTTTGGGGAGAGAATGGGGGGCATAAGAAATGGGGGAATTGGGAAATAATGAGGGGGGGGGGAGCACTGTGTTCCATAATCCCTCTTCTGTATTCATAAGAACTTGATCATTTAGTGTGGCAGCAGCTACCCTTTGGAACTCCTTGCCTCTTGATGTTGAGATTAGAAACTCTTGTGTGAATTTTATTCTGTTCTGGTATTTTAACTCCAGCTCTGGAGGCAGATCAGAGCCATTCTGGCTAGTAGCCATGAGAGCGGGGGGAGTTTGAGGTGAGGAAGATCTACCTTTTGGCTATAGCTTGACTACCACCAAGGATCTCTTTAGCTGCCCCTGTCAGGCTCCCTCTCCAACCCATCCTGCTTTCCACTTCCCATAGTAAAGTTTCATTTCATTTATGTGCCTTCTGCTGTGTCCCGAGGGACGCGGGTGGTGCTGTGGGTTAAACCACAGAGCCTAGGGCTTGCCAATCAGAAGGTCGGGGGTTCGAATCCCCACCGAAAGCACTTCAAAGTGCAAGTAGATAAATAGGTACCGCTCCGGCGGGAAGGTCAACGGCGTTTCCGTGCGCTGCTCTGGTTCGCCACATGACCCGGAAACTGTACGCTGGCTCCCTCAGCCAATAAAGCGAGATGAGCGCCGCAACCCTACAGTCGCCCACGACTGGACCTAATGGTCAGGGGTCCCTTTACCTTTACTGTGTCCTGAAAGGGTCCCAGTTGGCCAGGATTTCTTCCATTGCCACCTTCCCCTCCCATGCCCCCGTTCATTCCAAAAGGGCCTGTGCAGGAGAACTTCCCAAAGGAATTGTGCCCTGAGTTTATTATTTCATAAAAGTTATACATCCTCTTTGATTGGTAAAGAGGGGCCTTGCAAAAAAGAGAAAAGAAAATGTGTACAAGGTATTTGTAACAATGCAAGAAATATAATTGTACAAGGGAAATGTATACGGAAAGTTTAATTACTGAAACAGATTAAAAGTCCCGTCAGCTTTCTAAGCAGCTGGATGGGCTTGTCTAAACAAGAATGTTTTTAGCAGGTGCCAAAAAGTCTCCTGCCACTTTGATGTCCATAGGCCGGGAGTTCCAAAGTTTGGATGCTGCCACACTAAATGATGGAGTTCTTACAAAGGCGACACGGGTGTTAACGTAATGCAGTGGCCCCAATTCCCCTTCCCCGGAGGGCATGTGTCCACTGTTTGGCTTTTCTGCCTCAGGTGCCAGAATTTACAGGGGCCTGAGTTGATGAGGGTGGAATCCAATGGTGAAATGGGAGGTTCATCATTCTCACCCAATCTCTTCTGGCCCCCCTTTTTTTAAAAAAACCAGAAATTTGCCATGTGGTGCTGCAACCTGAACTACCTGCCCTGATGACCTCGGGTGGCTGGAGAAGACCCTTCAACGGAAGCCAGAGCGGTCCCTTTGCTTCGCTCAGAAGGGGGAAAGGGGGGGGGAACTGGGTGGTTGCTTTCTCTATGTTCTCTTTAGTGGGATGGGGTCAATCATGCACAGGGGTGTATCTTCAATTGTGCACATCTTTAGATCTTGCAATCAGGGCTTTTTTCAGCTGGAACTCAGTTGGTGCCATTCTAAGAGAACAAGGGAGGCGTTTGTGGTGAGTTCTGGCACCTATTTTTCTAGGAAAATAGCAGTGCTTATTCTGCTTAAGGGCAGTTTTTCAGGGGTGATTTTAAGTGCTAAAGGGTGAGAAGAAAGTTGTTTCATTAAAGAATCTTTGGGCTGCATTCCTGAGTTGTGGCATCTGATATTTATTTCTTTATTTAATTGCTTTGTCAAATTTATGCACTGTTTGATTCAACAAACAAACAAACACACCCACCCCTCAAAGCGGTTTACGAAAAGGTGAAATGACAAAATCAGGAATAATCTGCAATACTTTAAAACATGCAGAGAGTTAAAACAGGTTAAAACTTGCATCAACTTTCTAAGCCTCTGGACGGGTTTGTGTGAACTAGAACACTTGCGGCAGATACCGAAAAGAATATGGCAAAAACAGCTGCTTGGCCTCAAGAGGCAGAGAATTGCAAAGTTGAGACGCTATCGCACTAAATGATCAAATTCTCAGCTAGCTCCTCACTGCTTGAGATATTCGCACCTAACCAAGGCTGTGCTTTCCACGCAGCTGCATTGCTTACATGTTAGTACGGGGGTCTCCAATCTTTGGGGGACACTGGTCTCATATGGAATTTGAAGGAAGTGCAATGGGCATCCGTCACGAAATGCCATGATGTGTGTGTGTGGCACAATGCAAAATGGAAGCCACAGCTAAAAGAGACAGGACCATGAGATGGTGCAGGGAGCCCCCAATCAATCGATGTGGAAAAGCTGCCTTTATGTGTTAGCAAAGTCACTTAAATAATGCAGATGGAGTCCAGAGAGAAATGAATCCAGATAGCACTTTACTGACTAGCCTGAACAAAAACGGTGTATAATGTGAGGAGAAAGAAACAGAGGCTTTGTATTTCTTGGCCCCTAGGCATTGGCTCCTATGGTGAGTTCCCAAACATTTCCTTAAAAAGTTTCTTTCCAAAGTTTCTCTCTTCCCCCAGCATGGGAAAAGGACTACTAGTAAAAAATAAAAATGTTTACTTGCAAACTCCTCAAAGGTCAGATTTGTGCCCTTCAGAAAGTTGCACAGGCAGTAAAACTTTGCTTAGTTACAAAGTGGGGAAAGTTCCTAAATTGCTGGTATAAGATCTCAGGAGTGGCTGGTGAGAGCCATGCGGTCTGAGCAGCCAGCTGAAACCACTTCCTACCCTCCAGAGCAGGAGAAAACAAGCTTGCCCCATCCTCTTTGGGATGCCCCAGGGCACCATTGGCCCATTGCAGAACACGCCCACAAAACCCCCACAGATCGGGAGGGGCCCAGGCAATGGCTGTGGGCTGATGGGACTTGTAGTTCCCGGAGGGCGCCACGTTGGCGGAGGCTGGTTTAGACAATTGCAGTTCTCTTGCTGCCACTTTCCGCACTCCGACTGACTCAGTTTAGTGCCAGTTCCCCACGGGCTCCTCTTCCCTTTGATGCCAACTTAGCAGACGGCACATTAGAAGAGCTCCTTTTGCTCAGAGACTAAAAGCGCGGAGGACGCTTTGATTTCGGAGGAATTACAATCAAAGCTCCCGCCGGTGCCACAATGCAGCTGGCTCTGCAAGTGAGGAGGAAACAAAGAGGCCGCTAAGTGCACTCTGGTTATATTCAGATCAGAAGTGAGGAACTGATGAGTGGAAGAGACCCCACAGAGACGCAAGGCCTGGCACTCGCTTTGGTTGTCGCCCGGGGACTCGAAACCCAAAGCGCTTTACGGAAGAGGGTGGGGCACTGCCTGACCAACCCCAGTTTTTCCTAGGGGTGTGAAGGCCTGGAAGAAGGATCAAAAAGGTTTTTTGGGAGGAGAAACCACCCCAATTCCACCCCCTTTTCCTCCCCGTTTGTTTCTGAAGATTTGGGGAAATAACATAAAAGTGAGGAGGGAGTGACCTCATTTTTCAGATTTTTTTCCCTCCAAAAATTGCACATTTCCAATTTTCTTTCAGCCAGCCCCGACTTTGCTGACTTCTGACTTAGAAGCAGCCTAGCCCAGGGGGTGGCACTGCCAGAGAGCTTCCTCTGGGTCCTTGGCCTCAGGTTTTGCCCTTGCAGAACTCATCAGGCAGGAGGATGGAGGTAAAAATGGACTCTGTGAGTGTGCGTGTGTGTGTGTTTGTGTGTGTGTGATAGAGAGAGAGAGAGAGAGAGAGAGAGAAACAGACAGACAGACAGACATACAAGGGACCCGGCGTTTGTCCGCAGACAGCTTCCGGGTCATGTGGCCAGCAGGACTAAGCTGTTTCTGGCAAACCAGAGCTGCGCACAGAAATGCCGTTTACCTTCCCGCCAGAGTAGTACCTATTTATCTACTTGCACTCTGACGTGCTTTCGAACTGCTAGGTTGGCAGGAGCAGGGACTGAGCAACGGGATCTCACCCCATCACACGGATTCGAACCGCGACCTTCTGATCGGCAAGTCCTAGGCTCTGTGGTTTAACCCACAGCGCCACCCGCGTCCCAATGTGATTAAATGTCTTCAAAATAAATTTTAAAATTCTTCAGCAGCACCTTAGAGGCCAACTAAGTTTGTTCTGGGAATAAGCTTTCATGTGCAAGCACACTTCTTCAGATACACTGAAACAGAAGTCACCAGACCCTTATATATAGTGGGAGGGTGGGGTCACCTGCATACTGTCCCTTGCTTTTTTCTGTTGGACTAATTGCAGTCGTTAACAGTCGTCAAAATGTTTACCATACCCATTGAGTCAATCTCCCATCTCCTACTTTGTTGTTTAGTCATTTAGTGTGTCTGACTCTTTGTGACCCCCTGGACCAGAGCAGGCCAGGCACTCCTGTCTTCCACTGCCTCCCGCAGTTTGGTCAAATTCATGCTGGTAGCTTCGAGAACACTGTCCAGCCATCTTGTCCTCTGCCGTCCCCTTCTCCTTGTGCCCTCCATCTCTCCCAGCATCAGGGTCTTTTCCAGGGAGTCTTCTCTTCTCCTGAGGTGGCCAAAGTCTTGGAGCCTCAGCTTCAGGATCTGTCCTTCCAGTGAGCACTCAGGGCTGATTTCCTTCAGAATGGAGAGGTTTGATCTTCTTGCAGTCCATGGGACTCTCAAGAGTCTCCTCCAGCACCAGAATTCAAAAGCATCAATTCTTTGGCGATCTTTATGGTCCAGCTCTCACTTCCATACATCACTACTGGGAAAACCATAGCTTTAACTATACAGACCTTTGTTGGCAAGGTGATGTCTCTGGCAGGATGATACCTCATAGCAAATCAGGGAGCCCATGGTCCATCTAGTCAAGGATCGACTCTGCTGGTGAGCAGCAGCTCTCTGTGGTCTCCAGTGAAAAGAGAGTCTCTTTCCCAGCTCTGCTTCCTGCAGAGTCTGGGACCACTGGCATGCAGAGGTCCTGCTCCCGAAAGGTTTTGCCATATAGAAACACCAGCTCCTCCATCTCTGCATTGGATGTGAAATTACTGTCAGGTCTCTTCTCAGTGAGGCCAGTTTCATGTATGCAAGGATGCAACCTGACTACAAGAAGACTGGTAAGAACCAGCTGAAGGGAAACTTACAGGCTCCATGTAAGGTTCAAGGAGGGTTCCAGCATGTACAGTAAAATAATGGGTTGAATAAGGTTGCATTTCAAGGCACGTGGTCAGATGAGAGATAGTGGGGTGAAAGCAGGTGGTGGGGTAGAGAATGAACAGCTAACATGGCATAGTTTTCGCCTTTGTGACATTTTCTGCTAAGGCAATTTCTTGAGCCAAGCTTGTTGAAAGGTTTGTACTCTTGTGGTCTCACTCTGAACTCTCTTGCTCACTTCTTTTTGGGGAAATAACTGGTGATTTTGCTTTGCCTCCTTCGATGCTCCGTAGAGCTATGAGGCAAGGTTAGCGTGACTCCCAGGCCCTTACAGTTGTTCCTGGTGAGGACCATAGTAGATATAGAGCATGGAGTAATTGAATATCAGCAGTTCTCTGATGTCTCTCTGCTCCGGGGGCGGGGGGGGGGGATGAGCTTGCCTTGGCAAATGCCAGAGTCCGGGTGCTAACACTTGACGGGAATCACTAGCGAGGGCATGGATTTATAGTAGTTGCCACTGGAGCTTACTGATATCTCTGACAGACGATAAGATAATAGCTGATGCCAAATAGAAATTATTGAGCCAAACTTGCTTTCAGTTCCTCAGGTAATCAACCGGTTCTGGTTTCTAATTGTGACAGAGGTCTCGATGTCTTCGCATAGGGAGTGCTTTTGTCCCGTTTGCTAATAAGCCTCTTTGCAATATTTATTATTGGGAGCAGGTTGTCGAGCCTCTCTCAAAGTGAAGTTGTGAGCCTTGTGAAGCTATAGAAACTCATTAATAATGCCTCTCATTTGGGTGGGTTGGAAGAGAGCTCAGCTTTTCCTTTCCTGCAACCTCACGGTGGAGGTTGTTAGTCCGATAAAATAGCAGGGTAGAGCATAGAACGCAGCTTTGAGAAGAGCTCTAATAAAGCATTAAAAGATAGAATGGGGAGGCAGATAAACTGGTGCCAAGAAATAGATTAGGTGCGTAAATCTTGCCTTCAGTTAGGGAGTAGCCAGATTCACCATGTCTCCTCCATCTTGACCGGAACCGGAACCGGAACCGGAACCCTAACATGGCATATATTTTGCCTGTACTGTATAGTTTGTGTTCTGGTGGAAATGTTCTCACAGATTCTTTCAGCTCTGTCTGGTAATGCCGTCCCAGATAAAGTCTGACCAACTGGGAATCTGGGTGTGAGCCTCTGTACTTGAAGCCACAA
This sequence comes from Podarcis liolepis, assembly GCF_965112155.1. Taxonomy (NCBI): domain Eukaryota; kingdom Metazoa; phylum Chordata; class Lepidosauria; order Squamata; family Lacertidae; genus Podarcis; species Podarcis liolepis. Next base: position 2,846,299 of record NC_139559.1, on the reverse strand, counting down.
GTATACCTAAAGGAGCATCTCCACCCCCATCGTTCTGCCCGGACACTGAGGCAGCTGCATGTCACAAGACAATGTTTACATTCCACAGTTCAGTTACTGTTGGGTTCTCACGGGAAAGGGAGACTGGATGTGACGTACACTGGTTTCCTGTTCCTTTGTTCTGTCGTTTCTTTGTTGAGTGAGTTGCTCTCTGCTCTCACAGAGGCAAGATGTACATTTGTGTGTTCTCGGTATAGCTGAGAAATAAAGTTTAGCATTGTAGCACTATACCTGCTTATCCTTTCTTTGCAGACTACACTCTGCTGGGCTCAGGACAAGACGAGCCATATCAGCTCCAGATGGGCCGGAGCTGAATAAACTAACACTTGAAGCCTCAAGTATACCTGAAGGAGCATCTCCACCCCCATCGTTCTGCCCGGACACTGAGGTCCAGCTCCAAGGGCCTTCTGGCGGTTACCTCTGTCAGTGTTTGTAAAAAAAAAAAAGAGGGGTGGTGGTTCTGACCTCCCTTTGTCACCTCAGCCTGGTCCTCGGACCTTTATCGGCATAAAAGAGTCCACAAGAAAAGTATCCTTGCAGAGTACTTTCTGCTTTTATTCTTAAAAGTCTTTCTGCAAAAGTGACTGACCAACTGTATACACATCAACACTACTAGCTTTCACTAACCAACCAACCCAACAACAAACTAACATTTCTCACTCTATATATACAACCCGGTGCAGGCGGCTGACTCATGCTGACCCAGCTTTTTAAACATTAAAGAAACAGCGGCCAATTTTTTACCGTGACAAGCTTGCTGCGAGATGCCAAGTTATAGGGAACCAGGCAGAGGGCCTTCTTGGTGGTGGCGCCCGCCCTGTGGAACACCCTCCCATCAGATGTCAAGGAAATAAACAACTATCTGACTTTTAGAAGACATCTGAAGGCAGCCCTGTTTAGGGAAGTTTTTAATGTTTGATGCTTTAGCGTGTTTTTAATATTCTGTTACGGAACGTGGGTGGTGCTGTGGCCTAGGGCTTGCCGATCAGAAGGTTGGCGGTTGGAATACCTGAGACGGGGTGAGCTCCCGTTGTTTGATCCCAACTCGTCAAAGTGCAAGTAGATAAATAGGTACCGCTCCAGCAGGAAGGTAAAAGGTATTTCCGTGCACTGCTTTGGTTCGCCAGAAGCGGCTTAGTCATGCTGGCCACATGACCCTGAGATTAAGAGTCCTGGGCTCTACCAACTGAGCTACCCAGAAGCTGTATGCTGGCTCCCTCGGCCAGTAAAGCGAGATGAGCGCTGCAACCCCAGAGTCGTTCGCGACTGGTCAGGGGTACCTTTCCCTATACCTTTAATGTTCTGTTGGGAGTCGCCCAGAGTAGCTGGGGAAACCCAGCCAGATGGGCAGGGTATAAATAATAAAATTGCTGCTGCTGCTGCTGCTGCTGCTACACACACACACACACACACACACACACACACACACACACACACACAAAAACAAACACACACACAGTCCATTTTTACCCCCATCCTCCTGCCTGATGAGTTCTGCAAGGGCAAAACCTGAGGCCAAGGACCCAGAGGAAGCTCTCTGGCAGTGCCACCCCCTGGACTAGGCTGCTTCTAAGTCAGAAGTCAGCAAAGTCGGGGCTGGCTGAGAGAAAATTGGAAATGTGCAATTTTTGGAGGGGAAAAAATCTGATAAATGAGGTCACTCCCTCCTCACTTTTCTGTTATTTCCCCAAATCTTCAGAAACAAACGAGGAGGAAAAGGGGGTGGAATTGGGGTGGTTTCTCCTCCCCCAAAAACTTTTTGATCCTTCCTCCAGGCCTTCACACCCCTAGGAAAAACTGGGGTTGGTCAGGCAGTGCCCCACCCTCTTCCGTAAAGCGCTTTGGGTTTCGAGTCCCCGGGCGACAACCAAAGCGAGTGCCAGGCCTTGCATCTCTGTGGGGTCTCTTCCACTCATCAGTTCCTCACTTCTGATCTGAATATAACCAGAGTGCACTTAGCGGCCTCTTTGTTTCCTCCTCACTTGCAGAGCCAGCTGCATTGTGGCACCGGCGGGAGCTTTGATTGTAATTCCTCCGACATCAAAGCGTCCTCCGCGCTTTTAGTCTCTGAGCAAAAGGAGCTCTTCTAATGTGCCGTCTGCTAAGTTGGCATCAAAGGGAAGAGGAGCCCGTGGGGAACTGGCACTAAACTGAGTCAGTCGGAGTGCGGAAAGTGGCAGCAAGAGAACTGCAATTGTCTAAACCAGCCTCCGCCAACGTGGCGCCCTCCGGGAACTACAAGTCCCATCAGCCCACAGCCATTGCCTGGGCCCCTCCCGATCTGTGGGGGTTTTGTGGGCGTGTTCTGCAATGGGCCAATGGTGCCCTGGGGCATCCCAAAGAGGATGGGGCAAGCTTGTTTTCTCCTGCTCTGGAGGGTAGGAAGTGGTTTCAGCTGGCTGCTCAGACCGCATGGCTCTTACCAGCCACTCCTGAGATCTTATACCAGCAATTTAGGAACTTTCCCCACTTTGTAACTAAGCAAAGTTTTACTGCCTGTGCAACTTTCTGAAGGGCACGAATCTGACCTTTGAAGAGTTTGCAAGTAAACATTTTTATTTTTTACTAGTAGTCCTTTTCCCACACTGGTGGAAGAGAGAAACTTTGGAAAGAAACTTTTTAAGGAAATGTTTGGGAACTCACCATAGGAGCCAATGCCTAGGGGCCAAGAAATACAAAGCCTCTGTTTCTTTCTCCTCACATTATACACTGTTTTTGTTCAGGCTAGTCAGTAAAGTGCTGTCTGGATTCATTTCTCTCTGGACTCCATCTGCATTATTTAAGTGACTTTGCTAACACATAAAGGCAGCTTTTCCACATCGATTGATTGGGGGTTGCCCACACCATCTCATGGTCCTGTCTCTTTTAGCCGTGGCTTCCATTTTGCATTGTGCCACACACACACATCATGGCATTTTGTGATGGATGCCCATTGCACTTCCTTCAAATTCCATATGGGACCAGTGTCCCCAAAAGATTGGAAACCCCCGTACTAACATGTAAGCAATGCAGCTGTGTGCAAAGCACAGCCTTGGCTAGGTGCGAATATCTCAAGCAGTGAGGAGCTAGCTGAGAATTTGATCATTTAGTGCGATAGCATCTCAACTTTGGAATTCTCTGCCTCTTGAGGCCAAGCAGCTGTTTTTGCCATTTTCTTTTTGGTATCTGCCGAAAGTGTTCTAGTTCACACAAACCCGTCCAGAGGCTTAGAAAGTTCATGCAAGTTTTAATCTGTTTTAACTCTCTGCATGTTTTAAAGTATTGCAGATTATTCCTGATTTTGTCATTTCACCTTTTCGTAAACCGCTTTGAGGGGTGGGTGTGTTTGTTTGTTTGTTGAATCAAACAGTGCATAAATTTGACAAAGCAATTAAATAAAGAAATATCAAACACCACAACTCAGGAATGCAGCCCAAAGATTCTTTAATGAAACAACTTTCTTCTCACCCTTTAGCACTTAAAATCACCCCTGAAAACTGCCCTTAAGCAGAATAAGCACTGCTATTTTCCTAGAAAAATAGGTGCCGGAACTCACCACAAACGCCTCCCTTGTTCTCTTAGAATGGCACCAACTGAGCTCCAGCTGAAAAAAGCCCTGATTGCAAGATCTAAAGATGTGCACAATTGAAGATACACCCCTGTGCATGATTGACCCCATCCCACTAAAGAGAACATAGAGAAATCAACCACCCGGGTTTCCCCCCCTTTCCCCCTTCTGAGCGAAGCAAAGGGACCGCTCTGGCTTCCGTCGAAGGGTCTTCTCCAGCCACCCGAGGTCATCAGGGCAGGTAGTTCAGGTTGCAGCACCACATGGCAAATTTCTGTTTTTTTTAAAAAAAAGGGGGCCAGAAGAGATTGGGTGAGAATGATGAACCTCCCATTTCACCACTGGATTCCACCCTCTTCAACTCAGGCCCCTATAAATTCTGGCACCTGAGGCAGAAAAGCCAAACAGTGGACACATGCCCTCCAGGGAAGGGGAATTGGGGCCACTGCATTACGTTAACACCCGTGTCGCCTTTGTAAGAACTCCATCATTTAGTGTGGCAGCATCCAAACTTTGGAGCTCCCGGCCTATGGACATCAAAGTGGCAGGACTCCTTTTTGGCACCTGCTTAAAACATTCTTGTTTAGACAAGCCCATCCAGCTGCTTAGAAAGCTGACGGGACTTTTAATCTGTTTCAGTAATTAAACTTTCCGTATACATTTCCCTTGCACAATTATATTTCTTGCATTGTTACAAATACGTTGTACACATTTTCTTTTCTCTTTTTTGCAAGGCCCCTCGAGGTTTTCCTTTCCCAATCAAAGGGGGTATATAACTTTTATGAAATAATAAACTCGGGGCACAATTCCTTTGGGAAGTTCTCCTGCACAGGCCCTTTTGGAATGAACGAGGGCATGGGGGGGGGGGGAAGGTGGCAATGGAAGGAATCCTGGCAAACAGGGACCCTTTCAGGACACAGTAAAGGTAAAGGGACCCCTGACTCTGGGGTTGCGGCGCTCATCTCGCTTTATTGGCCGAGGGAGCCGGTGTACAGCTTCCAGGTCATGTGGCCAGCATGACTAAGCCGCTTCTGGCGAGCCAGAGCAGCGCACGGAAACACCGTTTACTTTCCTGCCCGACCGGTACCTATTTATCTACTTGCACTTTGACGTGCTTTCAAACTGCTAGGTTGGCAGGAGCAGGGACTGAGCAACGGGAGCTCACTCCATCGCGGGGATTCGAACCCCCGACCTTCTGATCAGCAAGTCCTAGGCTCAGTGGTTTAACCCACAGCACCACCCGCGTCCCTCGGGAAACAGCAGGAGGGAGATAAATGAAACGAAGCTTTACTATGGGAAGTGGAAAGCGGGATGGGTTGGAGAGGGAGCCTGACAGGGGCAGCTAAAGAGATCCTTGGTGGAAGTCAAGCTATAGCCAAAAGGTAGACTTTCCTCACCCCAAACTCCCCCCGTTCTCATGGCTACTAGCCAGAATGGCTCTGATCTGCCTCCAGAGCTGGAGTTAAAATACCAGAACAGAATAAAATTCACACAAGCATTTCTAAGCTCAACATCAAGAGGCAAGGAGTTCCAAAGGGTAGCTGCTGCCACACTAAATGATCGAGTTCTTACGAATACAGAAGAGGGATTATGGAACACAGTGCTCCCCCTCCCGCATTATTTCCCAATTCTCCCGTCTCTTACGTCCCCCATTCTCTCCCCAAATGGAGATTTAGGCACTCCCACCCAACACTGGCATACAATTTAAAGTCTCTCTTCTCACCGGGATAACAATGACGTCACGGCAGGAGGAACAGGCGCAGTTCATGGGGAAAGGCCAGGGGAATCCGCCTCTCAGCCTCTCTGCAGGAGAAGACGGGGAATAAAATATTATCATGCAGTTATGGCTGTGCCCACATCGCAAGAGCTAAAGACTGATACCCCTGGCATTTTTGCCTTGGAGCACTTACGATACGATACAATATCTTTATTGTCATTGTCCCATGCAGAACAATGAAATTGAAAATCTACATAAGACATTCAAAAACCCCTAAAAACTCTGAAACCCCATTTTAAAATACAATATACTATAGAGACTCCTTATGCTGTGTTTAGAACCAGAATTGCATTTGTGTAGAAATTGTTTTTCAGGTGGCTAGTCCTAGTCTTTATAACCCTGTACCTTCTTCCAGAAGGCAGAAGCTGAAAGAGATCATTTCCGGAGTGCGCACTATCCTGCGCTATCTCTGCAGCTTTCTTATGGCACCTGGAAGCGTAGATTTGATCCAAGGTGGGAAGAGTGCACCCAATTATTCTCTCCGCAGTCTTTACAACCCTGGATGGCATTGTTTTTCCCCTGGCCGTGCAGCTCCCAAACCACACACACAGACCATAAGTTAATACACTCTCCACAGTACAGTGGTAAAATGCCATCAACAGGTCCTTTGAGAGATTGTTTTTCCGGAGGATTCTCAGAAAATATAACCTCTGCTGTGCTCTCTTCATCAGTTCTTTGCTGTTTTCTCCCCAGGTTAGGTCATCTCTCAACTCCATTTCCAGAAATCGAAACACCGAGACCTGTTCCACGCACTTCCCCTCAATAATAAGTGGCTGAATATTCCATTTACATTTCCTAAAGTCCACAATTATCTCTTTTGTTTTCTTCAAGTTAAGGAGTAAGTTGTTTTTCCTGTACCACCAAAGGGGTGAGGAAGGTGGGTGAAATAAATTAAAGAAATCAAGGCATCAAAAATAATAGAAGGGCAAAAAAAGCAAAAGGGCAAAAAAAGCTTAAGACCATTAGGAAAGCCAAACTCCACTACATTGGTGCTCCGCAAGACGAATGCCTTGCAAGACGAAAAACTCGCTAGACGAAATGGTCTTTCGTTTTTTGAGCTGCTTCGCAAGACGATTTTCCCTATGGGCTTGCTTCGCAAGACGGAAACGTCTTGCAAGTTTGTTTCCTTTTTCTTAACACCGTTAATACAGTTGCAACTTGACTTCGAGGTGGTAGCCTTTTTTGAGGTTTTTAAAGACTTTGGTGATTTTTGAAGCTTTTCCAAAACTTTCCCGACACCGTGCTTCGCAAGACGAAAAAAATCGCAAGACGACAAAACTCGCGGAACGAATTAATTTCGTCTTGCGAGGCACCACTGTATATACTGCAGAGAGGGAGTCCTGACCAAACAGCTTGGGTTTTTTAGAGTTTTTTGAGGTATTTTTTCTGCCACACTTTTTATTTTATTTTTTACCCACACGGAAGTTGCCAGTCTCACAAGGCTTTCCATTGGGGGGCAAGTGAGGATTGGGGGCCCCCCGACATTCATGTCAAGTGTCCCCGAATGCTGGAACCTTTAAACCGACCATCCCCTAGATTTCGCTGCGGCAAAGTCGCAAGGAGATGCCTGAGCTGGTGCAAATCTCACCAGCCGTCTCAGCCAAACGCGCCCCTGAGCGACACTCACCGTTGAATAAGTTCTGGCAGTGTGTCCTTATCGGAAACAGTTCCTCTATCACGGAGCCCTGCGAAAAGAAAACCCTCCACGCGTCAAGAGAGAGGCAGATGGGAATCATGGAACTGTGGACTTCAAAGGGGTCCCCGAGGGTCACGTAGTCCAACCCGCTGCAGCGCAGGAACCACGTCTAAAGAATCCACGACGCATGGCCACGCAGCCTCCAAATGAAGGAGAATGGGGCCACCTTCTGAGGCATCGCACCTTTCCTGCGATTGCTCTTGCTTTCCGTATAGGGAAGAAAGGGAGTGGGGCAGCAGGGTGAGTCGGAGACCACCAGCCTTTGGGCCAAAGGGGTGGACTAGATACCTTTTGGGGTCCCTTTCAAAGCAACTGGAAGGAGACTGGGGGAAAGGTGGGTAAGTAGCACTTCTACCAGGGTGTGTTGGATAATAATAATAATAATTTATTATTTGTAGCCCGCCCATCTGTCTGCATTTCCCCAGCCTCCCTGGGCGGCTTCCAACAAAGATTAAGAAACATTAAAAGCTTCCCTAAACAGGGCTGCCTTCAGATGTCTTCTAAAAGTCTGGTAGTTGTTGTTCTCTTTGACATCTGGTGGGAGGGTGTTCCACAGGGCGGGTGCCACCACTGAGAAGGCCCTCTGCCTGGTTCCCTGTAACTTGGCTTCTCACAGTGAGGGAACCACCAGAAGGCCCTCGGAGCTGGACCTCAGCGTCTGGGCAGAACGATGGGGGTGGAGACGCTCCTTCAGGTATTCTGGGCAGAGCCCTGAATGGCATAGATCAAGAGTTGGGGGCTTCGACAAATGCTAGTAATTTTAGAGGCGTGAAGACCCCAAGGAAGACCAGATAGCAGGGGGAGAACTATCAAGCCCAGAAAGTGCAAGATACAAGGCGGGAGCGTATTCTCTGCATTGCAACCAGCATCGCTTCAGCACCAGTTCCACTCTGTCATGGCTTCCCCTCAAGGAATCATGGGAATTGTAGTTGGGTGTCAAGGCTGGGGGGTCTCTGCTAGAGGTCCCTGCCACCCTCAAAACCACAGGGCCTTGATTCCCTAGAGAGAGGGAAGAGATGTGTCACTCGGTTTAAAATCTGTGCAGTCGATATGCCCTACAATGGCCTGGGCAAAAATTCATGAGATCTTGATTTTGCCCAACTAAAAGCTGGGGGGGGGAGGGCTGGGTGAGGTCAGCTCCACCCACGAGCCCTGCTGCCCCCATTAAATCACCCGATACTTACAGAAATCGTGCAGGGTTTCCCGCTGCAAGCAGCTGTAATCTGGATGTCGCTGGGGAGAGAGGAATGAGCCGCTGTGATGCAAGGCAGAGCCAGCCATCCCCTCCTCATCCATTCCCCAACTTTCAATCCCAAACCAGCCCCAGGTCTCTTTGCAACTTTCAATCTATATGGCCTCTTTCCTTCCTTGCATTCACAGCCTCAGCCCCGCATCCCTGCTTTCTGAGACAGGCCTCTCCAACATCTGGGGACCTTTCCAGAGCCAGGAAAAGTCAGGTTGTGTGCAGGGAGGAAGAAGCGTCACGGGTGCCCACAAACAATGCTCTCTGCCCCAAGCCCACCACAGCTGCCCACGAGGGCCTCCATCCACGGTCCCAAGGGACCTAATCCAAACCGGGGGATGGATCCTTGCATGCATTACCTTATCACATCCACCGACAACAGCAGCAGTCCTCTTTGGCAGTCAATGCCCGGGCGGAGAATTATTCTCAGTCTCTGAAATTGGGATGCAAAGGGCATCAAAGTCAAACCGAGGGCCAGGGGAGATTGAGAAGAATCCGGGGTTTTTTTAGGATGGAAGAATGAGGAAATCCCGACTAAAGAACAGTGGGAAGAGAAACTGATGGATTATGTGGAAATGGCAAAATTGACACATAAACTACGTGACAAGGATCACTGTGACTTTAAAGAAGAATGGGAACCTTTTACGAAGTACTTAAAGAAACAACAAAATGAACTGGACTCCTTGGCAGGTTTGGAATAAACATTCACAAACTCTTTATTGGTAATATAGGTAAAGGGTAAAGGGACCCCTGACCATTAGGTCCAGTCGTGGGCGACTCTGGGGCTGCAGCGCTCATCTCGCTTTACTGGCCGAGGGAGCTGGCGTACAGCTTCCGGGTCATGTGGCCAGCATGACTAAGCCGCTTCTGGCAAACCAGAGCAGCGCACGGAAACACCGTTGACCTTCCCGCCAGAGTGGTACCTATTTATCTACTTGCACTTTGACGTGCTTTCGAACAGCTAGGTTGGCAGGAGCAGGGACCAAGCAACAGGAGCTCACCCCGTCGTGGGGATTCGAACCGCCAACCTTCTAATCGGCAAGCCCTAGGCTCTGTGGTTTAACAGAGCCACCCGCATCCCATAAAGCGAAATAAGCATGTGCAAAATTAAACGCGAAGCTCAGGTTGCACAGAGGAGTGGCTCATCTTTCACCAATTTATTGCCTTTCATTTATAGCTGTGTGCTGGTTGCTTTTAGGAGCCTAGAGAGCATGTGTGCCTAATAGTTCATCTTTTCAGTACAGCAGGGTGGGGAGATCGGGGAAGACGCACTTCTTGTTGAGACCAAGGAGCAAAACAAGAATTGGGGAGGGAAATAGGTGTAGATAAAATCTTCATTGAGGTTTTCAGAAAATTCCACCCCTGATTCTCGGCTCCTGAAGGGTTACTTGCCCAGTGTTTTTACTTACTGCTGTGGCTTGAAGGAGGCCAACAAACTCTGACTGGGAATAGCCAATATCGATATGCAGCTCAGCATCAAGATAGACATAGTTAGCAGTAAGCTGGATGGAGATGCTTGTGCACGAGATCTTCAGCAAAGAAGGAAGATCCGCTGGACATTCAATCTGTCGGAAAAGAGGGTAGATGTGATCTCTCAGGATCGTCAAATAAATTCATCTCCTTTACAGCTGGTGGCTACCTTGGGTATATAATTTGCTCTAATTTGATAAAGTGATAGAAGAAAACACGAAATTATTTTTAAAAGGCATATAATATCCTTTTGGAATGGGAGACCAAAGATGAAGAAGGAAAATCAGTAATGATTAAATGGGCGCAAGATGTAGGACATAATATACAATTTCAATAATATACAATGACCCTGGGTGTCCCTTCCAACTCTCCCGTTCTATAATTCTATGAAATCAACTTATCTCACCAGGAGATGCTGGCGTTTTTGTTTAGAAATTGCTAAACATTGGTTTTCTGCAGCAGGCCTGTCGATAAGATTCGTGGCATGCTCAGGTGTGGCCCTGTTCCTCTGGTCGAGAAACTGACCTGCCAGCTCAGGGAGGCCAGAGGCAACATCTCACCATATGAGATGGGACAATCAACCGAGACAACCTCCCCAGACCCACAGAAACATCTGGAGAGACTTATCGGAGAGATTTCCATACGCATCATAAACTTGTTCTAAGCAGCGATTCCAGCTATAAGCTGCTGCTGTTTATTGTATTTTAAATTGTGTTTCTCTCATGCGGGAAAACAATAAAATGCTTTTGAAAAAGCCAGCCCAGAGGATTCTTCATTTTCAGTTGGAGGTGGCTTCACAGTTTGTGTGACAGACCAGCAAATCCTGATTCAGCTTGCAGTCCTTCCTGTCCCCATTGAAGCCCCTGAAAACAGCTGCAAAACTGCTCCATGGACAGAGCGGAGAGATGTGCTGGCGACAACACAGGCACTAGCCAATCGGCTCCCGCTGCGCAGCATCAGCTGAACCAAGCTGCAAACTCGCAAGGCTGGTTTCCAGAGCTCCTCTTGGAGAGAGGAAAAGGGTATCGTTGTCCTGAACTTGTTGAGGGGTGTTTCCAAAGTGGTCGGTATCGCTCCCAAAATGTTGTGTCCGTCGCTCACATGCAGGGGGCCCAAGAAGCCATTTCGCCACCCTGCCGGCCCATGAACAAATCTCTGAAAATCTCCCTCTCCCCTGACACACCCATCTCACAGCCAAGGAGGATCACGTACCTCAGGGATGTGGCTCATTATTAAAGTGGTGGTCACAGTCGACTGCGGAAAGAAAATACATCTTGATTATAAGGTTCTGCCATGGTCCCCCCCATGCTGAGCTCTGTTCAAAGAGTCAACCAGGAGATTTCTTAAATTAAAAGAAATTTAAGGATTATTTAGTAAAATATCCTAAGATAATATAAGTAGTAATATTTGTGAGTACCAAATTGGCTTGGGAGTTAAATGTTTTAAATTGTATGACACTATGGATAGAAGTGAATATGATAAGAAAGAAAGATGTTAGTTGATTAAGTTAATCTTATTGGAAACTAGTATTGGAAAACTGCTATAATGAAATATATGGAAAATCAGCTAGAGGGATTGGAAGAAGTCAACTAACAATGGTAATAAAGGTGGGAGTATAATAGTTAGGATGAACGTTTGTATGTTTGTTTGGGTTTTTATATGTATTTTTTTTCTTTTTTGTTTATGTCATAAATTTGGAAAATCAATAAAAAAAATTGGGGGGGGGGAGGAGACACGCTGTCTGAAAGGATGTCTCCCTGGATACATAAACTGAGGCTTGAGGTTGTGCGAAGCCACAGAGAGGAGAAGAAGAAACGGGTGTCCTGTTGCAAATGGCTCCGGATACTACCCTAATATTTATGGCTGGATCTACATTGATCTTACAGAACATTATTTTTTAATAACGTTTAGAACGCTGAATGGCAGTTTCCCATTGTCGGTGGCTCTCTGCTCTGCAGCACCCTCTGGTGTCACATTTTAATAACACATTTTAAACGTTATCAATGGCAAGTGTAGAACTGCCCTAAGGAGATCTTGGCTAATTGTTCTGGGGTTTTTAAAATGTGGGGTTTTAATTGTAGTTGTTCCTTTCTGTAGATTTCCCCATTTTTCTAAAAACACACACATCTGCTTTGCGATCCAGATGTGAAAAGCGGAGAGTGTTTGTGTGAGATGTAATCCTTTGGCGAAGTCAAATTGAGTCAATTGAGTCAATCACCCATCTCCTACTACCCTCCTGAGAAAAGCCCCACCCTCCCACTATATATAAGGGTCTGGTGACTTCTGTTTCAGTGTACCTTAAGAAGTGTGCATGCACACAAAAGCTTATACCCAGAACAAACTTAGCTGGTCTCTAAGGTGCTACTGGAGAATTTTTTAATTTATTTCGACTGCATCAGACCAACAAGGCTACGTACCTGACTCTAGTAAACTTCTTGCTACTTTTAAGGAAAGACTCTCGTGTCTTTATTATTTTAAGAAGGATAAAAGGCGACACCAGGAATTATCCCTCTGAGCAAGCCATATTGGATTGTTTAACTAAAGAGATTCAAACAAATCTGCAAACTAGTTTCTTGCTGTATTGAGGGGAAGGAATTATAATACTTAATCAATATAGCCTTTCCTACTATCCTTACTTTAAGCAGTATGGAGCAGAGAATTAATTGCCCAGATAAACAAACTGGTCCCTGCAGCTCTGGATCCCAGGGCTTCAGCTGAATCGGATCAAGCTGCCATCTTTGCACAGGCTTCATATTTCACTGAGTGGGGCAAAAATATTTCTGGTGTTGACCCTCTGACTCAGTGCTTCCTAAAGGTGGTGGAAGCAACTGGGGGGCAGTAGGATTTTGGGGGGCACTAAGAAGCAGAGGGGCAAAAGGGCACTGGAGGTGTCAATGACTTCCAGACTTTGAAAAGCTGGTAGACCTGGATCAAGCTGATCACCTCGGCTGCATTAATTACCGTAAGCTAAACGAACAAATAAATTGGATTGTGGATAAATGTGCAATTAATTGTTACTGGTTTGGATTTTATTGTGTTATTCTCTTCCTGGGCAGGTTGTGCAAACCGCTGCTCTGAATGATGCTTTTTTAATAGGGTAAAGTTAGGGGGCACTGGGGGCGATCTTATGGAATCAAGGGGGCAGTGGGCTCCCCAAAAAAATCGGCGCCCACTGCCTCCAGCTTGTTGTCAATTGCCCAGGGAAAGGGCCCTCATTGTGCAGAACTCACCTGGGTGACCTCATGGCTGAACAAATCTCTTGCCCTCAAAGTTGAAAGGATGTTGCCCATGTCAGCTTCGTTGAAATAATAACAGAAGTGTCCATCAGGAACGAGGGTGGCTGGCGGGTAGTAGATGGGATAGGTGGGCCAGGGAACCACAGCTCCTCCGCAGGACATTTGAGGCTGCAAGGAGAACAAGAGGGGGGAAATCAGTGGGACCCAACTGCAGTCGCTGTGATGGCCTGGGATTCGGACTCGGATGCTGAACCTGAGGGATCCCAGCCTGCACAGGATTCCCCGCCTCCAGATCCAGCTGAGCCGGGGCTGGGGCCTAAGCCTGAAGGGTCCTCACCTGTGCTGGATCCTCAGGTGCAGGCGTCAGCTGAGTCTGCTCTGGCTCCTGAGGTGATGGAGGACCCATTGCCTGCAGGTGCTCCACTCTCAGCCCTGTCAGGGGAAACTGAGGTTGCCTCTGGGTCTGTTAACCCTCCAGCCTCTCCTGAGCTGCAGAGGCTCAGGGCAGAGAGGCGGAAGGAACTGAGTTCCTGCAGGAGGAGTGCTCGCCTCCAGGCCAGGAGAGGCTAGTCACCAGAAGTTCGGGGCCGCCCTATGCCTCAGGACAGATAAAAGCCGGCCAGCCCCAGTCCCAAGTTGTGGGAGCAACATTGTTGGTTGCTAGTTCCTGCCTGAACCCTGTCCTGCTTTCCTGCCTGAGCTCCTCACCCACCCTGGCTCCCTGCTTGCAAGCCTGTTCCTGACTTCACCCGACTCCCTGCCCTGCACCCAGCTTCAGCTACTACGGACTGTCTCCACGTTGCACCTCTGACCATGGACCGGACTTGGACCTCGCCTCTTGGGTAACCCACAGGACCAGCACAGTCACCGTGAGTTGCCTGCGCCCGAACATAAGATCTGGAGGCAAGAGGAAAGTCACTGGCTGGAAAACGACCCATGGCAGGTCCAGCGGCCTTTCAGAAAGCAGGTGGGAAGGTCAGAGCGCCAACTGCTAAAGGAACTGCCAGCCCAGAGAGCAGCAAGCTGAGATCCTTGGGGCAGGAGCATAGAGTGGGTTGCTGGTACCCGGGATAGGGCAGGTGTTGCAGTGCCCTGGTGGACTGGTCAGTCCATAGCTATCAACGTTTCCCTTTTTTAAAGGGAAATTCCCTTATTCCAAATAGGATTCCTCGCAAGAAAAGGGAAAAGTTGACAGCTATGAGTCAGTTCCTTCACCGGCCAGCGTCTAATCAAGGGAGTCTCTCCTTGCAAGCTTGCCGATCAGAGGGTCGGCGGTTCGAATCCCCGTGACGGGCTGAGCTCCTGTTGCTCGGTCCCTGCTCCTGCCAACCTAGCAGTTTGAAAGCACGTCAAAGTGCAAGTAGATAAATAGGTACCGCTCCGGCGGGAAGGTAAACGGCGTTTCCGTGCACTGCTCTGGTTCGCCAGAAGCGGCTTAGTCCTGCTGGCCACATGACCCGAAAGCTTTACGCCGGCTCCCTCGGCCAATAAAGCGAGATGAGCGCCACAACCCCAGACTGAGCAACGGGAGCTCACCCCGCCGTGGTGATTCGAACCGCCAACCTTCTGATTGGCAAGTCCTAGGCTCTGTGGTTTAACCCACAGCGCCACCCGCGTATGCCTGTACGTAGCTTGATCCTTATTTCAGGCATAGTGATTTATCAGTATATTGCAATGTTTAGCTGGTGATATATCACAATCTTGAAATATCGCCTCCCTGCATCCATTATTCAGACTGACTCCCTCTGAGCCTGTAACAAACCTCCTAGACAGTGGCGTAGCGTGGGTTCTCAGCACCCGGGGCAAGGCAAGTAATTTGCGCCCCCTAACCCGGGGCAAGGCAAGTAATTTGCGCCCCCTAACCCGTGGATTTTAGCACTCGAGTCTCTTCCACGCCCCCCCAGATGTTGTGCCAGGTGCAGCAGGCCCCCCTGCACTCCCCACGGTACGCCACAGCTCCCACCACAAGTCTTCAGGACAGCCATCCGAAGGCTGGCGCGGGGAGAAGGTCTCTCCGCCCCACCGCCAGGCTTCGGAGGAGGTCCGAGGACAGTGGGGTTCCTGCTTCCTCCAGGAGGGCCGGTCAAACGCGCCCCCCCCCAAATGTTGCGCTCGGTGCGGCCGGCACCCCTGGCACCCCCCACGCTACGCCACTGCTCCTAGAAGATGAAGCCACTCACCACTAAAGGCAAATCCAAGTAGCCGGTGTTGAGTTGAGGCGGGTAGGGCCTTGTGCAGATGTACTGGCAGCCTGTGAAGAACGGCGTTGGCTCTGGGGGAGAAAGATTGGGAGTTTTCCAAAGCTGGACCACAAAGCACAGCAGAACAGTAGCCCAAGCAGGGATGGCTGGCAGCTCTTGCGACTGATGGGGCAGGAGGCCGGGAGTCAGGCAGTAGGTGGCGCCAGAGAGCCAATGTCAGGCAGATGCAACCCGGTCTGGTCTCCATCTTGCCCCCTGCTGAGTTCTGCAAGGGACAGCACTGAGACTAGGGGGGGGGGGCAGAGTGAACCAAATGGCCACACCTTTAGCATTCGTCAAAGTATCCGTGACGTATACCTGTTACCCCCCCCCAATCTTTCATTCATAAAGATTTATCCTGTTCCATTAAATGAGCCTCCTGTAAATAGGCAACGTATGCCCTCGAAATGTTAAATACGTTAAATTACATTTTGATTCTCAGATTCTCACAACTCTTTTACATTAAGACTAACTGCATCCCTTAATTTCACCTTAATTTCCCCAATACCCATTCATTTTATGACTTGTACCATTTAACAAATCTCTAATACAGTGGCACCTCTGGTTGCGAATGGGATCCTATTGTTTTACATGTGGAATGTGGGCAGGGCAGGGGTCATATTCTGTTATTTATTTTGCAAGAACGATATAACGCTTTGCTTCAATGGAAAAAAACTCTCAACCATTTACATAGAACGGTGTGCAATATCCATTAACAATAGCTTTAAAAACAATGCATTTAAAAAAAAAAACCTGTAAAAATATAAGCAAAAAATCAGCAGTTTGAAAAAGCAAATGCATAGTAGGCTTGCCTAGCGAAAAATGGCTTTAGTGGGTGTTGAAAAAAGTACCAGCCAAGGCATTGATAGGCAGGGAGTTCTGAAGAATAGGGACTTTCACCCCACCCCCAAAAATCCAAATGAAACTTTTTCCTCTCAAAACCTCTACCTCAAAAACAAAAAAATCCCAGGACTGGGAACCAAAGACCTATTTAACGCTATTTTTGACCCTCAGACCATCAGCTTTAGCCTCCTCCCAGGTGACCTCATTCCTAATGCCATTTGTGTCCTCTGCGTTGGCCAAAACCCATTTGCGTTCATTTTCAGAGCAGAGTTCAGCTGCGTTATTGGTTTCTGCAGTGGCCAACTCTGGCCATCACTGGGTTAATGTGAAGGCGCAGAGTTTTCTGGCTAAATATCATCTTATTGTGCCTGTTTAGACATTCTATTCTTTTGCGTACTACTTTGCGATTTTCTTAAAATATCAAAGCGACTCGTGAGTCTTTTAAGTAAACCAGCGGTGCACCCCATTAGCGCTTACGAAGTTGGAGGCCTAAGACAATGTTCAGCTGTGTGATTATCTTCTGGGCTTGGCCACAAACCTGCAGAAAAAGAGAAGGTCCAGTGGTCAGAGACTTGGAACTCCCTGCCACTTGAGATTAAGCAGGTGGCTTCATGCTCCACTCTTTTTGGGGACTCATTTGTGGGATGTGATCCACTGGAGCAGTCAAGTACAACATTACCTGTATTGCTAGAGTGGACATACAGGGGATGACCGTCCAGCCAGTCAAACTTCCTGTTCCACTGGTCTGGAGCGTCCTCCCTCTGCATGTGACCTGGGAGATGGGCACAGCTCTGGCTGACTCCATAAAAGAGCCGAGTCACGCAGCCATCTTAAGCGTTCTCTCTCACACATTCACCTGCTCTCTTGCTTGCTGATCTCTTACTGCAATGCTGCTCTACTGCGGCCATTTTGTTCTCTTAATGTAATTTTGCTGTCTGCTGGCTCTCAGCCAGCAGCACATGAGCTCAATCTCCATGTGAGACGAACTCACAGATTGTTATGTAACTACTAGCTAAAGCCTGCCTTTCAGGGATCAAATCGTGAACTGAAATGTGAGTGAACTTTTTCAAAATAAATTAAAAAATTATCCAGTAGCACCTTAAAGACCAACTAAGTTTGTTCTGGGAATAAGCTTTTACCTGGTCTGGAAAGGTCATGGCCACCTATTAGTCACATGGAATAGAAGTCACCAGACCCTTATATATACTGGGAGGGTGGGGTTTTTCTCAGGAGGATAGTAGGAGATGGGTGATTGACTCAATGGGTATGGTGAACCTGTGGACGACTGTTAACAACTGCAATTAGTCCTACAGGGAAAAGCAAAGGATAGCATGCAGATAGTATGCAATGACAAACCTAGACAGCATCTTAAAAAGCAGAGACATCACCTTGCCGACAAAGGTCCGTATAGTTAAAGCTCTGGTTTTCCCAGTAGTGATGTATGGAAGTGAGAAGTGGACCATAAAGAAGGCTGATGGCCGAAGAATTGATGCTTTTGAATTATGGTGCTGGAGGAGACTCTTGAGAGTCCCATGAACTGCAAGAAGATCAAACCTCTCCATTCTGAAGGAAATCAGCCCTGAGTGCTCACTGGAAGGACAGATCCTGAAGCTGAGGCTCCAAGACTTTGGCCACCTCAGGAGAAGAGAAGACTCCCTGGAAAAGACCCTGGAAAAGACCCTTGAGAAGGGGACGACAGAGGACGAGATGGTGGGACAGTGTTCTCAAAGCTACCAGCATGAGTTTGACCAAACTGTGGGAGGCAGTGGAAGACAGGAGTGCCTGGCGTGCTCTGGTCCAGGGGGTCACGAAGAGGCGGACACGACTAAACAACAACAACAACAAGAAAGCATAGATGCACAAGAGACACCAGATTCCCCTGAAGAGAGCATTGCAGAGGCAGAGGCCTCCAGTCAACTGAATTTGCTTCCTGCTTTTTGGAACCTCTTTGTTGATGTGGGGCTGCTAGCAGAGGGGAGATAAAATGCTCTGTGAGACCTACCACAGGATCCAGCACAGGGGCCAGGATTTTCGCCACTGCTGGCAGCTCCAAACTACAAAAGAAGAAGCAGGAATTAAGTTAGCAGAGAGGTTCTTTGGAATCCTGCTCCTCTTTCCTTTCTTCATATTCTGTTGTTATTGTTCATTTCATTTATGCATCGCTTCCCATAACTGCAATTGAACCAGCCCCCCGGCAGAGATCCCCCTTGTGCCCTGCCAGCAGGGGTGCTGGAGAGCATGGAGGGTGAAGATCTGATCCTGCTTCCTCACAGCCGGCCCAGCAGCTCTGGCAGAAAGTGGGTTAGGGTTGGGTTGCAATGCTGCTGCGCCCTCTCCAGGACTGGGGGGCAGGAGTGAGCCCCTGCCCCATTGCTGCAGCCGGTTCCCTCCGCATCACACCCCTGGGAGGGGCGCCTTGCAGAACCCACCTGGGCAGCATTTTCATGCACTCCACCCCTGCATGGAAGCTGTAGCCCTTTGCCTCCCCGGGTCTTTCTTCTTGGGCGATGCCTCGTAGCCGAGGAAGATTGTCTTCCATAAACACGGTTTGAACAGTGAGTCCGTAAGTGACTGTGGAGGCCAGTTCTGGACCCACACCTCCTTCCACAGTGGCCCCTGAACAATCTGCTTTCCTAGATCTGGTGATAGACTTGGCTGGAATCTCACACACCTTTGACGGCTCAGGGCATTTCCCCTTGTTGTGGGAAAGAGAGGCGCTCGACCGTCCCCCGCCTGTCCCGTCCCCCCACCAAGGAAAGGAAGTTGCGCATCACCTACTTGATCAGTGGGTCTACACTGATTTCCACGTACTCCGAAGAGCAGCTGCCGACGCTCAGCCCCAAAGGTACCAGCACCAGCCGGGTGGTAGCGCAAAATGCGACGCTCACTGTGGCCGGTAGCAGCCTAAGCAGAGAGGAGAGGAAGGTCAGCTGCTATCCATCCTTGATTCGAGAGGTGAGGCCGAAACGAGGGCACTATGGCCGCCAACACCACCCCAGACGAGGCACGGCTCAGTGGCCAGGCGTGCGCTCTGAACACAAATGGTCCCAGGTTCAAATCTTGGCATCTTCAGATAAGACTGGAGAGCCATTGCCAGTAATGGAGCAGAATCAGATTTCGGGCGTTGCCGGTGGTTCCTCCGCGCAGGGTGCCCAGCCAAGGGGGCACAGAATTGTGAAGATCTGTGATGGAGAAGATCCATTTGGGGCAGCCAAATTTGGGGCTTTCACAGGGCACCATATTGGAGGAATCATATGAATCAAATGGGATTTAGCTACCCCAGCGTCCTGGCATCCCTTCAGCCCCCCCCCCCGCTACTCCCGTGATGGGTGAATCATTGCAAAAGACAGCAGTTTACAAGAAAGGAATAAGGAAGTGAAATTATCTTGAGAGGGGGACTAATCTTGAAATTTGCTTATAAATCATTCTTCCTTGCTTCTAAAAATTTTATAATCTTGCTCTGGGAATGCTCATATATCCTGCAACAATATTACAAAAGATTACCTTCCTCCCCTTGAAAATTTAAGGGCCAATATTTGCAGCCTATTGAAGTGCTCAAGGAAATGGAATCTATAAAATATAGCCACTAATTTTACTCTTCGGTTTAATTTGCATGCAAAAGGCAGGAAAATGCCAGTAGAAATGGGCCTCTAGACAAAGATGAGAAACATCAAACATTTTTTTTATTCCATTCTCTTCTGCTCAATATTTCCTAGATAGATAGAAAGATAGATGATGATAGTAGATAGATAGATAGATAGATAGATAGATAGATAGATAGATAGATGATAGATAGAGATACCTATTCAAAGATATACAAAAATACAAACCCACAGCAAAGTATATTTTTATAATATACGGAGTTAAAACAGCTACTTAATTGGGAAAAAAGAACAAAGGCAGAAAGAATGAAAAGAAAAGAAAGGCCTTAAGAGAAAGAGAAAGAGAAAGAGAAAGAGAAAGAGAAAGAGAAAGAGAAAGAGAAAGAAGAGAACGATGGCCATATTATGAAGGTCCATCCAGAGCGCAGACAGCATGCAGTTAGAAGACCAGGCAAAAAGCAGCCCCCGGTGTTCCTATGTGCCCTTAGCCATGCTGTCAGGGGATGATGTGAAATGACAAATCATCTGGAGAGCCACCCTCCCATCCGATTTTTCTTTAGCGCTCTTAAATGCAAGACAGAGGATGTCATGAGCAGTGGCGTAGCATGGGTTGTCAGCTCCCGGGGCAAGGCAAGTAATCTGCGCGCCCTAACCCGTGGATTTGCGCCCCCTAGCCTGTGGATTTGTGCCCCCTAACCCTAACCCCCAGATGTTGCGTCTGGTGCGGCCGGCCCCCCTGCACCCCCCACGCTACGCCACTGGTCATGAGCCAGGCCATGTGTTCCTTTCATTCATTCTCCTGCATATTCATCTTGGCGTGTGGAGATGTTCCTTCGCTTGCCTAGTGAGCAAAGGCCGGGTTTGCCTTTGTTGATCTGCCCCTTTTCACCTCTGGGGTGGCCTTGCCCACCCAGCCAGAACAGACTGGCCCCTTACACCCAGCAGGCGCCAAGGGGAAGGGGGTGCCAAGAGATCAGCACCCCCCTGTCCTCAAACCACAGAGGTCACGGCCAAGGGGAGAGTCCTGCCGTGCGCGAGCAGCCGGGCAGAGCGGGTGCAAAGGCTTTTGCGGTTTTGTCTTGGCAACTCTCGGCAGCGAAGGGTCTCCCAAATCTGCCCAGCGACCCAGGATGCATCTTACTCACAGCAAAGAGCACTTGATCTGGACCACGAAGCACCCAACCACGTCCACTCCATAGGGCGGCCTGAAAGCCACTCTCACACTCTTAAATGTCAGGACATCGAATCGGCAGCTGCAGAAAAGGAAAAGGAGCTGTTAGGAGGGGGCTGATCAGCGCCAGCCGAAGTTTCCACGACCCAAGGAAAACACACTCCTTGCGACACAACCCTTTGCCAGCCATTTCCATGGTGGACAAGGGATCTTCCGGCTATGGTCATCGCAAGCTCTGGCGTGTCAGCATTTACTACTATGCGACTGCGTGTGACCATCAAAAGCAAAAAAGGAAGGAGGCTGGCCAAGTATTGGGGTCTTGGGTTTTTTACCCCCATGCAGATATATGCACCTTTGAAGCAATTCATTAAGAGATACGGGCCACATGATCTCCTGCATTGATTTTGCAAAGTTTTTTGTAGATAAAGTCGCTCAGATTCGGGAAGAGGTAGACTCCACCGTGGGAGCAGGGCTGGGGCAGGAGAGTGCTAGAGTCCTGTCTAGTCAAGTTGTGTGGGATCAATTCCAATCTGTTGCCTCCAAGGATGTGGACAGGCTGCTTGGACAAGTGAAACCAACCACCTGTCTCCTTGATCCTTGCCCATCCTGGCTTATAAAAGCTAGCCGGGAGGGGCTGGGCGATGGGCTTCGTGGGGTGGTGAATGCTTCCCTCTGTGAGGGAGCCTTCCCAGACCCACTGAAAGAGGCGGTAATCTTCTTAAAAAACCATCTTTAGATGCGGCCAATATGGCCAACTATCGCCCAGTCTCAAATCTTCCATTCTTGGGCAAGGTGACTGAGCTGGTGGTTGCTGAACAACTCCAGGCACGCCTGGAAGAAGCGGACCATTTGGATCCCTTCCAGTCGGGATTCAGGCCTCATCATGGGACCGAAACTGCCTTGGTTGCACTGGTCAATGATCTCCGGCAGGCTAGGGACAAAAGTGAGAGCTGTTTCCTAGTTCTGCTGGATCTCTCAGCGGCTTTTGATACCATCGACAAAAGCATCCTTCTGGACCGTCTTGAGGGGCTGGGAGCTGGGGGCACTGTCATACAGTGGTTCCGCTCCTTCCTCCTGAGCCGTGTTCAGAAAGTGGTGGTGGGGGATGAGTGTTCAGACTCCTGGGCTCTCACTTGTGGGGTGCCTCAGGGTTCCGTCCTCTCCCCCATGCTTTTCAACAAGCAGCTGCTGGGAGAGATCATCAGGGGGTTTGGGCTGGGTGTCCATCAGTATGCAGATGACACCCAGCTCTACCTCTCTTTTAAATCAGAACCAGTGAAGGCGGTGAAGTTCCTGTGTGAGTGTCTGGAGGCGGTTGGAGGATGGATGGCGGCTAACAGATTGAGGTTGAATCCTGACAAGACAGAAGTACTGTTTTGGGGGAACAGGAGGCGGGCAGTGGTGGGGGACTCCCCAGTCCCGAATGGGGTAACTGTGACCCTGAAGGACCAGGTGCGAAGCCTGGGAGTGATTCTGGACTCACAGTTGTTCATGGAGGCGCAGGTCAATTCTGTATCCAGGGCAGCTGTCTACCAGCTCCATCTGGTAAGCAGGCTGAGACCCTCCCTGCCCACAGGCTGTCTCGCCATAGTGGTGCATGCTCTAGTCATCTCTCGCTTGGATTACTGCAATGCGCTCTATATGGGACTACCTTTGAAGGTGATCTGGAAACTACAACTAATCCAGAATGCGGCAGCTAGACTGGTGACTGGGAGTGGCCGCCAGGACCACATAACACTGGTCTTGAAAGACCAACATTGGCTCCCAGTACATTTCCGTGCACAATTCAAAGTGTTGGTGCTGACCATTAAAGCCCTAAACGGCCTTGGTCCAGTATACCTGAAGGAGTGTCCCCACCCCCATCATTCTGCCCGGACACTGAGGTCCAACACCGAGGGCCTTCTGGCGGTTCCCTCAATGCGAGAAGCCAGGCAGAGGGCCTTTATGGTGGTGGCACCCGCCCTGTGGAACGCCCTCCCATCAGGTGTCAAAGAGAACAACAACTACCAGAGTTTTAGAAGACATCTGAAGGCAGCCCTTTTTAGGGAAGCTTTTAATGTTTAACAGACCACTGTATTTTAATATTTTGTTGGAAGCCACCCAGAGTGGCTGGGGAAACCCAGGCAGATGGGCAGGGTATAAATAATATTAATATATTATTATTATTATTATTATTATTATTATTATTATTATTAAGCATCTGAATTATTAGCAAAGTTCTATTCAGGTGGGTGACAGCCATTGTTTTAGAGACCAATGATTCCCAAAGTGGGCAGTACTTGTAGGAATGTTTATAGATGCTAGGAGAGGATCTATTTATTGGATATTATCCTTCCTTGCTCACATTTGTGAGTTCAGCAGAGTGCCATCCCTTTACCGTTTAAAAGGGAAGCTTTGATAGGCTAGCTTTAGCCTTGTAGTTTAAGTAATCCTGGATGCTTTAAGGCAGGCTGGATTCTCCTGGGTCTCTCTTCTTAATTAACTCTACTGGCATCCATCAATAATCAATTCTGGGCCCATAGTCTTTGTACAGATATGTATAGATGCTAGGAGAGGGACTGCCACCAGGGGGCAGTGGGATTATCCAGGGTGGGGCGCTAAGAGGCAAGGAGGTGTTTGGAGGGCACTGGAGTTGCAAAAGACTTATCAGACTTTGAAAATCTGGCATCACTGGATAACATTCATCCATTTGATTGTGTGGCATCTGAATATAGACTGCATTTTTAATCAAGGCATATATTGGCTTATATCTTGATCAGGTTCTTAAATTAAATGGGCTTAGATTTTCAAATGTTTCATGCCAGCTGTTCAGAGAACACTGGCAATGTTTTCCTAGACAAGGGGCCCCTTTGATAGATAGCAGAAAACAATTCTCAAAGTCATAAAAGCTGGAATTACAGGCTGAAGACCAAGGTTACACAGACCCTACATAATTAAGAGTTTGGTAAACAGTAAAATAAAACCGTGTGCCTTAAACTTGAGCCTAAGGTCAAAAGGCCAAGAGCACATGGAAAACAAACCGGCTGGAGAAGGGGGGGAAGTGTAAACAGATAATGGGAAAAGCAGCTTGCTGAAGGGGGGGGGGATGTAAACTGAAGAGCCTTCTTCTGAAACTGTTTTAAACTGAGTTCTTTTTTTTCTTTCTCTCTCTACTTTAAAAAGGCCTTATTCCTTTTAAAAGGTTACCTATGATAATGTATGAAATATATTAGCTTAAATATATTGGCTTAAATGTAATTATGCAAAGGATTTAACAAATGCTAGAAGAGTTGTATTTATCCTGGAATTAAGTCAGCCACCAGTCCAGCCCCCCTGTCAGACAAGAAGACGCCAATCGAGCACTTATGACAAATGGCTGTCAGACCTTTGTTTAAAGACCTCTAAAAGGAGATATTTCATTGATGATGCATGAGAATATGAACCCGAGGTCTCTGACATCTGTTCAAGATAAAAATTTAAAATTATTAACCATCTGTTTTGGAGGGCAAGGAGGGCAAGAGGTGAGCTGGTAATTAAGATTCCTTGTTGAGACACATGTAAGATATATTACTACTTATTTGTCATTTATAGATGTAACAATATATAGCTCTTTGTGTTCCATATAAGGACAGTAGGATATGAGTGTATTTTTGTGATTGGTTATACCAATCAGCCAATAGGAATTTCAACCAGGCTGATGGGACAGAGGCAGCCATAGGAGGAGCAAAGGGGGCTGGATTAAGGAAATATAAGTGCTGGCCATAATGGCAGGAGGCAGGCCAGAGCTTGGTAACCATATACCACTGTGCCTCTTATTTATTTGTCTGACAAATAAATTATTTTTTTAATTTCTCTGTTGCTGCGTTGAATATTTCATTCCAGCTAAGCGTTAACCACAAGCAGGGTGCTACAATTGAACGGCTTCATTTGGATTTTGAATAAATGTACAAGTCTCCATGACAGTTTTGAATTTCACTGTGTGGTTCTTCTCAGTAGGCCATGCAAACCACCATTCTGAATAAGGCTTTCTAGAGGGTAAGAGGTAGGGGGCATTGGGGGTGGGTTTATGGGACCAAAGGGGCAGTAGCCCCCAAAAGTATGGGGACCACCGATTTAAACGAAGCGTGTGGATTACAGGTCTGAGCTGTTTGCTCCGGTCGCATGGCTTTAACCAGCCTCTTTTGTTTCAGGAAGAATGGAGTCTGAAACTAGCTTTTCTCTCCTCTACTTTTACCTTTTATAACTAAGCAACATTTTAAACTGCCTGTGCATCTTTTCTGACTGCTGTATGGAAAAGCACATGAACCTGACCTTTGGACAGTTTGTAAGTAAAGCATTTTATGACTTACCGGACATGTGGCCTCTCTCTGTGCAAGGGAAGTGGGATAGCTTGGGGAAAGCTTTTAAAAGGGGACATTGTGTGAATCACCAGAAGGACACATTTGAAAGGTTTCACAGCCTAGATTTCTACACTTCTCTTTGCTGCGTGTTTTGCCATGCTACATCTCTGCTGTGGGGTCTTCTCACCAAAGAGCACTTGCCCCAAACTTGGGTCTTGGCTTCCAGGATTCCAAGAGAAACAAGAACCCGGAGCAACTTGGAGAGGGGAGCTTGTCTCCCATAAAAGCATCTAAACTAATGACTTCCCGGCAGGAAGATCATTACTCACCCAACCAGGCCAGGAAGGGGGGGGACAGGGAGCTGCTGGATAGGACCTTGCATTGATTGCACCCAGTAATCTTTTGTGGAAAGGCAATCTGTAAAGACAACACAAACAGGAGATTATTGGAGAAGGGAGAGGCAAGGGCCAGGTTCTTCAATGCCCTGGAACAAGCCAGGGTTGGTGCAAGCCAGCAGTCTTCCACCTTCAGCATTGGGAAAGTCGTGGCCATGAGAAAAGTTCATTTATTTCAGTAATTCAACTGAAAAGGTGAAAGTAATATATGAGGTAGACTCATGGCATGCAAAGCGAGATATGTCAAGCCTTTATTTGCTGCGGCGTACAGCTATTTGCAACCCTATAGATGCCACACAGCTCCAGAATGTCTTAAAGGTCGTAGCTGGTGGTGCACAAGGAAGGAATCCCAGGAAAGGTGAAGGCCCAAGAACTCTTTGCGCCCTCGCGAAACTACAGTTCCCCTGGTTCTCTGAGGGAGGGGAGGGAGGGCAAGGAACCGTGTCTGGAACCTGTTTGTATGGGTGGTTGTTGCATCTGAGAAACACACCAAGCGTTGAGCTACCTGGGGGTTTTCTGCAAAATAAATAAATGGTGGGCTTGGGGATTTTAAGTGGCACATTCGCAGGGGCAGATTCCCTTACAGTTTTCCAGCCCGGTTTGAGTGACTCTGCAGCCACTGATGCCCAAAGCGCCATGGAAGGAGAGGACGACACTCAGAAGGGCGACACTCAGAAGGACGGTCTGTGCCATGGCGGCTTCTGCAGCAACCTGGAGAAAGAGAGACAACCAAAATGCGTCAAAGGGCTTTGTCTAGCCTCCTTCATTAAAGCAGCACGTCTCTAGCTCACGATTTGAAATGAAAGTATGTTTAATTACTGTTGAAAATGATATGTTGAAAAATTAATTAAAAATTATATATTTTTTAAAAAGACCCCCTTCCAAGTCTACCCCACTGCTTCATCTCGAAGCACCCCTCCTCCCAGTCTCCTTACCTTCTGTTGCTGGTTGATCTGGGCTGGGTGGCTGGTGGCTGCCTTGGACAGCCCTCCCCCAGGTGGCAAAAGGTGTGCATTATATAGACCAGCCAGGCAGGGCCAGGGGAGCCTAAAATTAGGAAGGCGTGGCCAAAAGAATAGCTCAGAGAGAGAGAGGGGTCGCGCTGCAAAGAGCCAAGCCACTTCAGACTGTGAGAACAGGTGGAATGTGCTCCTTAGCTATGAACAGGCCATTCAGACCAGGAGCAGCCTGGCTGGTGCACACCATGGGCTCTGAGCTCCATGCTTGTTGAGTGTGCTGTCTTTGGTGAGCTTAGGGAAGGAAGGAAGGAAGGAAGGAAGGAAGGAAGGAAGGAAGGAAGGAAGGAAGGAAGGAAGGAAAGGTTTTTTCAGGTTTTTTTTTTAACAAGTTTCCTCCCCCAAGTTCTACAGGTTGTTTGGCTGCTATCTGCAAAACACATTTCTATCCATTAAGCCTGAAAATATGTTATTTTTCAGCTTCCAGTTTGACGCCATTTGTTCCAGATAAGAATCAGCAGCAGTTTAACTTTGAGGTGGCATCACCAAGCGCTGCAAGCAGGACGAACAGACGCAGGGAAGAGCTTCCATTTATTCCTTAGTTAAAGGAAAACCTATAGAATCCGCGCTTTCCAAGACAATGCGCAAACAGAAAGGCTGGAGCCAGCCTTTGGAACTGGCACTTTCCTGACCGTTGCAGGGCTGTTTGCCAGCCCAGGGATGCGTACAAAAACAAATATACCAGGGCAAACGGTGCATAAAAATGCATGCAGTAGTAAAAACAACATGCAAAAAATATATGAGTGGGAAATGTGCACAATAGGGGAAACTGGCACTAAAAGGTTGATGTATTTTCATGAGGACTTAAGAAAAAAGATCACATGGAAATGTGCACAGCTGAACTCAAGACTGAAAAGTCAGAAAGATTCACCCATCCCTAATTACATATTGTGTATTTACAAACCTCTTGTGTTTATATATAGTTTTAATTCTAATGATGTTTAGGTGTTTTTTAATGTTTGGGTTTCCCCACCAGGGGCGGAGGAAGGGGGGGTGATACGCCCCCGGTGTCACCACTGAGGGGGGTGACAAAATGCCAGGCAGCAGTCACTGCAGGGCCTGCAGCACGTCCGAGCCACGCGTCTCTCCTGGCCCGCCCGCTGCCTCCCCCCCAGCATCCTGCCCTGGCTCACTCCGCCCCGCGGGCGACTGGCCCCTCGGCACAGGGCACACGCGCCGCCCCAGGAGCCCGATTGGCTTGCTCCACCACTGTTCCCCCCCTATGTTTTTAGCTGGCTCTGTTTCATGTGTAAGCTGCCTTGAGTCTCTGTCAGGGGAAAAAGCAAAGCATCAATCACTATATAACAAATAATAATGTTAATAATCAGGGCATGGGCAGAAATGGTTGGTGCCCACCCACTCCAACGCCACTGCTGTGACCAAGACCCCGTATGCTTCAGAATATTTTGGAAAAGGAGATGATATTAATAGACAGGATTGTAAGTTGTTTTTATATGCAGCGACAGCAGCAAGAATATTATTGGCACAAAAATGGAAGCAAGAAGAACTGCCGAAGAAAGAAGAATGGAGGATGAAGTTGATGGACTACGCAGAATTAGATAAATTAACAGGAAGGATTTGAAACCTGCGGGATCATAGATTCTTAGAAGACTGGAGTAAATATATGAACTTTTTGAAAAGTAATTGTGATGAGCAGATTACGCTAGTAGGACTGCAGGAGGTTTTGTAAGGTGGATTATTTGAAATATTGCAAGAAAGACTATGAAGAGAATCATTAGTTAAGGACAATTAAATGTAGTATAGAAACTAAGAAATGCATAAAGGTAAAGGTAAAGGGACCCCTGACCATTAGGGTCAGTCATAGCCGACTCTGGGGTTGCAGCGCTCATCTCGCTTTATTGGCCAAGGGAGCTGGTGTACAGCTTCCGGGTCATGTGGCCAGCATGACTAAGCCGTTTCTGGCGAACCAGAGCAGCGCACGGAAACGCCCTTTACCTTCCCGCCGGAGCGGTACCTATTTATCTACTTGCACTTTGACGTGCTTTCGAACTGCTAGGTGGGCAGGAGCAGGGACCGAGCAATGGAAGCTCCCCCTGTCACAGGGATTCGAAACGCCGACTTTCTGATCGGCAAGTCCTAGGCTCTGTGGTTTAACCCACAGCGCCACCCGCATCCCTAAGAAATGCATAATAAATGATAAAGAACGGAAAATCATCAGAGGTGTTGATGGAAGTCTAAAAAATATTGTATAAGATGAGAAGTTATGTTGTATGACTGTTGGAACTGATATGTTAAAAAATCAATAAAAATGTATATTTAAAAAAAACAACACAGAATATTTTGGGAAAGGGTTGGATGGAACCGGAGGAGGTGGAGCCGGGATACGGAACGCGGGGCGAGCGAGCGAGAGGGTCGTGTGAAGTGGCGTTTCGTGATGGCTGGCGAGATCAGCAAGGTGCAGGTGGCGCAGCCAAGAGGGGACACCATCTTTGGGGAGGGAACAGAGGTTTCTTAAGCGGGGCACGCAGCTTTGTGCTTTCTCTTTCGCTGCGTACACCGGGTCACCTGCCCACCCTCCCTAATTTTAGGTCTCGTGTGTTGACCTTGCTATGCCTGTCATGGGGTCGTCTGCCGTTGCAGCAGGGGCCTGGTAGGAATTTTGTCCAATTGGCTGATTGGTGCCATTTGGTTTTTGCCTACTGTTTTAATTCCGTATATTATAAAAAGATACTTTGCTGTGGGTTTGTATTTTTGTATATCTTTGAATATGTATCTATATATATAATATATATATATAATGAGCAGAAGAGAAGGGAATAAAAAAAAGACATTTCTCATCTTTGTCTAGATGAGTGTTTCTAATGACATTTTCCTGGCTTTTGCATGCAAATTAAACGGAAGAGAAAAATTTTGTGTGTGTTTTATAGATTGTTTGAGCAGACCATACCATAGTTATGACCCTGCCCTCATTTTACAGTTTCTAACCTTCTTGTCCAGTGTTTCTTGTTCTTAAAAATATATTAATATTTTTTATTGGTTTTTCCTCATATTTTCCAGCATACCATCCTTTTAAACAGCATTTCAAAATCTTTGGCTATCACAGCCTTCAACCTCAACTGGTGGTTTTCTAAAATCCTTTCTAATTATGCATTTTGTTACTAAAGTTATTGCTATAAATTCAAATCTAAATTCTTAATTCTTTTCACAATAATTTCTATGTTACTCCTTACAAAACTTCTTTTAACCCTACAAGTGATGTCAATTGGTTACAGCTGCTTTCCAAATATGTCAAAAACTTCTTCCATTCCTTTAGGAAAGTCTGGTGCTGCTGGTTCCGAATTTTCCCGGTGAATCTCGCCATCTCAGCATAGTTCATCAATTTCTCTTGCCACTCATCTTTCGCTGGCATTCCTTCTTCCTTCCATCTTTGGGCGAACAATATCCTTACTGCAGTTATGGCATATAATTTTTTTTATCATTCATATGAATTTCTGTACCCACAATACCCAACAGAAGGGCTTCTGGTTTTTTAACAAATGTATATTTCAACATTTTTTTCAATTCGTTATAAATCATTTCCCAGATGTCCTTCACTTTCTTACATTCCCACCACATTTGGTAAAAAGTACCCTCCTTTTCTTTACATTTCCAACATTTGTTATCACTTTTGTACATTTTAGCTAACTTCACTGGTGTTATATACCACCTGTACATCATTTTCATAATGTTTTCTTTCAATGCACTGCAAGCAGTAAATTTTATTCCCTCTTTCCATAATTTTTCCCAATCCTCTATTTGTATATTATGACCAGTATCTTTGGCCCAATTAACTTCCTCATCTTTCAAATGCCATTCCAACAGTTATTTATACATTTTAGATAATATTTTAACTCTGTTATTTAATAACTCCAATTCATATCTTGATTTTGTGTAGCTGAATCCCTTTTTATTTTTATCTTCTTTAAACATTTCATTGACTTGACGATAAGGCAACCAATCATTCACCATACATTTTACATCTTCATGTGGCTTTAGCTTCCATTGGTTCTCCCTCTCTATTACTAATTGTTCATAGGTGGCCCAATTTTTACTCATATTTCTCTTTTTTACATTCATTGCCTCAAGCGGTGAGAGCCACCATGGTGTCTTACGTTCTAATAGATTTTTATATCTATCCAACACCTCATACAATGACTTTCAAAATATGTGGTTGCCAAATCCTTTATGAACTTTTACTTTGCCATACCATAGATATGCATGCCATCCTAATCTGTTGTCAAATCCTTCTAGATCCAGTGGCGTAGCGTGGGGGGTGCCAGGGGTGCCAGCCGCACCGGGCGCAACATTTTGGGGGGCGCGTTTGGCCGGCCCCCCTCAAGGAAGCGGGAACCTCTCCAAGGCACAGCGCGCCGTTGGTAGAGGAAAAAAGCCGAGCAGCAGCAGCAGCAAAGTCGGGAGGAGGAGGAGGTGGAGCGAGCCTGCTAATTCCTTGCAAAGTCGGGAGGAGGAGGAGGTGGAGCGAGCCTGCTAAGAATTCCTCGCAGCTGGCCATCCAACCTCCAGCGAAGGAGGGCCCCGCTCCACCTTCCGAGGGAGCCTGCTAGGACCCCCGGCTCCCTGCAGGTGGCTCACAACCCCCACTAGCCCGACCGGGCTCGGGGAGGATGGGAGCCGCCTGCTGGGCTGGCACAGCTGCGTGTGAAGGCGCGGAGGGAGGCGCTCCCAGGGCTGCCGGCGGCCTTTCCCCGCACGCGAAGGAGCAAGGGCGGCGGCGGCGGCGAGGCTGCGCAACAGCCGCTGCGTGAGAACGAGCCCTTGCCCAGCCCGGGGGACGATCCGGAGGCCCTCTCCGAGCGCGTCGCGTGTAGCCAGCCTGCCAGCCTGCCTGCCAGGGTGGAGCAAAGCGGCGGAGTGGGGAGAGGTTGCCCTTCTTCGCACGCAACCCCCCCCGCGTCACGCCTTAAATCCACCCTCCCACAAACTAGGAGCGAGCAGCTGAGAGGGAACAGCTGAGAGCCACGAGCAGCTTTTTCTGAAAATGCCCTTTAAAAAAAATAAATCCTAAAATTTATAAACCGCTTGACAGCTACAAAAGCGGTTTGCCAAGAGAATAAAACTGCCAGGAAGCAGTGGCGTAGCGTGGGGGGGTGCAGGGGGGCCGGCCGCACCGGGCGCAACATCTGGGGGTTAGGGTTAGGGGGCGCAAATCCACGGGTTAGGGGGCGCAAATCCACGGGTTAGGGGGCGCAAATTACTTGCCTTGCCCCGGGTGCTGACAAGCCACGCTACGCCACTGTCTAGATCTAAAAGATCTGTATTCTCCAATAATATCCAGTCCCTTAACCAACAAAGGCATGATGCTTCATAATACAATTTCAAATGTGGTAGGGAGAAGCCTCCTCTTTCTTTTATATCTGTTAACAGTTTAAATTTACCGGTAATTCTTGGCTTCTTCCCTTGCCAGATAAATCTTGAAATTGCTTTTTGCCACTCTCTAAAGATACCAACTCCATTAATTATTGGGATTGACTGAAATAAAAACAACATTTTCAGTAGCACACACATTTTAATAACTGAAATCCTACCCATTAAGGATAGTTTCATTCTTCCCCACATTTCTAAGTCACTTTTAATACCATTCCATACCGGTGTGTAATTGTCTTTAAATAAATTTATATTTTTCGATGTTAACCAGATTCCTAGGTATTTAACTTATTTAACAACCTCCATTCCACTCTGATGGTGCAATGTATCAATCAATCTCAGTTCATATTTTTCAATAACATTTTTGTTTTTTTCTTATTTAATTTGAAACCTGCTACTTGTCCGAATTGTTCTATTCCTTCTAGTGCTTTTCTAGCACTAGTTAATGGTTCTTCCACTGTTCCGAAGGGTAAAATTAGTGGCTATATTTTATAGATTCCATTTCCTTGAGCACTTTAATAGGCTGCAAATATTGGCCCTTAAATTTTAAAAGGGGGGGGGGGGAGGTAACCTTTTGTAATATTGTTGCAGGATATATGAGCATTCCCAGAGCAAGATTATAAAATTTTTACAAGCAAGGAAGATCACAAGAATTCCACCCCACCGGTTCCTCCGCTGGGGAACATGATTTATAAGTGAATTTCAAGATTAGTTTCCCTCTCAAGATAACTTCACTTCCTTATTCCTTTCTTGTAAACTGCTGTCTTTTGCAATGATTCACCCATCACGGGAGTGGGGGTGTGTGAAGGGATGCCAGGGACGCTGGGGCAGCTAAATCCCATTTGATTCCTCCAATATGGAGCCCTGTGCAAGCCCCAAATGGATCTTCTCCATTATAGATCTGCACAATTCTGTGCCCCCTTGGCTGGGCACCCTGCGCGGAGGAACCACCGGCAACGCCCTAAATCTGATTCTGCTCCATTACTGGCAGTGGCTCTCTAGTCTTATCTGATGATGCCAAGATTTGAACCTGGGACCATTTGTGTTCAGAGCGCATGCCTGGCCACTGAGCCGTTCCTCGTCTGGGGTGGTGTTGGCGGCCATAGTGCTTCATCAGCACCTGCCGGGCCTTGACCACCCAGCCCTCGTTTCGGCCTCGCCTCTCGAATCAAGGATGGATAGCAGCTGACCTTCCTCTCCTCTCTGCTTAGGCTGCTACTGGCCACAGTGTGCGTCACATTTTGCGCTATCATCCGGCTGACGGTGGTACCTTTGGGGCTGAGCATCGGCAGCTGCTCTTCGGAGTACGTGGAAATCAGTGTAGACCCACTGATCAAGTAGGTGATGCACAACTTCCCTTCCTTGGCGGGGGGACGGGACAGGCGGGGGACGGTCGAGCGCCTCTCTTTCCCACAACCAGGGGAAATGCCCTGAGCCATCAAAGGTGTGTGAGATTCCAGTCAAGTCTATCACCAGATCTAGGAAAGCAGCTTGTTCAGGGGCCACTGTGGAAGGAGGTGTGGGTCCAGAACTGGCCTCCACAGTCACTTACGCGCTCACTGGTCAAACTGTGTTTATGGAAGACAATCGTCCTCGGCTACGAGGCATCGCCAAAGAAGAAAGACCCGGGGAGGCAAAGGGCTACAGCTTCCATGCAGGGGTGGAGTGCATGAAAATGCTACCAGCATGAGTTTGACCAAACTGCGGGAGGCAGTGGAAGACAGGAGGGCCTGGCGTGCTCTGGTCCAGGGGGGTCACAAAGAGGCGGACACGACTAGACGACTAAACAACCACAACATCATCCTGCCATTGACTGGGTGGGTGCAGAGAAATGGTGGGAGGAACCAGTTGGGAAACCCCCAGGGGAAGAAGGTTCAGAGCCTGGGGATTGGTGGTGGGACAACAATGAGTGGTCAGAGGGAGAAGAGGGAGAAGACTGGGAGAAGGAGGTATCAGAAGGTGAAGAGGCAACAGGGCTTAGTGAGCGGGGAGAGTCTGTGGCAGAGAGAGGTCCAGACTCAGAGGCAGAAGCTGAAGTGGGAGGGAGGCCAAGAGACAGAGATGGTTCATGCTGGTGAAGAAGCAAAGGTGTCTTTTCCTCCTGCTGTGATGAGCTCCCCTTAGCACTGGTCTCCCCAAACCATGAGAGGCATGAAGAGGGCGGAGAAGAAATTAGCTGCATGCAGGCGTAGTCTCAGATTGCTTGGGGAAAACCCTGGAGAGGAGGGGATTGTGGGGAGGCAGGGACCTTCAGTCTCAGCAACTGCTTCTTGGGGGGCAAGACCTGCCGCAGATGAGTTGCTGTGCTCATTAGGCCTGACGCTCCTGTGCAGATCCCGCTTTTGCTAAGAAAGATTTAACTCTAACTCGCTCTGTGTAATTTACCGCAGGCTCGCTCCTGTCACATACTATGAATCCTATGTCCTGTAGTTAACTATTCTATTCATAGCAATTCTGCACTCGGGTTCCTCCACCCAGGTGACCTGCATCTCCTGCATCCCAGAATAAGTGTCTTCACTGAGCTGTGACCGTGAGCAGGAGAAACCCAGAGAAAAACGGCTGCTTCAGATTTTCCCAGAGTAGCTGCACTCATGCTTGCTGCCACTGGGGAGCACTAAAAGACAAGGCAAAGATTGTTTCTCGCTGAGCTTGCAACTCAGTTAGCTCAGAAAGTGCCCTCCCCAAACCCTAGTTTAAACTAATGAAAGCAAGCAAGCCTGGTTCCAAACTGACTTACATTCCCGTACTTCAGCTCAGTTTAAGCTGAGCAGGTGGCTACTGCTTTTGAAAAGTGAGGAAAGCAATGTGTTGGGTGTGTTGGGGCTCCACCCCCATGGGAATGACTTCTGATGATGATGATAATAATAAAAATAACTTTATTATTTCTATCCTACCCATCTGGCTGGGTTTCCCCAGCCACTCTGGCGGCTTCCAACAGAAGGTTAAAAATACATTTTTAGACTACAATGAACTGGCTCAGCTCAACTCTTTCTCTCTCTAAAGCAATTAATTGCAGCTTCTGCACCTTCTCACTTCTCTTGAGAAATCTGGAGTCCTCCTGAACAGGAGTGTAAGAATCTGTCAATTTCGGGGTTTTTCCTCAGGTTCTCATTTTCACAATCTTAAACCCAGTTCTCCATGTTTCTATATCAGTTTTTTTACAATGTCTTCACGAACATTCATCAATATTTGAGTGCAAATTTCTCCTGACACATTATATTGTTTGGTATACACAAATAGGCATACCATACCCTCCAACATTTCTCTGACGAAATAGGGACGTCCCATTACACAAGTTTGTACCCCAAACATCTGACTGGGTTGCCCCAGCCAGCTACCAACTTATATAAAAATATGATAAAACATTAAACATCAGAAAAACCCTTCCCTATTCAGGATTGCCTACAGAGGTCTGGGAAGTTGAATAACTCCATACCCTCCAACGTTTCTCCAATGAAAATTGGGACATCCTAAGGAAAAGTGCAGATGACACAACCTTGGTGGCAGAAAGTGAGGAGGAATTAAAGAACCTTTTATTGACGGTGAAAGAGGAGAGCACAAAATACGGTCTGAAGCTCAACATCAAAAAAACAAAGATCATGGCCACTGGTCCCATCACCTCCTGGCAAATAGAAGGGGAAGAAATGGAGGCAGCGAGAGATTTTACTTTCTTGGGCTCCATGATCACTGCAGATGGTGACAGCAGTCACAAAATTAAAAGACGCCTGCTTCTTGGGAGAAAAGCAATGACAAACTTAGACATCACCTTGCCAACAAAGGGCCCTATAGTTAAAGCTATAGTTTTCCCAGTAGTGATGTATGGAAGTGAGAGCTGGACCATCAAGAAGGCTGATCGCCGAAGAATGGATGCTTTTGAATTCTGGTGCTGGAGGAGACTCTTGAGAGTCCCATGGACTGCAAGAAGATCAAACCTATAGATTCTGAAGGAAATCAGCCCTGAGTGCTCACTGGAAGGACAGATCCTAAAGCTGAGGCTCCAAGACTTTGGCCACCTCAGGAGAAGAGAAGACTCCTTGGAAAAGACCCTGATGTTGGGAAAGATGGAGGGCACAAGGAGAAGGGGATGACAGAGGACCAGATGGTGGGACAGTGTTCTCGAAGCTACCAGCATGAGTTTGACCAAACTGCAGGGGGCAGTGGAAGACAGGTGTGCCTGGCATGCTCTGGTCCAGGGGGTCACGAAGAGGCGGACGTGACTAAATAACAACAAAGGAAAAGTGGGACAATCTGGGATCAGATCAGAAACCGGGACAGCTTCTCTACATCAGAGATGTCCCTGAAAAATAGGGACACTTGGAGGGTCTGGTATACACACATATCTATTATACACACACGTGTATGGCTGTTGAGTCCATGGGCATTTGAACAATTACGATACGAGGCGGATGCTGTACTCAGCAGTGAACTGGTCCTCAGTTTTTGTACCTATTTAGACTTTCTTTAAAAAATGAGTAGAACTTTTTGGAATTAAACAGAAAGCACAGAAACCTTCCCACTTCAGCTCAGAGTGGGCTGTTTTAGTAGCTGATATTGGTTCACAGAATCTAGTGTGTCTCATTTCCGCCCTCGAGTGCTTCTTCGGCCTGTCGCCTTCCCCCTCGGGCTTTGACGCTCCCGTCGCTGATGCAATTCCAGGAACACCTGTGGCTCCCTGTCAGAAGCAATCAGTTCTAAGGGACTGAACTCACGGAGGTGGCGCTGGAGATGGTTTATGGGCTCAGCTGCCTCCATCAGGAGCTGTCTCCCTTTGCAAACAGATTTGTTAGCCTTTGCCTCAAAGTAATGGGATTTGGTTCGGGGATATTCTTAATAAGCAGAGGCTGTGCAATTTCTTCCCTTCTTGCCCGCCTGCTCTTCTTATGTTTTCAACAAATGACAAAGAAAGCGCCACCCTTTGCCGTTGGAGGAAACGGCAAATATCTTTTCCGAAAGTCTCTCTCTGCCATCCCAAATCCGCTGCATATTTTGGATATTTTCTGCTCCCAAGTCAAATGGACAAATTTGGGGGAAACGAGACAGGGGACTCGTTTTAATATTCTGTTTTTAATATTCTGCTGGAAGCCACTCAGAGTGGCTGGGGAGGCCCAGCCAGATGGGCGGGGTATAAGTAATAAATTATTATTCTTATCAGTACTTTTTTTCCTAAAAAAATGTTTAGGGGTACTTTCATTTTCCTACTCATATTGAAATACTGCCCCTCAATGAGGCCAAACTTAGATTCACAAAATGTTTAGGGGTATGTCAATAAAAAGTTTGTGTTTATTCAAAACCTGCCAAGGAGTCCAATTCACTTTGTTGCTTCTTCAAATATTTTGTAAAGGTTCTCATTCATCTTTGAAATCACAGTTATCCTTGTCCCATAGCTTATGTGTCAGTTTTGCCAGTTCTGCATAGTCCATCAGTTTTTCTTGCCATGATTCTTTAGTTGGAATTTCTTCAGTCTTCCATCCTTGTGCTATTAGGACTCTCGCGGCCGTTGTCGCATACATGATGTTTTCCAGCTTCTTTGGCAGGTCTTTCCCTAAAATCCCTAACAAAAATGCTTCAGGTTTTTAAAAAAATGGTAGATGGAACATTTTCTTCAATTCACAACATTATGATGGAAGATTGGGAAAAATTATGGAAAACTGATTTAAAATTTACAGACTGTTCCCTGTCGAAGGAGAATGATATGAAGATGATGGACAGATGGTATATGACACCAGTGCAGTTAGGGAAAATGTACAAAACTAGTTCAAATATATGTTGGAAGTGTAAGGAAAAGGAGGGGACATTTTATCATATGTGGTGGGATTGTAAGGTAATTAATTTTGGGGGGGAAATGATATACCCCCACCTGCATTTTGACTTTGTGTGCCTGAAATCCCCCTTTTATGAGAGCCCATGCCAGTTCCTATTTCATTCCCTTGCAGATCATTTCCTAGTGATTTCCAACCACCCCCTCAGCCAAGCCGTTTTGTCAAACTGAAAAGCTGGGAGAAGACGAGAGGAGCAGAAAGAGAGATGTCAAGATCTGGTCTGGCAGGTTTTTCCAAGTGATCAGAGGGAGCGCTGAGTAAATAGCCAACTTAGAACCTCCGGACATCAATCAACCTGCCAGTCAGCCAGGCCAAGGGGAGAAAAAGAGATCAAGATGTAACAGCATTTAAGGAGAACTGGAGAATGTCTGCAGACCATACGTAGAACAGGTTAAATCATTAGCAGGTTTAGAGTAAAATCAGCTGTAAAAGTTGTATTGAGACTAAGATGTGAAAAATAACATATGGTTGGATTATAATGTGCAGCAGTAATTGTTATTTGGAGGAAACCATGGAAGGGAAGTTGACGTTTAATGTATTGGTCTGTGACCGTATTAATAAATTCATTCATTCAATGTATTGTTATTAATAAGGTGTGAATAAAAGTTGTTGTCGTTTAGTCGTTTAGTAGTGTCCGACTCTTCGTGACCCCATGGACCAGAGCACGCCAGGCACTCTCTTCCACTGCCTCCCCCAGTTTGGTCAAACTCATGCTGGTAGCTTCGAGAACACTGTCCCACCATCTCAGTCCTCTGTCGTCCCCTTTTCCTTGTGCCCTCTATCTTTCCCAACATCAGGGTCTTTTCCAGGGAGTCTTCTCTTCTCATGAGTCTTGGAGCCTCAGCTTCAGGATCTGTCCTTTTAGTGAGCACTCAGGGCTAATT
The DNA here is from genome assembly GCF_965112155.1 of Podarcis liolepis. Classification (NCBI taxonomy): domain Eukaryota; kingdom Metazoa; phylum Chordata; class Lepidosauria; order Squamata; family Lacertidae; genus Podarcis; species Podarcis liolepis. Next base: position 2,807,617 of record NC_139559.1, on the reverse strand, counting down.
TCCTTCAGAATGGAGAGGTTTGATCTTCTTGCAGTCCATGGGACTCTCAAGAGTCTCCTCCAGCACCAGAATTCAAAAGCATCCATTCTTCGGCGATCAGCCTTCTTTATGGTCCAGCTCTCACTTCCATACATCACTACTGGGAAAACCATAGCTTTTACTATACAGACCTTTGTTGGCAAGGTGATGTCTCTACTTTTTAAGATGCTGTCTAGGTGAATAAATGTATTGTTGAAAAATTATGGTGGTTTTTTTTTAAAAAAAAGAGAGAGAGAGACAAAGCTTCTGAAGGTTTAGGTTTAAACAGCATCCACAGAGGGATGGTGTGTGTGTGTTTGTGTGTGTGTGTGAATTGCTGGTTGTGCTCATTTTTCCACACAGACACACACAGGAACCTGTATCTTGGAATCTTGGACGCCTGTGATTCATGCAATTCAGGAATCACAGCTAAACACCCATGAGAGATGGCTATCCAACCTCTGCTTAAAAACGTCCAAGGAACGAAAGTCCAGCGCCTTCTCGATTAATAATGTCCCTCTCCTTTTTGCAGTATGTTTCCTTTGCATCAAAATAAATGAGGTGGAATAACGTAACACCAACAAATTTCACATAATTTTGCTGCAGTGGGCAGCGATACAAATAATGTGCTTTTTGGTGGAAGGCAAACTGCAGCAGAACGGGGAAACCTTCTTCAGAAAAAGCATTTCAAGGTCCGGATAGCAGTTTTCACATCTAGGAGGGCTTTGGTCTCCCCCAAAAGTTGGCTGCCGATTCCAAGAGGAGAATGTCGCTGCAGGGCCCACAGTCAGCCTGTTTGATAGTCCAGCCTGGCTTTTTGTTTAAGAAGCGGCCTTTATTTCTGTGAGAAAAGAAAGAAAGGAAAGCAGTGCGTGATCAGATGAACCGCCCTGAGACCTCTGGGTATAGGGCGGCATATAAATTCAATTATTAATAATAATAATAACAATAAGGTACAGATATCCTTGATTGTTCTGCAACCTTATCCTGGAGCCTGCACTGGAAAATTCAGTTCATGAAGTTCACAGACCACAGTGTGAGAACCTCATTCTGGTCAAAACAGATCAGGGTCTTTCAAGTGTGTGGGACACACTCACCACTTTGTGGAACGACAGATTCCACAGCACAACACCCCACCATTTTTTATTTTTGGCTACTGAGAACACTTCATAAGAAGAGTATCTGCTGGTTCAGGCCAATGGCCCATCTAGTCCACCATCCTGTTCTCACAGGGGCCGACCAGATGTCCATAATGGGAAACCTGCAAGCAGGATTTGACTGCAAGAGCGGCTCTCCTCTCCTGCAGTTTCCAGGGACCAGCATTCAGAAGCATTGCTGCCTCTGACTTAGAACTTTGCCCTTGTGGCTAATAATAATAATAATAATAATAATAATAAATTTTTTATTTATACCAGTTCCCAGTTCAAAAACCAGGCTCAGGGCGGCTAACGACAAATTTAAAACACTTTAAAACACTTAATTATAAAAGCAGCATAAAATACAGTATAAAAACATGAATAACAATAAAAATCAAAAATCTATCAGAGAATCCCCAGGGCTAGCTGGCTGAATTGGTTCTACGTGGGCCAGCGAGGAGGCCAGGGGAGAATTAGCTGTGGGGTCTCAGAGCGGGTGGTCTTCTTAAAAGGGGAGGGAAGAGAAGGGAAATAAAAGTTCAGGCTGAATTCAAATTAAAGGCCAGGCGGAATAGCTCTGTCTTACACGCCCGACAGAAGGAGGTTAAATCCTGCAGGGCCCTGGTCTCATGGGACAGAGCATTCCGCCAGGTCGGAGCCATCACTGAGAAGGCCCTGGCCCTGGTGGAGGATAGGGTCAGGTACCTTTAAACTATGGTTATTCATGGACCTTAAGGTCCTCTGCGGGGCAGACCAGGAGAGGCAGTCCTGTAGATACAAGGGCCCTCAGCCACAAAGGGCTTTAAAGGACCAGCACCTTGAACCTGACCCAATACTCCACCGGGAGCCAGTGCAACATAGCCCCAGACCTCCAGGGATGCCAGCAGGTAGTGCTAAGGACACGTCAGCCAAGGATTTGCCTTTGGAGAGGAAAGAGAGCAAAGCCCTGGCTTAGCTTTTGAGTAAACACTTTCTGTTGAACTTTGAGGAGCCTGTGCCCTTTCTGCCGTGCTCACGCCCTCTTCGTAAGTCGCTGTGGTTTTCTAAGAGCTTTATGCTTGATAAAGCGTGGGAGGGCTGCCCATCCCATCTCACCAGGTCCTTGACGTTAGATTTCAATTGCAGAAGGAGAACACAAGGGGGAGGTTCTTCTGAGGGCTCCATCGACAGCCAAATTGGTGTGGCAGAAATATACATAGCTGTCAACTTTTCCCTTTTCTTGCGAGGAATCCTATTCGGAATAAGGGAATTTCCCTTAAAAAAAGGGAAACGTTGACAGCTATGGAAATATAGCAATGTGTAAGACATTATCCACATCTTGTGAAATATACTTCGAGTCCTGTAGTGATTTCATGCTCTTTATTGTAGCTTGTAAAACAGTGATTGAATTGCTCCTCAAACCTCAGGCTTTTATATACATTATTTACACATTGAGTCCTTTTTGATTGGCTCATTCTGCTCCCCTCCTGGAGCCTGATTGGTCTTTTCCTGCAGGTCAATCAGTTGTTGCATTCTAGGATCCTCCTTGCCTATTGCTCTAGGATCCAAGCTTAGTACATAACATCTTGCCTCTTTGCCCCACTCACTCCCAGTACCTGCAAGTCAGTGGGAAGACCGATACAGTGGTACCTCGGGTTACATACGCTTCCGGTTACAGACGCTTCAGGTTACAGAAATATTACCTTGGGTTAAGAACTTTGCTTCAGGATGAGAACAGAAATCGTGCTCCGGCAGTGCAGCAGCAGCAGGAGGCCCCATTAGCTAAAGTGGTGCTTCAGGTTAAGATTAGTTTCAGGTTAAGAATGGACCTCTGGAACGAATTAAGTACTTAACTCGAGGTACGACTGTATGTTGGGCTGCAGTTTTGCATATGTCATCCTCAGGTCCCGCTTGCCAGATTTCTGCAGGCATCTGGCTGGCCACTGTGACAACAGGATGCTGGTCTGATCCAGCAGATGCTGTTCTTAGAATCATAGAATTGTAGAGCTGGAAGAAACACCAAGGATCCCTTAGTCCCCCCCCCCCCTGCACCACCACCTTCTGTTGAACAGCCCTCAGAAAGTTCTTCCTGATGTTTAGTGGGAATCTCCTTTCTTGGAACTTGAAGCCATGGGTTCGGGTCCTGCCTTCCAGAGCAGAAGAAAAGAAGTTTGCTCCATCTTCCCCATGGCAACCATGAAGATGGCTATCGTATTTCCTCTCAATCTCCTGTTCTCCAGGCTAAACATACCCAGTTCCATCAACTGTCCTCCTAAAGCTTGGTTGCATGGTGAGTCCCCCCCCCCCAGTGGAAATAATGACACATGACACAATTATTAAGGTTAATGGGCCAAATAAGGCCACAACTTTATTGGTTACAGGTGATGAGCAGTATTGGCTTAGGCATTGGTCCTAACCGACCATATCTGGCTTCAGCCCATCCACTTGAAGTCCGGGAAGGGTTAACCACCAGTAGGGGGGGTCCTGCTGATGCACATCAACTAGGAACTCCCCCAGGGTCACCGATAGGGGGCATGCCTTAGGCCCTCACCTCCCCAGGCTTCGGATTGGCTGGCCAGGAGGTGACGTGGCTGGGGATCACCCCAATCGCGCGGGGGCTGGGTTCCAGCTGCCTCACGCGTGGTGGGGCTGTGAAGCCTGCAACTCCACCTCCTCTGAAGGGCAGAAGTAGCTTTTCCAGACCCTTGACCATCTTGGTTGCCCTGCTCTGCACACTTTCCAGCTTGTCAACGTCCTTCTTAAAATGTGGTGCCAGAACTGGACACAGGGCTCCAGGTGCAGTCTGACCAAGGCAGAATAAAGTAAAGGTAAAGGGACCCCTGACCATTAGGTCCAGTCGTGGCCGACTCTGGGGTTGTGGCGCTCATCTTGCTTTATTGGCCAAGGGAGCCGGTGTACAGCTTCTGGGTCATATGGCCAGCATGACTAAGCTGCTTCTGGTGAACCAGAGCAGCGCACGGAAACGCCGTTTACCTTCCCGCCAGATCAGTACCTATTTATCTACTTGCAATGGGAGCTCACCCCGTCGCGGGGATTTGAACCGCCAACCTTCGGATCAGCAAGCCCTAGGCTCTGTGGTTTAACCCACAGCGCCACGTGCATCCCTCAGAATAGAGTAGGACTATTACTTCACTTGATTGAAACATTCGACTTCTGTCAATGCAGCCTGGATTTCCATTCACTTTTTTTGTTAAACTTGTGGTCTGCTAAGACACCCAGACCCTTTTCACCTGTGCTACTGGCAAGCCAGGTGTCACCCATCTTGTATTTGTGCAGCTGGTTATTCCTGCTTAAGTGCTGAAACTTAAGTGACCTTAAGTGATGCTCTCCAGTGTGATGGGCAGGTGAACCCAAAGGGGAAACCTGTGTGGTTTGCTCCTAAGTGGCAGAGAAGGCAGCCCTTTTGCAATGTCAATATCTCTTTAGTAAGTCCAGGATCAGGATGCTGAAAGATGGGAAAGGACTCGGAAAGCAAATAAACCTGCTAGTTCATAACAAAGGGATGCCTAAATGGCTTAGGAACTCAGGAGAAAGAGTGTTGACTCAGAGATGCCCTTCCCTTGCAACTTTCACTGGGGCGTTTCAAAAAGAGCCATTAACACACACACTTCTGGTGCTGTCTCAACAAACAAAAGAGCCAGGAGAATAAATCCCATATCCAGGCATGTCGTAAGCGATGCACACAGACCTCCTCTCCTTTGCAAAAGTTATTTGGACAATGAACTGAATTTTAGGAAACTGGCCCCAGAGGGGGAAGTCACATTTGTCTGTGGCAGCCAAAGCAAGATGATACCCCAACAGCTTAGACAGGGGTCAGCAGACTTTTTCAGCAGGGGGCCAGTCCCTCAGACCTTGGCGGGGCGGATGGCGGACTATATTTTGAAAAAAATAAAATAAAAAGAACAAATTCCTATGCCCCACAAATAGCCCAGAGATGGATTTTAAATAAAAGGACACATTCTGCTCATATAAAAACATGCTGATTCCCAGACCGTCTGCAGACTGGAATTAGAAGGCGATTGGGCCGGATCCGGCCCCCGGGCCTTAGTTTGCCTACCCATGGCTTAGAAGATTAGCTAGAAGGCAACCTTGAAGCCTATGGTTGCTGTGGAATGGTTGAAAGGCTGAGCTTTGAACCCAGAAACGCCTCTCTTGGACTCACTCAGTGCAAGGGAGGGAGAGACTGTGTTGCGTAGTGGTTAGAGTGCTGGGCTGGAGAGGCCCAGGTTCAAATCCACAGACTAACCTACCTCAAAAGGCTGTTGTGAGAATAAAATTGGGGTGAGGAGGAGGACTATGCATGCCCCCTTGGAGGTCCTTGGAGGAAAGGCAGCTAGGACGGGAGCCAATGAAATGATGTGAGGATTACCAAGATAATACAGTTATGTGCCACCCCATTCTCAAAGCAGTGAGAGGCTCTGGGAATTCCAGGTCCTTACCCAGAGTTTGGTTTCCTTGGGATGAAGGTCAGTGGAGACTGTGGAGTTTTTAACATATATGGTTTTACTTACACATTTATACAACTTGAGCATGGACGCGGGTGGCGCTGTGGGTTAAACCACAGAGCCTAGGACTTGCTGATCAGAAGGTTGGCGGTTCAAATCCCCGCAACGGGGTGAGCTCCCGTTGCTCGGTCCCAGCTCCTGCCATCCTAGCAGTTCAAAAGCAAGTCAAAGTACAAGTAGATAAATAGGTACTGCTCCAGCGGGAAGGTAAACAGCGTTTCTGTGCACTGCTCTGGTTTGCCAGAAGTGGCTTAGTCATGCTGGCCACATGACCCGGAAGATGTACGCTGGCTCCCTCGGCCAATAAAGCGAGATGAGCGCCGCAACCCCAGAGTCGGCCACGACTGGACCTAATGGTCAGGGGTCCCTTTACCTTTACAACTTGATCATAGGATGGGTGGGGGGGCTTACAGCATCAACACCCCAGGAGGTATTTCTTCTCCATTAGTCACAGCTTTGGTTCCAGCACAGAGCAAGCCGGTCCCTGTTTCTCCCCCCACAGCCAGGTGAGGTGGGGGGAGGGGAGGAGGAAAGGCCCACCCATGAGCCTGGAGGGCCTAATAATAATAATAATAATAATAATAATAATAATAATAATAATAATTTATACCATGCCCATCTGGCTGGGTTTCCCCAGCCACTCTGGGAGGCTTCCAGCAGAATATTAAAATACAATAATCTATTAAACATTAAAAGCTTCCCTAAACAGGGCTGCCTTCAGGTGTCTTCTAAAAGTCTGGTAGTTGTTGTTCTCTTTGACATCTGGTGGGAGGGTTTTCCACAGGGCGGGTGCAGCTCCTGCAACAAAGCTTCTTTGGATCAGGACCCTTGAGTGGACAGCGGAGGTCATTGCCTTCCAGAGAAACTTGTTCAGCAGTAGAATCCGCCATTAGATTTTAACTCACACCGGGTACGGGACCCCAAGAATTCATCCAGATAGACCCCTTCGGACAAACAATACAAATGAAATGGCTTTAGCCCTTTGCAAATGTAAAAAAAGTGTCATAAATGGCTAGCAGTTCCTGCTGGATCCTAAAGTTTGACTTGGTGGGGTCTGAATCCCAGATGCCTTGTCATCTCAGAAGCTCTTGAGATCTGCTAATCCTCTCCCCGTTTGACCAGGCACGGTGCTTCTTTGAGAGTGATGGATGGATAGATTGATTGGTTGCATCCCAAATATACATTGTGGGTTGTGTGCAGAAAGCAGGCTCCCCATTTTCCCACAAGTAAACGTTTCACGCCCTTGGCAAACCTAAGCTTGACATGTCTCCTGACCTTCAGTTTTTTGTCCACACCTGGCAGTCAAATAAAAGCCAAGTCTCCTTTGCCCACAGAAGTAAGGGAGGCAGCAGAAGTGGTCCAGCCAGCATCTCTGGGACCTATCACCTCCCCAAAGCAATAAGGTAAGATCTGAGTCTCTGGGTGGGCTGGTGAGCTAAAGTACCCCTGAACAACAGCCATCCAACCTCTCTTTAGAAACCTGCAAGGAAGGAGAGTTTGCCACCTGCAGCCAAAGACGCATCACCTTTTCCATTGCACCTTAAAAGCCAAAAAATCACAGCATCAGAGAGCTGGAAGAGAATCTTGTGGCTCAACGCAGGTTGTAACTGCGGCATCCATGACCGATTGCTCTCCAGCCTCTGCTCTATATTATTATTATTATTGTTTGTTGTTGTTTAGTTGTTTAGTCATGTCCGACTCTTCGTGACCCCCTGGACCAGAGCATGCCAGGCACTCCTGTCTTCCACTGCCTCCCACAGTTTGGTCAAACTCATGCTGGTAGCTTCGAGAACACTGTCCAACCATCTCGTCCTCCGTCGTCCCCTTCTCCTTGTGCCCTCCATCTTCCCCAACATCAGAGTCTTTTCCAGGGAGTCTTCTCTTCTCATGAGGTGGCCAAAGTCTTAGAGCCTCAGGTTCAGGATCTGTCCTTCCAGTGAGCTGATTTCCTTCAGAATGGAGAGGTTTGATCTTCTTGCAATCCATGGGACTCTCAAGAGTCTCCTCCAGCACCAGAATTCAAAAGCATCAATTCTTTGGCGATCAGCCTTCTTTATGGTCCAGCTCTCACCTCCTCCTCCTCTCCTTCTTCTTCTTCTTCTTCTTCTTCTTCTTCTTCTTCTTCTTCTTCTTCTTCTTCTTCTTCTTCTTCTTCTTCTTCTTCTTCTTTTATTATTATCATCATTATTCTGTCATGCAGTAAGAATGCCCAGGCTGCATAGGGTGGGAATTGGTATTGGGTAGAATCATAGAGAGTCCTCTAGTCCATCCCCTGCAATGCAGGAATCTCAGCTAAAGCATCCATGACAGGTGGGCATGCACAGAATGTTACTAGTCCCTCTGTGGTCTAAACCACGGAGCCTCTTGGGCTTGCCAATCGGAAGGTTGGTGGTTCGAATCCCCGCGACGGGGTGAGCTCCCGTTGCTCCGTCCCAGCTCCTGCCAGCCTAGCAGTTTGAAAGCACACCAGTGCAAGTACATCAATAGGTACCGCTCCGGCGGAAAGGTAAACAGGTTTCCGTGTGTTCTGGTTTCTGTCACGGTGTCCTGTTGAACCAGAAGTGGTTCAGTCATGCTGGCCACAGGACCCGGAAAGCTGTCTGGGGACGAACACTGGCTCCCTCAGCCTGAAAGCGAGATGAGTGCTGCAACCCCAGAATTGCCTTTGACTGGACTTTACCGTGTAATAATAATAATAATAATAATAATAATAATAATAATAATAATTTATTATTTATACCCCGCCCATCTGCCTGGGTTTCCCCAGCCACTTTGCGCGGCTTCCAACAGAATATTAAAATACAATAGTCTATTAAACATTAAAAGCTTCCCTAAACAGGGCTGCCTTCAGATGTCTTCTAAAAGTCTGGTAGTTGTTGTTGTCTTTGACATCCGGTGGGAGGGTGTTCCACAGGGCGGGTGCCACCACCGAGAAGGCCCTCTGCTTGGTTCCCTGTAACCTGGCTTCTTGCAGTGAGGGAACCGCCAGAAGGCCCTCGGAGCTGGACCTCAGTGTCTGGGCAGAACGATGGGGGTGGAGACGCTCCTTCAGGTATACTGGACAGAGGGGTCCTTTCCCTTCTTACCTTGTGAGTGAGTAGGCATTTCAGATTGTAGCAGGTTGAAGGCACTATTTGCCCCCGTGGACCTTCTGTTGCTGGTGTTCAGAAGCTGCAAGATCCTGCGGATTTTGACCATTGTCCTTTCTGTTGTGCCTCTTCCTTTCCCCCTAGGTTGCCCAACGGCTTCACCACAACGCAGAAGATGTTGAAGCTTTGTGTCCTGAGTGTCCTCCTTTGCCTTCTTGTCCCCTCGCAAGGGTCCACCCCAGGGACTGTAGTGAGGGTCAACCAAGAAGCCCTTGAGTATGGTGAGTGCCCTCTCCACAGGACCTTTCATCTCTTTAAGACCTGGACTCAACATTAGTGAATTTTTTGTATTCATGCAAGAATTAGCATGAATGACACAGCCCAGCCGACTCACGTTCCTGGATGCTTGTAGGTCCTTCGGTGCTCTGTGGTGCTATGCAGTCTATTCAGAACCTCTTCTGAATGGATTTCCCCCAAATTGATTTTTGAATTCTGAATTTATTGTTATTCACGTTTTATACTGTATTTTATGCTGTTTTTTGTTGTATCAATTAAGTGTTCTAAATTTGTTAGCTGCCCTGAGCCCATTTTTTGAACCGGGAAGGGCGGGGTATAAATAAAAATTTATTCTTATTCTTATTCTTCAGAGTAGACCTGTTGAAAGCAATGTGTGAAAGGCCGTGTAGTGTAGTGGTTGGACTAGGACCTGGGAGCAGAGGCGCTGTCTTGCACCCAAGATTGGGAGCTGGGGCTGGCATGTGGGGCACATGCGATGTCATGCATGCAACATGCATCACACATGTGATATCATGCGCACAACACACATCACATCACATTGGTTGAGGAGGCCAATCCTAGAGCCCAGTGTGGCGCAGCTTCCTCTCTCATGCTCAGGAGGAGCCAGCGAACAAACTGCTCTCCACGCAGCCTCTTCCACTCCCTGCCAGCAGATATTTAGGGGGACAGGGACTTCTCCACACCCAAGGAGTTGGCGCACCTGCCTGGGAGACATCAGGGTTCAAATCCCCACTTGGCCATGCCACTCCCTGGGGGGCCAGACACTGTCTCTCAGCCTAGCCAACCTCACAAGATTGTTGTGAGGATTAAATGGGGGGGGGGGAGGAGAACCAGGTCTGCCATGTTTGAGCTCCCTGGAGGAAAAGGTGAGATATAAATGCAATAATCATCCTCCACCAGGGCCAGGGCCTTTTCAGTGGTGGCTCCGACCTGGTGGAATGCTCTGTCCCATGAGACCAGGGCCCTGCAGGATTTAACCTCCTTCTGTCAGGCCTGTAAGACAGAGCTATTCCACCTGGCCTTTAATTTGAATTCAGCCTGATCTCCCCCCCCTTCCTTCCCTCCTCCTCCCCTTTTTTGAGACCCCACAGCTAATTCTCTCCAGCCTCCTTGCTGGCCCAAGTAGGACCAATTCAGCCAGCTAGCCCTGGGGATTATCTAATTGATTTTTTATTCTTATTCTTATTCATGTTTTTATACTGTATTTTATGCTGCTTTATAATTAAGTGTTTTAAAGTGTTTTAAATTTGTTGTTAGCTGCCCTGAGCCCAGTTTTTGAACCGGGAAGGGCGGGGTATAAATAAAATTTTATTATTATTATTATTATTATTATTATTATTATGGACCTAAGTTGCGCATGCCCATTAATTAGGGCTGCCATATTTCAAAAAGTGAAAATCCAGACACAAAAGTTGTTGAGCTCTTTTTTGGGGAAATTCGGCCACTTCTGAATGCCATATACTGTACCTGGATTTCCCCAGACATTTTCAACCCATTTTGAAAAATTCCAGCAGGACACATTTTTTGATGGGCAAATCCCAGATATGGAATGGAAAACAAGCGAGGGCCCAGACAAAGAAGAATTGCCACTTAAGCTGGCGGAATATGGGCAGCTTGCAGACTTAACATATAGAATAAGACAACAAGAAGAACATAACGTTTAGAGAAGATTGGGAAATGTTTATTGAATATATAGGGGGAAATTGTGTACACTTGAAAACACAGGCAGCATTAAGATAAACTCAACGGTGTAAATAAGTTTTGATGGATGCAATAATGGAATACTGATTGGTATAGTTTTTGTAAAATATGCAGGGATTTATGATATGTAAAATGAACCATGGAAAGAGAAGAAGGGAAGTTACTGATATTGCAAGGATGTTTAAATGAGTATTTAAAATTGCAAAACAGAAAATCTAGTAAGAATTATATAAAAAATGGCCCCTTCTCTTAATATCTCCACAGTCTGCCAGCAAGGGAAGCCATCCTTGCTGCGAGGTCTCATGGTCATCCAGATCCCAAATTTCATGAGCCCACGAACCATTATCGGATCACTTCTGAAGGTCGTGGGGTGAGTGATGTCTCTCGCAGGGGTTTCTGGAACCCAAGGAGGTGGTGGCCCAAAAAAGTTTAGGAACCACTGCATTTGAGTTTTGATGGTTATTTATTTTTTCCCTCCCCTCCCACTCCTTTTGCAGAATCCGAGTTTTGAACGCTCAGCTCCCTCATCTCTCCGTGAAGCTGATCCCAAGGACTGGCGTCCAGCTGTCCCTCAGTGCCCAGCTGCACATCCGAGGGAGCGTGTGAGTCACCTGCTTCTGGTTCGGAGTTCTATGGGGTGGTTAACTTAGGATACTAGCAGCCGCTATCAGACCCAGGTGTCAGGGCAGGTGCCGCAGGATCATGAGCTAGGTAATCTGGAAGGCCTGGATCTCCAGGTGGGTGAGAGGGCCTTGAAATACGTTTTAAAAAGTATTAAGAAGACCGCATGCAGTTTGCAAGCTTCAGCCCCTCAGAATGTGGCTGCAAATTGAAGCACAGACACTCTCTGGGAGATCTGCTCTCTTCCACTATTGAATACGAATACGGATACGGATACGGATACGGATACGGATACGGATACAGATATGGATACAGATAGGGATACAGATACGAATATTATATTATTTATACCCCACTCATCTGGCTGGGTTTCCCCAGCCACTCTGGGCGGCTCCCAACAGAATTTTAAAAACAGGATAAAAGATCAAACATTAAAAACGTCCCTGAACAGGGATGCTTTCAGATATCTTCTAAAAGTCAGATAGCTGTTTATTTCCTTGACATCTGGTGGGAGGGCGTTCCACAGGGTGGGCGCCACCACCGAGAAGTCCCTCTGCCTGGTTCCCTGTAACTTGGCTTCTCGTAGGGAGGGAACCGTCAGAAGGCCCTCGGAGCTGGACCTCAGTGTCCGGGCAGAATGATGGGGGTTCTCTGTCTCTCCTTCTCCTATTACTTTCTTGATCTTTCTTTCTTTCTTTCTTTCTTTCTTTCTTTCTTTCTTTCTTTCTTTCTTTCTTTCTTTCTTTCCTTCCTTCCTTCCTTCCTTCCTTCCTTCCTTCCTTCCTTCCTTCTTTCTTTCTTTCTTTCTTTCTTTCTTTCTTTCTTACAGAGTTTTAGGTGCAAGTGATGCAAAACAAGACTTTATGTTGAGTAAACTTTGATAGTAAACTTTGGAGTATGAAAGCTCCATGTTTGCCAACTTGGCATTTAATAAGAGGTTGAAAAATTCAATTGTGTAGGAGGTTTCAGAGGAGCAAATTCAATTCGGCTACAGAACTGTGGGCAGGTTACGCCAGCTCCCATGAGAGCAGCAAGCTATGCATTCCTTAGTCTTGGGGTGAACCGAGAGGCGCGAGCTCCCTGGGCAGCCAGCGCCCTCAACTGACCTTTCCCCTTGCCCCTTGGTGCAGCTTGATTGCTCCAGTGGAGCTGAAGGTGGGCTCCTCCATCCTGCTCGACGTCCGTGTTATGAGAAGCCCCCATGGATTCCCCATCCTGAGTGTCACGGCCTGCAAGTCCCTTCTGGGAGACGTGGACATCCTCCTGGGAGGTAGCAAGTGAGTAGTGGATACCTGTGCGCAGGTTGGGCTTGACTTGTGCTTTCTTGCAAGGGGGATGAAGTTTCACCTTAGCTAGATTTCGTTATCCTACCCTGAAAAAGAGAGTTTTGTTGAGCAGCCCGGGTCTGTTGCTAGATTCATCTCCTGCTAGCGAACTCTCATCACCTGAAGAACATCTGAAGAACATTTTTATGTAATCTGAAGAACGTTTTTATCTAATCCTCCTTGCTATGTCCCACTTGTCTTCCATCATGGAACCCAAGGTGGGAAGCAGATGGGTCCTCCAGCCCACCCCACAATTTTTTGGGATACAGACTCTTCTCCCTGGGAGAGAAATCTCTGCCCATAGATTTGCAGAGGGGGTGAGGGTGGTGGAAAAAAAGACAGGAGGTTCCCTAGGAAACAGTGGGGTGGGGAAAATGTCACCCACCAGCCAAGGATTCTATCTCTTTAAAGGTCATTTGTGGGGATGGTCTTTTGTCCCCCTCTACTGTGGATTGTATGGGACGCAGATGGCACTGTGGGTTAAACCACAGAGCCCAGGACTTGCCGATCAGAAGGTCGGTGGTTGGAATCCCCACCATGACGGGGTGAGCTCCCGTTGCTCGGTCCCTGCTGCTGCCAACCTAGCAGTTCGAAAGCACCTCAAAGTGCAAGTAGATCAATAGCTACCGCTCCAGCAGGAAGGTAAATGGCGTTTCCGAGCGCTGCTCTGGTTCGCCAGAAGCGGCTTAGTCATGCTGGCCACATGACCCGGAAGCTGTACGCCGGCTCCCTCGGCTAGTAAAGTGAGATGAGCGCCACAACCCCAGAGGCGGCCACAACTGGACCTAATGTTCAGGGGTCCCTTCACCTTTTTATTGTGGATTGTGGATGATCACCTCTTGGCTCTCTTCTAATGAAAAAAAAATATGCATATGAAAGTTGTATGCAAGAGAAAAATTGAAAGTGTTTGAACACTTGCTCTTTCTGATTCTTCTCCTCTGTGTCCTGCTCTCCAGTTTGCTGGGCTTCCTGAAACCCCTTCAGAACCACATCCGTGCTGTCTTGGTTGACAAGGTAAACTGCTTTGCTCATTCCTGTCCATCATGAGGCAATGCGAGGCAGTCATCTCAAGCAACTGAGTATCTTGGGTTCTGCAGGGTTGCTGTCGACAAAGTGCGTTGGGATGTGAGAGGCAGGACGCCTTGGACTTGCCTCTTCTCTTCCCTCCCCTCCCTCTCCCTAAAGACAGTAAGACATGGATGAAAGGGTAAAGTAATCAAAGATGTAGAAGGGTTGGGGGGAAAGCGAGTCAGTGGCTCTATGTACTGGCTCCACTGTACTGTGGAGAGTGTATTAACTTACGGTCTGTGTGTGTGGTATGGGAGTTGAACAGTCAGGGAAAAAACAATGCTGTCCAGGGTTGTAAAGACTGTGGAGAGAATAATTGGGTGCCCTCTTCCCACCTTGGATCAAATCTATGCTGAGAGGAGATAGGAGAGCCACAAGGTAGGGAGGCCGACCTGATAGCTGCACAGCGATCTGTTGAGGAAACTCTCGCGTGACAAGACAAAGAGCAAACCCCTTGCAGCTGACTCACTGACCCTCCTTCCCCACCCCTCACTTTCCCTTTCACACAGATGTGCCTGAGCCTCTCCAGCGTGGTCCTGGGACTGAATGCCAAGCTGGGCACTTTGGTTGGTAAGTTGCCGCACGAAGGGAGGAGCTTCTGGGTTACTCTGCCCGCCCATCCCATAAAACTCATAGCAGAACCGAGAGCTATCTGTGCACCACACATTGTGGAAACGCAGAGTAAAAAATATTCTATTATTTTCAATAACATCATCATCATCATCATCAACAACAACAATAATAAATTAAGAAGTGCGCCACCTCCTGATGGTGAAACAGCCATGCCATGCATTTCAATGCATTTAAATTGACAAGTGTGAATGCAAGGCCCATTACAAAATGCACCAGAGAAAGGACTTCTTCACAGCTTAGGACCCTTATATCTCCCGGTGTGCCCTGCAGAGGACCTTAAGGTCCATAAATAGCAGCACCCTAGAGATCCTGGGCCCTAAAGAAGTCAGGTTAGCCTCAACCAGAGCCAGGGCCTTTTCAGCACTGGCTCCGGCCTGGTGGAACGCTCTGTCTCATGAGACCAGGGCCCTGCAGGATCTGATTTCTTTCCGCAGGGCCTGAAAGACAGAGTTGTTCCACCTGGCTTTTGGCTTGGAATCAACTTGATCCCCTCCCCCTCTTTCCTTCTTCCTTCTGTGATGGAACTCCTATTTGGGGACTTCCCTGGCTTTTTTCTGGCTCATGTAGGACCAGTCTGAGTAGTTGGCCTTGGTGAAGATCTGACATTTTCATTCCACCAAAAGTTTTTGAGTTTCTGCTGAAATGAGGCTGCATTTTAATGTTGTATTTCAATCTTGTTTTTAAATTGTATTTCAATCAATTGTTTTATATCTGGTATTAGCCGCTCTGAGCCCGGTCTTGGCTGGGGAGGGCGGGGTATAAATATAATAATAATAATAATAATAATAATAATTATTATTATTCTGAAGTGCATAGTTAAACTATGGAGCTCCCTTCCACAGTAAGGGCTACTAGCCTAGATGGCTTTAAATGAGGACTGGGCAAATTCATGGAAGAGGGGAGGGCTATTGATGGCTACTAGGCAGGATGGCCTTACTCCACAGCTGGAGGTAGTGATGCTTCTGAATTCCAGGGGCTAGAAGCCACAGGAGGGGAGGATGCTCAAATCCTGTTCAGTTGCTGTGAGAACAGGATGCTGGACTAGATGGACCAAAGGCCTGATCCAGTGAGCTCTTTATATATCCTTAGAATTTCTCATGATGGCATCGGAAAATGCCAAAGATGAGAGGAAAGGTGAAGAAAGGGGGAACAGCCTGAGTCTTTTACATAACTTGCTTGCAAAGGGATTGGGCAGAAAACCAACTCAGGTGTGGAGACCTTGTTGATGCAAGGTAGAGCTCAGTTTACCTGTTGGAGGAGGAACGTCCTCTTTGCTCCGCTCCAGAGCCCAGTGTCGGTTTCTCTTGAGCCCCTCTGTCCTGTTGTGATCCCTCTTAATGGGAAAATTAAATATGCTTTAAGGGCCGTGTAAGGAGGAAGGTCAATATTGACCAGCACCTGCTCAGTCAACAGAAGATTACAAGAGCCACCTTCCTGCAACAAGGTCCTGGAGCTGAGCCAGCTGGGAAGATATTTCGGAGAATTGCAGTGGCCTGTGTGTTTATGTGTGTTCCTGGTGAATGTTAGGGAGCCTTGAAGGTTCCTTTTCTTTTGAATATCAGAGATATTTTGCTGAGAAAACAGCTGCAAGGTTCATTCCCTGACTGGCTCTCTGTTGGCCTACTGGCTTTGACCAGGTCCATACTGGTTCTCTTGTGAGATCTTGGGGCTGTGCGGTTTTGTGTGGGTTCTCATAGGCAGTTCCAACAGCAAGCCGACAGATCTGGGTCAAGGGCAGAGCTTCTCCATGTTCAGGATACCCACACAGCCCCATTGGGTAGATCTCATGCATCCCTTATAGAAGGTTCAACTTCAGTCCTCCATTCTGAGGCTGCTGAGATAGCAAAGACCACTGTAAGGCAGAGTAGAACCTAATTTGTTATCGACACAAAAATATGACGCTTCAGTGTGCAGGGTCAGCCCACTGAGCCGTCTAGTGGCTGTATGATTATAGTTCGATAACAAATTATTTTGCATCCTTTCTTATTTACCCAATTAGAGAGTGCAAGCTTGTAGGCAGGGATTATTCCCACCGTTAAAAAAAAACTTTATTGAAAATTGTCAAAACATTTGCCAAACACAACGTGTTGTCTCCCAAGACAAATGCATGTACAGATGTTACGTCTTGTATGCAGCCATCCATACAGCATCAAAACAAACTTTTCTATTACAGATTAAGCTCACAGCTCACAGGATAGGCTTCAGTCTAAAGCGTTCAGGTCATTTCTCCATAGCGGTGTACTTTTAAGTCTTACTCTTCTTACTCACAACATATTATACCCTGCTCTATATATAAAAAGGCCCTCAGAGTGGCTTATAAAAACCAGTACTAAGTCCTCGGTCCCTGACATCAAGCTCTAAAAAGGCACAACACACAAGGAAAGAGGAAGGTGCGAGAAGGAGGAAAAAGCAAATTCATGCAGAAGTTCTTAAAAGTTGCAGCTGATGCCCGTGGCAGTTCTTAGTGTCTTCACAGAATCATAGGACTTTGGAGTTGGGGGACCCCGAGGGTCATCTAGTCTAACCTGCTGCAATGCTGGATTCTTAAATTGCAATTTAACCTGTATTTTAAATTGGGTCCCCCCCCCTTCTCCCTCTCTTTTCCCCCTATTATGTTTTTACTGTGATTTTATTTTATTGGTGTTAGCCGCCCTGAGCCTGGCTCTGGCTGGGGAGGGCAGGATATAAATAAATAAATAAATAAATAAATAAATAAATAAATAAATAAATAAGAAAGAATTATTATTATTCCCTTGATAAAGAACAGTCCTGCCCTTGAATCACCCTCCAGATCAGACCCAGGAGCACAGGTAGTGGACAGGGTCCAGACCAGGGTGCAGGGCACCTTGTACAGTACTTGAATTGGAAGGTACTTCATTACGACGATTGATTTATGAATGATGATGAAACTGCAGAGCTAAAACTGCACACAGAGCCTTCGGTGTAACCCAATGTCCTTTTTGTGCCATCATTTTGCCCCCTGCAGGCCTGAATTCCATCAACCCCATGTCAAGCCTCCAGTACGCCATGATGGAAGATCCTGAGATCACCGAAGACTACATTGATTTGGATTTAAACGTAGGTTCCCTACACCCCACCCCAAGCCTGCAGGGCTCCCACTTAGCCTGGGAACCAGACCTCGCATGAACACTGATGTGCCATATAGCTCAGGAGCAGGACAGCTGCCCTGCATGTAGAAGGTCCCAGGAAGATCTCCAGTTAGGAGCAAGGAAGTCTTCTGCTAATGGGCATTGTAGACCTGCCTTCCCCAACCTGGTGCCCAGCAGATCTTTTGGACCACAAGACATATCTGACATAGCCAGCTGGACTCATAGTCCAAAATGACCGGAGGGGATCAGGTCGTAGAAGATGGATGGAAACAATATTGACGGATCCTCGGTTTGTCTTGCAGGATAACCTGGAAAATGATGACCAAAAGTCCAGATGTAGCATTATTATCAATTTACAACAGGGTAGAAGGTTCGCAGGCTATGAAGGACTTGGTCACAAATGTATTGACAGCTGCACAAATCATGATAGCCAGGAAGTGGAAGGAGCAAGCAGAATATAAAATGGAAGAATGGTACAAGGAGGTGTGGAATACAGCTATTAATGATAAATTAGTGTGGGCCATTAAGGTAAGACGGGGAATATGCAGGAGAGATGATTTTGAGGAGATATGGAGAGTGTTTGGAGAATTTGTACTGTTAAAACGGAAAGGGGTCAAACCATCGCAAGAGGTGCTGAAATTTTGGGAGGTTGGAAAGTTACAATGGAATGGTCTTGGTGGTGGGGTGCACAATTTTATTCTTATATATGTATGGTTATTGCTTTGTCAAAAGAAAAAGGAAGAAAATGAATAATCCCCTTGGCTAAGTTCTTGCACAGCTCTTACAACTCTGGCACATGTTGCCATACAACTCTGGTCCTCTCATTGGCTTGGTCTAGCAGAACTCTTATCATGTTCAGAGAATGGCAACCAAAATCACCCAGGGAATGGAGAAACTCTCCCATGAGGAAAGGTTGCAGCACTTGAGATTTCCCCCCCTTCAAGTTTAGTTTAGAGAAAAGGTGACTAAGAAGCAGGTTTGATGAGGCCCTAACTACTGAAGGTAAAATAAAGGTAAAGGGACCCCTGACCGTTAGGTCTAGTCATGGCCGACTCTGGGGTTGTGGCGCTCATCTCACTTTACTGGCCGAGGGAGCCGGTGTGCAGCTTCCGGGTCATGTGGCCAGCATGACTAAGCCGCTTCTGGCAAACCAGAGCAGTGCACGGAAATGCCGTTTACCTTCCCGCCGGAGCGGTACGTATTTATCTACTTGCACTTTGACGTGCTTTCAAACTGCTAGGTTGGCAGGAGCAGGGACCGAGCAATGGGAGCTCACCCCATCACGGGGATTCGAACCGTGACCTTCTGATCGGCAAGTCCTAGGCTCTGTGGTTTAACCCACAGCGCCACCCGCGTCCTGTACTGAAGGCAATGGGGCCCTTTATATGTCCAGCTGTCCTTTGTCAACAACAAATTGTCACTGTTTTTTGTGTTGAATATATGCTATATGGTAATTTATGGACCTAATAGGTATCTAAAGCCATTTGCACATGTTGCCCTGCAACCAGTCCATGCAGAATGTAGGCACCCTATAAATAGAAATGAGCAAACTAATGATATTTTAGGGAGCAGGCTAGCAGGCGGAGCCCATGACTTACATCATAGGAGCCTACACAACACAAAACACGGTTGCTGTATGTAGGTTTTATTTTATTAGTTTTTTAATCTTGTATTTTGGAAATGTTCGTTCATTTTCTTTCCTTTAAGTGTTTTTTGTTGCCCCCAAGAGAGTGGGGCCCTAAGCTAGAGCTTGTTTAGCTTATACATAAATCTGGCACTGTAAGAAGGGACATGATGGAAGCTCATTAAAAGCTCCCCCCCCCCTTTCATAACACAAGAACACCCAACGAAGCGGAACAAGATTCAAGACAGATAAATGGAATTCCTTCCATTGTGTAATTGTGGAACTCATTGCCACAGGAGGTCATGATGAACCCAGATGGCTTCGAAAGAGGATCGGGCAAATCCATGGAGGAGAATAAGGCTACTAGGACTATTAGCCAGGATGGAAATGTTTCTGCGTACCAGTCGTTGGAAAACGCAGGAAGGGAGATGGCACTTAATTCTCTCTGTCTCTTTCCAAATCTCCGCAGGCTGTCATTGCGCTGATGGGGAAGCCAGTCGACTTCGAACCTGCCGGCCCTCTGCCCCCTTTCTCTCTGCCACCCCCAGAGACGGTTTCCGACGACTCCATGGTGAACATGGGCCTCTCGGAGAATCTCTTTGCCAGCCTTTTCGCCAGCCTGGAGCAATCGGGAGCCCTGAACCTCCAAATCGGAGGCCAGTCGGTCAGTAGAGGGAGTGTTATTTGTGCGTAGTGAATGCCACCCTAAGCCGAGGCGAGCCCAAACCTGTTTATTTATTTCCCAACATTTATACCCTCCTTGATTGCAATACACACGCACTCACACTCAAAGTGGTTTATGGAAAATATAAAACAATGGAATCGCCAATGAGAAGAAGTCACAGCAATAATTTAATTATTTAAATACCCTTTATTCATTAAAAAAAATATTTGCCTACTGCTGTGTGATTTAAAAAAAATCTATCAAAGCAGTTTTTTGTTGTTGTTGTTGTTGTTGATGATGATGTTTATTTAAATCCCTCCTTTTCCCCTGTCAAGGACTCAAAGTGGCTTACAGATAAAATAGAAACTGCTAAACACAGGAAAACAATATTTAAGAAGGAATTAAACACCACACACACACACACACACACACACACACACACACACACACACGTTTAAACTTCCATGTATGTTTGTGTGTGTGTGTGTGTGTATCTACACACTATTCTAAAAGAAAAAAAAGTGTTTGGAGATAATGCAGAAATGAATCATAGAATAGAATCATAGAATCATAGAGTTGGAAGAGACCACAAGGGCCATCGAGTCCAACCCCCTGCCAAGCAGGAAACACCATCAGAGCACTCCTGACATATGGTTGTCAAGCCTCTGCTTAAAGACCTCCAAAGCAGGAGACTCCACCACACTCCTTGGCAGCAAATTCCACTGCTGAACAGCTCTTACTGTCAGGAAGTTCTTCCTAATGTTTAGGTGGAATCTTCTTTCTTGTAGTTTGGCTCCATTGCTCCGTGTCCGCTTCTCTGGAGCAGCAGAAAACAACCTTTCTCCCTCCTCTATGTGTCATCCTTTTATATATTTGAACATGGCTATCATATCACCCCAATGGGACAGACTTCTGGAAACAGACAAACCTGGAATGCCCTGGACTCTCAGGGCAGGGGGACAGAGGAGAGACCCAAGCTGTTCCTATGGCCCGAGACTGAGAATTCTTTGCTTCTTTTCAGAGCCACCTCACCACCTCCATGCTGGAGCCGGCCATCCCCTCGGTAAGTGATGCCCAGGAACCGATGCAGGCCTGGCGAACCCTTTATTTGATCTGAGAGGTATTTTAGCTGGGTGGAAGGATGTCAGGGGCCGCATTCCAGTAGTGGGTGGGGCCAAACCCACTCGCAATAACACCCCTCTTTCTCTCTCTCTCCACCACACACCTTTTCTGTGGAGAGCCTGAATTGCTGTGGTTAAAAGAGCATTTTTTTGCACAAAAAGCTCTGCAAAAGAAAAAGGAAAAAAAAAGGGGAGGGGAAAAGAGTGCTCAGATGTGGAGTTTTATAGTTTTTAAGAGCAGGCCAAATGGTAAGTTGGAATAAGTCCTTAAGGGAGTCTGAGGGAGAAGGTAGAGGCAGTGGTGTAGCAGGGGTTGCCAGTGCCCAGGGACCATAGCTGTCAACTTTTCCCTTTTCTTGCGAGGGATCCTATTCAGAATAAGGGAATTTCCCTTTAAAAAAGGGAAATGTTGACAGCTATGCCAGGGACGGGGTACGCATGTGCCTGCAAATCCGCGTCACCCAGGAGATTGCAGCTGCAGAGATAAGAAAAGAAGAAGAAGAGTTTGGATTTGATATCCCTCTTTATCACTACCTGAAGGAGTCTCAAAGCAGCTAACAATCTCCTTTTCCCCTTCCTCCCCCATAACAAACACTCTGTGAGGTGAGTGGGGCTGAGAGACTTCAAAGAAGTGCGACTGGCCCAAGGTCACCCAGCAGCTGCATGGGGAGCAGCAGGGAATCGAACCCGGTTCCCCAGATTACGAGTCTATCGCTCTTAACCACTACACCACACTGGCTCCCAGTGGAAGAGTTGTTCCATTGTCTGGAGAGGTCACTTTCTGGTTCGCATGGAGAAGCCATTTTCAACGGAGCCCAGCGACGGAAGCGTGCAGCTGTATTGAGGCAGCGCCGGGTGTTGACATTTTGCGCCTCTAACAATTTTGCGCCCGGAGTAACCGCCCCTTGTGGTTCCCCCCACTACGTCATTGGGTAGAGCGTCTCTGCCAGGGCTAAAGGGGCCTAATTCAGCATAAGGCAGCTTCGGGTGTGCGAAGGGCCACAACAATGCAAATAACACCCCCCTCCTTCCATTCCCACTATAGATCTCAAAGCGTTACCCCCAGGCTGTTGCCTTGATGCTCAACGTGGTGGTCAGCAAGCTCCCCATCATCAGCTTCCATGAGGGCGCAGCGATCCTGCGCCTCAGTCCCGTCATCCAGGTGGGCGTGGCTGAATCTGGATCTTTCCAACAGTCGCAGGCACTCTTCACCTTGGGCGTGGTGAGTAAAAGCAGCTAGCCTTTGTTTCCTTGTTCTCCTGCCTTGGCGACTTGCAGCTCTCAGGGAGATGACGGCTGGCTCAGCAAGAAGGTTGGATGTCGAAGCTCTTCCTGGACACCAGCCGTTGTGCTGGGCTCCATCTGAATGCAGCTGGGACGAATCTCACAGTGTAAATGCACATCTTTGTGTGAACCGCCATCTACAATGGTTGTACATCCATATGCATCTCCTAAGAGATCATCTCACCTCATATATCCCTGCGCTGCAGCTATGCTCCTCAGATGAGAGCACTGCTGAGACCACCATGTGACCTAGGGATGTGCTTAGAACCTGGGCTTTTAGTGTTGCAGCTCCAGCCCTCTGGAACGAGTTGCCAGCTCAAATAAGACAAATGTGTAGCACATTGATATTTTATGCATTGTCCTCTTGAAAATCAAGCAAGCGATGCATTGAAGAAGAAGTCTCCTCTTGAAATCTGACCTGGTCATTTTAGGGAAAATTAATTGTACTATTGTAGAAACGGGGCTATTTCTTTTAGTTTACCAAGTCTGCAATTTTTATTTGCAGTCTGCTATCTGTATTTTACCTTACTACCCGACTCTTTGGCAGCTTTCAGTTGTCAAGTGGTTTATAAATATTTGCACTTGTCCATCGACACTCTGGAGACTGAGTGTGCCTGCCCATGTAGGATTTTAAAATATAGGATTTCTGCTCTCAGTGGGCAATGGGTTGGGCGAGCTGTGGGTGGGTCAGGGAGCTGAAGCAAGCTGCACAGGTGGGGGGGGGGTGTGTGTGCGGCAGGTTGGGTGAGGTGTAAAAGGAAGAGGGTTGGCAGTGGGTGGGGTGGGTTCGGCAGGGTGTGGGGTGTGTGTGTGACAAGCAACACAATCACAGCTGGCAGCTCCTATTATTGCAACAGTTGTGCCTTGGTTGTGGAACGCCTTGGTACTCGTACGTTTTGGCTCCCGAACTTTCAAAACCCGGAAGTGAGTGTTCAGCTTTTTGAACTTTTTTTGGAAGCCCAACGTCCGATGCGGCTTCCGCTATTGTTTCCGGTGCGCCTGCGCAATCGGAAGCCAATCAGAAGCTGCGCCTTGATTTCGGAATTCGAACGGACTTCCTGAACGCATCCTGTTCAAAAACCAAGGTACGACTGTACAGTCATACCTCGGGTTGAAGTTGCTTCAGGTTGAGCACTTTCGGGTTGCGCTCTGTGGTGACCTGGAAGTAACGGAACGCGTTACTTCCGGGTTTCGCCACTCGCGCATGCACAGACGGTCAAAATGATGTCATGCGCATGTGCGGAAGCAGCAAATCGCGACCCATGCATGCACAGATGCGCAGTCGCCAGTTGCGTTCGCTTCAGGATGCGAAGGGGGCTCCAGAACGGATCCCGTTCGCATCCTGAGGTACCACTGTATATTACTATTACTATTACCATTACTATTACTATTGCTATTACTATTAAAATTTGAATACCACCCTTCATTTGAAGATCATAGCATGGTTCACAACATAAAAGTATTATAAACAAACAAGGAAACAAACAAACAAACAAACAAACGAAGGATAGAGCCTTTGTAGCTTTCTCTCATGAAAACGATCCCTCCCCGGTCTTCTGTTTGCAGGACCTGACCTTAGCTGTCAAGCTGGATGTCACCATTACAAGTCTCCATCTGACAGTTGCCGTCCATGGGTGAGTTCAGCCAGACATTTTACTTTCCTTTTTTATTATTATATAATAATATTTATTCCTTTTACAACAATTTAAACACTTACAAAAAAAAAACCCCAAAGAAAAAACAGTACATTAAAATACAAAAACACTACATAGAAATTAACAAAACAAAACGAAAACAACTTAAAAACACATCAAAAAAGAAAAAAAGAAAAAACTTCCAATATCTTATCTTTCTTTCACATATTTCCACGGCCTCCTCACACCTCCCTTTTTGTATTCCACTTCTATTAATTATTTCAGCAATTCCTTTCCATCTTCCCCTGTTTTCTATCCTATAATTATCTTAACACATTTTAACCTTATTTTCCTTTAATACTCTATTAATCTATTTATACTTAATTCCGTATAACATTTCTACTGAAGGCATATAACTTCATTCCAACAGACATTTTACTTTCCTTACCATTTTACTTCCTGCCTCACCCCCCACCCCGCCTGATGAGGGTCAACTGTTTTCTGCTTTCATTGTGGCGAAGGATGAAAGGGACACTCCAGTCCACGTCCTTTCCTGATGGACGTGAGTGTCCAGTTCAGTGGTGCAGCTGATGCCATCATGGCTCATGTCGTTCTGCTTTGTCTTGCAGAGATGTTGGTCTGGAGGTGGAGTCTTCCAGCGTGGAGATAACAGAGGTACGCCACCCGCCGTTTGCCTTCCTTGCTGCGCTCCATGGACGTAGCCAGGATTTTTGCTTGGGGGGGATTTAGCTGGGGTGGTGGTGGTTTGCTGTGTATTTTACGCCCATGTTGTGCTCCCAAGTGGGTCCAATAGATGTTCTGAGCCTGTTTAGGCCATGTCTTCTGCAGCATCCCAAGACTCTAGGGGACTCTGGGTGCCTGAGCACCCACAAAAAAAATTGTTGTGGGTGCTCAGCTCCCACACCGCAGGGTCCCTGACGCAACCTCTGAGGTTCTACAGCAGGGGTCAGCAAAATTTTCTCTGGCCGGCTTTCAACAAAATATTAAAATACAGTAATGCACCAAACATTAAAAGCTTCCCTAAACAGGGCTGCCTTCAGATGTCTTCTAAAAGTCTGGTAGTTGTTGTTCTCTTTGACATCTGGTGGGATTCCAGATGTGTAAAAGTTGTGTAAAAGCCCCAGGTCTGACCCTTAGAGTCATCTCTAACTTTTGGCCTCTCCTATTGTATGTTGATCCTCTGTTGTTTCACCAGTAATGAATCATAGCCTCTCTGTAGAGAGTTGTTTCATTCTTACTCTATGTGCACGTGTATCCAGGGGTCAGGCAGCCCAAACCTCCCTTGCTTATGGGGGAAGGACCACAGGGCAGTGGGTGGCACACCCGTTTTGCTTGCAAGAAGTCACAGGTTCACTTCCTGGCAGAATAATAATAATAATAATAACAATAATAATAATAATAATAATAATAATAATAATAATAATAATAATTTATACCCCACCCATCTGGCTGGGTTTCCCCAGCCACTCTGGGTGGCTCCCAACAGAATATTAAAAACGCAATACAGCATTAAACATTAAAAGCTTCCCTAAACAGGGCTGCCTTCAGATGTCTTTTAAAAGTAAGATAGATGTTTATTTCCTTGACATCTGCTGGGAGGGTGTTCCACAGGATGGGCACCACTACCGAGAAGGCCCTCTGTCTGGTTCTCTGTAACCTCACTTCTCGCAGGGAGGGAACCGCCAGAAGGCCCTCGGAGCTGGACCTCAGTCTCCGGGCTGGACAACAGCATCTGCTGGTAGGGCTGTGAAGGAGCCATGAGTCTACAACCCTGGGGAGTCGCTGCAAGACATGGAAGAATCTGTCCATTTCGGCTGCTACGGTTTCTCTTTCTTCCATTCTTAAATTCAGTTCTCCACATTTTGCAGCAATTTGTGATGTTTCATAAAGTGAAACTTCTCTAGCGTCTTAGTGCAAATTTTGCCTAATAAACACATTTGTATATGCAGTTTTGACTAAAGAGGCATTTTTTGCAAGCAATTTCCCCACATGCAATGTATTTTTTTGCCTCTTATATCTTCATTTTCATGCACTCTTCCCCTTCAGCACATGCATTCTTGTAAACGTTGGTTGCTTTGAGAACTGCATTGCAAAATTCAGGCGAGTGCGGATTTCAAAGCTTAGTCCCGTGTATCGTTCTGCCTATTGTTTCTGAACGTGTGAATTGGACAGAATAGACTTTCGGTGCTTCGTCAATCAAATTTCTTCCCCATCCCTTGTTGCTGTCAGTCAGAGCAGATGAAATTGTGCTAGGAAGACCGGTGGTCTAACTCTGCGTAAGGGAGCTTGCTTTGCTCCTCTGTGATCACTCATGTCAAGATCTGGGACCAACCCATTGCCTTTTCTCCCCTGGCAGATCTCCTATTTGAGACGTGTGGTCCTCTCTGAATTTCAGGATGCTTTCCTGGCTCAAGTGAACGGTAATGCAGGCAAATCGCTTCAACAGCAGCTCCACTGAGATCCTAGGAGCTCAGCACCTAGAGCAGGGGTCTGCAACCCGCGGCTCCGGAGCCGCATGTGGCTCTTTTACGCCTTTCCTGCGGCTCCGGGGCGGATACTAGCGAGGGGAGGAGGCGCATTGTGCGCCCCAACACTCCCCACTGTGGTGGGCGCTGTACTGGCTGTGACGTCGCATGGGGGCGGTGCGTGTGTTAGTCACGCACCGTCCCGACGTCACCTTCCCGCCCGGCCGCTACATTGTAAGGGGCATGTACGCTGGTCACTGCATTGAAAGGGGGCATGTACGCTGGTCACTGTTTTGAAGGGGAGTGAAGAACACACACACACAAAAAGGTAACTTGTTAATTTAACGTTTATTTCTATGGGGAGGAGTAATTCTGAGGGGTCAAACAAAGAAATAATAAAAAAGTGACAAAAAAGTTATTTTTATAATGCGGCTCCCAGTTTTTTTTTTCTTCGGAAACGGGTCCAAGTGGCTCTTTTTGTCTTAAAGGTTGCAGACCCCTGACCTAGAGGGAGGGGGGCTGTATGAAGAACATGGGCCCATGCCCCACAGTTGTCCCATCAAGTTGGGGGTGTTGACCGTCTTGTCGTTTTCGCTTTGCAGCTGCTCTGAGAGTGGGGATCTCTCTTCCCAAGCTCAACAACGTCCAGTACATCGAGCCCGAGATCGAGATTCATGAGGTGAGACTCCTTGGGCTGCGCTGCCTCCGTCCTTTCCTTCAGCCCCACTTATTTAGCTAAGACTGACCTGCCTGAGGGTTTCCCCACAACAGGCATCTGGTTGGCTACTGTGAGAACAGGAGGCGGGACTAGATTCTGGGCCCATTGGCCTGGTGCAGCTGATGTTCTTCTGAGTGGTCCATGATGAACACAAGAGCTGAAGATGCTCAAGGTCTTCTCCTTAAACTCTGAGCATAACTGAGGTCAGATTGACCCACCTTTGGAAAACATGGGAGCCTGTCCATAGCAGTAGCAATAATAATAATAATTTATTATTTATACCCCGCCCATCTGGCTGAGTTTCCCCAGCCTCTCTGGGCAGCTCCCAATCGAGTGTTAAATACAATACAGCATTAAATATCAAAAACTTCCCAAAAAAGGGCTGCCTTCAGATGTCTTTTAAAAATAAGATAGCTGCTTGTTTCCTTCACATCTGTAAGGGAGGGCGTTCCACAGGGCAGGCGCCACTACCGTGAAGGCCCTCTGTCTGGTTTCCTGATACATAACTTCTGGCAATGAGGGAACTGCCAGAAGGCCCTCAGAGCTGGACCTCAGTGTCCAGGCAGAACGATGGGGGTGGAGACGCTCCTTCAGGTATACTGGACCAAGGCCGTTTAGGGCTTTAAAGGTCAGCACCAACACTTAGAATTGTGCTTGCAAATGTACTGGGAGCCAATGCAGATCTCTCAGGATCTGTGTTATGTGGTTTTGGCAGCCGCTCCCAGTCACCAGTCTAGCTGCCACATTCTGGATTACGTAATTGCAGTTTCCAGGTCACCTTCAAAGGTAGCCCCACGCAGAGCGCATTGCAGTGGTCCAAGCAGGAGATAACCAGAGCATGCACCAGTCTGGCGAGAAAGTTTGTGGGCAGGGAGGGTCTCATCCTGCGTACCAGATGGAGCTGATAAACAGCAGCCCTGGACACAGAATTGACCTGCGCCTCCATGGACAGCTGTGAGTCCAGAATGACTCCCAGGCTACACACCTGGTCCTTCAGGGGCACAGTTACCCCATTCAGGACCAGGGAGTCCTCCACACCTGCCCGCTTCCTGTCCCCCCCCTCCTGTCTGGGCAGAACGATGGGGGTGGAGACGCTCCTTCAGGTATACAGGACCGAGGCCGTTTAGGGCTTTAAAAGTCAGCACCAACACTTTGAATTGTGTTCGGAAACATACTGGGAGCCAAATGTTGTTGGACCACATACGACTCCCATCATTGCTGCCCCTTGGCCATGCTGGTTGGGCCGATGGGATTTGGAGTGCAACGCCATCTGAAGGGGCACTGCGTTGGCTCCTGAGTGCATCTTGCACCCAGTCTCCTGAGCCCCAGAAATAAACTGCGTCTGTGTAGGATAATTTGAACACCTTTCCAGGGGCGCGGACGTATAAAAAATATTGGGGGGGCCCAGGAAAGCTCATGAATAATAAATAAGCTCATGAATATGC
Organism: Podarcis liolepis; assembly: GCF_965112155.1. Classification (NCBI taxonomy): domain Eukaryota; kingdom Metazoa; phylum Chordata; class Lepidosauria; order Squamata; family Lacertidae; genus Podarcis; species Podarcis liolepis. The sequence continues at coordinate 2,779,138 of NC_139559.1, read as the reverse complement.
AGATAAAGTGGCGCCGCCTCCTCGTGAGCGAATAGGGGAGAGCGTGCTGCGCCTATTAATCAGCTCCGAAGGAAATTGGGTGGAGCTTTTGCTCGGGAGGGAGGGCAGGAGGCATGCAGCCCGACCCTGTGCATTTTGGGCTTGGGGAGGGGCGGTGGTGGCGCTCTGCTGGAGGGGCGCCCGAGATTTTTGGGGGGGCAGAGCCCCCCCAAACGAATTTTTGAGGGGGCTCGGGCCCCCTCAGGCCCCATGGAGTCGGCGCCTATGCACCTTTCCATATTGTTCCTCTACCCAAGATCCCTCTAGCAGCATGTATTGACTCTCCCCTTGCCTTTTAACTTACAGGGTTATGCTCAGGTCAACTGTGACCTTGACTACCAGCCCTGAGCTGAAAAGAAGAGCACAGAGGCAGCCAAGTCCTCCTCTGCAAGGCACATTTATCTCTGCTCTTTGCACCTGCAAATCCTTTCGCTTAAGAATGAAGGAGAGTCTACCTTTCTTTGCTGCATGACACAGAAGAAACACACCTGCTGGTTTGGCAGCAGGCGATGAACAGGGATGTGATCTGGAACTCAGAAATAAGGCCTGCCTATTTAAAGGAAACTTACTTCCCAGTAACGCACGGGTTCATGCATTCATTAGGTGTTCTGCTTTCTCATTTCTTTTCCTGTAAATGTTGTTGAGTGAAATAAATACGATGGGCAGCAATAGAGCCAAAGCAAAGTGTGTTGATTTCAATGGATTCTTAACTTTTCCTGAGGAAATCAATGGGATTTGCAAGTGCTGAAATGCAACTGGATCGTGTCCATCATTTTGCCTCACTAAAATACTCTTTCTGATCTCAATTGGTTGGGGTGTTGCAGCCGTTTTCAGAATGAAATAGGCAACCATCATGCTCTGTAGGGTTTTAGCCAATGAAGTTTTCCAGTTACAGCACAAGGGCTTTCGCCTGCACAGTGCGACTTCCTCTCCCCAGACACCCCATATCTATTTTAGGGGTTCCCCCAGTCCCTAGTTTTCCTGGTGGGAGATGTATAAGGCCCAGAGTTAAAATACGAGAGGGCCACGTCTGGCTCCTTTGCAGAGGGTGCTCAAGAGGAACCCTTGAGCGGATCTTGGCCATGCCTGAGCCACAAGTTGGATTATAGCAGCCCGCGCTCCATGTGCAGCTATCTCCCTCCACATGCTGCTCCCTCCTTACTTTTAAAAAGCACACGGTGGCATTTTTATTTTCCAGGTGTTTTAGGGGCATCACAACCGCCTCCTCCCCTGGGTCTCCTTCCACTCTAATTCCCCTTCGTCTTTGCTTACAGCAGCCCTTGCGCCAGACAGTGATGCAAAGAGTTGCTGTATAAATGACAACGTTAGCCATGTAATAGTGAAGGGCGTTTATGGTTTAATACCCCCCTGGAGCCCATAGCTGGGAGAGTAACTCTCTGCAGGGGCCCAGAGCAGCCGTTGTGTTGACGTTTTATGGATGCCAGCCCTGAAATACTGAATGCAGCTGCTGTTTCTGGTTGCAGCCAAAGGAGCCAAAGCAGCCACAAAGATCACAAAACAGAAACACTCTCTGGCCGTTGAGAAAAGCGAAGAAGTTTTATTGTGAAGAGAGACACCATGAGCATAGAGTATCACCCACAATCCAGTGCTCAAAGCTTAAAAAGCACCTAAATTGTACGGGTGACTGTGGGACAGGAAACCTTAGCTGACACCTGTCTATCTCGGGAGGCAGTGGAGAAGTGTGCCTTTGGGCATAAAGTTTAACAGTGCCTTTGAATAAGGTCATTTGAAAACTGTGCATATCAAACTATTGTTTTCTCCCTCTGGGGAGATTCCTCTGATTCGTAGAGTTGAGTGGTGAAGGTCATACCTCAGGTGGAGGTTTGAATGCCGCCCCCCCCCCCCCACAAAATTGTGCCTCCCTCCCTGCACACAGAAATGTAGCATGCCAAGAAGAAGCCTATGCTGAACTCTTCGTTTCAATCTGCTAGCTTTCTACGCCTAGGGAGATGCTCTGTTTCCATAGGAGAGCTCTAAGATGTGAGATCTTTCACCTGCAATCTGGAATAATTGAGCTACCTGGTCTTCTGTGTTTTATGCTTCTGCTCTTTTGCATTGGACCCGCAGCCTAACACAGAGGAGAAGAAGAAGAGTTTGGATTTGATATCCTGCTTTATCCCTACCCTAAGGAGTCTCAAAGCGACTAACAATCTCCTCACTCTGTGAGGTGAGTGAGGCTGAGAGACTTCAAAGAAGTGTGACTAGCCCAGGGTCACCCAGCAGCTGCATGTGGAGGAGCGGGGAAGCGAACCCGGTTCACCAGATTACGAGTCCACCGCTCTGAACCACTACACCACACTGGCTCCCTGAAGCACACTGAAGCACATTCAGACCCAGACTCATGCTAAAATTCAGCATGGGTTTGCAATGCCAAACTTAAGAGTCCACTCTTACCTTTCTAATATTTTTTTTTGTATCCATCTTTCCCGTTAATGGAAAACACCCAAGGCCTAACCACCTACAGACTATGCAAAGGCACCTGCCTCCTATTTGAGAGTGTCCTTCTCCTAGCATCTAGCATTTGTGCAAATCACCCTCAACTTGACCCCAGGCAGGAAACAAAGTGCAAAATGTTATTGTTGTTTTATTATTATTATTATTATTATTATTATTATTATTATTATTATTATTAATATACTGCCCTATACCCGGGGGTCTCAGGGCGGTTCACAATAAAGGATAAGATAGGTGTAGGTTCTTCTTTCTTGCTAAGATATCCCTTGACTTTCTGCCACAGCCGAAACCAGGTGGAATGTCTTCGGATGCAAGGTCCCCTTGGCCATCTCACACACACAATGCCAGCATCCCCTGCAGACGTTGGAAAAGCGAAAAGTTTAGCTCATTGTTGCCCATGAATAACAGATGGTGACATCTGGGAGAAAAGCATTTTCTCTTGGGAAGAAAAGCAATGACAAACCTAGACAGCACCCTAAAAAGCAGAGACATCACCTTGCCAACAAAGATTCGTATAGTTAAAGCTCTGGTTTTCCCAGTAGTGAGGTATGGAAGTGAGAGCTGGACCATAAAGAAGGTTGATCGCCGAAGAATGGATGCTTTTGAGTTCTGGTGCTGGAGGAGACTCTTGAGAGTCCCATGGACTGCAAGAAGACCAAACCTCTCCATTCTAAGGGAAATCAGCCCTGAGTGCTCACTGGAAGGACAGATCCTGAAGCTGAGGCTCAAGACTTTGGCCACCTCATGAGAAGAGAAGACTCCCTGGGAAAGACCCTGATGTTGGGAAAGATGAAGGGCACAAGGAGAAGGGGATGACAGAGGACGAGATGGTGGGACAGTGTTCTCAAAGCTACCAGCATGAGTTTGACCAATCTGCGGGAGGCAGTGGAAGACAGGAGGGCCTGGTGTGCTCTGGTCCAGGGGGTCACGAAGAGTCGGACATGGCTAAACGACTAAACAACAACTCCCATAAATAAATGGTGGGGGTCGTATTAGGACAGGCCTACATAATTTAGGAAGAAGCTGAGTGCTGGAGGAAGCTCTAAGCAGTGAAGAGCAGAAGATCCAGGAGTCTTCATGCCTTCTCTCTGCATTCCAGCCCATGGAAACTAGGGATAGAAGAATCTATCCATTTCAATTCCTCTCCATTTTTCCCAGTCAGCTATCCACATCAGTTTGTAATTTTATTTAAAGTCCTCCTGCTGGGAATTTCTGGGAATTGCAGCAGGGGAGAGTGCTCTTGAGCTTGGATCCTGCTGTCTGCTGGGTTGGCTGCTGTGAGAACAAGCTCTGGACTAGCATGGAAACGTCCTGGGAGCCAATGTAGGTCTTTCAGGAATGGTATTATGTGGTCTCGGCCGCCACTCCCAGTCACCAGTCCAGCTGCCACATTCTGGATTAATTGCAGTTTCCAGGTCACCTTCACAGGTAGCCCCACGCAGAACGCATTGCAGTAGTCCAAGCGGGAGATAACCAGAGCATGCACCACTCTGGCGAGACAGTCCGCGGGCAGATAGGGTCTCAGCCTGCATACCAGATGGAGCTGGCAGACAGCTGCCCTGGACACAGAATGGACCTGAGCCTCCATGGACAGCTGCGAGTCCAAAATGACTCCCAGGCTGCGCACCTGGTCCTTCAGAGGCACAGTTACCATATTCAGGACCAGGGAGTCCCCCACACCAGCCCGCCCCCTGTCCCCCCAAAACAGTACAGTCATACCTTGGGTTACAGATGCTTCGGGTTGTGCGATTTCGGGTTGCGCACCGCACCAAACCCAGAAGTACTGGAATGGGTTACTTCAAGGTTTTGGCACTTGCACATGCGCAGAAGTGCTAAAACATGCTTTGCGCATGCACAGAAGTGCCGAATCGCGACCTGCAAATGTGCAGACATGGCACTGCAGATTGTGAACACTGCAGGTTGCGAACGTGCTTCCCGAACGGATCACGTTCGCAACCCGAGCATCCACTGTACTTCTGTCTTGTCAGGATTCAACCTTAATCTGTTAACCTGCATCTTATGTTATTATTATGGGATATGCATCTCCATCCAGAGCCACTAGTTCTTACTCATAGTTTACCACAGCTAGAGCTGAATCAGGGCTACACTGTAGAGAACACGGTCCGCTAGGGAAGTTATTTATAAGGAATATTTCTCCTGGAAAGCAGATTATTTGGCTGGTCCAGTAGTCCTAGCATGTGGAAATTCATGGAAAAGCATCTTACGTGTGGGATTTGCTAATGGGGAGAATATGGAGCAGAGAGCCCAGACATGTTTGGATGCGTGGCTGGAAGGAAGGTATCACTGGCAGACTTACCTGCGTAAAGTGAATCACTGGATAATTCCAGCGAATGTGCAGCACTGGAGGCAGAGGGATCCCGACGTCCAGGCACTCTGAAAAAAGCAACCAGAATAAGCACAATAGCAAAGAAGAGCAGAGAGGAGCATTTTCTTTGGGTCATGTGTGAGCCATAGTCTAGACCAGCATTCCCAAAACTTTTCATTGGCCTAGGCAAGTCAAACCGCGGCATTAGCAACACTGAAGTGACCTCCCTGGGTGTGATGGCCTGGGACTTGGGCTCGGACTCAGACCCAGAGGAGTCTTAGTCTGCACCAGATCCTTTGCCTCAGACAGCATCTGAACCAAGTCTGGGGCCTGATCCTGAAGAGCCCCAGTCTGCACAGGTTCCCCTGCAACAAGCACCAGCTGGGCCGAGTCAGGGGCCTGAGCCTGCCCTGGCTCCAGATGCAGGGATGACCTCGTTGCCTTCAGCTGGGCCATCACTTACAGCTGCTCCACTACCGGTTGGGTCAGGGGAGGCTGAGGCGGCCCCTGGGTCTAGTAACCTGCCGACGTCTCCCGAGCTGCAGAGACTCAGGTCTGAGAGAAGGAGAGACCTGAGTACTCGCAGGAGGAGTGCTCACCTTCGGGTGAGACAGGGAGGTGAGTCACTGGGGGATCAGGACCGCCCAGACAGAGATAAAAGGCTGCTGGACCCCGCCCCAGGTTGCGGGAGCAATGTTGCTGTTCGCCTGATCCTGCCTGTGATCCTGTGCCTGACCTCGCCTGGTTTCCTGCCTTGGCCCTGTTTAACTGGCTCTTCGCAGAACCCTTGGATTCGGGACCGGACCTGGACCGCATTACTCGGGTTACCCCTGGGCCCAGGACACCGGGGCACAAGCCTGGGCAGTGTCCCCGGAGGTCCTGGGATGCTCACACAACAAGACCGCCCTCTCAGCCTCACTGATGTGGTCGAAAGGGAAGCAGAACAAAACCTTTGGCACCAATTGGGCTGCAGGAGTTGCCGAAAGGAGGCGTACAAGGCACCATCCAAATCCACATACAAAGAAACGCACCAACAAAAATGGAAAACACATTTTTTAAAAAACCAGAAGCATTTTTACTTGGTATTATAGGTCAGGACATTAATAGGCAAGATGTTAAATTGTTTTTATATGCAACAACTGTGGCAAGAGTATTGTTAGCCCAGAAATGGAAACAAGAAGAAATTCCGATGAAAGAAGAACGGCAGACAAAATTAATGGACTATGCAGAATTGGACAAAATGACAGGAAGGATTCGAAACCTGCGGGACCAGAGATTTACAGAAGATTGGAAGAAGTATATGAACTATTTGAAAAGCAATTGTAACCAACAAATTATGCTAGTAGGACTACAAGAAGTTTTGTAAAGAGGAATATATGAAGTGCTACAAAGTAGATAAAGAATAGAGATATTGGTTTCTGAGTTTTAAATGTAACAGGAAAAAAAAAAGTATACTAAGAGCTGACATTGGAAAATTTTCAGACAGGACTGATGGAAGTTAAAAAAATTGAATAAGATGTAAAAATATGTTTAATTACTGTTGAAAATGGTGTGTTAAAAAAACTAATAAAGAAGAAGAAGAAGAAGAGTTTGGATTTGATATCCCGCCTTTCACTCCCCTTCAGGAGTCTCAAAGCGGCTAACATTCTCCTTTTCCCTTCCTCCCCCACAACAAACACTCTGTGAGGTGAGTGGGGCTGAGAGACTTCACAGAAGTGTGACTGGCCCAAGGTCACCCAGCAGCTGCATGTGGAGGAGAGGAGTGGAGACACGAACCCGGTTTCCCAGATTACGTGACTACCGCTCTTAACCACTACACCACACCAAACCAAAAATGGAGAATCTAAACGCTCTTATGCATCGGTGTTGCAGTTGTGGCTCTATGAACATGGGAAGTTCAAGATCAGTATTAGAGCTTATCTGTACTTCCAGCTGCTTTCTCCAAGGAAAACTGCTCTTTAGTGCTCCATCGGAGCAAACAGCTATTTGAATTTTCTCCAGATTGCCATTTGCTCTGATTTAGAGCTAGGTGGGTTTTCCCTGCAAAAGGAGCAGGACAGGGAAAGCTACTTGGACCTGTTCTTTCTAGACACAGCGCATGTGGAAGTGTGAGAGGGCTTTTCATGTATAGAGGGTGTGCCAGAGATGGGACTTGAGTTGCCTTACCGTTGACTTGTGGCACAAACGTTTCTGCTATAAGCAACTTCATCAACTTCACGAGGACAGAGACCTGTAAGACAGAACAACAGAGGCAGTGATCTAGGAATCAAACTGGCAGAGGATGTATGCGCCATCACAAGGGGGATTCAGACTGGATCCGGCTCAAGAGGGGCGTTTTATCCGAGGTGCATGGGCTGGGGCGGTTTCTATCAGTGCAAATGACCTCCTCAACAACTGCTTCTTGTGAGATGAGTTGATAGATCCCCATGGAAGATTTAAGTCTCGGGTGGTTTGCAATGCCTCCATAATCAACACCTCTCCAGGAAATACAATCTAGAGAAGATTGTGTCAATTGCACGGCAGCAAAAAAGGGTCCTCCAGTGGAATTCATCCAGAGTCAGGATCCTTTCCATTCACAGCTTAGCAGTCGCTTCTTTGGCTCTGAGTGGTGCTGTGGGTTAAACCACATGGCCTAGGACTTGCTGATCAGAAGGTTGGCGGATTGAATCCCCGCCATGGGGTGAGCTCCCGTTGCTCAGTCCCAGCTCCTGCCAACCTAGCAGTTCGAAAGCACGTCAAAGTGTGAGTAGATAAATAGGTACCGCTCCGGCAGGAAGGTAAACGGCGTTTCCGTGCGCTGCTCTGGTTCGCCAGAAGTGGCTTAGTCATGCTGGGCACATGACCCGGAAGCTGTACACCGGCTCCCTCAGCCAATAAAGCGAGATGAGTGCCACAACCTCAGAGTCGGCCACGACTGGACCTAATGGTCAGGGGTCCCTTTACCTTTACCTTACCCACCTACACCAGTTTAGCATTTAGGCAGCTATTCCCAGGTTTGCACTCACTGGGGCATTTGCAGCAACAGTGGACCACTCCCCCTCCACCAGTTTATGTACCTCCCCCCAACAGACTGTGCACATGCAGCCAGAGACTATGCCTGTGTGGAAACTGCCTCTGTTCTTCCCTCTTCAGTCCCCTCCTGGTTCTGGGATACTGTGCTGCAGGAGATGGAGGGGAAGCACCTGGCCCTTCACTTGCCAGACCTGCTTCCTCCTCCTCTTCTGACCCATCCTGTGCCGCACCTTCTGGCCCTGAAGCTTCCTCTGCCTCTGCCTCCGACTCTTGTCTCCTGGCTGGTACACTTCCCTACAAATTACTGGCCCCCTCTCCTGAGTCCAGTGGCGTAGCGTGGGGGGTGCAGGGGGGGCCGGCCGCACCGGGCGCAACATCTGGGGGTTAGGGTTAGGTGGCGCAAATCCACGGGTTAGGGGGCGCAAATCTACGGGTTAGGAGGCGCAAATTACTTGCCTTGCCCCGGGTGCTGACAACCCACGCTACGCCACTGCCTGAGTCAGAGTCCTGCCCCTACCCCCCTGAGGCTCTCTGGAGCCAAACTTCATCTCCCTTCCATAAACACTGCTCCAGCTCTGTTTTGCATGGCTTCCCATGACCAAGATGAAGCTTCTAGGGCAGGCATAGGCAAACTCAGCCCTCCAGATGCTTTGGGACTACAACTCCCATCATCCCTAGCTAACAGGACCAGTGGACAGGAATGATGGGAGTTGTAGTCCCAAAAAACATCTGGAGGGCTGAGTTTGCCTATGCCTATTCTAGGGGGTCCCCTATTTAAGCAAATGTTTGTGTGTCAGATTGTTCTGTCTATCTGTCTCTCTGTCTAGCTAGCTGTGTCTCTGTTTCTTCTACTTTAATACTGTAGCCAATTCTTGTCCCTATGGAAGGTGCAATCAAGGCGTCAAATCAATTTGGTCAATCACTAAATGGAAAAGAGCTTACGTTAACAGGTCCAACTTGGGAAGAAACCAGGAGCAGCTCAAGACTGTGGAAAGAAGAATTTGTACATAAGGGTCAAGGGAGACATGACGGTGGACCCAAGTGAGCCAGTTACATCCCAAAAGAAAGGACGGACGTGACAATTCACGTCATGCTGCCTCCCAGGACTGGCCAAAATAGGGAACTGCTGGACGCCCAGCCACACAGGCAACTAATCCAGAATGCGGCAGCTAGACTGGTGACTGGGAGCGTCTGCCGAGACCACATAACTTGAAAGACCTACATTGGCTCCCAGTAAGTTTCCGAGCACAATTCAAAGTGTTGGTGCTGACCTTGAAAGCCCTAAACGGCCTCAGCCCAGTAGACCTAAAGGAGCATCTCCACCCCCATCGTTCAGCCTGGACACTGAGGTCCAGCACCTAGGGCCTTCGGGCGGTTCCCTCACTGCGAGAAGCCAAGTTACAGGGAACCAGGCAGAGGGCCTTCTTGGAGGTGGAACCCGCCCTGTGGAACGCCCTCCCACAAGATGTCAAAGAGACAAACAACTACCAGTCTTTTAGAAGACATCTGAAGGCAGCCCTGTTTAGGGAAACTTTTGATGTTTAATAGACTATTGTATTTTAATATTTTTTTTTTGGATGCCCAGCCAGAGTGGCTGGGGAAACCCAGCCAGATGGGCGGGGTATAAATAATAAATTATTATTATTATTATTATTATTATTATTATTATTAGGAAGGCTCTTTATCCCAATAGACCAGAGTAAGTGAGGTGATATCCCTTGAGCCTTATAAAGGCTTCTGGTTCTAGGTCAGACTTGCTTTCTGGTCTGGACAAGACTGTTGGGCTTCTTTCACTCCAAGCTCAACCGCACAGCAGCAGGGTCTGGCTGCAGCCGACGGGAGCTATAGTACAAAAGATCTGGAGGGCACCAGGTTGGGGAAGTCTGCTCTATTGAAGGACCACACATATCTGCTATTGGGTCCCTGAAGCACAGATTCACACAAAGCGGCAAAACGTCCTTGCAGGTTATTAAGAGGATATTTATTTGAAGTGCATATGCAAAACAAAGGTATAGGGCGATCAGTACACAACCTGCACACAGTAGTCAGGGTGCGCCCCCTTTATATAGATTTGCAGAATAAAATACCACCTGATCTCCTGTAAGCCACCTGATTTCTTGTAAACCGAAAGTTATGGCAACTTCCTATGTCCTTACATGGGCTTGTCCCCCCTTTCCTTCCTGCACCAGCCTCTCCACGCCATGAGCCTCAACACGTGTTCAAATGTAAAACATGTGATTTATACTGATAGCAATAAGATGGGGCTTTGTCTCCTGCATTTTACCTCCTCCCGACTGGGGCCCATTCAAACTTGCTCTTATCTTTATTGCCTAAGCTAGACATTCCAACGAGAGTCCCATTTGCACCGTAACATTTAAGCAAGAAAAAGCCTTGTTCTTCTGGCTGGTGAAAAACCTCAACCCTCTGGAAAAACCTCGCCTTAAACAGTTTTTGGGATCATATAGACAACAATATTCTAATGGCCCCTTCACTATAACATCCAAAGAAGTCCACCCCTGCTCTGCTTCGACTCCCTGAGACTAAATAAAAAAATTCCTTCCAGTAGCACCTTAAAGATTCCTTCCAGTAGCAGTCATTAAGAGTCGTCAACAGGCTCATCTCAGCTACCTGCCAATCTCCCATTCCCACCACCCTTCTGAGTAATACCCCTCCCCACCTTCTCACTATATAGAAGGGTCCGGCAACTTCTGTTTCAGTGTATCTGAAGAAGTGTGCATGCACATGAAAGCTCATACCAAGAACTAACATAGTTGGTCTTTAAGGTGCTACTGGAAGGAATTTTTTTATTTTGACTATGGCAGACCAACACGGCTACCTATCTGTAACTGAATCCCTGAGACTAAGCGATCGTGCAACAGTGAGGCAAGATACCTGGTCAGTTTCGTAGTGAAGAACAGTCTGCCGCCGAAAACAGAGGCATGGACACTCAGTTTTAAGTTCTGCAATCAGACAAGGGGGGAGGAAAACGTCTCAGATGGTGGGGAGACTGGAAAAGTCCTTCCTCCCTGCCATTCCCTGGACTTGAAAGCCAAGCCACGCAGATTCCAACTCTTGATTCCAACACTTACGGCCTTCATGACAAAGAGCCCAACGAGGGACCCGGACGGACCTTTCGCCAACAAGGCAATCTCGACGGAAAGCTCAATGACGGCTCTCTTGGGCTCCAAGATAATCCTCCGGATCCCGACCAAAGAGATGGTGATTTTCAGCGGCGCCTTCAGAGGACACTTGGGGCACTGTGAAGGGTGCAGGCAGAAAGGATATTTTTGATGAGTTTCTCTCTCCTGGTTTTAACGTATCTGTGTGGGGCTTATTACCTGTTTGTTTGGCTGTAAGATGCTTTGCTGGGCAAGAAAAAGCGATGGACAAATTGGACCAACAAACGAAAATAAAAGATGCCTGTACGTGGGCATGTGGTTGTGGCGAGTCACTGGGGCACCCCATCGGAGGATCTTTCCCCCAAGGTCCCTCAGACCTGCAGCCGGTGGAGGCTGGTTCATTAAGGCAAATAGGGTACTGCCCCACAAACATCAGCCTGCCCCCAATTGCCTGCCTCCCTAACTTATAACCAGTCTAGGGCTTAGGTTTCCAGGTCTTTGGACTACAGTTCCCATCATCCCTGACCACTGGTCCTGCTAGCTAGGGATGATGGGAGTTGTAGTCCAAAAACAGCCAGAGACCCAAGTTGGGGAAACCCTGGTCTAGGGCAGGCAGAGGCAAACTCCGGCCCTCTGTTTGGAACTACAATTCCCATCATCCCTAGCTAACAGAACCAGTGGTCAGGGATGACGGAATTGTAGTCCCAAACATCTGGAGGGCCGGAGATTGCCTAGTTTCCTGCTCTTCCTTGGCCTCAGCAGAACTCAGCTGGGAAAAGGAAGATGGGGGGGGGGCATCGACTCTGCTTGTCTGTGGCTCTGGCTCCCCCTACTGTTGGCCTCCTTGCCTTCCGCCTGCCAGTCTCACATTGCACCAACCACAGCTGTCTGCAGCAATGCTTCCCCTCTTTAGATGCCCGGCCAAAGACTTGTCTGCTTCAACAAGCCTTTGATTCTTTTTGCTGGGGGCTTTTTGCACATTTTCTACCCCCGCCCCCGCTGCTTGTGACAGGGCTGCTGTGCCCTTTATGAACTCCTCCACAGTTTCCTAAATAAATGTTTTTGTTGGATTTTCCCTGCTAAGGGTGATTTGCTGCCACCTTGCTTTGCTGTGCTTCTTTTGTTTTTCCTTCGGTGGTTTTTATCGCTATCCTTATCGATGGTGTATCTTTTGAAGATAAAACAAGGCACACACTTCTTAAAAGCAAACACCCGCTCACCTTTTGATGTGACAGAAGAGACGCAATGGCGGTCGTCAGCTCGCTGGCAGCGGAGAACTGTTGGCACAAAATGGCGTTGCGTTGAAAATGGAAGAACTTTTTAAAAGACAGAAGTACTGTTTTGGGGGGACAGGAGGCGGGCAGATGTGGAGGACTCCCTGGTCCTGAATGGGGTAACTGTGCCCCTGAAGGACCAGGTGCACAGCCTGGGAGTCATTTTGGACTCACAGCTGACCATGGAGGCGCAGGTCAATTCTGTGTCCAGGGCAGCTGTTTACCAGCTCCATCTGGTACTCAGGCTGAGACCATATCTGCCTGCGGACTGTCTCGCCAGAGTGGTGCATGCTCTGGTTATCTCCCGCTTGGACTACTGCAATGCGCTCTACGTGGGACTACCCAGAAACTACAACTAATCCAGAATGCGGCAGCTATACTGGTGACTGGGAGCAGCCACCGAGACCACATAACACCGGTCTTGAAAGATCTACATTGGTTCCCAGTACATTTCCGAGCACAATTCAAAGTGTTGGTGCTGATCTTTAAAGCCCTAAATGGCCTCGGTCCAGTATATCTGTAGGAGCGTCTCCACCTCCATCGTTCTGCCTGGACTCTGAGGTCCAGCACCGAGGGCCTTCTGGTGGTTACCTCGCTGCGAGAAGCAAAGCTACAGGGGACCAGGCAGAGGGCCTTCTTGGTGGTGGCGCCCGCCCTGTGGAACACCCTCGCACCAGATGTCAAGGAGAAGAACAACTACCAGACTTTTAGAAGATATCTGAAGGCAGCCCTGTTTAGGGAAGCTTTTAATGTTTAATAGGTTTTGTATTTTAATATTCTGTTGGAAGTCGCCTGGGGGGCTGGGGAGACCCAGCCAGATGGGCAGGGGTATAAATAATAAATATTATTATTATTATTATTATTATTATTATTATTATTATTATTAAAAAAGCTTCATTTAAATTAAGTGGGTCGTTGTTGCACTGCAAAGACCCTCTCAGTTTGACCCTCCACCATGCAAGGCAGTTCATGGGGTGCTCTGACGTGTCAGAATGCCCTTCCCTAAGGACATAGCAGAAGGAACAGCTGAATCCATTTGGCTTTCTGCGATGAAGGGTGACAGAAGGCCTCTCCTTATTCTTTTATACCCAGCCATCCGATGGCGGAAAGCGTTTAACTGTGTTTAGATGTTTTAACTATAATGTTGTAGCATTGGCATGTTTGCTTCCCTGGGCTCCTTTGGTGGAAGGGAGGGATATAAATTTAGTGAATAAATAAATGAAATCTTTTTTTTTTTTTAAAAAAAAAGCTGCTGCACTGTCAACTGAAACATGCCTAAACATTGATGGCAGGATAGATAAGTGCCCTCTAGTAAAAATGTTTAAAATAACTTTTGTTAAAAAACCAGAAGCCTTTTGTTTAGGAATTTTAGGTACCAGCATCCCAAAAGATCAGAAAAGTCTTTTATGTATGGGACAACAGCCCACAGATTAAAAGAAGGCAAAGTCGCTACCAGAGAGGAATGGCAAGTTAAGCTGATGGACTACACCGAAAGGCAAAACTGACTGGAAAACTCAGGAACCAAGAGGACAAAAACTTTAAAAAATAAATAAATAGTGGTGCAATTGACTTCCGACAAGCACACAGAGCACGAACAAGACTGAGTGTATGGGGGGGGGGGGCTTGTTTAATTTCACTGCACACAGGTGGTGTAGTGACAATAAAGGTTTATTATTTATTATTATAACTTTAAATAAAGATGGGGATAATTTTTAAGTTATTTAAGAGACCACTGCAAGCAGATGGAAACATCAGCAGAATTTTGATCTCTCATGTAATGTAACAAATACCATGGATAATGTGGATTGATGTAGAATATAGATTATGGAATAATATGCAGTTGTAAATGTTGATAATAAGACCCAAGGAGGAGATGGGGGGAAGTCGCGAGATTCAGAGTAATCTCTATATATGGAATATCTTAAAGTTTTAAGTGTCTGTATGCTTATCGCATTTATAAGTTTTAAATTTATTGTTGTACATTGTTTTAACTGTATGTTTTCTTTCTGGGAATGTACCCCCAAGTGTGTTTTATAAGCTGGTCTCCGACGGTAATAAATTATCTATCATCTATCTATCTATCTATCTATCTATCTATCTATCTATCTATCTATCTATCATCTCTATCTATCTATCTATCTATCTATCTATCTATCTATCTATCTATCTATCCTCTATCTATCTATCTATCTATCTATCTATCTATCTATCATCTATCTATCTATCATCTATCTATCTATCTATCTATCTATCTATCTATCTATCTATCTATCTATCTATATCATCTATATAATCTATCATCTCTATCTATCTATCTATCTATCTATCTATCTATCATCTATCTATCTATCTATCTATCTATCTATCTATCTATCTATCTATCCATCTATGGAAATACGTTTGGACTGTTATAATTTTGTATTTGTAAAATCAAATAAAAATGATTAGAAAAATAAATAAAAGGTAAGCGTCCTCTTCTGCACCCAAAGGCGAAAGGCTAGCTGGGTGCCGGGGTCACATGACTCAGTCTCTGCCTCCACCTGCAAATTTTGATGAGCCAAGCATAGAAATTTGCAACCCTTCTACCTGACGTGCCGCCACTCACCACTTCCGGGGTGGAAATGAACTCTTGCACGCGGATCTGGATCAGAACCATGAGGATGGCGTCCAGGCTGGCCTGAGACATCCCTAGGCAGAAGCCATGGTGATGCAAGACAGGGAGGGTGACAGGCCCTGCGCCGACAGGGAGGGTAATGTATCGCCCCCCAGTTCGGATGATCATCTGGAAAGCGGTTGGAGAAAGAGCGAAAAAGCACAGCGGTGTTACTCAAAATAATGGTAGCCTTTATCACTTTATCGGGTGGCGCTGTGGGTTAAACCACAGAGCCTAGGACTTGTCGATCAGAAGGTCGGCGGTTCGAATCCCCGCGACGGGGTGAGCTCCTGTTGCTCGGTCCCTGCTCCTGCCAACCTAGCAGTTCGAAAGCACGTCAAAGTGCAAGTAGATAAATAGGTACCGCTCCGGCGGGAAGGTAAACGGCGTTTCTGTGCGCTGCTCTGGTTCGCCAGAAATGGCTTAGTCCTGCTGGCCACATGACCCAGAAGCTGTACGCTGGCTCCCTCGGCCAATAAAGCGAGATGAGTGCCGTAACCCCAGAGACTGGGCCTAATGATCAGGGGTCCCTTTACCTTTATCACTCTCCAGCCCACAGTCTTGGAATCCTGGTACAGTGGTACCTCGGGTTGCAGACACTTCAGGTTACAGACTCTGCTAACCCAGAAATATTACCTCGGGTTAAGAACTTTGCTTCAGGATGAGAACAGAAATCGTGCTCCGGCGGTGCAGCGGCAGCAGGAGGCCCTATTAGCTAAAGTGGTGCTTCAGGTTAAGAACAGTTTCAGGTTAAGAACAGACCTCCAGAAGAACGAATTAAGTTCTTAACCCGAGGTGCCACTGTATCTGGGAGTTGGATCTCAGCAGTTTCTTGACATGCTGAATATACCCGCCTAAGAATCTAAGAGCGCAAAAATACCTCTCCTCCCCCCATGTGATGTTCTGGGGGTTGTCCCAACACCCCACATCAATTGGGGGTGGGGGAAGGGTGCAGGTGAGTAAGGAAGCCTTGTTGGGCTAGCAGAAGTCCTAGGACAGGCTAGTGGGATTGGTGAGTTAAACTGGCCGGTTTTGGCTGCCACGGCTAACGGCCGCTGACCAAACCGGTTCTGTGAATCCTTTAAAAAGAGCCTTTTTTGCAGGGGGGGGGGGGGAGCAGCCAGCGCAACATCCCATGGCTGTGAATATTCCCTAGGTTAATTCTGAGTGGAAGGCGGATCTCCTCTGTGTACATTTTGTATGGAGCTCAGCTTCCCTTCAGGGGGAGAGAGACCCTGGGCAGGGGGGCTTTGCAGTCACACACGCTCCTTACGTTGAATTCCAGCGCGACGTAGTTTGAAGTTATCAATGGCAGGCTGGCGAGCTGATATTGCATGGTAGCCACTGTGCCCACGGAGTAAAACACTGCAAGGAAGAAAACACAGCGATGGTGTTACAGTCTCATTAACGCACATTTCAGACGCGCAGGTCCTTGCCAGCAATACCATATGTTGTCTACAGTATCCAGCTGCTGATAGCAGGACTTCAGAACGAGGGTATGGCTCTACATCTTCTTCACAAGGAGCCATTTCCTGCTAAGCGCGGGCATCACGTACAGACCACGCTTCGTTTACCTGGCACAAGGGATGCATTTAGTGCATGGCGCAGGGAGTGAAGATAAGGAAAGGATCATAGCGCTCTATGTGGGGCTGCCTTTGAAGGTGACCCGGAAACTACAACTAATCCAGAATGCGGCAGCTAGACTGGTGACTGGGAGACCATATAACACCGGTCTTGAAAGACCTACATTGGCTCCCAGTACGTTTCTGAGCACAATTCAAAGTGTTGGTGCTGACCTTGAAAGCCCTAAACGGCCTCGGCCCAGTATACCTGAAGGAGCGTCTCTACCCCCATCGTCCAGTCTGGACACTGAGGTCCAGCACTGAGGGCCTTCTGGTGGTTCCCTCACTGCAAGAAGTGAGGCTACAGGGAATCAGGCAGAGGGCCTTCTTGGTGGTGGCACCTGGCCTGTGGAACGCCCTCCCACCAGATGTCAAAGAGAACAACAACCACCAGACTTTTAGAAGACATCTGAAGGCAGCCCTGTTTAGGGAAGCTTTTAATGTTTAACAGACCACTGTATTTTAATACTTTGTTGGAAGCCGCCCAGAGTGGCTGGGGAAACCCAGCCAGATGGGTGGCGTATAAATAATATATTATAATTATTATTATCATCATCATTATTTTTATTATTATCATCAGTGTATTCTATCTGGGGACACCTGGACCACTCCAAAGGAGTGGCAAAACATCTCTTTTTGTTGACCCCCAGTTAGAGCTATTGCTGAGTAGGGCTGAATGAAGAATAATCACTGTACATAACAGGAAAAACAGGGAAACTCTTTTAGGCCCTTGTGTGCCCACATTTAGCCAGGAAGGTTCGCTTTTGGATGACCCAGCTTTTGGATGACCCAGCTGGCTGTAACAGATTATTATTTACAATAAGAAATTGCTTTGGGTATTTTTTAGTGGGCATCAATGGAGAAATTTAACTAAACTAACAGCAATGACAATAATGAGTTATTGCTTAATTCCAAAATAGGCTTCTAAGTGGTTTACAAAACATAAGAACCAGGTTACTGCAAACTCTACTTTAACCACTGAATATTGGTCCAATACACCAAATGTTAAGACTAACAATAGGAAACTGTGTTTTTATGCTCTTGGGAAACTTTTTCACCCTATTAATAAACCAAGGTGAAAGAACGACCTCTCTGCTCTCATGCAAAGAATACAGTATATGTGGGCGGGTCAGGAACTGGTGTTGCCTCTTCGCACCCACTGGGAGCAGTTTGTGAAATTATCTGTGTTTCCTTTACGCCTATTTATCTACCATGGCCTTGTAGCTGAATGTATGCATTTAACCAATGCATTTATAAAGCACTGATGCTGCTGACAATGGAAGTTGATGCTGCCCATAAGCACTGAGGCCCAGGAGCCTTTTGTGGCTCCTTTTCTAGTAGAAAGAGGAACAAACATTCAAGAAGTTGGCAAGGAGAACGAAGGAGAGAGATGCTTTGGCAGCTAGTCAAAGTAACTCACCATTGGCAGTGTGTAGAAAATCGATCCCTGAGACGTTGATGACCACTTCCACCGCTTTGCACACCTGAAATGCAAGGCAAGGGATTTAATACAAAGGAGAAGCCTTGGTTTCCCACCCTTGAGCTTGTTTGCCTCTGGGTTGTCTTCAAAACATCTCCAGGAGTAAGAATTCATGCTCTTTGCATCGATCACTGGACCTCACTATTGCTCTGTCCATGGTTCTGTTCTCCCTCTCTGGCCATTTTAACTTGGAATTTAGGCTTTGCGCTTATGCCTTATGGCGAGTTTGGACCTGTGCTACAGTTCCCATGGAGTGATCCTCAACCCCTGGAGGAGACTCTTGAGAGTCCCATGGACTGCATGAAGATCAAACCTCTCCATTCTGAAGGAAATCAGCCCTGAAATCAGCTTCAGGACAGGTCCTGAAGCTGAGGCTCCAAGACTTTGGCCACCTCATGAGAAGAGAAGACTCCCTGGAAAAGACTCTGAGGTGGGGAAAGATGGAGGGCACAAGGAGAAGGGGACGACAGAGGACGAGGTGATGGGACAGTTTTCTTGAAGCTACCAGCATGAGTTTGACCAAACTGCGGGAGGCAGTGGAAGACAGAAGTGCCTGGTGTGCTCTGGTCCAGGGGGTCACGAAGAGTCGGACGCGACTAAATGACTAAACAACAACAATCCAGTTATACACAAGTTGTGGTTTCTCCAACAGAGCAAACAATGGCTGATACAGGATGCCAGCTGGAAAATTGACTGAGCCTCCCATTTTAATTTTTATTTAAAAAGCAGCCGAAGACATCATTGCAGGGGCATCTTGTCTACATTGGTAATCTGCAAATATATGTATTATGATATCCCCAAGACTTATTTAACCCTCTTTCATGGCTGAAACACACAGGGTCCATGGAGCTGCAACTCACCGTCTTGTGGAATGATGCTGTAAGGATGGTCGTTGCAATGGGCCTCACTTTATTCACCAACAAGCTGCAGGGAAAAGCAAGTAAGAAAAGAGGGAAGGAAAGGGTCTGGGACGGCAGCAGCTTGTTATAAGCTCATTCTGAAGCCCACATTCTGGGTGAGTGCAAAGCTTATCTTACAGATGTGTAAGACACTTCCAAGAACTGGAGAAGTTGGGCTGCATCGTGTTTTCCCCGCATTGCGATTTTTGCTGGCACCTGCTCTTGTGATTTATTGCCTCCCTGAATGAGGCAGAATTAACCCTGGACCAATACAGTTACCAAGGGCTGCAGGAACTGAGAGAAGCATTGGCTGGTTCACGGTTTCCCCCCCATTGCGAATTTTACATAGCACGCGCGCGCGCCACACACACACACACCATGATTCATGATATATTTTAGCACACACACACACACACACACACACACCATGATTCATGATATATTGCCAGGTCAAAAATTATGAAACCGATATCACAATATGGATTTCATACCTTGGGTCATACCTCGGGTTAAAGTTGCTTCAGGTTGAGCATTTTTCGGTTGTGCTCCGCGGAGACCCGGAAGTAACAGAACACGTTACTTCTGGGTTTCGCCATGCGCGCATGCGCAGATGCTCAAAATGTCATCATGCGCATGCGCAGAAGCGGCAAATCGTGACCCACGCATGCGCAGACGCAGGTTGCATCCCGTTCGCATCCAGAGGTACCACTGTATCAATATATTGCCCAGCCCTAATCTCTAGTCATGCTGCCAGAAGAAGCAAAGTTCCTTCTTCTGCCACTAATGATATTTTTGCATTGCTTGGAATGTAAACATGCTTTCAGTATTGTTATTGATATTGTAGTACTGTACTGTACTGTACTGTACTGTACTGTACTGTACTGTACTGTACTGTACTGTATTGTTATATTTTACATTTCTATCCTACTCTTCCTCCTAAAGAAGCCCAGGATGACAAGCAGCAAGCAATGAAACAAAACAAAGAATGTCTCAAAACTTCTTCGAATGGTTATCCTTTGATGGTCCCACAACACCACCTTTAGGCAGTGAAGCCGAGTGTGTGCTGAGGCTGGGAAGGGATCTGGTTTCCTGAAAGGATTCCGGGACCAACTTTGGCAGCTCTCTCAGCCAAAAACATGCACACGAAACTGTAGGAACGAGCACGTTGAGCGAATTGCGTCAGCACTTACTGCGAAGGGCAGATGATCCTTGCGATTGCGAATTCACTCTTGCACACTTGCATTCTGATGTGGAAGCCGCCCGCAAAATAGCTCTCAAACCTGACTTCTGCTTTTATGTCTACGTCTAGGATGATGTCAATCCGCTCAAAGTGTTTGCCGAAAAAGCTAGGAAACGAAAAGACATGGAACAGAACCCCAGTGAGATTCCTCCCCCACTGCATTCCTTAACCGCCAGCCAAACCACTGTGTTTCTGGGCAAAGCATTATGTTTTTAACCCAGCAGAGAGCATCAGTATTTGGGGTTCTATGGCTTGTGTCCAAAGCTTGCCCTATATAGAGACCTCTGGCCTGTGCTCCTACTTAAAATGATCAGCTGGTAGCTGCCTTATGGTGAACCTAAGCATATATAGTCCAAGGGCTGAGCTCCGGCAACTCATTGCCACCCAGTGGTGTTAACCAGTTTTGCTCAGACTTATGGGTTCAGTAGCAGATCTCTGAAGGCCAGTGGCTGCGAACAAACACCAGGAAGGAGCTAACACCTTCCTGCCCTGTTCGTGAGCATCCTGAAAAGGCTTCTGTTGGAACCAGGATGTCAAGGTCAATGGGCCTTTGGTCTGACCAGTGGGGCTTGTCCTATGGCTTTCTGTCCCTGGTGGATGGCACATTTCTTAACGACTGCTTGCTCCCAGGTCACAGTCTTGTGGACCCCCACCTGAACTGGCAGTGCCACTTGGACAGAACACTTTAAAACAACAACAACCACAACAACAACAGGGGAACAAAATGTTCAACCCTGCAAGTGATAAATCGTGCCGTCCAGACCCTCCCCTACAATATCCACAGAGGAACGCCTTAACTTGGGAAGCAACCCACCCACCCACCCAAAACAAAGGCAACCAGTAGCAATGAAATAGGCGGAAAGCATGCAGGGGGAGGGGTGAAACTCACAATTTACCGCTGAGATGAAATCTGGCCTTGATGCACACTAAGGAATCTACCTTTTCATACAGCTCCAGACTGACCGATGGAGTGAAGACCCTCACGACATGCAACCTGAAGATTGAAAATCAGGCAGCAGAGAGAAATGAAGTGGGCATTCAGTTGGCCATGGCTGACTATATATTGGGGGGGGGAACTAATGCTGGGTGGTGATGCGGGGGGCTCACTCAAATTCAAGAGCATGAGATAATCCACTTTACAGCTGGGAGCCGGTGGTCAAGCAGTGGTGAGGAACCTGGAGCCCTTCAGGTGTTAGGATCCAGCTCCTATAGAAGGCTGAGTCAATGTAGCCCATTATTATTATTATTATTATTATTATTATTATTATTATTATTATCATTCAGTGATGGTAGTAGCTTTGCCATTCACCCCCTCCTGCAAACTGGTAAGAACTTAAGAACATAAGAAGAACATTGGATGGATCAGGGCCATGGCTCATTCAGTCCAGCATCGTGCTCTCCCCGTGACCGACCAGACGCCTTTGAGAAAGCATAAGACCAAACTGAATCTGAGCAAACACCCTCTCCGTGGCATGGATTGCAATATTGCTCAATTGCACCCAAGGGCGGAAACAGGGGGAAGAGCTCCAGATGGTTCTTTTTACGCTCACGTCAACCTTTCACTTGTCCTTTAAGATATCTGAGATCAACAAGAGCCTGGACTTGGGAGAAGCGTTTGTGTACACAAGATGTAAAAGAGATCCTTTATTTCGGGTAGGCTCCGTGCCAACCTCTCAGGTCAGAGGTCATGGCAGCCTGTCCGTTGTCTTGTCACAGGGCCACAACAATTCTCTTCTCTGAGTGGCCATGTAATGGCAACCCACAACTCACTGAAGGTGGTCCTTTGGTGGTTTTTGTTTAACTAAAACTATGGAACTTCCTCCCACAGGAGACAGTGGTTGTCACCAACTTGGATGGCTATAAAAGAGGTTGAGACAAAGTCATGGAGGAGAGACCTATTGGGGGCTCCTAGCCAGAAAGGCCCTGATCCGCCTCCACAATCGGAGGCAGCACTGCTTCTGAGTACCACTTTCTGGAAACCTCAGGAAGGGAGAGTTGTTCTTGTGCTCGGGTCCCGCTTGCAGGTTTCCCCACAATGGGCATCTGGTTGGCCCCTGTGAGAACAGGATGCTGGCTTAGACGGTCCCTTTGGCCTGATGCAGATGATGCTCTTCTGAGTGGTCCATGGTGAACATAACAGCTGAAAACGCTTAAGGTCTTCTCCTTGAGTGGCATGGGCTGGAATTTCGTTGACATGCCAATAAAGGCTTGACATTGAGCATGCAAGCCTTGCTGAACTTGGGCGCAACTGTACTGAACTCATGCAATTAAAGGGAAGGGGAAGGATTGCCAGGGAGGATACATGACAGAAATTTATAAAATCATGCATGAACTGGAGAACGTATCTAGAGACAGATTTTCCCGTCTCCATCTCCTATAGCATCAAAACGAAGGGGTAGGGATGCATGAATTGGTCAACTTTATATTCACCCAAATTCTCTTCCCCCCCCCAATCTTAAGTTAATTTCACCAGATTTCCGCATCAGCCTGCAATTTCCATGCCTGTCGTTTAAACCCTTCTTACAGGATTTACTATAATGTAAAAATAACACCAGAAAATTACGCTGGTATCCTTCAGAGAAGAAAATGAAGAACCAAAGTGGCAGTGAGTGGGGGGAGTTTTTAAGTCCTTCTCCAGGCCTTGCAGGGTCCCAGGTGTGGGCAGGTTCTCCCAGCACCTGCAATTCACATTTCTCAAAAGATTGGTGCAGCTTAAAGAGGGATGTGTGCACTTTGCTCCTTTAGCCGGGAGGTCTCTTGGGGATAGGAAATGGAGGCAGTGAGAGATTTTACTTTCTTGGGCTCCATGATCACTGCAGATGGTGACAGCAGCCACAAAATTAAAAGGTGCCTGCTTCTTGGGAGAAAAGCAATGACAAAGCTAGACAGCATCTTAAAAAGCAGATACATCACCTTGCCGAAAAAGGTCCGTATAGTTAAAGCTCTGGTTTTCCCAGTAGTGATGTATGGAAATGAGAGCTGGACCATAAAGAAGGCTGATCACCGAAGAATTGATGCTTTTGAGTTATGGTGCTGGAGAAGACTCTTGAGAGTCCCATGGACTGCAAGAAGATCAAACACATCCATTCTGAAGGAAATTAGCCCTGAGTGTTCACTGGAATGACAGATCCTGAAGCTGAGGCTCCAAGACTTTGGCCACCTCATGAGAAGAGAAGACTCCCTGGGAAAGACCCTGATGTTGGGAAAGATGGAGGGCACAAGGAGAAGGGGACGACAGAGGACGAGATGGTTGGACAGTGTTCTTGAAGGTACCAGCATGAGTTTGACCAAACTGCGGGAGGCAGTGGAAGACAGGAGTGCCTGGCGTGCTCTGGTCCAGGGGGTCATGAAGAGTCAGACATGACTAAATGACTGAACAACAACAACATCAATTGCCTTGTGCCAAGTGACCACTTGCACCCATTGACCCATTGGCCACCTTGATCTTGGAGGTTGTCTTCTTTGTTGTTGTTGTTTTTTTGGGGGGGGAGGATGGGGCTTGGCTCCTTTGGACATCAAAGTTTGTTTTTATTTGCCTGCCATGTTCTCTTTGCACCTCATCTGGCTTTGAGTTTGGGCTAACAAAAGCCAAAGGAGATTAAGCAGTCAGGTGCTAAAATAAATAAATAAATCCAGATGTATTCCTGGCAAGCCCTGAACAAAGCCAGCCAAGAACTACATTGAATTATATTTAAAATCACAGCATGTTCCCTGCTGTTCCAGAAAATGAGATAAAGGCCCTCTTGGAACCATCACAAGGCCTCCTTTGGGTCCAATTCTTTTCCTCGATTCCCCTTCCACTCTGAAATATGGCGCTGCAAATGCCTCGTCATTTACTTACTCCTTAATCCAGTTTTCCGGGTGCTTATCTTTGTGAGGGACATCTGGGAACTGAATAGCCAAGAAGTGGCTCTGGAGAAGCTCATTCCGAAGGAAGACGGAGGAGACATCTGAAACATACAGGAACAGGATCACGGCACAGGATCTTGTGGGGGGAAAATAATTCGCTTGGCATGGGTTGTCTGTTCTTACATACTATGCAGCTTCACCCCCGGCAACTATTAAACACACACACACACACACACACACACACACACACCATTTTCAGTGTTTACTGAACACTGAGATACATTATATTGTATTTCTCTACTAGTTTTCTCTCACCAAAGCAGTGCTCTCAGGTAAAAAGGTAAAGGGACCCCTGACCATTAGGTCCAGTCGTGACCGACTCTGGGGTTGCGGCGCTCTTCTCGCTTTTTTTTGGCTGAGGGAGCCGGCGTACAGCTTCCGGGTGATGTGGCCAGCATGATTAAGCCACTTCTGGTGAACCAGAGCAGCTCATGGAAACACCGTTTACCTTCCTGCCAGAGCGGTACCTATTGATCTACTTGCACTTTGACGTGCTTTCTAACTGCTAGGTTGGCAGGAGCCGGGACCGAGCAACGGAAGCTCACCCTGTCACGGGGATTCGAACCGCCGACCTTCTGATCGGCAAGTCCTAGGCTCTGTGGTTTAACCCAGGTAAATCAAAGTAAATGTTCAATGAGCCATTCAGCCTTATTGCAATGACTTTCAGGAAATGTTATGCTGGAAACTGGTTCAAGAAATCTTGTTTCTTTTTTGCCAGGGCTCAGGGCCCTGCAGATGACGTGATGGAAGGATTGGGGTGGTGAACTTTGGAGCAGAGGAGAAGATACGCGAAGGGCACAATCTCGCAGCCCATTCCTATCCATGTCTACTCAACAGTAAATGTATCTAGGATTGCAACCGTAGCTGATTAGGTAGATGACATGCTAAGGGAGCTGCAAAAAAAAAAATTGTAGAAATTCTAACTCGGCTAAATTTTACCCCAAAGACTCTGGGGTTCCTAAAAGCAGGTGATGACACACCTTTCTCGACCTTTTTTTTAATTGCTGTTATTTTTTTAAAGATGGGGTTTTTGTTGCTGCATATTTTAGTGGGTTTGATTCATTGCATACTACAGTGGTACCTCGGGTTAAGAACTTAATTCGTTCCAGAGGTCTGTTCTTAACCTGAAACTATTCTTAACCTGTTCTTAACTTTAGCTAACCTTTATTCTTAACCTGTTCTTAACTTTAGGCCTCCTGCTGCCGCTGCACCGCTGCGCTGCGATTCCTGTTCTTATCCTGAAGCAAAGTTCTTAACCTGAGGTACTATTTCTGGGTTAGCGGAGTCTGTAACCTGAAGCGTCTGTAACCTGAAGCATCTGTAACCCAAGGTACCACTGTACTTGAATTAGGGAGCTTTATATTGCAATGCTTGCGAAATTGGCTTTTGCACTTGTAAAGCATGTAGATGCCACTTTTGGCAGCAGTCAAGAATAACAGTGATAGCAAGATGCAAGATGTGCTGTAAGCCAAGGTCAACTCACCGCTCCTCCACCTGAACATCACAGCTCAGCTCAGTCTCCTCTGTTCACAAACCTGCTCTTCAAAACAACTGTGATGGCCTTCCTTAAATACCCAGATTGCCTTCCTCTCCACTACCACACCCAGCACAAATTTCTCCACCTTGATCTTCGAAACGTCGCCATGCCAACTCCTCTGTTCTCGTAACTCAAACTATCTCCCCTCCAGGACTCCTATTTCTCCAGCTCAACCAAACTCAGCTCCCTGAAGCATCCTTGGGCTGCCTTGAAGGTCTCGGCTGCTTAACCTTTGTGGTTGACGCTTATCCCAGAAAGATGCTTCCCAGAACGTGCCTCTTTTTCTTCTCCCAAGCCCCTTTCCATAGCTCCCACAAAGCTCTTGGCTTTAACCCCTAAGTCTTTCTGACTGCCGCTCCGTCAAACGCCTTGCACCCTGGTGGTGCCAAGGAAAGAAATAAGCAGGTGTCGGCAACGGGCAGCAAATTACCCCCCCTTCCTGAAAAAATCAATGGAAATCAATAAAAAGGTTCTTTCACAAGTTTAGGTGGTACCAGTTTTCAAGGGATGTGATTCGGAGCAAGCAGAAAAGGGAGCTACTCATGCCTAACCAGTGTAAACATGAGTCACAAAGCATTCTTACATTTGTGAGCAGTGGCCGGACTGACGATGGACACGATCCCATGTGAAAGTCCTTTGGGGCCTCCTTGCGAGGGGCTGACCAGGCTGCAGAGAACAAGCAGCCCCAAGAAACTCCACATCTTCGAGCCTGGAGACCTGCTGGGAAAGTTGGGTCAGGTCATCACCCCTGCTGTGCAAAGAAGCAGTAATCCGGTAAAAAGCTCCTGAGAGAGATCTCTGGGGCTGACGAATCCCGTTCTCCTAGTCACTGGAGACTTGATTTGAACCAGGCTCATTGGCCACACACAGATTTATAAGCAAGGAGATCCACAGGATTTTGCAGAATTCCTGATACAATGGAGAGATCCCGCCACATGTGTGCCTTTGTGTGTGTAAGTGTGTGCGTATGGGATTCTCTGTACATATTCTAATGAGTAGGTTAAAGTAGGAGTGTAGTCACACTATCCTTTTCTCATTTACATCCTTTTTAGCCCTTTTAAATATCTGAAAAGGATGCCTCCTGTCACTCAAGCGGGGGAAAATGTTGGTAAAGGTTCTATCATCTAGCTATCTAATTTTTATTAAGTTTTCTGTTTTGCAATTTAAAATTCTCATTTTACATCCTTACGATATCAGTGACTTCCCTTCTTCTCTTTCCATGGTTCACTTTACATATCATAAATCCCTGCATATTTTACAAAAAACTACACCAATCAGTATTCCATTATTGTATCCATCAAACTTATTTACACTTTTGAGTTTATCTTAAGGCTGCCGGTGTTTTCAGGTGTACACAATTATCTCCCCTATATTCAATAAACATTTTCCAATCTTCTTTAAATGTATGTTCTTCTTGTTCTCTTATACTATAAGTCTGCGAGTTGTGCATATTCTGTCAATTTAAGTTGCCATTTCCACATTCACCTTGAATTGCACATTTCTGGGGGAATACGAGGGCCACGCTCCGCTGTGAAACATCTCTACAACGAAAGGGCCCTGTCTGTTTCTCTACTGTTATCGCGCTGGTTATTAGCACGCAAAGTTCTCTGCATGTATTCATGTCATTGGTTTGATCCTTCCAAAAACTGACAACCTTCAGCGCAAGCAAAACCTTCAGTGAAAAGACCTCTCAAATCTCTACTGAGTTATCAGGTTTGTGGTCCCATTGATTGGCCGGGGAAAATGTGCCAGCAAGTGACCCTAAACCACACCATGCAGTTTAATGCATCCATGGGACTCAAATGATTCTTTTTGTTCTATTCTGTGACACTCCCGCCCAGTGGCGTAGCGTGGGTTGTCAGCACCCGGGGCAAGGCAAGTAATTTGAGCCCCCTAACCTGTGGATTTGTGCCCCCTAACCCGTGGATTTGCGCCCCCTAACCCTAACCCCCAGATGTTGTGCCCGGTGCGGCCGGCCCCCCCTGCACCCCCCACGCTACGCCACTGCTCCCGCCCCACTCCCTTTCAGAGCCTTCGCACAGAAATCGCAGCATCTTGCAATTAATGCTGATGTCTAGAGTAGAGGCTTACCTGCCAAGGCTGCTTTCCAACCAACCCTCTGCCCCATTCCCCCCACTCATTGGCCAGTTCAACCATCTACCTGCAACTTTCCTTACCTTTGTCCTTACTGGAAACAAAATATAAAAAATTCCTTCCACTAGCACCTTAGAGACCAACTAAGTTTGTTATTGGTATGACCAACACGGCTACCTACCTGTGACTAGAACTTTGTCCTGACTGGTCACTCCTGAACTTCCTGACCTTCCCAGGCTGGAGAAAGCAATTTCCTCTGAGCTTTATATAGCGGCCACAACTGGACTGATACAGTGATAAACATCAGCCGGGTAGCTCCTCCTGGCTCCATTGTAAAGACGTTGCAGGGGATCTAAATGTCCCTTGATGTAGGCCATATGTAACACAATGTGATTTACATTGTTCTCCAATGCCTTCAATTGTGTTGCTTAGCGGGCTGAAGATTTAAGTAAAATATTAAGCTGGTGCCATGGAAAATGCACTTCTTTTGAATGGGCTTCAAATGCCAGCAATAATCTTTGAAACCAGCTCTACTAAATGTGTACCTATATTTATTATTATGTACTTAATTTCTGTCCTGCCCTTCGTTTGAGGATCACAGGACAGCTTGCAATATACAACACAAAAATGTCTAACAAAGTCAAAAAGAAAGCAACCCCCAAATCCAAACTCTTCTTCTTCTACTACTAATAACAATGTCTCAGACTTATCTGGGCTTCACTACCAAATCAGAGCATTTGCTTCAATCGTAATCCTTTGGCTGGTGGACGTCCAGCAATACTGTTTTGGAATTATAAGGATGGTTTTCAGGTTTGACAAGGACAACATCCAAAACCGTGTCTATTAAGATGTTTCTGCTCTGGTTCTCCAGTCATTTGAGGCAGCTTATTAATATATTTTGAATTCTGGTGCTGGAGGAGACTCTGGAGAGTCCCATGGACTGCAAGAAGATCAAACCTCTCCATTCTGAAGGAAATCAGCCCTGAGTGCTCACTGGAAGGACAGATCCTGAAGCTGAGGCTCCAAGACTTTGGCCACCTCATGAGAAGAGAAGACTCCCTGGGAAAGACCCTGATGCTGGGAAAGATGGAGGGCACAAGGAGAAGGGGACGACAGAGGACGAGATGGTGGGACAGTGTTCTCGAAGTTACCAACATGAGTTTAACCAAACTGTGGGAGGCAGTGGAAGACAGAAGTGCCTGGCGTGCTCTGGTCCAGGGGGTCATGAAGAGTTGGACACGACTAAACAACTAAACAACAACAACAACAACATTAATATACAGTGGTACCTCGGTTTTTAAATGATTTCAAACGCTTTTCAGAAGTTGAACATGCCACGCAGCTTCCATATTGAGTTTTCCAGAAGTAAATGCTTCTGGAAGTGAATGCTTTGGTTTTTGAGCATTTCAGAAGTCGAACGGTCTTCCAGAATGGATTACATTCAAAAACCAAGGTACCACTGTAGTGCAAACTAGGAGAGATGCTCCTGAGACCTCCATTAGGCAAGATTTTCTGAATGTCTTAGACAATCAAGGCCTTAACCGATTTGCTCTTTGCAAACTGGACTTTGCTACCCTAACTCTTCCAGTTCCTTCCCATTTTCTTCTGCTGCCCTTTCTCTCTTCTCCCCTTTCTTCTCGCATGAGAAGTTGTCAAAGCAGAGGCAAAGACCCGCTCACAGAATATGTCAGGAAATTTAAACCACTTTCAAAACTGGCTCATTGTTGCTGCACCAATGCAAAAAAATATGGGAGATGTGACTCTGTGAGAGATCAGTTTCTCATTTTTCTTAGAATGACAAATGTAGGGGAACTGCACCACAGCATGGCCTCCTTCTCCTGGCTTTCTCAAGACTGGAGGTGTGCTAGACCTCTTCTCCAATTTGTCCCCCCCCAACCTCCCCCCAACAACCTCCATAAACTCCCATCAGTACTGGCCTACAGATTCCTGCTTCTTGCAGATTACACAGAGTGAATCCCCTTTTCTCACCATACTACCTGTTCTTACTCTCTGAGTACATAGACAAAGCCAACAGCTGCAGCCAGGTTTCCATGACACAAGCAAAGCACGCCAAGAACCAGAGATCACTATCACCTCTGTTGCACCATGCGCTGCCTGTGATGTTATCATCAATAGTGCACAAGTTCAAAAGCACCTCGGAAACAATGGGCTCTGCACTCATGGGCCGTGGAGATGATGTTCCACAATGCACTTCCATGCACAGATGCGGAAGCTTCATGTGCACTTGGCAGCATGAGGCGCAGACCTCTGGCGTGTGATGGGTGCAAAAGATGGGCGCTGCAGAGTCTGTGCCCTTGGGCTGTGTGGCTCCATGTGTGGGTTGGCTGTGGCCATTGCCTGTTGTGGATTGTGGCTGTTGCTCGATGCTGGTGGGACCGTGGGCTGCCTCTGTCATGGAGTAAAGCAAAACATTTCAGGGGTGAGGGAAGAAGGCAGGAACGTGCATCTGAGTGGTTCTGCAAGGATTCTTAAAGTGTTGGCCATAGCAAGGGGCTATGATGTTTCAGCTTCATGTTGGGACACACACACGAGCTTAGCATCTTTAAACCTCTTTTGTTGACCACTAGCATTACGCTTTCCATTTTTAAGTTCGGAATAGAGTAGTTGCTTCGGAAGACGATAACCAGGCATCCGCACAACATGACCAGTCCAAGGAAGTTGATGTTGAAGGATCATTGCTTCAACACTGGTGATCTTTGCTTCTTCCAGTACACTGGGATTAGTTCGCCTGTCTTCCCAAGTGATGTGTAAAATTTTTCAGAGACACCATTGATGGAATCTTTCAAGGAGTTGGAGATGGGGTTTATAAGTGATCCATGTTTCACAAGCATACAGTAAGGTTGATAGTACAATAGCTTTGTAAACAAGCATTTTGGTTTCCCTGCGAATGTCCCGGTCCTCAAACACTCTGCACTTCAGTCGGGAGAAAGCTGCACTCGCAGAGGTCAGGCGATGCTCTGCTCTGTGATCCATAGAATAAATCCAGAGGAACAGTGGTGGTGGTGGAATAATAATAATAAAATATAGCCAATAATACTTCCTCCTCTTTTGGTCAAGAAGGTGAGGAAGGCAGTTATTCCGTAATCTTCGCATTAGGCAAAAAGAGAGCTTTTTACACTTATAGCTCAAATTGGGTTGTTGCGACATTGTTGTTTTTAAATCTGCAGAGACTGGAAGAGGTGAAAGGGGATCTCACGATGGCACCAAATCACGCTGAAATGTTTTTGACGTCCTTACTGCACAGAGTGTCGGTGCTCAGGGACTTCCTGTCTTCGCAGAGAAGGATATGGAGTGATTGTATTACATACCACAAAGTCATCTTTAGTGTTCTACAGAGTTCTCTTAAACCCCTGCTAATTGTGAAATCTTAAAGCCCTATCAGATAAAGGTGGAAATCTTCTAAGGTGGAATTTAAGCCACATGTCATGCTAAGAGGAGGCAGAATGCAAAAAGTCGTCATGGTGACTTTGGGGCTAGCAGGTACATTATGCATTGGGAGTTTGTAGGAAAGTGCTTGTTTTATCAGAGGACAGGCAGAAGGAGGGCAGGAAGAGACAGAGACAGAGACAGAGACAGAGACAGAGACAGAGAGAGAGAGAGAGAGAGAGAGAGAGAGGAGTTGGGAGTGCAGTAAAGAAGAGCAAAGGATAAAGTTGTGCAGCAATAAAACTGCAAGCACATTTGCAAAGATAAACAGGGTCTGACATGGTTCCAAATTGGATGAGGGACTGCTTGTTGAAATTCCAGACAACCCTCTGGGTCTCTTCTATGATTCTATGAACAGGAGTGCAGCTATACAGCTGCAAATAAAAAGTTTTGACTGTGTTGTCAAGTGCAATATACAATTGTGACACTAGGCGGCAGCTCTGAGCTACAGCAAATTCAATGCATTTTTCAAAACTATTTTTTATTTTATTTTTTAAAAAAAACATTTTCACAATGTTTTGAACATGCCTGCAGATTCCACCCTAATTGCTGGCATATATACAAATGTGTAACCTTTATCTGGGCCGCAGAACCGTACATGTTGAGAATACAGTTTCTAGAGGTAGAAGAAGAGTTTGGATTTGATATCCCGCTTTATCACTCCCCTTCAGGAGTCTCAAAGCGGCTAACATTCTCCTTTCCCTTCCTTCCCCACAACAAACACTCTGTGAGGTGAGTGGGGCTGAGAGACTTCAAAGAAGTGTGACCGGCCCAAGGTCACCCAGCAGCTGCATGTGGAGGAGCGGGGAAGCGAACCCGGTTCCCCAGATTACGAGTCTATCGCTCTTAACCACTACACCACACTGGCTCTGGTACATGATGCAGTTCTGTTATGAATGTTAAACTGTCCAGCCCTGAACTGGGTAGGAGACCCCTGGGACTGGAACCACAAGATCAGTTGCTCCAGGTTCCTTGGAGGAAGGACAGGTAGGGTTGAAACAATGAAACAGTACTCCTTGATAATATAAGGAGAGTCTTCTGGATCAGGTCAACGGCCTGCAATGGTCTAGCTTTGTGTTCTCTCATGGTGACAACTAGATACCCCAAAGTGAGCACAAGATCACGCTCCTTTTCTCCAATTTTCAGCGACCGGGGTTCAGAACCATTACTGCCTCTGATCTTGGAGAAACAGCCACCTTAAATGTTGGCTAATCTCACCGGGAGAATCTGCGAGTAGAAAGAAGAGGACTACCAAGAAGATTGGAAGGAATTTAAAGACTATTTGAATAAATATTCTAATATTAAAGATATGTAACCACTTGAAAGAACCAATCAGGCCTAGGACTAAATTAGACTTAAATGTATAAATAAGTAAATGTACAATGAGAAAGGTAAAGAAATTGGAATACGACTGTAATATTGTTTTATGAAATAATGATATTGGAAACTGCTACATTCAAATTAAGAGGAAATTCAGATGGAGGTGATTAGAGGAAGTCAACTAAAATGTTTATGAAAATGGATTTTAATTAATTAACTGAGTTTCTTTCCCCCCCTCTCTTTAGGTATGTTAAGTTTGTTATTCTTTTTTCTCCTTTTTCACTTCTTTATTGTGTTGTTGTTGTTGTTGTTGTTGTTGTTGTTGTTGTTGTTGTGTTGTTGCATATTCTCTTTTTTGTTACGCCTATTGAAAATTAATAAATATTATTGTGGAAAAAAATAAATAAATGTTAAGGAGGTGGCGTCTATTTAATGTGAAACAGTTTATAGGACCAGGCTGGAGTGGGGGAAGGTGTTGGCTGCTTTCTCCGTCAAATGAAACCCCCCTTACAAGGAGGGACAGGGATGGGAAACCATAATAAGTAAACCAATAAAACCATAGCAGGGGAGAGGAGCCAGGGCTGGTGAACCCCTGGTGAGAAAGTGAGAGCCACGTGTCGCACAGTGCACGTGTGTGTCATCCTCCTCTCTGGACAGCCCGGTTTTCCACCCATCTCCTCCTGCTCTTTTTAGCGTCACCTGCTGGGCTCCTGTGGCCTGATCCTGTGCCTTGCCTCTGTGCGCCTCCCAGAGAGTCATATGATCCCTGGCACTTGGCGACTTCTCCAAAATTTTCCAATATGTCAGTAAAAATATTTACCTTGGAAGATGCCACCGTGCGCTCACTTTGCACATCCCAGCGCTTATCGAAGCTCTGAATTGGTTCTTTCATTCCTGGTGTGAGTATATAATATCTGGCGCTTCCCTATCATCAAAGAGGAGATTAGCAGGTGAAGCTCTGTCTGCTCCTGAGGAATCTCCAGTCCAGCAGGACAGGTAAGTGAACGATGCAGTTGTCCAAAGACACCTCTGATGGTAGGAGATCTACAAGAAAGAGAAAGGTTCTGGAGACGGCCTTTGAGGCTGGAGACTTTGCTGATTTTGCATTCTCTGCACAAAAAGTCCTTTTCATCGAGTGCGATTATGAAACAAGCCTGTAATTACTACTAAATCCAAAATGGCTCGTATGTCACCATTTGCTTGCAGCTAATTCAGAGAGCTTCCAAACCGTCGTTAATTGGCAGGAGGGAAACAAGCACATATCAGAAATTTAGGTTTGCAAGATTAGCGTGGTACAAAGCGCTCTGCTACCAGTCACTTTCAGACAACTTTTTAAAAATGAACATCCGTTCTGATTTGCTTGTAGGGAGATTAGGTGATGCTGCATCAAAAGCAAGCATTTCCAGCATTTATTGTCGGGCAAATGATATTTTTTTGCAAGCTTGACTGGAGTCATGTACCACCTGTACATCATTTTCATAATATTCTCTCTTAAGGCATTACATGCCGGGATTAAATTTACGGCATGTAATGCCTTAAGAGAGAATATTATGAAAATGATGTACAGGTGGTACATGACTCCAGTCAAGCTTGCAAAAATATATCATTTGCCCGACAATAAATGCTGGAAATGTAAGGAAACTGAAGGCACATTCTTTCACCTTTGGTGGACGTGCCCAAGGATTAAGGCATTCTGGGAAATGATCTATAATGAAATGAAAAAGGTATTTAAATATACCTTTCTGAAGAAACCAGAGGCTTTTCTCCTGGGCATAGTTGGCCAATCGGTGTTAAAGAAGGATAGAACTTTCTTTATGTATGCTACAGCAGCAGCAAGAATTCTCATTGCAAAGCACTGGAAGACACAAGATTTACCCACCTTGGAAGAATGGCAAATGCAACTAATAGACTACATGGAAATGACGGAGATGACTGGCAGAATTCGAGACCAGGGAGAAGAGCTTGTGGAAGAAGATTGGAGGGAATTTAAAATTTATTTACAGAAACATTGTAAAATTTTTGAATGCTGATGACATTGAAATGAACTGAAGGGGTTCTAGCAACAAGGTAAAATGTAAGATGGGATTGATAATAGATAAGCTAAATTGGATATGAATTTGCTGAACCAATTTTTAAAAAGGGATACAAAAAAGGGAGGCGTGAGGAAGTCGGGAAAATAAGTCAACTAAAGATGAGAAATTAAAAAAGAGGGAGTTTTGTTTTTATGTGTTTCTTTCCCCCATTTTTTCTTCTTCTTCCCTTTTTGTGTTTAATGTTTGTATTTTTGTATTTTGTGATGTTGTATTTTTCTGTTTTGTACTTTTTTTCTGAATTATTTTATTGATAAAACTTAATAAAATATTAATTAAAAAAAAGCAAGCATGCGCCAGTCCAGTGCATTTCCCTGTAACTTTCCTTCTGGCAAAAGAGTCCAATCTTTTGGGGAAGCAGGTTTGTTTTGCAAGAACTCCAGATCAGCTTGAATTCCCCTGAATTTGCCAGGGTGCGATTGAATCCGGCTTGAAAATAGCGACAGCCCGGAAGCACCCACCCTGGTGCAACAAATCCACTTTCGTGGCTAGGAAAGGGACGTGGAAAATGTGCACAAAAGTGTGAAAATAGTGAACCATTTACAGGAAGGCATAGAATCGCCTCACAAGCAAATCGGAACAGAAGCTCAATAAAGCATAGACGTAGTCTGACCGCCGCAGAAGCTTTGTGCAAGCGAATCAAGAAGGCTCATTCTCATATAACTGGCCCCCAAATAAATCAGAATGAATGCTCAGTAAATACAGGACTGTGTCTAACCTCCAAGTAAGCCTTAGGCAAACAAAACATGGCAAATGCAGGGTAAACAGGTCATTTGGACAAACCCTAAAATGTTGCATCAATTAGAATTTAGTTTGATGATAATAATAATAAAATTTTATTTATATCTCCCACCCTCCCCAGCTGAAGCCGGGCTCAGATTTTGTTTAGTGTGGCAGCACCTGCACTTCAGGACTTTGTGCCTTTTGACACCCACTTAAAATATTTTTCTTTAGGCAAGCCTATCTCGGCACGGAGGCACGGAGATGCTTTAATGTGCTTTTAGCTTATGCTTGATTTTAATTTTTTCTTGACTGTTTATTGTTATGAAATTGTTGCATGTCATGTGCTCTAATGCAAACAGAGCTATATCTCAGTGCAAACATGTCAAACAGTTTAAAGATGAAAATGAATAAAAACCACGTTGCAAAAATCATTCTTTAAATGATTTTTGAAAGTTCTAACTTTCTAGTCAACAGATTTAAGTTTTTTATTTTACATTTTTGTAAACCACTCAGAAGTGGTTTTTTTAAACAATCAAGTGATATATAAACCTTGCTAAATAAATAAATGAAATATGGTGGGAAACAGAAAACGGTAGTAGATAGGTCTTTCAGAGGTTTGCTCTGCTTTATAAGGCATGTACAAAGTGAATCTAGGACTGCAGTGAAGCATTCCACTCCTATCTTATTCAGGGACTGGACCTCTCCTCTGTATAGCATTTTGAGAATTCTGTCCCATTGCATCTGGTTTTCATCTTTTTGCAAATCACTTCGAGATTCCTGTGACTATAAAGCAGTTAAGAAATATTCTAAATAAATAAATAATTTCCACGGGGGGGGGGGGGGGAGCGGAGCCGTTTGATTCATAGATATTCTCAAAAGTAATTGCGGCTGCGTAAGAGCTCATTTGCTTCTCCCCGCAGAGAAGTTAAAAATACAGCAATGGTGACTTAATGTTTTTGTGGCTTAGACATTTAATTGAATGAAGAAATTCTGGCGACACATTTGAACTCACCCCCAAAGTCCCTCATTTTGGGTTCTAAATCTCAACCACCGTAATTCATTCCTAAGCCAAACTAATAACGTGTTGTTGTGGGTTTGTTTTTCCCACGTTTGCTCCTTCCACCTCAGGTCCTCGGTCTCGTCTTCTCCCTTTTCTTCCGTCCGTGGTGGTGACACATCATGGGGCTCTGTCTCAAGGCATCGCAGGTCTGCCTGCTGCTGCTGTTCTGCAACCGGGCAGCCCTTTCTGACGAAACCTCCGAGTGCAGTCAGCCCATGGTGAAAATTGATAAGCATACAATAATGGTCGGTAAGTGACATAAACTTAAACATAAACTTGTTGGATGTACAGATATGTCTCTCCTGGGAAGCAGTCGATCTGCCACGACTCCTAAACCAGTCCCTTTCGCTACCCTGAGAAAGAAGCGGATGAGGAAGGGAAGAGGCTGTTCCACTTTGGGTGGGGGAGAAAGACCCTACATCCCCTTTCCCAGGCTTCTCCTGAACCGAGGATGTAGCTTGCTCAGACTCAGAGAACCAGTTCTTCCCTTACACACCATAAACACAGCATAAACCTAGCTCCCTAGGGAGGCAGGGCCAACCACGGGATACATGGACTCAGCTCTTTGCTGAGACAACATCTTCTGAAGCTCAGCCACTGGGAGCTGCTCAGGGAGATCTGCCTTCACCTTTGCCTGGACTTGACTCAGCCTTCTTGCCTGGTTAGACTAGACCGGCTTGACCAGGTTTTGGCTTCCGCTTCCCCTGCAAGCCCCACGCTTCAAGAGAAAAGGAAATATACCTCCCCAAAATCACCTCCAATGCAACTCAGTTAAAATGATTTAAATGGGAATAAAACATATCTTTCTGTTTTTGTGGTCCTTTAGAGACACATCAGATTTTCATACCAGACAGGCACATTGTTGCTGTTGTTTAGTCATGTCCGCCTCTTCGTGACCCCCTGGACCAGAGCATGCCAGGCCCTCGTTTACCTTCCCGCCAGAGCGGTACCTATTTATCTACTTGCACTTTGACGTGCTTTCGAACTGCTACGTGCGCAGGAGCAGGGACTGAGCAACGGGAGCTCACCCCGTCACGGGGATTCGAACCACTGACCTTCTGATCAGCAAGTCCTAGGCTCTGTGGTTTAACCCACAGTGCCACCCATGTCCCTAAAGTCATCATGTATCCAAACCCTATAAGGAAGCTTTACAAAGCCTGGTTTAAAATCTTGGTTAAACAAGAACCCTGACTAGACTTAACTCTTTAAAGGGGGGAATTTAGAGAGGGGATGTCCTGCTAATAAGACGCTAAATGGAGGCTGGGTGATGATCTGTCAAGGATTCTTTAGTTGTGATTCCTGCATTGCAGGGGGTTAGGCTAGGCTCTTGGTGTCCCTTCTAACTGCACAGTTCTACAATTCTAATAGTAATGGAGGAATGGCCTTACGTGTGGGCTGCTTCATAGTGAGCTATGGCAACCGGGCTCTGCTGGTCTAATTCACGGGCTGGCATATCTCTTTCAGC
Source organism: Podarcis liolepis (assembly GCF_965112155.1). Classification (NCBI taxonomy): domain Eukaryota; kingdom Metazoa; phylum Chordata; class Lepidosauria; order Squamata; family Lacertidae; genus Podarcis; species Podarcis liolepis. The sequence goes on along the minus strand of NC_139559.1, from coordinate 2,741,354 downwards.
TGCCAAGAAATCCATGACTGACAGCAACATTATGGAGGAACTGGCAGAAGCTGCGGCCAAAAACCAGGGTGGCGCGAAAGCTATCAAAGGCATCAAAGGGTGAGGCATTTTGGGGAGGGAGGCGCTATGTCAGCCTGTACCAACAGGAAGTGGACCCGGCATGCCAGTGCGCCAGTAGAAATGTGTCGAGAAGACCTCCTCTGGCGATCCCTTGCAGCCGCGTAAGATTGTCTTCCATGAATATGGTCTTAACGGTGTGTCCGTAGGTGACTGTGGACGCCAGTTCTGGATCCACACGTCCTTCCACAGTGGGGATATTGGTTTCCAGGTGGGAGTTTATCACGGTGAGGGTTTGCCAAGCGTGCCTTCTTCTTAGCATGTTTCTCCCTTGTGTCCTGAGTTCAAGTGTCTTCAAAGCCCAGGATACCTTTGGTAAAAACTGTTCTCCAACTGGAGCGCTCGCAGGCCAGTGTTACCACATTATCAGTGTTTATACCACATTTTAAAAGATTTGCCCTGAGTGAGTCTTTAAACCTCCTTTGTTGACCACCAGCATTACACTTTCCATTTTAAAGTTCAGAATAGAGTATTTGCTTTGGAAGACGATCATCAGGCATCCACACAACACTACCAGTCCAACGAAGTTGATGTTGAAGAATCATTGCTTCAACACTGGTGATTTTTGCTTCTTCCAGTATACTGGTATTAGTTCGCCTGTCTTCTCAAGTGATATAAAAAAATATGAAAAATATGTAAAAGTGCGTCTTTCTCCTGTTTGAAGTGCAGAGTGTTTGAGGACCGGGACATTCGCAGGGAAACCAAAATACTTGTTTACAAAGCTATTGTACTACCAACCTTACTGTATGCTTGTGAAACATGGATCACTTATAAACCCCATCTCCAACTCCTTGAAAGATTCCATCAATGGTGTCTCTGAAAAATTATACATATCACTTGGGAAGACAGGCGAACTAATGCCAGTGTACTGGAAGAAGTTGAGAAGATCAACACATATTTTAACTTGGCCCACGGAATGCTGTCCCTGTATGCAAAAACTATAAGTGACAGCCTCTTGCAATGACCTGTTTTAATGTTTTAATGCTGTATTTTAGTCTTGTTCTTAAGTTGTATTTCAATTTGTTTTTATATCGGGTGTTAGCCACCCTGATCCCGGTCTTGGCTGGGGAGGGCGGGATATAAATAAAATTTATTATTATTATTATTATTTGGAAAGCGCTGTCCTGTCACACAAACATTTGGGTCGGTATGGGGAAGGAATTTTATTTAAAAATGTATTGACTGGGGTAACAGCGTCTGTAAAAATGCCTACTTTATTGGGGAGGGGTAAATACAACAATGCGACTCCCTTTTTCCCTCCTAAAAAGTAAGGGGAAATGTGTGCGTGTCTTATGGAGCGAATGCAGGCTGCGCAGCTATCCCAGAAGCCAGAACAGCAAGAGGGATTGCTGCTTTCACTGCACAGTGATCCCTCTTGCTGTTCTGGCTTCTGAGATTCAGAATTTTTTTCTTCTTGTTTTCCTCCTCCAAAAACTAGGTGCATCTTGTGGTCTGGTGCGTCTTATAGAGCGAAAAATACGGTATATTAGGGAAAAACTGCTTTGCCAAAAATATGTAAATTTGGCAGAAGCGCATAGAAGCCTGTGCAGATTAGGAAATTTTTTCCCCACAGTGCTGATGATTTTTTTTGCAAGGACTTTTTAAAGAATAAATAAGTGATGTGGAAAATAAAGACTAGAAATAAAGAGAAACTGATATATTTCTTCTAATTTATTCCCCAATGAGTTGCATTATTTAATTTTATTTAATTTATTAAATTTCTATAGCGCTGTCCACCTGAGGATCCCAGGGTGGTTTACACTATAAAAAACACAAAAATGCATAATATGGTAACCTCCCCCCCACCCAGTTTTTGTTTGGGGGTCCCAGCGCTTTCCCCCAGAAAGCCCTCATTTTACTATTGAATCAGAGCTTTACGCGGATGGCTGCTTAGACTCCATGCCTGTTCTTCTTTCCATGGTCTCTCTGCTTCAATGCGTTGTGTCTTTTGTCCCATAGGCTGAAAGTTAAAGATATCCAGCCCCCCGAGATTGAAATACAATTGCAACCACCTGGGAACATCAAAATGCCAGTGGTAACTCAGATAACAATTGCTGGGAAAAGGTGAGCCAGAGCTTGCTTCCAAATACAGGGCAAGATCTCAGAGGGTGGTTCAGAGAAAGACACAGCAGCAGCCCAGTCCTTTAGGTGACCCCAAGGATGCACTAGGTCAGGGGTGGCCAACATGGTGACCCCCAGTTTGATGGGCTCACTTGCGTGGCAAGTCCCCTCCCCAAGTGAAATGAAGACACTGGACACGTTATTTAAGGTTAATGGGCATAAGAAGGCCACAACTTTATTGATTATAGAATTGAAAGGTATTGGCCTTAGGCATTGGCTCCTATCGACTACCCGGCATGGAGACCGGGAAGGGTTATCCACAAGCTGTGGGAGTCCTGTTGAAGTACGCCAACTAGGATCCCACGGGTGTCACCGCTCGGGGCTTGCCGGGGGCCCTTACCTCCCTAGGTTTTGGACAAGGCAACGCCCCCCGGAGTCCTCTACCGGACTACCCTTTTCCTTGGGGGAAGGTGATGGCGCTTCCTCCCCCCCCATTCATTTGCATTACAATAACCCCTGCCAGTAGATTCTGAATTTAGACAACGGTTTGGTCACTGTGAAGTGTGAGGGAGGGCCAAGTATGTCAGAAACTGCTGTACCTAAGAACCAGATTTCATTTTGTGCAGCTTCATTGGTGGCACCATGGAGATCACGGTGAAATCAAAAATGACAACAGTCAGCTGCATGGAATACGATGAGAATAAAGAACTCAGGTTGAAAGCAAGGAATTGTATGGTGGAGCTGGTAAGCTGCAAAACCAACCTTCCCAGCAGGTGAGTCCCAACAAGATTCCAAGGAAGAGCTTTGAATTCTCCTCTGGCCAGCAGTCCAGTTCTCTGCAGTCCATATTCTCTGAGTATGCAGAATAGGGGTGTTTTTTTGATGTTTTTTGTGTTTTTTGATGGCAGCATCCAGTCGAAAGGTTTCCCATCGCTATTGGTCTGCAAGGCATTTCCTGAGCAGGCAAAGCTCCTCTGTGTTGCCAGTTGCCCCGTCTTAGGACCCAGACTCCCCCTGCCAACTGCTATCAGAAGGGGCAGAGAAGGAAATTGTGTTCGTCATTGTGGCGATCACACAGGGTCCCCAGACATTTGAGCTTCCTGCAGCCAATGGGAAGCCGGCCAGCGTCGCCAAAGGCGGTCCCCGCTCTGCTCCACGCTGGTTTAGTGTGGTGCATGGAAGCCCATGGGCCTTAGGTTGTCAACTCCTGCCATAGATGGTTTCATTAGCCAAAGGCCTGCGAGAAGAGGGATGTTTTTGCCTGGTGTTTAAAGACATGCGATGAAGACACCATGTGAACCTCCTTAGCATGCTTTCAACCAGAGGGTAGAAAACAGGTCATGATTCGCAGGAGGTACCGTATTTTTCGCTCTATAGGATGCACCTTTTCCCCTCCAAAAATTAGGGGGAAATGTGTGTGCGTCCTATAGAGGGAATGCAGGCTGCGCGGCTAAGTCCAAAGCCAGAACCCCGCTGCTCTGTGGAGGCTTCAAAGGCTGCGCTCTGGGGGCTCCAGGCAGCTATCCGTAAGCCTTCTGAGCGCAGCAGGAGTTCCCGCTGCACTTGGAAGGCTTGTGGATAGCTGCCTGTTCTAGGGGTTGGGGTCGGGAGAAGCTCGGGCTTCCACCGCCCCAGCCCCGTGGCAGAAAACGAAGCCAAGACAGCGAGCGGGATCCACCCCGCTCACTGTCTTGGCTTCTGCCAAAGCTGTGTGCAGCCTCTCCCGGCTGGAGAGGTTGCGCATGGCTAAAGAGGAAGCCAAGACAGCCAGCGGGATGGATCCCACTTGCTGTCTTGGCTTCTTTGCTTTTTGGGGCTGGGGGGGGAATAAGCTTTCCCCCCCTTGATTTCCCCCCCTAAAAACTAGGTGCGCCCTATGGTCCGGTGCGCCTTATGGAGCGAAAAATACGGTATTTGTATTTGCTCCCCAGCAGGGATAAAAGTAGCTTCCCTGGAGACTGGGGTTGGGGTGTTGGCACAGGACAAGTGGAAGTGTGGACAAGCTGTTAGATACCCTCTGGAGGAAAAAGACCCCCAAAAAACTTCAATTCATTGGTGAACAGAAGTTCCCTGGGCATTGCTGGTCTCAAAACCTATGAGGATGGCTGTGTATCAATGGCAACTCTTATTAAAAGCAGCCGCATTCATAGGTTTTGATGCCAGGAAAGAAGCGAATGTCTCTTGTTCTCAGCTCAGATCTCCCAACACCTCGTGTTCACGAAGTCCCTTTCCCTCCCCACAGCATGCTTCCGAAGATTGTGAACAAATTTCTTAATTCTACCCTCACTAAAGTCCTCCCCGGCATGGTGAGTTCTGATGGACCTGAAAGAGAACTTACGGGGGTGGTCTGTTGAGGTTGTGCAGAAATATGCTTGGTGCACAGCTCACATGAAAACATGTTAATAGCAGCTGAGTCCGCTTCAATGCCCTTCGGGTTTCTCTCTCTTCTAGATGTGCCCAGCAGCAGACAAAGTGCTTCTACACATAGAAGAGAAAATGAAGAAAGCATTTGGTAAGCTCAGCTGGCACCTTCTACGCCAGCCTTGGTCAACCTGTGCCCTCTGGGAGCGTTGGTCTTCAACTCCCAGCCAGTGTAGTCCAAAATGCCTGCAGGGCACCAGGTTGACCAAGGCTGTTTGTTCTATACTGCTCCTTTTAACTCTTAAAAACTGGTGGCTCGGTTCAGGTCAGTGCCCCAGGTATGTGGCGAACTAGGACCAAGATGACCCACAAGCTTTATGAATGAAGGACCCTGTTCATTCCGCTATATATAACCCAGGTGGTTATCTGAATATGGATTTAAACAAACAGCTCCTCCAGTGGTCCTCAACCTGTCCACAGTTCTTTCCACTTTGACTTACTTGCCAAGGAAATCCTGCGCATTGCAATGGGAATCTTGCAAGTGGGCATTCGGCAGAGAATGTGACTAAAGTCAGACGGAGCCGTAGCTTTGGAAAAGAGCTCAGGCACCAAAGCTACGGCCTCTGGCATCCTTCTTTCTTAGCAACCTGTTCTGGCTTATCATAGAATCTATGACAGAGTTGAAAGGGACCCCAAGAGTCATCCAGTCAACCCCCTCCCCTGTAATAGTAATAATAATAATAATAATAATAATAATAATAATAATAATAGTAATAATAATAATAATAATTTATTATTTGTACCCTGCCCATCTGGCTGGGTTTGCCCAGCCACTCTGGGCAGCTTCCAACAAAGATTAAAAATACAGCAAAATGAAGGAATCTCAACTAAAGCATCCATGGCATCCATGGTCTTCCAACCTCTGCTTAAAAACCTCCACAACCTCCCAAGGGAGACGACACATACCTTTCCTCCATTCTTTCCAGGCACAGCCTGTGGTGTAAAGCTCAGTGTCCACGGACCCTTGTTTTTGCTCTGGGCTTTCCCCATGAAAACCTGCTCTTTAAAACTCAATCGGAGCAAACAGCAATCTGAGGGAAACCCAAAGACGTTTGCTCCAATTGAGCGCTAAAGAGCAGATTTTTGCAGGGAAAGCTCAGGGTGATGATGATGATGATGTTTGGACTTGGAGCTTTCAAGCATGGACCTGTGCCTGGAAAGGGCAGGGCAAAAGGTGAGTGCAGATAAGCCCTGAGTCAGATTTATTCATGGAGGAAAACATTATTCTGCCAGGACTTAGCTTAAGGACTTAGGAATTGCTTTGCAAGAGTGGACAGGCTTCCGGGAAGCCTCAGGCAAGGTGCGAAGGCAATAGTTACATCACCCATGGTTATTTGCCCTGTCAGATGCTGCAAATCATTTTCCATGTCATTTTCCCAGAGGAATGCCCTATTGGTGAGCGGGGAACAATGCAGTATACAATGGACGGGCTGCCAGAAGTATATGATGACTCCTTGAACATGAAGTTCAAGGTAAGTGTGGATAGCTCTGCTGTGTGCCAGTTATATCTTCTTGCACTTAGTATCACTTTTCATGATCTTTCACAGCCTCCCCCCTTTCTATGAATTGAAATTGCCCAGTGAAGGCTCTTAAAGGAGCGAACCAAAAGGTGTTCCCATTCTGCAGCCTGTACCCCTTGACTTTGACAAAAGCAGGGGATCTGCTCAGCTGTGAAGGAGAGGCAGAAGGTTATAGGAACATGTGAAAAGCCCTGCTGGATCATACCAAAGGCCCGTCTACTCCAACATCTTTTTAGCCAGTTTTATTTGGTACCGTGGAGTCATAGAATTGTAGAGTTCAGTATATCTGAAAGAGCGTCTCCACCCCCATCGTTCTACCCGGACACTGAGGTCCAGCGCCAAGAGCCTTCTGGTGGTTCCCTCACTGTGAGAAGTGAAGTTACAGGGAACCAGGCAGAGGGCCTTCTTGGTAGTGGCACCCGTCCTGTGGAACGCCTCCCACCAGATGTCAAAGAGAAGAACAACTACCAGAATTTTAGAAGACATCTGAAGGCAGCCCTCTTTAGGGACGTTTTTAATGTTTGATGTATTTTAATATTTTGTTGGAAGCCGCCCAGAGTGGCTGGGGAAGCCCAGCCAGATGGGTGGGGTATAAATTATTATTATTATTATTATTGTAGATAGGTAGCCGTGTTGGTCTGCCATAGTCAAAATAAAAAAATTCCTTCCAGTAGCACCTTAAAGACCAACTAAGTTAGTTCTGTTTCAGTGTATCTGAAGAAGTGTGCATGCACACGAAAGCTCATACCAAGAACTAACTTAGTTGGTCTTTAAGGTGCTACTGGAAGGAATTTTATTATTATTATTATTATTGAGTTGGAAGGGACCCTGAGTGTCATTCAGTCCAACCGCCTGCAATGTGGGAATAACAGCTAAAGAATCCATGACAGATGGCATTCCAACCACTGCTGAAAAACCTCCAAGGAAGGGGAGTCCATCACCTTCCAAGGGAGACCATTCCACTGTCAGAAAGTTCTTCCTGACTTCAGTCGAATCTCCTTCCTTGTAATATGAGTGCTACCCATAGAGCAGGAGAAAACAAGCTTGCTCCATCTTCCATGGGACAACCCTATAAATATTTGAAGATGGCTCTCGTACCATCTCTCAGTCTCCTCTTTTCCAGGCTAAACATTCCCAACCCCCTCCACCATTCCTTATGGTGAGAGCCAGCGTGGTGTAGTGGTTAAGAGCGGTAGACTCGTAATCTGGGGAACCAGGTTCACTTCCTTACTCCTCCCCATGCAGCTGCTGGGTGACCTTGGGCTAGTCACACTTCTCGGTGGCCCCCCAAATTTCTTACCCAGCCTTCACCATAAGAATAGTTTGGTCCCTGAAAATATGTATCTGAAGTGTCAAAGGCCAGGGCAAAGAGGTTCATGTTCAGCATGCAATGGAAACTAGATAATGAAGGAGCCAGGTCTACCTCTGTGGGGAGGGAATGCCACAAGTCAGGGGCTGCCACAGAGAAGGCCCTGTCAAGGAGGATGTAATTCACCCACATACTTGGAAATGACCAAAAGAACAAAGAAAAAAGAAGGTGGCCAAGGTCCTACATCCCATCGAATGTAAATGTGGATTATGTTTTTGGGTAGTTTTCAAATGATGCAACCATTATTCTTACCTTCTCCTTTAGCCGGTGGTCCGTGACAGAGATGGAAATGAAATTCCAAATGTCTGTGAAGCACCAGGTTCTGAAGGGTCTTCCGCAAGACTTGATGGCATTACTCAAGTCATCATACCAACGGGTATCCTGAACACTGTGCTGGAACTATTCAAGAAAAACATGGACTGCGACGCTACTAGTGACTCGGTGAGTGAGCAGATATTTGATTCCTTGAATCTGTTGGCATGTCCACTTCTGTGCCTGTGACAGAATTTCCTCTAAAGGTGATGCACCATTAATTCTGACTGGAGAACGTCAGTGGTGGCTGCTGTCAGAGCAGAGGTCCTCCTGACAGTGGCGTTTCTGCAGCTCACCTGGATGGGGCAAAGAAGACCAGTGGTGAGGTCAAGGCTATATGGATGAACCAGTGGAATTGGCTCTGTTGGTTCCGACTTTGTCGCTGCCCCGCCTAGGGATGGGGGTCAATTTCAGTTTCTTGTAGGTTCTCATATTTCTGGTCTTCAGTCTTCAGACACAGCCAGAGATCAGGGATATCAGAGGTAGGAAGTGGATGGAGTTTTGCTGAGTGGCACTTTGAGGCAAGCAAGAGTGGATAATTTGAAAGCGTTCACAACTAGAACTGCTGGTTTTAGGTTCTTTTTTATTACTGGAGCCATCTGGCTGCTTGCAAGCTTTCCGGAATTTGCCATCTGATGATGGGTTTGTACCTTTGAAAAAGAAACATTTCCACTTGCATTTGCTAATAATGATTTCCATTGACCGAGCCTAGGCTCCACCACTACTGAAAGCAGAATTCCCTGCTTTTGTGGCACCTCTTCACGTTGCTCCCCTTGGCTCTGCCTTTGAAAGAAGCTGTTCCTACTTTTGGATGGAGCCACTGCTGCGTTTAAAGCTGTCCATTCATGTGGTTTTTCCTCACTCTTTTGGCAGATTTCTGATCTAACAGTGGGCAAGATGAAAGAAATGATACCAGGGGTGAGTTCTCACTGCTTATCGCAACGCTTCTGTCAGGGAACTGCCATCAGGTCAGAGGCGAGAGGGGGAAGGGCAGTTGTGTTATGGGGAACCTCTGAAGGTCTTGCGAAGCAGCTCCTCCTCTGGCGAGGAGGAAAGACCCACCTCCAGTGGAGAGGAGGTGGTGGGACCAGGGGATGCTAGGGAGAGCCTCAGTGCCAAGGCAGAGGAAGCCGGAGAGGAGAGAAGGACCCCTTTGCCAGCGCCCAGTCTGTGCAGTAGGTTTCGGCGCAAGGAGAGGAGGAGAAAGATGGGGGTCACGCGACTGTTATGCTGGGGGAGGTACAAGGACCGCCCACTCCCAGATTCTGCTAGTGACTGAGCCAGACATGAACTTGTGACGCTCTTCACTGTAAATTGGTAAAGGTAAAGGGACCCCTGACCATTAGGTCCAGTTGTGGCCGACTCTGGGGTTGCGGCGCTCATCTCGCTTTATTGGCCAAGGGAGCTGGCGTACAGCTTCCGGGTCATGTGGCCAGCATGGCTAAGTCGCTTCTGGTGAACCAGAGCAGCACACGGAAACACCGTTTACCTTCCTGCCAGAGCGGTACCTATTTATCTACTTGCACTTTGACATGCTTTCGAACTGCTAGGTTGGCAGGAGCAGGGACCGAGCAACGGGAGCTCACCCCGTTGCGGGGATTCGAACTCCCGACCTTCTGATCGGCAAGTCTTGGGCTCTGTGGTTTAACCCACAGTGCCATCCGCATCCCTTCACTGTAAATAGGTTGCACTAAGAATAAAGCCTGGAAAAGACAGGTCAGAGTCTTGCCTGTTTGCTCTCGAGCAACCACACCACCACCTGACAACTGCCCTTGAGAGATCTGGGGGAAGAAAGGCTGCGTCTGGTCGTTCTTCAGGAAGGTTGAATTCTGAGGGTGCAGAAACCCCTGTGAAACCACCCTTTGATTTGCAGCCACAACAAGGGTGCCAACCTGACTAAAATATTAGGGGGGCAGGTAAGCCCCACCCACACAACCAATCACATGATGTAGTGTTCACACACCATTTGAGTGGCCATGCCCATCAGCTTTGAGGTGACTCAGCCCCCTCAAATATTTTTTCCCTTTTCTTTTTTATTGGTTTTCACATATTACATTACAATACAGATGTACCAAAGCCAACACCATTTCCTCCCCATCCATCATATTATTTCCTCCATCCATCATATTATCCTTTTCTCCCTCCTCCCACTTCCCTCCGCCCCCACTCGATTTCCTCCACATTATACAATTCACAATAATCTTTGCATTCTTCTCAAATCATCTATATATTCTTATTATCTTTCCTTACTAATTTTTCTTCCATCCAGTACTTCACATTTTAATCTAGGCATATTAGCGTATCGTTTTCTGAGCAATATTTTGCCATATATTCATCAAAACATTTCCACTCCTTTTTAAATTTTTGATTCGACTGATTTGATTTGACGGACACTCACAAGTGGGTTAGGGGACGCGGGTGGCGCTGTGGGTAAAAGCCTCAGCGCCTAGGGCTTGCCGATCGAAAGGTCGCGGTTCGAATCCCCGCGGCGGGGTGCGCTCCCGCTGCTCGGTCCCAGCGCCTGCCAACCTAGCAGTTCGAAAGCACCCCTGGGTGCAAGTAGATAAATAGGGACCGCTTACTAGCGGGAAGGTAAACAGCGTTTCCGTGTGTGGCTCTGGCTCGCCAGAGCAGCAATGTCACGCTGGCCACGTGACCCGGAAGTGTCTCCGGACAGCGCTGGCCCCCGGCCTCTAGAGTGAGATGGGCGCACAACCCTAGAGTCTGTCAAGACTGGCCCGTACGGGCAGGGGTACCTTTACCTTTACCACAAGCGGGTTGGGGAAAGTGCTCTGACACTGACACCCACCCACCCCTCAAATATTTTAGCGGGGCTGAATACCCCATGGCCCCTAGGCGCTGGCTCCTATGAGCCACAGTGTGATTGGGTGAAAAATTTATTCCCTTGACGTTCTGCTGCAGATTCATTGTGAAAGCCTCACATCTTCTCAACCAATTAACAAATGACCCCAAGAACTCAGTATAAGAAGAGCATCTTCTGGATCAGGCCAATGGCCCATTTGGTCCAGCATTCTGTTTTCACAGGGGCCAGCCCATTATGGAAAACCTGGAAACTCTTCCACTTGCCCCACTTCCCTCCCAGAATCGGAACATAACGTCTGCAGAAACCGGGGTCAGGGACAGCAGCCAAGTAAACTATACCAGAGCCTTAGAGAAGCATCTTCAGACAATGCAAGCTTAATGATAGGTTCCCAAAAACAAACGTGGCGCATGTTCTCAGAATGCACTCAACATTCCCCCCCCCAAAAAAACAGAAAGTGCCAGAACACTGGCCCTTCTTGGCTCAAGAATGACCAGCATCTTAAATATAAATGTAATGGGGCAGTTGAAAGTTGTTCAGGGCTGAGAGCACGACACCCTGTGCTTTTCTTTGGTCTTTGACAACATTTGATATCCCCCAGTACAGTGGTACCTCCGGATGCAAACGGGATCCGTTCCGGAGCCCCGTTCGCATCCTGAAGCGAAAGCAACCCGCCTCTGCACGTGTGCAGCTCGTGTTTCACCGCTTCCGCACATGCGTGTGACATCATTTAGACCGTCTGCGCATGCGCGAGCGGCAAAACCGGGAAGTAACGCACTCCGTTGCTTCTGGGTCGCCGCAGAACGCAACCTGAAAATACTTAACTTGAAGCACATATATCCCGAGGTATGACTATTTAAAAAAGGCCTTTGGGAAATATTGAATGGGTGGCAATACCTGAGTCGACAGAGGAGGAGGAGGAGGAGGACTAGACTTGGAATAAGAATACCTGCAAGAGCTTTTGGTTCTCTCCTCCCTTACACTGCTGCTTTTAATTGCATTCTGACTTCCTGCAGCTTCCAGATATGGACCCCTCAAAGAAAGTGAAGTTGGAAATCAGATCTGTAGAAACACCCAAGGTTCGCATCGAAGACGGCAAAAGTGTCATGGCAGTCCATTCGACAATAGACGTCAAAACAGACCCAGAGAACGAGCCCGTCTGCACCATAGACATGGTAGGCAGAATTTATGTCTCACTCCCAGGGGCCAGCAGTTCCTGACATGTTTTCCTTGCGCTGCCTCCCCTGCTGGGCTTCCCCCCCACAAGCCCCCCCTGCCCCCTCCCCAAAACATATTCAGGATTTGAATGAACTGAGCCGGTATTTCACCCCAGGTTTTCCAGACACCTGGTGCCACATTTTAGAAACTGGCTGATAAAGTTAAAAACAAGTCACTAGGATTTCTGGCCTCATTGCTAGTTTGCACATCAACAGCTGGACATTTCTCCTTCCCTCGCGCGCACACACACCCCCTTTAAAACATTTGCAAAGGGTGGAGCCTTTGTCATTTTCTCCCTCTGCTGCAGACTTGCGTCACTTTGTAGGGCAATGTGCTCACTTGGGCTTCCTTCTGTTGTTCCATTGCAGGAGCACAAATGGGATGCTGGCTATGAGCAGCTCAATGATACAATGAAAGTCTTCTTGCAACCGGAAACGGGCAGGTACTGAGCTGAGTACTCTTCCCGTCCTTCAACAAATCCTCAGTTGAAGAAGATGGTCTGCGGGCCTTTTCCAAGTCTATGGCTGTTTTTATACATGAGGTTTTTTTCTAGGGATGTAAGAAGCACCCCTGGGCCCATTCAAACCCCTTAAACATTCTCGTTTCTTTTATTCCATTTCTTTTATCACATTTCTTGGTATGTGAAATTTCAGTGGCAGGTCTGGACATGTGCACTTAAAACCTTGATTAGTCAATCTGCTCATTAGCATCATAAATGCTGCTTCCTTTCAGTAGCAGAGAGGGCACAGTTCATAGCATTTCCCTCTCACACCCATGAAGACCAACCCCCCCCCCCCCCATTTTGGTGGCATATATGAGGCTGGACATTTTCCCACAAGGTGTGCCTTCCTGATCCATATTTAGGCTCAGAATGAGTTGAGCAGGTATTTCCACCCGTTTCAGTTTTGCTGGCATCCAATCAGCGATCTGTTCCATTGCATCCTGTCGTTTGCATTTTCTGTATACAGTACAAGATACATACTCTTTACACCAGGCATGGCCAAACTTGGCCCTCCAGCTGTTTTGGGACTACAACTCCCATCATCCCTGTTAGCTAGGGATGATGGGAATTGTAGTCCCAAAACATCTGGAGGGCCGAGTTTGGCCATGCCTGCTTTACACTAAATAGACACTTTTCAATTCTGTTTGATGTGTTCACTAGGATGACACAATTTATGGGTGAATCTTTTATGAAGCACATGTATTTTCACATGTACATAAAAAACCCAAAGCAAAATGTGTGCTGTCCGACTGGGGGTTCTAGTCTAATCCAAAAGCTAGTTTGGGAATGTTGGATCCGGTTGGTCCTCTCCAAAAATGAATGGAAATGAATTCCTTCCTCTCTCAAGCTGCCTGCAACTTCCCCTGCATCGTGTGAGGGGGAGAGGGCCTTCCTTTTGTCCGTCTTGAATCTACAGCCCTTTTGTGGAAGAAGTACGGGGCGTTGAGGAAGGATTTGAAGGGAGGTGAGAGGAGGAAAGCAGTAGTGGAAACCTTCAATACGACAAATAATGAAATATCACTAAGCACAAGAAAGCAGCCAAGGAGGAAGCGATGGAGACACTGGCATGTCCTCTCATGCTGCCTTTCTTTCGTTTTGCAGGACAACAGCAATATCTGTGACTTCTCCCTCAGTCGGCGACATAAATGTAAGTGTGAGGTTGTCTTGGGCTACTCAAGAGCACACACGGAATTGCTGTCTTATCTCTTGAAGGATTTAAGGCATGGTGGGGAACTTCAGCTCCTGGAACCAAATATGACCTTTCAGAAACATTGCCTAGACCAGTGTTTCCCAACCTTTTTTGGGCAAAGGCACACTTGTTTCATGAAAAAAATCTCGAGGCACACCACCATTAGAAAATGTTTAAAAAATTAACTCTGTGCCTATATTGACTATATATAAAGTATATATATATATATATATATATATATATATATATATATATATAGTATATATAAAGACTATATATAAAGACTATATATAAAGTATATATAAAGACTACGGATTTGTGTCACTGCCCATTTCCATGAAAGATTTATTCATGCATTTTGCACAATGCCACAATCCCACATGCAACTTTTAAAAAGGATAATAAAGGATGATCTGCATGACTGCCTTGGCAAGCGCAATACCTACCAGGCTCAACGGCCGGTCTCGCGCTGCCGCTTCCTCTCAAGGCCCTGGGAGGAGGAAGGCATGAAGGGAATCCCGAAGGCGCGAAAACCTCGCGCATGCGCAGGCCTTCCGCCTGCGACAGCCCAGTAGGCCGGCCGAAGCGAGCTAGCGTGCGGCAGAGCGGCGATGGGATGTGGGAGGGAGCTCGCTCGCCGCCCCGCGTGTGCCTATGTGGGGCACGTTACAGCCCCGTGACGTCAGCGCCACGCAGGCAGCCAGGCAGGCAGACGGCGAGAGCCCCGCGCTGGGCAGCCTCTCCTCGCCGCTGCCGCCCCGCCTCTCGCCGCCCGACTCGCCCGCCTCCCTCCCACGGCACACCAGGCAACGTCTCGCGGCACACTAGTGTGCCGCGGAACAGCGGTTGAAAAACACTGGCCTAGACCACCCCATCTCTGCTCTTCTCCCCACCCTCTTTGAGAATCTGGAGATAAAAATTCTTCAGGAAATAGTGTATTTAGCTCTGTGAGAGATTCCCTGGTATACAATTGCATGCAGCCTGAAGAGGAATTCTTCAAGATGGCAGGTCCCAGGAGGTTGTGCCTCAACATCTCAAGAGGCTTTCTAGAGAATTCCCACATTGTGCTCTGGGAACTTTTCCCCTTCTAACGTTTGTTCCGTCCTGATCAGTGATCCAAAACCTGCCTTGCCTGTGTGTAAGGTCTCACTCAGGTTTGATGGCCACTGTTGAAAGGATCTCAGGTTGTAGATCTCAGCCATGGGAGGGAGGCAGCCCATCCATTTGTCCTCTAGCACAAAGCAACTTCCCCTCTTATAATAATGATCCATACTTAAAGGTAAAGGGACCCCTGACCATTAGGTCTAGTAGTGGCCGACTCTGGGGTTGCGGCGCTCATCTCGCTTTATTGGCCGAGGGAGCCGGCGTACAGCTTCCGGGTCATGTGGCCAGCAGGACTAAGCTGCTTCTGGCAAACCAGAGCAGCGCACGGAAACGCCGTTTCCCTTCCCGCTGGAGTGGTACCTATTTATCTACTTGCAAGTTGACATGCTTTTGAACTGCTAGGTTAGCAGGAGCAGGGACCGAGCAACGGGCGCTCACCCTGTCGCGGGGATTCGAACCACCGATCGGCAAGTCCTAGGCTCGGCGATTTAACCCACAGTGCCACCCATGTCCCATACTTAGGGATCCATACTTAGGGGCCATCAACTCACCAACTCTCCTCTTCCTCTTGTTTTAGGAAGACCAACTAAAGGAATATATGCAGAATGCCATAGCCAGCAATTGCGTCCCAGGGATGAATGGTAAGATGATAATAATAATAATTTATAATAATGTATTTATTTATACCCCGACCATCTGGCTGGGTTTCCAGCAACTCTGGGCGACTTCCAACAAAATATTAAAATACAACAGTCCTTCAGATATTAAAAGCTTCCCAAAACAGGGCTGCCTTCAGATGTGATGTTTGCTTAGGGTGGTTGCCATATTTCAAACAGTGAAAATCTGGACAGAAAAGTTGTAGATCTTTTTTTTAGTTTTGCACAAAGTTGTTGAGCTGTGTTGGCAAATTCCCTGTTTTTGAGGGAAATCACCAAAAACTACACTGCTGACATGCGTTGCCATGCATACGGATTTCCCCAGACATTTTTTCGATTCCCACCCAGACACTGCTTCTCACTGCAGTATTCTGGATATGTCCAGAAGGGCTCATTCGTACGTACGTTTTGCTCCATGCTTTCTAGGCCCAGGTCCACGTTTTCCCCAGTCTGTGTCTGAGTGCTCCTTGCCCCTCCAATCTCCCTAGAAAAACCTGCTCTTTAACTCTGACTCAGAACAAATTGCAACTTGGGTTTTCCGCCTGAAGGTGGTGCCTAGGCAGGAGAAGGGTTTTGGCAGTGCAATGACTTCAGCCTTCAGAAGTAAGACCACAGCTGTCAACTTACAGATTTGAAAATAAGGGACCAGCAGCCTCGAAAATAAGGGATCAGCAGCCAAAATAAGGGATTTTCCGGGCACAGGTATGTTCAACTTCTGAGCCCCTCCAAGCCAAAGGCAGAAAGCCCAGCCAGCAGCCAAACGAAGCCTCAAGTGGTGGTTCCCACAGCGCAGCAACCCAGCAAAGGGGATGCAGCAAGGAAAACCACTGTCCCCTCTCCGCTGGGAAGCGCTGAGCAAAGGCAAGTCCCCAGGCAATGCGGCCGATTTGATCGGCACAAGGCATGCAAGCTCCACCCCTCAGTCATTCTCAGACTCCTTATTGGGTAAGCAATGCAGACAAGCAACACAGTTGGAGCCTCCCTCCTCCCTGGCTGGCAGGGAGGGAGGGAGAGGAGCTGCTTTCTTTGAAACCCGGGAAATTTAAGGGACATCATCAATAAGGGACAGCAGCGGGACACAGCGCTGGGATAAGGGACTTTCCCGCCAGATAAGGGACGGTTGACAGCTATGAGTAAGACTTCCTGCCACTATCTCTAAAGCCAACGCGACTTTCTTCTTTGCACTTTCCAGGTGCCCTGGAAAAGAACCAGATGAAAATGCCCAACCTGATGGGGGCTGACTATAATCATCCTGAATTCAAGATGGTGGAGGTCAGTGTGGGGCAATGCGCTTGCCAGCCTTGCGTTGGCTTTTTGTTCCTGCGTGGTTGTCTGATGAACAAGCAGGCTGGTTTTAGCTTGCGCTATGAGATCCCTGCGTTGCAGGGGGTTGGACTAGATGACCCCCCAGGGTCCCTTCCAACTCAACAGTCCTATGATTCCATGACCCCTGTACTCCAGCCACTTGGAAACAGCCTGAACTTTGTGTGCTGTGTTTCGTTGGTGTCATGGTGGTGGCACTTGTGCCCCCCTTCTGATAAAAATACTTTGCAGAGATGAGGGGAGCAAAAAATAGGGGGTCAAGGTTTTGGGATACTGCCGGGGAGACGGGGCATTTGGCAGGCCCCCAGCTGGCTCCAGCCACCGGGCAACAGATGGGCGATCTCCAGTTACAGCATCAATCAGTGACACGAGCCTCAGATACGTTTAGAGACTCGGCACGCTCTTATCAGCAGAGTGAATAAATCCTCAAAACAGAAGTGGCGGATAGAGACATGTGTGCGCGTTATTTACAGGTGTTTATTCAGCATAGTTCAGGAACAAAGGAAAAACATGTCTGCTTCCCTTCGTCTCCAGCAAACAGCAATAGCAAAAGCAACATACAACGAAAGTTCCCAGCAGACTTGTGCTGGAAGTAAATAGGCATGTGACACACAACAGTCATGCCTGTTCCTCTTAAGGTGGAACGGAACTATATCCTAACACAAGGAGGGTCAGAGAGTGAGACATGTTCCTATTTCCATCTGAGGAATGTTGGAGGTATGATATTAGCTGTGCCCCCCCCCAAACGAATTCAGGACAAGATCCAGAGAGGATCTGAGTTGGTCCAGGGTGGGTTGGCCTGATTTTTTGGGTGAGGGGCAGATTGAGGCCCTGGGGCAGATTGAGTTGTGGTTGAAAGGACACACAGAGCCCTTGTTTTTTTTTGTTTTTTTTAAATGGCAATACTAATGGCTTTCCCCCACTACCTTTGCAGGGTGGCGTGATCATTGAAGTGGACCACACCAACGTTGAGGACGATTCCATGGTGCACTTGGAGAAGTTTAAAAACATGTCTGTTTAAAAACAGGCCAAAAACCAGCACCTGCATCCAAGAGGTGTTCACCCAGCCACTTGATCCAAAACGAAAACAGCACATCCACCTAGAATGGGTCCCTTCCAACTCTACAATTTGATCTGGAGTGGGCAGCGATTGGAGAACTCTTCTTCCTCACCTGCCTGATAAACGCTCACCCCCATTCCCAGTTTTCTAGGCTGTAACTCTCTGTCCAGAGGCTTGGAATGATATTTTGCGGGTTCCTTCAATAAAATAACCCATGTTTCCTCTTCTGCATTTCTTTTGTTTTCCTTTGGCCAGAAGCCTGCCAGGAAATTCTGGGCTGCATCAATAGGAGTATAGCATCTAGATCAAGGGAAGTAATAGTGCCACTGTATTCTGCTCTGGTCAGACCTCACCTGGAGTACTGTGTCCAGTTCTGGGCACCACAATTCAAGAAGGACACTGACAAACTGGAACGTGTCCAGAGGAGGGCAACCAAAATGGTCAAAGGCCTGGAAACGATGCCTTATGAGGAACGGCTAAGGGAGCTGGGCATGTTTAGCCTGGAGAAGAGGAGGTTAAGGGGTGATATGATAGCCATGTTCAAATATATAAAAGGATGTCACATAGAGGAGGGAGAAAGGTTGTTTTCTGCTGCTCCAGAGAAGCGGACACGGAGCAATGGATCCAAACTACAAGAAAGAAGATTCCACCTAAACATTAGGAAGAACTTCCTGACAGTAAGAGCTGTTTGACAGTGGAATTTGCTGCCAATGAGTGTGGTGGAGTCTCCTACTTTGGAGGTCTTTAAGCAGAGGCTTGACAACCATATGTCAGGAGTGCTCTGATGGTGTTTCCTGCTTGGCAGGGGGTTGGACTTGATGGCCCTTGTGGTCTCTTCCAACTCTATGATTCTATGATTCTATGTCAATGAGTTGGGCTCAGTGTCTATGCAATTCTGCAGACAGAAGCAGGCAAGCTTTTCCAGCGGTTCACTATTGTCTGCTTCCTGTGAGATTTTGCTCTGTTATTTATTTTTTAAAAGACATTCGTATACTGCTTAATCCCTCACACTTCTATGCTGTGGACAGAAAGACAAATCATGCATGAAACGAACTGAAAAAACTATATCGTAAACTGAAACACTACCTTAAAATGCCTGATGGAACAAGATCCGCAGGCTTCAGTCCACAACACTGAACAGATGTCCTCTAGCAGTTACAAGGCATATTTCAAAAAGTAAAGGACCAGGATGCCCCAAAATTGTTGATTTTTTTTTATAGGATACACCAAAAACACACACAATTGATTGACTTGCCTAAGATCCAGGTTAAAGCACCACCTTTCGGAAATCCACCCAGATGTCAATTCCCCCTTTGAAATCCCAGTAATGTCCAGGAAAACCTGGACGTATGTATGGCAGAATTGCGACACATGCATTTGGGCCAATGGGTGCCACAGAGACAGCCCCAAAGGTCTCAGTTATTGGGATGGTATGTAAGGGATCAGGTAGTCTTGAAAAGAAGAACGTAAAAAACCATGAGCATAAGAACATGAGAAGAACATCTGCTGAGTCAGGTCAATGGTCCATCTAGGCCAGCGTCCTCTTCTCACAGTGGCCAACCAGATGCCTGTGGAGAACCCATAAATGGGATTCAAGCACAAGACCAACTCTCCCCTGCTGTGGTTTCCAGGAACTGGGATCCAGAAACATTTCTGCCTCCAACTGTGGAAGCAGAGCAGAGCCACCTTGGCTAGTATCCATCAATTGTCCTCTCCTCCTCCATAACTTTGTCTCATCCTCTTTTAAAGCCATCCAGATTCGTAGCCATCACTGGGGGAGGGAGTTCCAAAGCTTAACGATGCATAAAATCAACACCATTTGGATCCCTTCCAGTCGGGATTCAGGCCTCATCATGGGACTGAAACTGCCTTGGTCGCACTGGTCGATGATCTCTGGTGGGCTAGGGACAAAGGTGAGAGCTGTTTCCTAGTTCTCTCAGCGGCTTTTGACACCATCAACCATAACATCCTTCTGGACCTCTAGAGGGGCTGGGAGCTGGGGGCACGGTTATACAGTGATTCCGCTCCTTCCTCCTGGGCCATGTTCAGAAAGTGGAGGGGGGATGAGTGTTCAGACCCCTTGGCTCTTACTTGTGGGGGGCCTCAGGGTTCTGTCTTCTCCCCCATGCTTTTCAACATCTACATGCAGCCGCTGGGCTGAGGTCCAGTGCCAAGAGCCTTCTGGCGGTTCCCTCGCTGCGAGAAGCCAAGTTACAGGGAACCAGGCAGAGGGCCTTCTCGGTAGTGGCACCCGTCCTGTGGAACGCCCTCCCACCAGATGTCAAAAAGAAGAACAACTACCAGACTTTTAGAAGACATCTGAAGGCAGCCCTCTTTAGGGAAGCTTTTAATGTTTAATGGACCACTGTATTTTAATACTTTGTTGGAAGCCACCCAGAGTGGCTGGGGAAACCCAGCCAGAAGGGCGGGGTATAAATAATAAATTATATTCTATTCTATCACCACATCAAATCAACAATAAACTGAAAACAGATTGAAGCATACACCCACCTCCTGGGTGGCTTTCTGTGGTCAGGAGGAGTTTTTGTGGACAGTGAGCTAGGACCGCGATCCAAATCTGCCCTGCTCCTTCCCATTCTGCTGTTGAGCCGGCCCTTAGCTGGCGCCCTTGAAGGCTTCCTTTCTCTGAAAAGGTCCTTGCATACGTTTCGCCAGAAAGCTCTCACAGCATAACACAGAGAACTATCTCGTTTCTTCTGTGTCATGGAGAAGCCTTCTTTGAAAACCACGCAACTACTTTTTCAGAGGAGGAACGTACGAGAGACAACTTCTGCAACTCATCCGGGCACAGTTACGGTTACTGTCACAGTTCTTTGTTTCCTTTGACTGATTGGTGCAGCTGTAGTCTTGAAAATTAATAAAGACTATATATATATATATATATATATATATATATATATGACTCAAAAGGATGACATTGAAAAGTTTTTTGCCCTTGGGAATATAGGGAAGCAGTGCCTGAAAAATCCAGAGGAACCACCCTTAAACCTTCCCGCCTGTAAATTTATTATTATTTATTTTATTTTTAAAAAAGTTGTATACCGCCCTTCATCCTAAGTTCCCAGGGCTGTTCACAACATAAAAATACAAAAGGAGGACACAAAATACATAAGAAAGCAAAGACAAAGACCAACTAATGACTCTTCTAGGGAGCAAGGCCAGGCTTAAGGGAGCAGAGGTGGACTCTTGGCTCTTTCTCCAGTTATTGCTCATTTATGGTCGTCAAGGTGCAACAGGACCCCTCCACTCATTGGAGGGAAGAGTAAGGGCTTCACCACCAGAAATAACATAAATGACAAAAGGAAACTGGATGTCACCAAAGTCCTGCTTCCTGCCTGCACCCCTCACAAGCTACCTACATTCTTGCAAGGCACCCAGACAGGACTGTGTCCCCTATATATGTTTATTCGGGTGTCAAAGGATCATTCGGAGTTCCTTGGCTGTGCAATTATGAGTCCAGTGGCTGTAAGGAGAAAATGAACTTATCCGTTGCAGTTAAGCATAAAAAGGTAAAGGGTAAAGAGACCCCTGACCATTAGGTCCAGCTGTGGCCAACTCTGGGGTTGCGGCGCTCATCTCGCTTTATTGGACGAGGGAGCCAGCGTACAGCTTCCGGGTCATGTGGCCAGCAGGACTAAGCCGCTTCTGGTGCACCAGAGCAGCGCACGGAAATGCCATTTACCTTCCTGCTGCAGTGGTACCTATTTATCTACTTGCACTGGTGTGCTTTATAACTGCTAGGTTGGCAGGAGCAGGGACTGAGCAACGGGAGCTCACCCCATCGCGGGGATTCAAACCGCCGACCTTCTGATCGGCAAATCCTAGGCTCTGTGGTTTACCCACAGCGCCACCTACGTCCCACAGTTAAGCATAGTGTTCGTAATAATAACAATAATTTTTATTATTTCTACCTCACCCATCTGTCTGGGTTGCCCCAGCCTCTCTGGGCAGTTTCCAACACGTATAAAAACATAAGAAAACATCAACATTAAAAACCTCCCCACACAGGGCTGCCTTCAGGTGCCTTCTAAAACTTGTGTAGTTCTTTATTTCCTTGACATCTGACGGGAGGGTGTTCCACAGGGAGGGTGACACCACCAAGAAGGCCCTGTAGCATCTCTTCTCACAGTGAGGGAACCAGCAGAAGACTCGGGGGGGGGGGTCCAGGCTGAATGATGGGGGTGGAGATGTTCCTTCAGGTATACAGGGCCAAGGCCATTTAGGGTTTTAAAAGTCAACACCAACTCTTTGAATTGTGCTCGGAAACATAGGTAAAGGGACCCCTGACCATTAGGTCCAGTCGTACTGGGAGCCAATGTAGATCCTTTAGGACCAGTGTTATGTGGTCCCAGTGCTGTGGATCTTTTTCAGCCCAGCTCCTTTGCACAGAGTTCTGCCTTTGCGAAGCCTTTGCCCAGACCTCTGTCTCTTCAAAGCGGCTTTTCCAAACAGGAGATGCTTCCCAGGAAGACCTTGGAAAGGTCACCACCGGGGAGGGACAGGACATTCTGCTTTTGCAACCAGGCGTCATCGCCTCCATCATCACACACGCCATGCCAGAGCTTGTAAGCAACCCGGTGACCTTTATCGCAGGACTGCTGACAGTGGCCTCCCCCCTTCTTACGTGGATCTGGCTCCAATCCTGATGGGGATCAAAGGCCTCGATAACATGATACGGCCCTTGTCAGCAAACCATTGTGCGCCTCTCTCTCTCTCTCTCTCTCTCTCTCCTCCTCTGGCACCGAAACTCATGGAGCTTGCAACGTCTCAGCTGGGACAATGGCCGCCCTAATAAGCTCCTTGTCACCTGAGCAGAACCTTGTGGCAGCAGCAGCGGCAAGGCTTGTTTGTCCGGAAGATCAGCTGTTCCTTTGAGCCAGAAAGCGGTTGGGTACAAGCCAACGCTTTTGCGTATCAGCCCTGCTGCCCATCAGAAGCAGAACAAGGCCCTGCCGTCTCCGGGGTATAGGGATTGGGAAAGAGTAACTCTAAAGAGGAGCCGGAGAAAGAATTGAATGAATGAATGAATGAATGATCCCCTTTCTATACTGCCCTTCCTCCCGTCAGAGTGCAGAGCGATGAACCACAGAGAAATGCAATCTAAAAATCACATTTCTAAAATGAAAAATGCAAAGCAATGCCGGCTGCTGAAATTCCAGTAAACATGTGAAACATATTTTTTTTTTTTTAAAAAAAATGAATCTTATATTTTATTAGAAAATTTTATTTACAAACAAACACATAGACACAAAACAAATTTCATATTACCTTACCATCCTAAATTACAGACATTAAAACACCCTTGTGACTTCCATCCACCGTCCCTCACCCTCCTAAATATTATATTATAATATTTCACGTTGCAATTTTTATCTAAATTTATAGTTCTTAACTCTTTTAACTTTTTTTTTTAACCAGCTTTACAAACATTAATCCAAACATATCAACATGTTAGTTTTTGAGCAGTACTTACTTGGACATATAATCTTCAAACCATTTCCATTGTATTTTTATTTTCTGGTTTGATCGGTACCTTAATCCTGCAGTTAATCTTGCTGATTCTATAAATTCAATTAGTTTATTCATCCAGTCATCCTTTGTGGGTATATATTTCCCTTTCCAGTTTTGTGCAAGGAGTAGAATAATAATTTCCCATCTTTACCCATTATACTCAGTAAATATGCCTCTAGTTTTTTCTCTAAAAAAAACTAGAGAAAAAACATGTGAAACATCTATGTATTTTTATATATATATCCATATTGCAGAGTTGGAAGGGACCCCAAGGATCATCTAGTCCAACCCCTTGCAGTGCAGGAATCTTTTGCGCAACATGGGACTCGAACCCACAACCTTAAGAGTCTCATGCTCTACTGACTGAGCTATCCCAGTATGTGTGTATCTAGAACTTCTTTTAAAAAGTGCCTCCCCTCTTAGAACTCAGGATAGTTCAGTCGGAAGAGCACGGGACTCTTAATCTTAGGGTTGTGGGTTCGAAACCCACGTTGCTCAAAAGATTGCTGGGGTTCGGGCTAGATGAGCCTCTGGAGGACCCATTTCAGCTCTACAGTTCTATCATTCCACAGGCCTTCAAACTGCCCCAGGGCAAGAAAAGAACAGCTCCCTAGTTTGTGTCGTTTGCTTGGCAGATGCAAAACTTCCAGCAGGGCACCGACTCACCTGCCCCCAAATTTCTATCTGAGGATGTGTCAGTGATGCACCCAGCCAGGTTCCCAAGGGCTCTGCGCTGCCCAAGAGAAGGCCAGTGCCAGCCCTTCTGCATGAGGTAAAGATAAAGGGACCCCTGACCATTAGGTCCAGTCGCGGCCGACTCTGGAGTTGCGGCACTCATCTCGTTTTATTGGCCGAGGGAGCCGACGTACAGCTTCCGGGTCATGTGGCCAGCAGGACTAAGCCACTTCTGGCGAACCAGAGCAGCGCACGGAAATGCCGTTTACCTTCCCGCCAGAGCGGTACCTATTTATCTACTTGCACTTTGACGTGCTTTCGAACTGCTAGGTTGGCAGGAGCAGGGACCGAGCAACGGGAGCTCACCCCATCACGGGGATTCAAACCGCCGACCTTCTGATTGGCAAGCCCTAGGCTCTGTGGTTTAACCCACAGCGCCACCCGTGTCCCATTTCTGCATGAGGCTGCGTGGCAAAAGGGGAGGAAGCAAAGCAAGAGCTCCAAGGGGAAGGAACTGTGTGCCAGGAGGAAAAGGAGGCGGAGTTGGCCAACCTGACGATTTTGGTTTCTCTCCATTTCTTGGCTTTCTAAATTCATAAATGTAGGTTGTCTGCCGAAGGGCAGGGATTGCCTTATTACTTATTTTTGTCAGAATTGCAGTAGCTCAGTGAGCCCAGTCCTGTTCCAAGCAGAGGGACTTCCACCAACAGACCTTCCTCCTCTGGAGTTGCCCCTGCTCCTTTTACTGGCCCTGATTTTCCTGGAATGCAGAAAAAAGAGAGGCGAAGCTGCTCCCTCCCTTGCAAATTCATCTCCCCGCCAGGAAAAGCTTCTGTTTAGTTTCTGCATGGCTGGTTGTTCTCAAAGGTGCAGGAGCAGAGCTCCCTTTAAAAGGTTAAGAGGTGTAAGCAATAAAGCAGATTGATTGAGAGGCATGTTTTGTTTCCACATTTTGAATGGCAATGCAAATGGCGATTTTTTATTATTTCAGTCTGTCCACTGTACTATAGAGGGTCCCCATCCCTCCCCTCGCCATTGCCCCTTTCTTCCTTCACTTGTCATTTTTCACTTCACTCGATTTCTTTTTTCCTGGACAAGCGAGGTTGTTTGGCAAACCCATAAGACGCACCTGACCATAAGACACACCTAGTTTTTAGAGGAGGAAAACAAGAAAAAAAATATTCTGAATGAAACCGTGGATGTATGGTTTTTGTGGTTCATGCTGTGGCCACAGACATGTGATTTGACGGTGAGTTTGGGGTAGTCCAATGCAAAAATCCTGAGAATTCATGTGGATCCGTGCTTTGTAACCACATTTTTGCGCCATTGCGGCCCCACAAAACAGTGGGTGTGTGATTTTTTTGGTGCGGGCTGTAGCCATGGACATTCTATGTGATCTGATGGTGAATTTGGGGTGACCCAATGCAAAAATCCTGAGGATCCATGGGCTTTTACCTCCCCCCTCCTAGGCAGCCTCCTTTACCTCTAGTGTCCCTTATCTCTCTCCTGATCCCACTGATCAGCTGCTTCCTTTCAACACTCCCTTCCCTCTTGTTTGCCTTAGTGTATTTTCCTTAGCTGGAGTAGTTTTTTGCTCCTCCTTTTCTTCTAATTTCTTTCCTCATTGATTTAGTCTTCCTGTCTCCTCTCCTTGCAGGTTTGCTGTCTTTAGCTCCCCGCTCTCAGGCAGCCTCCTTTATTGCTAGCATCCCTTATCTCCCTCCAGATCGCTTACAATCAGCAGCTTTGTTTCAACACCCACTTCCCTCTTTCAAAATAAAAATAAAAATGCATGATCTGCTTTTTGTCCCTGGGCAATTCGGCTCCAGGGACCACGCATTCACTCTATTAGATGCACAGACATTTCCCCTTACTTTTAAAGAAGAAAAAAGTGCGTCTTATGGAGTGAAAAATACGGTATATTTGGATCAGGGCAATAGCCCATGGAGTGCAGCCTCCTGTTTTCCCAGTGGTCAACCAGATCCCTGTCGGAAACCCGCAAACAGGATTCGACCACAAGGTAGCTCTCCCCTCCTGTGGTTTCCAGCAACTCTCATTTGGAAGGTCTACTGCCTCCAGCTGTTGAGGCAGAGCATAGCCATCCTGGCTCGCAGCTACTGATACTGATAAGGCCACGGTGCATTATGGATCTCCGAGGGCTGTTGCGCAGAAAGCATGAAATCAATGCTTGACCCCATCCTGCATAAGCCCTGGTGCAAACAAGGCCATAATCCCTTAAGTATTGTGGTCAACGTCTGATGCTAACTCTTGCTTCACCAACGCCTAGCATGGAACACCCAATCTTGGCTTTTCCCTAGGTAGGCAGGAATGATTGACTTGGCCCCTTGGGAATTGGCACCCCAGATTAACGTTGAACCAAATACACCTCCTTAGATGTTCAATACACATTGCTCAACGATTTACACAGCTTTTCAGATTTCTAAGGAAATGTTTGCATTGGACATAAATCGCAAACCACTTGCTATTTTACACCCGAGCAAATATCATGAGTTGTCCACAAACAATCCAGTTTTCCTCATTCCTGACACAGATATTAGATATATAAGGACCACATGCCGTGGGTCTGAAGCATCTTCCTCAGACGGCAACAGGTGAGAAGCATCTTGGGACGCCTCAAGCTGAGCAAGGTAAGAGATGAGACGCCAAGGTTTGCTTCTCCCAAAGTAACCACCGAGTTTGATTTCACAGCTTGGAAAGGATCTTGCGAGCGCTGGTGCCCTCAGGCTGTGATCAGTTCAGTTCCGTTCACATTTGGATGCGAATCTAACCCATTCACACATCTCAAAATGATCCGGGAACTGAAACAGAGCTGTCTTTGAGATGGCCACTTTTGTGGCACAGTGCAAAAATTAGGGAACAGGGTGCAGAAGGATACCTATATTAGTGAAGAAAAGTGTACAAAATGCATTAAGTTAAGGGAAATTGCTTGCCAAAATGTGTCTCTTGGGCAAAATGGCATACCAAAATGTGCATGGAGGAATGCACACTAGAATGCTAAAGAGTTATGAAAACTTCAAAAAATGGCAAAATGATGCAGGAATCTGCCAACTTAAGACTGAAAAAGAAGAAGAGAAAAACCGAGAGACTCCTAAACTGACAGATTTGTTTATCCTTACTCTTACATGGAATATGTCTCGTTTAACTCAATGGGACTCGCTTCTGGGAGACATTTATGGAAGGTGGTCTGTCAAATTCATTTCATGAAGGTTGGGCTTAATACGTTGTTGAATTGTTAACCAAACAGAGTTTGGCTTTTGTGAGGAAAGCTTTTCCGGTGGGGAAAACACCGGATCCATTAGTCCTGCTCCAGTCAAGAGGCTGTAACTGAGCAGCAGAATACCTGTGGCTGCTTTGCATGCAGGATTCAACCCTTGGGGTCTCCAGCCATCAGGACTGGAGCAGACCTCAGGGGGGTGAGGATGGAGACGTGCTGTGTGTCAGAATTAGGCATCCCCAGTTAAGATGGCCCAAAGGTCCGACTCAGCATAAGGCAGGTTTGTACACAATAACAGCAGCTAGAAGCTACGATGAATTTGTGTGGGGACAGTCCCCAAGCCAGGGTTTTAAATTCAAATATTCTCAATGATAGAAATAGGTGGTTTCAGGGCTTAGAAAAATATCACAAGTTATAATCGGTTGCACTTAGCAAGTCAATGCATAAAATGGTTTTCTTAAAAATGCACGGACAAATCTTCCTTCCTTCCTTCCTTCCTTCCTTCCTTCCTTCCTTCCTTCCTTCCTTCCTTCCTTCCTTCCTTCCTTTTGACAACCAGTAATATTTTCTTAGGTACCAGATCAAGATGCTAAAGGCTTGGACTGTCCTCCTCCTTTGCGGCCTCCTGCCCTCCACCCAAGCTCTTGCTGACGATGTCCTTTCTATGGCACTGCTGCATAAGGATGTCCTGGAGAATGGTGAGCTCTGGAACTTTCTGATTTTTCTAAAATATGAAAATTCAGAGAAATGGCCAAGGGAACCACCCGACTCTTGAATGAGCATTTGCAGAGAAGCAGGAACTGGCAGCCTCCTCTTCAAAACTTGAGTGGCTACAATGGTCTTGTGTGCCCAGGTGTGCCTCTGCTACGGGCTTCATCCCCTGATGGGCCAGCACAGCCACTGAGACCCTCAGATCTGCACAGGTGTTTCACGGGATTGTACAGCTGGAAGGGACACCAAAGGCCATCTAGTCCAACCCCTCTGCCATGCAGAATTCAAAAGCGAATAGGATAACGCATGCACAGCAGATGTGATATGCCCTTCCCCAGGCTGCCATTCAGGTTTATACAGACTCCTTCATTTCTAAAATTAGGGGGACCGTCTCAAGCCAGACAATTGCATTGCCCCATCCCAGCAGTTTATTTATTCAGCAATTAAAATATTTATATACCACTACACAGGTGGTGCTGTGGGTTAAACCACAGAGCCTAGGACTTGCCGATCAGAAGGTTGGCGGTGCGAATCCCCGCGACGGGGTGAGCTCCTGTTGCTTGGTCCCTGCTCCTGCCAACCTAGCAGCTCGAAAGCACGTCAAAGTGCAAGTAGATAAATAGGTACCACTCCAGCGGGAAGGTAAACGGCGTTTCCGTGCGCTGCTCTGGTTCGCCAGAAGCGGCTTAGTCATGCTGGCCACCTGACCCGGAAGCTGTACGCCGGCTCCCTCGGCCAGTAAAGCGAGATGAGCGCCGCAACCCCAGAGTTGGCCACGACTGGACCTAATGGTCAGGGGTCCCTTTACCTTTATTCAGTAAAAAAAAATCAGGGTGGTTTACAACACCAGTGCATAAAACCATACAAATGTTAAAATCAGAAATCGCTCCCTATTGTCAGTTCCTGATACCTCGGGTTAAGTACTTAATTTGTCCCGGAGGTCCGTTCTTAACCTGAAGCTGTTCTTAACCTGAAGCACCACTTTAGCTAATGGGGCCTCCTCCTGTTGCTGCTGCACGATTTCTGTTCTCATCCTGAAGCAAAGTTCTTAACCCGAGGTACTATTTCTGGGTTAGCAGCATCTGTAACCTGAAGTGTATGTAACCCGAGGTACCACTGTATGTGAATGGTAATTGCAATATGAAAGGAGATTCTGAGTCAACATCTGGAGGAACTTTCTAATGGTAAGAGCTGTTAGACAGTGGAACAGGCTCCCTTGGGAGGTGGTGGACTCTGTTTCCTTGGAGGTTTCAAGCAGAGGCTGGGTAGCCATGGGTCAGGGATTTGTTCGCTACGACTCCTGCATTGCAGGGGGCTGAACTAGAAGACCGCTTGAGGGTCTCTTGCAACTCTATGAAATGTCCTTGCCTGGACTCATACAGTCGAAGGATCCAGGCAGTTTATTGCCTGGGACGTGGAAAGAGGCAGGCTTAATAAACCAGGTTCAGTCCACCCAACCTCTGGTGGAAAAGCATGCTAATGAGATAGTTGTTCGTTTTGTGTCCTTGTATAGAGTTGATGAGGACAATGTCAACGCTGACTTGTATTTCCTTGACTTCTGTCCCCTGTGCTCAATGCTGTCTCTTCCTTCCAGGCATCTCAGATACGCTGGCCAAAGGCAACCTGCTCCAGGGACTCTTGGGGCAAGCGCTTGGTGGAGACCTTCTAGGAGGGATCCTTGGAGGCCAAGGAGGTCCTCTCGGCTTGGTCGGAGGCTTGGCTGGAGGTGCCCTTGGAGGCCAAGGAGGAGGTCCTCTCGGCTTGGTAGGAGGCTTGGCTGGAGGTGCCCTTGGAGGCCAAGGAGGAGGTCCTCTTGGCTTGGTAGGAGGCTTGGCTGGTGGTGCCCTTGGAGGCCAAGGAGGAGGTCCTCTTGGCTTGGTCGGAGGCTTGGCTGGTGGTGCCCTTGGAGGCCAAGGAGGAGGTCCTCTTGGCTTGGTCGGAGGCTTGGCTGGAGGTGCCCTTGGAGGCCAAGGAGGAGGTCCTCTCGGCTTGGTCGGAGGCTTGGCTGGAGGAGTTCTTGGAGGCCAAGGCGGAGGACCTCTTGGGATTGTCGGTGGTGCCCTAGGAGGCAAAGGAGGTCTCCTCGGTGGTGTCCTTGGACGTGAAGGTCTCCTTGGGTGAGTTATCTCTTTTACTGAGAAAAACACAGGGGGCAGAACTCAACGCTTCCCTATGGCAAGATGTAGATGTTGCTTTAGCTTCTGCTCCTGACTGTCTCTCCTCCACCCTCCAGCTTGAAGTTGGTGGACGTCGTCCTTCCCAAGGTCTCACTGAAATTCTTGAAAGGCGTTGGGGTCGGACTGAACATCTATACCAAAGTTGCTCTCAAGGGAGATACGTGAGTTGACTTCCATGGGACGTAGCAAGCGGGGAGTGGCTGAGCACCTGCTATGTAGGCAGAAGAATCCAAGTTCAATCTCTAGCAGCATCTCCAGGTTGGGCTGAGAAACCCTGGGGAGCCACTGCCAGTCAGTGTAGGCAAAGCTGAGCTAAATGGACCAATGGTCATGACTCTGCATAAGGCAGCTTTCCATGTTCCTGTTGAGAAGGCCCAAGAATTTTCTCCTCTTATTCATCCTCCAAAAGTGTATGAGGATTTTAATTTCATCAGGAATTTCCCAGGTGTTCTCCTATCCTAGCCAGTTCAAGATTGAGTCTTTGATGATGATGATGATGATGATGATGATTATAAAAAAAACTTAAACAGCATTGAAGTATCTTGAAGATTTATTTGGGACACAATCTCCTGCTTCAAATACATGGTTGGGTTGCTTGGGTTGGGGGATAGGTTTCCATGTACAGGTGGCGATCCTTCACTCAAAGCAGCTCCCTCATTCACTTCTATGGAATAAGCCAATGTAGCTGCTCGTTCGCGGATTGGGTCCCCATCACTGAATGTGGATCACCATATCTACGAGTGATTCCATGAACACATCTATGCACACACATATCTCTGGATCCAACTTCAATTCTACTTAAGTGCCCATGTGCACAGGGACATAGACTCATAGACGTGTGGCATCAGGAGGGATGCACAGGGTCATCTAGTCCTGCCTCCTGGAACGCAGGAATCACAAGAGGTTGCTTCTTGATTTCCACAGGGGGAGAAAGAGGGCACCCAACCTTTTCCACGTGAAAAGAAAAGAGAGTAGCATCTGTGCAGGACTCACAGATAGTGTACAAAAGGGATCTGCAACACATTATTGTAGTTCTAGCCAGCCAGCCATGCCCTTTCCAGGATACTCCATCCCCCTTCCCTCAGTTCCCCAACCCTCCCCCCAGCTGTCAGTCATCATTCTATGGCCACTGAGCACAGTCATTCCTTCTTATTGGGCTGTTGGGAGCGGGTCTCCCCTAGCTTCAATTTGTATCTCTCTCTCTAAACCATTTGTGTACTTGGGTTCACCAAGCATTCATGGCTGGTGCCATTTCGGGTACTTAAAGACCAATACTTGGGAGAACTGAGACCGCAGTTACACAGTGTAATGGGAGATAACGTCCGTTATCCATCTTTGTCAAAATAATAGATTTCAAAACATGCTGGGGAAAACAAAACCACATCCAGGATAGGAGTTGTAGGACCTGCAGGGCATTTTTGATATTTGTGCCCCAAGCAATGCCTGACAAAGAAGCCATTGCAATCTGAGTACCTGCAGAATACATTTTGAAACCGGACCTGGTTCGGTGATCAATCTCATCTCCACCTCTTCGCCCTCTTCCAGGCTTTTGGGTGGGCTGCTGAATCTTCTGGTGGAAGTGAACATCACAGCAAATGCACGTCTGGTCCAGGACAAGTCAGGCACTCCCATCCTAGTTGTGGAAAACTGCAAGACCAACCTGGGTAACATTCAGATCCTGTCTGGGTGAGTGACCAGAGGTCCTGAGGAACACAGCCACTGTGGCTACTAGACACTGAAAAGCCTTAAAGACTCACGGTCCCCAATTATTTTCTTCCTTAGGTTCCTTCCACTCAACTTGGACAGGGTCTTGACTAATCTCCTGAGCAATGTCCTCCCTGGAGTGGTGAGTCTTCCGAGAATTTGCCTGCTCAGTTGTTGATCACTTTCTTTGCATCATAGTTTTGCTGAATTTAGGAGAGGCATTGCTATTCAGAGTAGACTGCAGTGGATGAGATGGAGCAACAAACATAGTTAAGGCGGCTGTAAATACTGATACAAGGCAAAAGGATACCCTAGGAATTTTATTTGTTTATTTATTATTGCAATTATGCCCCACCTTCTTCTGCAAGAAGCTCAAGGTGGCACACAGGGTTCTCCTCTTCTTCGCTGAATCCCAACAATCCTGTGAGGTGGGCCAGGCTGAGAGGCAGTGACTGGCCCAAGGTCGCACCCAGTGAGCTTCATGGTTGAGCAGGATTTCGAACCCTGGTCTCTCAGGTCCTAGTCCGACACTCTAACCACTACACCACACTGGCTCTCACTGGCTCCACCCTTGAAGTGGAGACTGCCAATAGGGGGAACCTTTGGCTCTCCGGCTGTTCCTGAACCATCATCCTCAACCATTGCCCATATTTCTAGGACTGATGGGAGTTGTAGTTCAGTAGAAGCTGGAGGGCCAAAGGTTCCCTACCTCTGAGTTAGAGTTTTACCCTTCTGGCAATCAGGATGACCAATAGCTGCTACAAGTAAAAGTTTCACCCCTTGTTGTCCTTGTTGTCTGCCATTGCATCTCTGAGATGCCACCAGAATAAGCAGGTGATAATTTCTTTCTTGCAAGCGGCCGACATGCTGCACAGGGAGACTTATTTTTCAGATAACACAACAAAGGATGTGGGGACCATTCAGTTCAGTGGCTTCACTCCTGCTCCTTTCCCTTTGTTGCAGCTGTGTCCAGTTGTAGATCTTGTGCTGAATATTGTGAACACCCTTCTTGGCACCGTCAACAGTAAGTTTTCCATGACCTCCACCTTCCCCATCTCCTTTGGATCATCAACTAGCGTATATAATATTGCACAGCTTGCTGTCTCCCCACTTTGAAGTGTCAGAGCGCCCCACCACCACTGCTGCTTCCCCCAGGAACAAACGGCAGTTGGGGTTTTCTGCAATTTGGGTTTGCTCTGATTCAGTGATATAAAGCAGGTTTTCGCAGGGCAAGTGCCGGGGCAAAAAAACAAACAAAACAAACGCTTGGACGCAGAGCTTTAAAGCGAGGACCTGTGCTTAGAAATGAGGCACAAAACAAGACAGGATGACGATCCCTTAATGTACAGGGTTGTTGCATTGTTGGCTGAGACATTGCTTGCGAAAGGGTTTGAGCTGTCTAAAAGCACAAGTGAAATGCTTAGCTATGTGTTGTGTAAAGTCCCACCTCGTTTTGTTGTTGTTGTTTAGTCGTTTAGTCGTGTCTGGCTCTTCGTGACCCCCTGGACCAGAGCACACCAGGCCCTCCTGTCTTCCACTGCCTCCCGCAGTTTGGTCAAACTCATGCTGGTAGCTTCGAGAACACTGTCCCACCATCTCGTCCTCCGTCGTCCCCTTCTCCTTGTGCCCTCCATCTTTCCCAACATCAGGGTCTTTTCCAGGGAGTCTTCTCTTCTCCTGAGGTGGCCAAAGTATTGGAGCCTCAGCTTCAGGATCTGTCCTTCCAGTGAGCACTCAGGGCTGATTTCCTTCCGAATGGAGAGGTTTGATCTTCTTGCAGTCCATGGGACTCTCAAGAGTCTCCTCCAGCACCAGAATTCAAAAGCATCAGCCTTCTTTATGGTCCAGCTCTCATTTCCATACATCACTACTGGGGAAAACAGAGCTTTAACTATACTTGTTGGCAAGGTGATGTCTCTGCTTTTTAAGATGCTGTCTAGGTTTGTCATTGCTTTTCTACAAAGTCTAGTACCTTGCTTCATTTAAAGATTTTCAGAGACTTTGAAACTAAAGATTTCATTTTGTACTTGTTATGGTTTGAAGGAATTCTACAAAGATTGTCTATTGCATATGTACATGGTCATCGTGTTGCCTAGACATTGCCGACGTTCTCTTTGCAACACAGGGGTTTGTTTGGTTACTTACTCCTTACTCTTTTTTATTTCCTCCACAGGCGTCTGCCCACTCGGTACGCTGGGAAAACTACATTACACCCTGGCTGGCCTGCCGTGGTTCAGCGATGAACAACAAATCGTGCTGAATCTGAATGTAAGGCACCTTGATTGATTGATTGATCGATTGATTGATTAATTGCATTTATATCCCACCTCTTCCTCCAAGCTGCTCAAGGTGGCCTACATGCTTCTCCTCCTCCCCATTTGAGTCTCAGAACAACAACCCATTGAGGTAGGCTAGGCTGAGAGAGAAGCAGAGAATAACAACAGCTAGTTATCAACCCATCTAGCAGCTCAGCCCCAGGGAAAATCCTGATGTGAAAGCCTTCACATTAAGCCATTCCCCATTTCGGTGTCAATTAAACAATTCTAGGCATAGGCAAACTCGGCCCTCCAGATGTTTTGGGACTACAACTCCCATCATCCCTGACCACTGGTCCTCTTAGCTAGGGTTGATGGGAGTTGTAGTCCCAAAACATTGGGAGGGCCGAGCATCTTTCATTACATACCGATATGATGCTTTGCAGGGTTAAAGAAAGAGAAAAATTGTGGAAAAAAAGTATAAAGATAGAGGTAATCTACGTTTAGATTAGATTAGAATGATGATATGGTTTTATTTGTAGATGTGTGTGTTATTTGTGTTTTTGTGTTCTTTTTTCTGTTTTGTTTTGTTTTCTTCTTTGTACTGTTTTATTTTGGATTCAATGTTTGTAATTTTGCATTGAAAATATTTTTTTAAAAAAACCAAAAACATCTGGAGGGCCGAGTTTGCCTATGCGTCCAGTTCTGTGGACCCCAAATGTCTCTGATCTTCTGATTTTTCCTTTTATGTTTCTTCCAGGTCTTAGTGCTTGATAATGAAGGCAACTCCATCAAGCTTCCCCCAAGCAAGCTGCCCTCTCTTCCTCCAGCTGGGGACCACACTTCCCAGTTGCTTCTCTCTGGTGACCTCATTTCCTCCTTGCTGCAGCTGGTAATGAAGAACGGGCAACTCAACGTAGACATCACTGACCAAGCGGTGAGTCGCCTGCCCCAGAAATGATAGTCCTTGAAGAGTCTGCAAAGGACAATAATAATAATAATAATAATAATAATAATAATAATAATAATAATAATATATTATTTATACCCCACCCATCTGGCTGAGTTTCCCCAGCCACTCTGGACGGGTCCCAATCGAATGTTAAAAACAATACAGCATTAAATATTAAAAACTTCCCTAAACAGGGCTGCCTTCAGGTGTCTTTTAAAAATAGGATAGAATAATAATAATTCAGCTGCATTGGATTCCCATGAGTTTTAGTGCTAAGGGGGTGGGGAAAGAAAAACCTTTTCTCTATCCACTTTTCCGTTCCGTCCATCATGGTATAAGCTTCGATCTTATCTCCTCTTACTTGTCTTTTCTCTGAACTAAAAAATCCCCAAATGCTGCAACCTTTGGGGTTGCCCTTTTCTGAACCTTTTCCAACTCTACAATATCCTTCTTTTTTAAAAAAATATTTTATTCAAAATTAAAACAAATTATCCAGAAACGTATCATCCTTATTCCCTCCCCCTCGCTCCCCCCACAGAACCCCCCGACTTCCCTCAGTTCCAGTCTTAGATTTCTCTAAAAATGCTGTTTTCTGCATGTTACACAGTTGCATAGATCCTCAAACTATTTAGCTGATTATTATCAATAAAAAGTTTGTGAATGTTTATTCAAAGCCAGCCAAGGAGTCCAATTCGCTTTGTTGCATCTTCAGATACTTTGTAAAGGGTTCCCATTCCTCTTTAAAGTCACAGTTATCCTTGTCCCGTAGCTTGTATGTCAGTTTTGCCAGTTCTGCAGAGTCCGTCAATTTTTCTTGCCATGATTCTTTAGTCGGGGTTTCTTCAGTCTTCCATCCTTGTGCTAATAGTACAATATCCTTTTTGAGGTGGGGTGACCGGAATTGTAGACAGTATCCTACATGTGGTCAAGCCCAGAGCTTTTTTCAGCCAGAACTCACCTGAACTCAGTGCCGGCACATCTCAGGTGAGCACCATTGCCATTGATTTGTATAATGGACCACCTGTGGAGCCTCAGGCCCACCTAAGCCACTATGCGTAAGGCATATTATAGGAGTAATATATAATCAATAAAGCATTTGACATCCATAAAACAGTACTAAATAAATAGCAATTAAAAATAAGCTAAACCGCTATTATGTTCGTAGACGCACATTGTTGTTGTTTAGTCGTTTAGTTGTGTCCGCCTCTTTGTGAACCCCTGGACCATAGCATGCCAGGCCCTCCTGTCTTCCATTGCCTCCTGCAGTTTAGTCAAACCCATGCTGGTCGCTTCGAGAACACTGTCCCACCATCTCGTCCTCTGTCATCCCCTTCTCCTTGTGCCCTCCATCTTTTCCAACATCAGGGGCTTTTCCAGGGAGTCTTCTCTTCTCATGAGGTGGCCAAAGTATTGGAGCCTCAGCTTCAGGATTTGTCCTTCCAGTGAGCACTCAGGGCTGATTTCCTTCAGAATGGAGAGGTTGGGTCTTCTTGCAGTCCATGGGACTCTCCAGAGTCTCCTCCAGCACCATAATTCAAAAGCATCCATTCTTCTGCGATCAGCCTTCTTTATGTTCCAGCTCTCACTTCCATAGATCACTACT
Source organism: Podarcis liolepis (assembly GCF_965112155.1). NCBI lineage: Eukaryota > Metazoa > Chordata > Lepidosauria > Squamata > Lacertidae > Podarcis > Podarcis liolepis. The sequence continues at coordinate 2,704,837 of NC_139559.1, read as the reverse complement.
GGGAAAACCATGGCTTTAGCTATACGGACCTTTGTTGGCAAGGTGATGTCTCTGCTTTTTAAGATGCTGTCTAGGTTTATCATTGCTTTTTTTCCCAAGAAGCAGGCATCTTTTAATTTCGTGACACAAACATATATACCCATTAATTCTCAGCCTCAGTTTTGCACCTGTAAATTGGGAACAACCCCTCTCCCGGTCTTTCTTTGTTTTGAGAGGATGAACATGAAGGAAATTACCACGTCAGGCTGAATGGGGAAAGATTAGGGTGGCACTTAGAAGACATTCCCCTTTTAAAATTCTTTGCATTCATCTTGCTTTCCCCCAGCTCCGTGGAGCCGTCCCACTGACAACGTCTGCACTTCAATCTGTGCTACCTCAGGTAAGGATGCCCTATAGGGCATATCGCTTTTGGTGTGTGTATGTGAAGTGATTTGCCCCTGCGCCCTGAGTGCGAATCATTCTCCCTGTCCCATTTTTTACAGCTGTCCCGGCTTCTGCCAACAAGCCTGCCCCTGGTGGTCAAGATCCGGATCAGCGACCTTCCGGGAGTGTCTTTGCAAAACGGGAAGCTCACGGTGACACTCGCTGCTGCCGTTGATGTTTTCGCCCTCGCAGACTCCGGCCCTGAGCTTCTCTTTGGGTTGAATGCTGTAAGTAATGGGCTGGGGTGAATGGCGCATAGCTTGAAACTCCAACGCCTAGCCTGCCCTGGGTATCTAGCCGATGCCGTTGAAAATTCGTAAGAACATCAGAACAGCTTTGCCGGATCAGGCCGGTGACCCGTCTAGTCCAGCATCCTGTTCTCACAGTGGCTGTCCAGATGCCTGTGGGAAATTCACAAGCAGGATTCGAACGCAAGACCCCTCTCCCTTCCTGTGGTTTCCAGCAACTGATATTCAGAAGCATTGTGGAGGCAAAGGTGGTAGTCATTGCTAGCACTCTTGGCTCAATATTTCTTTTCAAAGAACCTTTGCTTGGGTGTCAGTAATCCCATCCCACCCCCAATGGTCTCTGTGTTGGGTTTATTTATTTATTTTAATGACACTTAGGTGTCCTTGAAAGCCACCAGGATTCCTCTTTCTAGGTGTGGCAGTTCCTTTTAGCCGAAAGGAAGGAGGGCACGCAACAAAGAGCCCTCCCTGACCTCAGTGGGGAACAGAACAGAGCAGAATCGTAGAAGCATAGAAGGAACCCGACTCTAGTCATCTAGGCCAACCCCCTGCAATGCAGGAATCTCAACCCAAAGCTGGTTTTGCAAAAGCGAAAGGAAAGGGGCCAGTCTCTTACCCAGTCATCTTGCATTTACAGCAAATCGACTTGAGTGGATCTGTCCGCATTTCAGGAGCAAAATTGGCCGTCTCCTTATCTCTTGACAAGTAAGTGGATCTTGATGCTCCAGATCAGGGGTCAGCAAACTTTTTCAGCAGGGGGCCGGTCCACTGTCCCTCAGACCTTGTGGGGGGGGGGCGGACTATATATCTCTCTATATCTATCTATCTATCTATCTATCTATCTATCTATCTATCTATCTATCTATCATCTCTAATAGAGATATAGAGATATAGAGATCTCTATATCTCTATCTCTATCTATATCATCTATATCTATATATCTCTATCTCTCTATTTCTCTATCTTTATTTCTATCTATATCATATCTCTCTCTCGCTCTCTCTCTCTCTCTCTCTCTCTCTCTCTCTCATCTATCTATATCTATATCTATATCTATATCTATATCTATATCTATATCTATATCTATATCTATATCTATATCTATATCTATATCTACATCTACATCTACATCTATATCTATATCTATATCTATATCTATATCTATATCTATATCTATATCTATCTATCTATCATCTATCTATCTATCTATCTATCTATCTATCTATCTATCTATCTATCTATCTATCTATACGAATTCCTATGCCCCACAAATAACCCAGAGATGCATTTTAAATAAAAGCACACATTCTACCCATGTTAAAAAGTGCTGATTCCTGGACCATCCACCGGCCGGATCCAGCCCCCGGGCCTTAGTTTGCCTACCCATGCTCTAGATCCCTAGGTTATGGTGCAGAATAACAAACGGCATTTGGACAGGACTGGAGTTAAGGTGGTGTCGGTGGTTCTTCCACACAGGGACACTGAGCCGAGGGTGGGGTGGGGGGGCGCCAAAATAGTAGCAGTAGCAGTAACAGTAGTAGCAAAACCTGTATTTATATGGGTACTTACTGAGAAGATCCATTAAAAAGCAACTGTACCAAAAGGAATTGTTGTGAAAATAAGAAATGTTTAGGGGTCTCATCAAATTTTGTCCTTGCTTGGGGCCACATTACCAAAATCCGTCCCTGATTTGGAGAAAGTCTCCCTTTAGACCAGTGGTTCCCAAAGTGGGTGATGCTGCCCCCTGGAGGGCAGTGGGATTACCTAGGGGTTGCTAAGAGGTAAGGGGGGGGGCAGGGGGGGACCAGAGGTGTAGTCCATGATTCTCAATTCTGCACTGTGTTTATAGTCCCCTTTCTTCCTGATCTTTTCTCTGCTGTGCTCTGGAAGCTCTGCAGACCAGCCTTCCCCAACATGATGTCCTCTACATGTCTTGGACTACAGTTCCCATCAGTCCCAACCAGTTGTAGTTCAAGATGACTAGGGGCCATCAGATGGTGGAGGACTTCTCTGTTCCAGATGTGCAGCCTAGCACCCAATGCTTTCCTTTCCTTTCCCTTCACAGCGTCAGCCTCAACGTCTCATCTTCCCAGATCGGCTCCTTTGATGTAAGACTCCCTTCCACCAAATACTGCAGTGGACCCCTTGGAGAAGATTTTGAGGGTGGGGTGGAGTGGGGAGAAGAAGTCCTGTCCCATGAGCAGAACTCCCAAGGTCTCTGCATCTCACCTGGAACTTGAAAGAGAAAGAGATGGCTGAACTCGTCCAGGATTGGGGGTTTCTGCTGGAGCAGAGGTGGAGACGGCATCTGGGGCAGCCACACAAACCCTTGGGTGCTTGAGCTACAAAGGGTGAAGTCCCATCATAGAATTGTGAAGTTGGAAGGGTCCTCCAGGGTCCTCCAGTCCAACCCCCTTGCAATGCAGGAATCTCAGCCAGAGGATCCCTGGCAGATGGATGGCCACCCAACCTCTGCTTAGGAACCTCCAATGAAGGGGAGCTCATCACCTCCTGAAGACGTCATACAGTCATACCTCAGGTTACAGATGCTTTGGGTTGTGCGATTTCAGGTTGTGCACCGCGCCGAACCCGAAAGTACCGGAACTGGTTACTTCCAGGTTTCAGCGCTTTCGCATGTGCAGAAGCACTAAATCGCTCTTTGCACATGTGCAGAAGCGCCAAATCGCAACCCTCGTATGGGCAGATGCGGCGCTGCGGGTTGCGAACGTGCTTCCCGCACGGATCACGTTCGCAACCCGAGCGCCCACTGTACTGTCAGAAAGTTCTTCCTAATGTTTAGCTGGGAAATATTTGAAGTAAGCAACCCAGCAGGTCACATCTCCATAGCTGTCAGCTTTTCCCTTTTCTTGCGAGGAATCCTATTCAGAATAAGGGAATTTCCCTTAAAAAAAGGGAAACGTTGACAGCTATGCACATCTCGTTCTCTCACCAACTGATGATGCAGAAGTTTCTCTTTCTTTTGCAGGTTGCTGTACTCAAAACCTGGATCACAAACCTTCTCAGAATTGGATACCTGCCTGTGATCAACGGTAAAAGAGCCGTATTTGTAGCAATAGGCGTTCGGCTTCAGCATTGCCTTTGGGATGCAAAACCCATTCTGCATGTCTAGCGTTGTTTCTTGGTTTCCTTCCAGGTGCCCTGGAGATAGGAATCCCACTCCCTAACCTCTTCAACCTGAACTTCGCCGCTGGGGATGTCAACATTGTTGATGTAAGATCTCAGCTGCTCATTTCTTGAAAACTGGGCTTTAACGTGGGCTGAGCACCACCTTGAACAAATCTGTAACATGTTCCACACTGCACCTGAGAACCCGCAACTTAGTGGGTTGTATTCAGTGCTAAAGGACCCCTGACCATTAGGTCCAGTCATGGCCGACTCTGGGGTTGCAGCGCTCATCTCGCTTTACTGGCCGAGGGAGCCGGCGTACAGCTTCCGGGTCATGTGGCCAGCATGACTAAGCTGCTTCTGGCGAACCAGAGCAGCGCACGGAAACGCCATTTACCTTCCCACCGGAGCGGTACCTATTTATCCACTTGCACTTTGACGTGCCTTCAAACTGCTAGGTTGGCAGGAGCAGGGACCGAGCAACGGGAGCTCACCCTGTTGCAGGGATTCGAACCACCGACCTTCTGATCGGCAAGCCCTAGGCTCTGTAGTTTAACTCACAGCACCACCCGCGTCCCTCGGTGCTACTTCTGACTCAAAGTAAACTCCGTTGAGGCTAATGGATGTGAAGTTCCTTAATTTCAATGGGGTTTACTCTAAATAGGGCTCAGTTTAAAACGGTCCAGTGATTGACACATGACTGCATGTCAGGGGAGGAAGAGGGGCAGAGGAAAGCATGCTTTCTACTGCTGGAGAGAGGAGAGTGGGTGGCTTATGATGTAAGGAGCTTCATATGTCTTTATTTGATGAGATTGGCTGATGTGATAGTAGGAGAAATGTAACAGACAAGAGGCAAAGAAAATCAAAGGGATTTCAGATTCAGGAGCAAAGCATGCTTTTAATTCAGTCAGGACAGATCTATCCCTTCCAGTGTTTCTGTTTCTATTTTCTCCAGTCTTAAATCCAGTTTTCCATGTTGGGATACTGCCAGGGAGACAAATGCCATCATGCCTCCACGCCGGTCTCCCATAGAACAGTATCAGTCAATTATCGACATGAGCCTCAGAAATAACTGTTCACATTCCAGGGCTCATGGACGCCCTGTTCGCAGAGTTCGCACAATGAAAGATTCACCCTGGAGAGCAGCATTTTTACAGCTTTATTCAGCGTTGGTCAGAACAAAGGAAAAAACATGACTGCCTGCCTGCGTGTCAGGCAACAGAGAGAAACAAAAGCTATATACAAAACAAAAACTTCTTGTGAGCAGGAAATACGCAGGCTGTGACTCACAACAGCCTGTCCCCTTTTTAAGGTGGAATGGAAATATCCTAACATCCTCCCCCTTTCCGTGTAACCTCTAGTACCTGTGGTTCAACCCAATTGCAACCTCTGTACATAAACCTTAAGTTGTTCTCTGTTAACAACCTTAGACAACAGATCAGCAGGGATTTCATTTCCTGGCATGTAGGACACCTGAATGAGTCCTTTCTGAATACACTCTCTTGCACGATGTAGCTTAATCTGCAAGTACTTGGTTCTTTGCTTGCAACTCTCTGAGTTCAGCAAAGCCAAACAGGATCTATTGTCTTGAAACACTTGTATAGGACATTTCACAGAAACTCTGATGTCCTGAGCCGTTGAGCCTCCCTGACAGTATCCCAACACTCCATAGTTCCACAGCAGGTTTTCTTAAAACTGATAACTTAATTAATGAATTGTATGCCTTTCACTGCTGCTTTCTCTTAATACTGCCATTTGTAATGGAGTTCTGACTAATACACACATATTAGTATGCTATGTTCAAGAACATATGCCTTTTTCGCACACTTACCTCCAATATATGCAGTTTCTGTTATTTTGCTGGAGAACTGCACCACGAAACTGGGGTATGTGCAAATTTAGCAGGCTGGCCATGTGTTGGGCTCACGTAGTGATTGGAGATGTTCCAGTTTCTCATTGAAATGCAGCCAGGTTTCTTCCGTAACTGTGATGCTTTTCTTCTCGGCAGAATGCATTGCTGGCAAGCGTGACTCCTAAACTCCTCTAGAGCAGACATATCCACACAGCTGCAGAAATGAGCTCCGAGGCAGAAGTCTCCTCCTCGCTCCTTGCTGTTCCCGGTGACATCTTGGCCCAGGAATCTGACTGCAGAAGATTCTTCTCTCATCCTCCTTCATCATCTCATTGAGCTGCAGAGCTGCCTTTAGAATGACCTCAGCTATGTTTCCTCTAGTTCTGCCTTGGCAAGAACTCTGGGCTGCTTGTGTACTGTCTGGGGGTGCTTCTTGACTTCCTCACTCAGTAAAAATATGTCACTTTCTCAGCATTTATAGCCTGTCTGTGTTTTTCTTCCACTTTCAATACACTTTGAAGACCTTTTCATCTCTCCTCCCAGCTACAGTTTTCACCAAACCATCCATCCTCACCTGTAGCCCCCTAAAATATTAGTAAAGGGAGACATGGGACCACTGCTACTTCTCCATATTAATTTTATTCCATAAAACTTATATACCACTCGGTTATAGAAAAACAACAACTCCCTAACAACACTCAAAGTGGTTTACAAAGCACAGCTGCTTCAAAGAACCCTTTTGCAAAGGGCTTCAACCCCCACTCATCAGCAGAAGAGCAAGGATTGAATCCTGCTGGGCGCAGTGGGCATAGCTAATTCAGGATCAAACCCTGTCCTCCTGCCCATCAGCTGGCATCACCAGCGATGTGGTGTGGTGTAGTGGTTTGAGTATTGGACTATTAGGACCTGGGAAACCATCACTGGTAGTTGTTGTTCTCTTTGACAGGGCATTCCACAGGGTGGGCGCCACTGCCAAGAAGGCCCTCTGCCTGGTTCCCTGTAGCTTTGCTTCTCACAATGAGGGAACCGCCAGAAGGCCCTCGGTGCTGGACCTCAGTGTCCGGGCAGAATGATGGAGTGGAGACGCTCCTTCAGATATACTGGACCGAGGCCGTTTAGGGCTTTCAAGGTCAGCACCAACACTTTGAATTGTGCTCAGAAACGTACTGGGAGCCAATGTAGGTCTTTCAAGACCGGTGTTATGTGGTCTTGGCGGCTGCTCCCAGTCTCCAGTCTAGCTGCCGCATTCTGGATTAGTTAATGGTGATGTGATTATAGCCTGTCTTGTCTTGGTGTGCTGTGGGCCCCTGGCCCATTTCAATGTGCTTTCTCTTGGAATTAAAGTCAGTATTCACCAGCCTCTCCCACAGATTTTCTTACCTGGAGAAAAGGAGCTGATGAGCTTTGAAATTGCTTTTTGTTTGGGAAGGTAATTCCGCTCTCCCCTCGCAACCCCTGTTGTGTAACCCTCATTTGATCAGGGAACTAATTGCTGGGTTTTATCTCGCCAGGGTATTAACTGTTCATTTCGCCAGGACAAGGATATCATTATGGTCTGGTGGCAGTTTGCAGCTGACGCTAATCTCAGCATCTCTCTGAGAACGGTCTTTGCAGGGACTGGAGCCCAAAGCTGTCAAAACAGGGCGTCAGCTTTATCAGCGCTGGGGTACAGACTTGAGATCCTCTCAGGCTAATCTTCAAGAAAAGGACACTCAGGTTCAAGGACAGGAAATCCCTGAAATGGAACACTTCACTGGTTCCCATGATGGACATCACAGTTGGGGGGCAGGGAGGAGATTTTCAGCTCTGAGTCTAGTTCTTTATATTAGGATCATAGCTGTCAGCTTACAGATTTGAAAATAAGGGACCAGCAGCCTCGAAAATAAGGGATCAGCAGCCAAAATAAGGGATCAACAATTACTTTGATAAAATACATATTTTGTTGCGTGCAAATGGCTTTAGGTACCTATTAGGTCCATAAATTACCACATAGCATATATTCAACACAAAAAAGCAGCAACAATTTATTGTTGACAAAGGACAGCTGGACATAGAAAGGGCCCCATTTCCTTCAGTAGCTTATTTAAGAGACATCATCAATAAGGGACAGCAGCGGGACATGGCGCTGGGATAAGGGACTGTCCCGCCAAATAAGGGACGCTTGACAGCTATGATTAGGATTCATCCATATTATTTAATATTTTTCAACAATTGCTCTCTGCTGATCCTATATATCATTTCTCACTCCCCTTATTTCTGAGCAGAAGAGACAGCCATTCAAAGAGTCCGTTGCCTCATGAGGAGAGCACATTTGAGGCTTAGAAGTCATAAGAACATAAGGAGAACTGGCTGGTGGATCAGGCCCATGACCCATCTAGTCCAGCCTCCTGCTCTCACAGGGGCCAAGCAGATGCCTGCAGGAAACCCGCAAGCAGGATTCGAACACAAGAGCAGCCCTCTCCCCTCCTGTGGCTTCCAGCACCTGGGATTCAGAAGTATTTCTGCCTCCAGCGGTGGAGACAGAGTAGAAACATCCTGGCTAGGAGCCAGGGATCACATTCACCCAGTGCTTTACCAACTGCACTGGCTCCCGGTGGAGTACAGGGTCAGGTTTAAGGTGCTGGTCGTGACCTTTAAAGCCCTATGCGGCCTAGGACCCTCCTACCTACGGGGCTGCCTCTCCTGATAAGCCCCATGGAGGACCTTAAGGTCCACAAATGACAACACTTTGAAGGTCCTGAGTCGCATGGTGGTTAGATTGGTCTCAACCAGGGCCATGGCCTTTTCAGTACTGGCCCCGACTTGGTGGAACGCTCTGTCCCAAGAGAACAGGGCCCTGCAGGACTTGACATCTTTGCACAGGGCCTGCAAGACAGAGCTGTTCCGCCTGGCCTTTGGCCAGGGAGGGCGGGGTATAAATGAAATTTATCATCATCATCATCATCATCATCATCATCATCATCATCATCAATAGCCTTCTCCTCCTCCGTGAATTTGTCTCATCCCTGTTTAAAGGTTTTTAAAGACTGGTGGCCACCAATCCTGTGGCAGTGAGTTCCCTAGTTCAAAAGCACTTTCTTTTATCAGTCCTGAATTTTCCATCTTTTTTTGTAATAACATGCCATGATATCCAGTAAGCAGCTCTCTGGGGAAAGCAAAAACCTTTAACCAGAAAACTATGCAAACAGTGGGTCCTTCCATCACTATGTGGTTTGTTAAGGAGAGCCAATACAGTTGTACCTTGGTTTTCAAACAGCTTAGTTCTCGAATGTTTCGGCTCCTGAATGTTTCAAACCCGGAAGTGACTGTTCCAGTTTGGGAAATATTTTTGGAAGCCGAAGGTCCGACAGGGCTTCCGTGGCTTCCGATTGGCTGCAGGAGTTTCCTGCAGCCAATCAGAAGCCGAGCTTTGGTTTCTGACCATTTTGGAAGTCGAACGGACTTCTGGAATGGATTCTGTTTGACTTCCAAGGTACGACTGTACTCTGAATATAAAGCAGTGTGAGGGTTGGACTAGATGGGTCCCTTGGGTCCCTTCCAACTCTACTCCAATGATTCTATGAGACTTGGAGCACCGGAACTTGTCTTCCTAATCTCCATAATCAGCAGTGCCATCAGGGCATTAATTGGGCGCAGAAGTCCAGGTCCCCACCTGGAGAAGGCGTAGGAGGCCTCCAAGCACAGCAGAGTTGACTTACCATATTCCAAAGTAAGTGAAATAAAACTCCTGACCTTACAAAGACCATAAAGTCCAAAGTCTTAAATTACCGAAATGTGCCACTGTCCACAATGAGATCTATCTAGATAAGCCCTGAAAGGCGAGAACTATTTGCCTGCCCTGTTCGAAGCAGAAAGAGATTGCAGAAACGAGGATCCCTGTGGGCTGAGAGACGGTTCCTCCTCCATCGTTCCTGCCAAACGCAAAGAAAGACATCCTGGAACCTGGAGTGAGGGCACTTGATCCCTCTTGCTCAACTCCCATTCCAGATTTGCAAATAATTATTTTTACTGGAATATGGCAAACCACATACTGAGCCCGTTATCTCCACGTCCCTGGCGCTGGTTTCATGCCCGCCCTGCCGCTCGCCGCTGATATAAATGGCCTTTGCCACCTCTGCTTTTTCAGAGCCAGGAGAAGGCAAGCACAAGGAGGCGATGGGGAGCACCAAACACTCTCCGTGATCGAGAATTGGCGGAAGCAGGGCTGATTTCTCTCCTTTAGCCCTTAGTTTCAGAGAGGTGCGCTCAGGTAACTCAGATCTGGTCTGCAAGAACACCCTCTGCAGAGTTTAACCAATTTACCTTTTAATTAGTTTATTTTGTAAAATAAACAAACAAATAAATAAATTATGCTCCGCTTGCTTGTAAGCAAAAACAACCCTCAAAGTGGGTTGCAAGAAAGGTAAAACAATGAATAAGAATAAAATTATCTCAGCAGGTGTGGCGGCTTCAGCCAAGATGTTAGGCGTCTGGTGTGCTGCCATCTTCAGCTGCCTGCTGATGCGATCAGAGAGCCAGCTGCTTCCAACAGATGCTGTCATCCGGGTCAATAAGGGCGTATTGCATAACGGTAAGTCTATCCATGCTAGGATTGGAATGGACCTCACAGACCAAGGTCCACCAGTTTATCTCCTACCCTAAGAAATTCTGGGTGAGCAAATATCCTAATGAAAGTGTTGACCTTACTAACATTTCCAAAATTCCTTGGCTGCATTAAGTGAGCCAGAATTCCCAGTATTTCGTGTAAGATTTCACTTTGGGTGATGTAATGGGTATGAATTACTCGTGCGCAAACTGGTGCCTTTCTCGGTTAATTTGCCTTGTAAAACTTTCTGACTGCACAGCCCCTTCTCATGGTGGCTGCCTCAGTCACTGGCAGAATCCGTCAGTGGGCGTTTCTTGAACCTCTTCCAACATAAAAGTTGTTTGACACCCAGTCTCCTCCTCCTCTCACTGCGCGGGAGCCTTCTGCGCAGGGAGGGCGTGGGCAGCGGAGGGCCTGGGCTCTCCTCACTGATGTCCAGTGAAGAGTCCTTGAGCCCTCTCTCCACTTCCCCCGTCTGCCTCTCTTTATCCCCGGTGTTGCACTGATTGGCTTCCCCCTCTACTGAGCTGTCTCTCCCCCTGCTGCTGGGTCCTTCGCCAGCATCATCTGGGAGCCTCCCCTTCGCCTCTCACTTTGATGTCAGTTCCCTGACAGGTGAGTTTTGCAGTCACTCTAAGGAGCACCACCTGGGTCGAGTTCCAGAGCATTCGGGAGCCTGCAAAACAACGAACCTCAAAGGGTTCAGACAAGAGTGAGGCAGCGTTGGCTGAATGTGGGCCAAAAAATGAATGCAGAAAAGACAGAGGAGTTATGTGTTTTTGTTTGTTTACAAAAATATTTACATGCTGCTATACAGTCATACCTCGGGTTGAATGTGCTTCAGGTAGAGCACTTTCAGGTTGCTCTCCGTGGCAACCTGGAAGTAACAGAGTGCGTTACTTCTGGGTTTCACCACTCACGCATGCACAGACGCTCAAAATGACGTCACGTGCATGCGCGGAAGCAGCAAAACGCGACCCGCGCATGGGCAGACACGCTGCCACATCTTACGTTCTATTCAGGATGCGAACGGGGCTCCGGAACGGATCCTGTTCACATCCCGAGGTACCACTGTATTGCAGAAACATATAGAAGAGGTTTTTAACAGTAAAAAGAGGACAAAACCATACAATAAAAGCACAATAAGTTAAAAACAGCAAAGTTAAGAAAACAAAAAACCTGTAATCCACTCTTAATTGCCTGCCTGGGCCTGGCGGAACAGAAAAGTTGTCAGCAGGCAGTTAAAAGGTGGCACAGAAGGCACCTGGTAAATCTCTAGTGGCAGAGAGTTCCACAGCCCTGGGCTGATGACGCTAAAGGCTTGGTTTCTCATTGTTGTCAAACGAGCCTCACTAGGGATGTTCCTGCCGGTGATCTCAGTGGTTGAGCTGGGATATAAGTTGCTAGTTCTCAAGCATGGGCTCCAAAACTGCATATACAGAAGCTCTGTTGGGATGCTTCCAAGGAAACGGGGGCAACTGGCAGGCCCCCAGCTGGCTCCAGCCCACCGGCCGGTAGCCGGAAGATCTCCGGTCCTCGGATCAGCATGTAACTGCGATTTGAGCTTCAGAATCCTTCAGAAGCTGAGCACGCAAGCCAGCAGAGTAAAAAAACTCTTCTCAACAGAAGGGCAGATAGAGGCTGCGTAAAGCATATTTACAAGCAGTTTATTTCAGGACAAAGAAAACATGTCTTCTCCCCTTCGTGTCCAAGCAAAAGGGCATAAGCAAAAGCTATACACGAAACGGAAGCTCCCAGCAAGCTGTGCTGGAGTGTAAACAGGCATGTGACATACAACAATTCCACACATCTGTTAAGGTGGAACAGAATATCGTAACAAGCTCTCCCCCCCAAGTCAAGGGAAGCAAAGCCCACCTCATCTCTGCTGAATTATAATGTGCTTCTCTCTTCCTTAGCAGGTCACGCAAGCCACTATTTTGAATAATGCTGTTTTTGTAGGGCAGGGGGCCCTGGAGCCGAGTTCATGGAACCGGGGTGGGGGTGGGGAGTTTGGGAGCCCCTAATCTAACCCATTGAGCTCTGCCCTTTGCAACCCAGCCAGCATGGGCCATTCGTGGAAGAGCTTCCCTCGACACCCTCCGGCTCCACCGTCCTATCTGCCCTGACCTCTTTTTCTGACTTGCTTCCACAGCCGTCTCCAGCTCAATGGCGCAGAGCAACGCCCTCCAAGGAGCCATGAGAGAACTTCCAGTCGGAGGCGGCGGCGGGGACGGTGGCTTGCTGGGTGGCGTCCTTGGTGGTGGTGGTGGTGGGGGTCTCCTGGGAGGTGTCACTGGGGGCTTACTTGGAGGAGGTGGTGGTGGTGGCCTTCTGGGAGGCGTCCTTGGTGGCGGCGGCGGTGGGGGTCTCCTGGGTGGGGTCACCGGAGGCTTGCTTGGTGGCGGAGGAGGTGGCGGAGACCCTGTGGGGATGCAAGCTGCCTATGCTGCCCCTCCGGTTCCTGGGGGCAATGGCGGGGCTGGTAGTGGTCCGGGTGCTAGTGGGCTGCTAGCTCCAGGAGGCCTGCTGGGCAGCGGAGGTCTGCTTGGCACTGCAGGGATTCTGGGCGGCGGTGGCGGGCTCCTGGGCAATGGGGGCCTCCTGGGCAACGGAGGGCTTCTTGGAGGCGGAGGCGTGCTTGGCATCCTGGGAGAAGGAGGCTTACTCAGCACCGTCCAGGGACTCACAGGGTAAGCAGGAGAGTCGTAATCCTCGCAACAATTAATTGGCGGCTTGTACAGGGTGGCCACATGGGAACAGGGCCTTTTCTGCAGTGGCTCCCTCTTTGTGGAATACTCTTCCCAGGCAGAAACCTCCCTTAACTATCTGTGGCCTTTTAGAATTGGGTAGGATGTTTGCAGTGTGTTGTCCCCCCTGGTTTTAGTGTAGTTTTAGTGGCTGGATCTACACTCATGGTTTTTAACGCTAAGAAAGCGTTAAGGAATGGTTCCAATAACCATATAGCCACATTACAGATAGGTAGCCGTGTTGGTCTGCCATAGTCAAAATAAAAAAATTCCTTCCAGTAGCACCTTAAAGACCAACTAAGTTAGTTCTTGGTATGAGCTTTCGTGTGCATGCACACTTCTTCAGATACACTGAAACAGCCACATGACGTTCTGCTCTTCAACGTTATTAAAATGTGACACCAGAGGGCACTGCAGAGCAACCAGAAACCGGGGAGGCAGTGAGGAGAAAGCAAAAGAGAATGCTTCCTGTTTTGACATTTTTAGAACGATATTCCTAATACCGTTCTCATAACATTTAAAAGGTGAGTGTAGATCCAGCCTATGCGGCCGGTTTGTTTGTTTGTAAGTAGCTTTGCGTTGCCTTGGGCAATAAGGTAAAATAATAATAATAATAATAATAATAATAATAATAATAATAATAATAATAATACAGTATGTGAGTCACCCTGCTAAAGTCACAGGGAAGTCACACCATATCAATCAAGGTAGTGGCAGCGAAAGTGGTGCGGCCACATTTGGAATACTGGGTACTGTTCTGGTCGCCTCAGCTCAAAAAGGACATGGGCCACCAACTTGGATGTCTTTAAACAAGGACTAGTGAGATTCATGGTGGAGAGAGCGATCAAAGGCTACTAGCCACAGCTGGAACCAGCAATGCTTCTGAATACCAGTTGCTGCAAATTGCAGGAGGCCAGAGGGCTTCTGTGCCTGGATCCTGCTTGTGGGTTTCCCATAAGAAGCATCTGATTGGCCACTCTTAGAGCAGGGTGCAGGACGAGGCGGGACCCACCCCTTGGGCCTGACCCAGCAGGCAGCTCTTCTTCCCTTCTCATCTTCTAGTAAAATATTGTCTACACCAGTAGTTCCCAAACCTTTCTTCCCACGTATCTGAAGAAGTGTGCATGCACACGAAAGCTCATACCAAGAACTAACTTAGTTGGTCTTTAAGGTGCTACTGGAAGGATTTTTTTTTATTTTGACTATGGCAGACCAACACGGCTACCTATCTGTAACTTTCTTCCCACGGACCACTTTCAAATTATTGAGGGTCTTGGAGGAACACCTAATCGAAGCTGACTGGCTATCAATGGCTCCTGCATAGCCATGTTGACTGCAAACTGCCTCCAGCGTGAGAGGAGAGCTGCAGGACCCTCGAGGCCGGTTTCTGGGTACCACTAGCAGGAGATGGCTGCTGCTCCAAGCCCTACCTGTAATAATAATAATAATAATAATAATAATAATAATAATAATAATAATAAATTTTATTTATACCCCCCCTCCCCAGCCAGAGCCGGGCTCAGGGCTGCTAACATAAATAAAATCACAGTACAAACATGACAGGGGAAAAAGAGAAGGGGAAAAAGAAACCAATTTAAAATACAGGTTAAAATGCAATTTAAAATGCAGCCTCGTTTTAAAGTAGCCGATAAATCAAGACCATAAGGGGAGGGAAACATAAGGGTCAGGCCGAGTCCAAACCAAAGGCCAGGCGGAACAGCTCTGTCTTGCAGGCCCTGCGGAAAGATGTCAAGTCCTGCAGGGCCCTGGTCTCTTGTGACAGAGCGTTCCACCATGTCGGAGCCAGTACTGAAAAGGCCCTAGCCCTAGTTGAGACCAATCTAACCTCCTTGAGGCTCGGGACCTCCAAAGCGTTGTTATTTGTGGACCTTAAGGTCCTCCGCTGGGCATACCAGGAGAGGGGGTCCCGTAGGTATGTGGGTCCTAGGCCACATAGGGCTTTAAAGGTCAAAACCAACACCTTAAACCTGACCCTGTACTCCACCGGGAGCCAGTGCAGCTGGTAAAACACTGGATGTGAGCTTCCTGGAGGCACCTAGGGAAACAGGATGCTCATCTACAGGAGTATTTGGTCTGATCCAGTAGGGTCTTCTTCTTGCATGTTTACATTTAGTAGGTAAAAACGATTTTCTGATCTCCAGTCCAAATGTGTCCACATCCATTTTTTTAGAGAGTGGTTCTCGTGGGTCATAAGAGAGAGCTTTGTCTGGATGACCTCACTGCCTGCTTCTTCCTTGTAGGCTACGAATTGTGGAGCTGACCCTTCCCAGGATCAACCTTAGACTCTTGCCTGGAATTGGAGTCCACTTGGATTTATATACCAGGGTAGCACTCAACGGTAAGAGGTAAGCAAAGCACCTTGACCCCTGCAATTTAATGCACATGTTGCCGGCAGCTTCCTGGCTCTGGTTGAGGTTCTTCTTCTTAATAATAATAAAAAAATAATTTATTATTTGTACCCCGTCCATCTGGCTGGGTCTCCCCAGCCACTCTGGGTGGCTTCCAACAAAGATTAAAAATACATTAAAATGTCACACATTAAAAACTTCCCTGAACAGGGCTGCCTTCAGATGTCTTCTAAAAGTCTGGTAGTTGTTGTTCTCTTTGACATCTGGTGGGAGGGCGTTCCACAGGGCGGGCGCCACTACTGAGAAGGCCCTCTGCCTGGTTCCCTGTAGCTTTGCTTCTCTCAGTGAGGGAACCGCCAGAAGGCCCTCGGAGCTGGACCTCAGTGTCCAGGCAGAACGATGGGGGTGGAGACACTCCTTCTTCTAACCATTACTGCAGAGGATATTGTTTGCCCAAAGGATCCCTAGTTTCTTAACCATATGGTACAGGAAGAAGGAGATGCACCATACCAGCTGCTCTTTAGACTGGCCAGAGGTTTACACTGGGCTACTTGCATTCCTCCAGCCTCCAGCTCTTGAGTGGTGCTGGCCTTCATTCTGGACTCGCTTTCAGGAGCTAGGAGGAAGAATGACTCTGAATATAGCAGTTTGGGGGGAGCAACCATGGGAGTGGGTACTGGCAGTGGGCTTCCTGAATGCATTTGTTGTTGGCCAGCGAGGGAGACAGGATTCTGCTCTAGATATACTTATGGCCTGATCCAGCATCTGGGCTCTTCTTCTGTTCTTCTGTTAGCTGCAGTGCAGAAAAGGGTCAATTTACACTCCACACAATGACCAGTAGACTTGTACTCAGTGTTGCTTGGAAATTATAAGAAAAAAAACAAACAAACCTCAGTGGTTAAAATCAGTGCAATTTTGAAAGGTTTGATCTTCCATCTTGATTCAAGCTGGCACTCATTTGTATTCAAGCACAGAAGAAAACCTGTCCCCTGATCTGAGGAACTACCATGATAAATTCGGTTATGATATCTTACGAAGTGTCTGAATGCACAACAAACAGCTTTCCGCAATATATAGTAGGTTAGTTTAGAAACCCCCAGAGCAATTCACAAATCAAATGGTCAAACACATAACAGAATGTAACATAAAAATCATCTTCAACCTTGAAACAGCAAGTTGGAACCATTCCATATAGACTGTTTTCCAGTTTTCCTCAGCCTAATTGGCAATAACCTCAACGGCTGAGTGAAAAATATGTCCTCAATAGCCACAATATGTCCACAATATTTGTGGTGAGTGGTGGATCTCCAGAGGCAGAGAGTTTCACTACGAGGGGAATGCAACAGAATAGGCCTTTGACCGGCTCGCTGGTCCTTGGGCTTCACCTACTGGTGGCATCCCAAACAGACCCCCCTCCAATGAAAAAGCTTCAACTGGCTCATACATCTTACAGATGTGGGAAGTGCAACCTCCTCCCAACAACTTAAAAGCAGCCTTCACCAACCTAGTGCGCTCCAGATGTTTGGAACCACAGCTGCTTCAGTCAGCATGGCTGTATGATGATGGGGATGATGGGAGATGTCATTCAAAACCTTTGGAGGACCCCAGGATGGGGAAGGCTATTAAAAGCATCATACAAAGAAGCTTCACCAGACTCTCTCTTTTCGTTCCAATGCAGCCTCCTTGGGTTCCTTGACATCGCAGTGGAGGTGAACCTCACGGCCATCGTCCGCCTGACCATGGATGGCACCGGCTACCCCAAGCTGGTGATCGACCATTGTGACACCCTTCTTGGAGGCATTAAAGTCAGGCTCCTTAGAGGGTGAGCTGCATCCATCTGGCCAACCTGACATCTTATGGGGTTGGGGATGGAGCGACTCCCCTTATTTTTTCCAGGGATGAGGTTGGTGGGCCAGATCCTGATTTCCCCTGATGTCCCCTGGGTGGGTGTTATGTACTGAATTGAAGAGGATCTAAAATGCAGCAGTCTGATTGGTCCTAGAACAATAGGATTCAGAATGCAGCAGTCTGATTGGTCCCAGAACAATAGGAGACAGAATGCAGCAGTCTGATTGGTCCTAGAACAATAGGATCCTGAATGCAGCAGTATGATTGGTCCTAGAACAATAGGATCCTGAATGCAGCAGTATGATTGGTCCTAGAACAATAGGATTCAGAATGCAGCAGTATGATTGGTCCTAGAACAATAGGATTCAGAATGCAGCAGTATGATTGGTCCTAGAACAATAGGATTCAGAATGCAGCAGTATGATTGGTCCTAGAACAATAGGATTCAGAATGCAGCAGTATGATTGGTCCTAGAACAATAGGATTCAGAATGCAGCAGTATGATTGGTCCTAGAACAATAGGATCCTGAATGCAGCAGTCTGATTGGTCTTAGAATAATAGGCTTCAGAATGCAGCAGTCTGATTGGTCTTAGAATAATAGGCTTCAGAATGCAGCAGTCTGATTGGTCCCAGAACAATAGGAGACAGAATGCAGCAGTCTGATTGGTCCCAGAACAATAGGATTCAGAATGCAGCAGTCTGATTGGTCCCAGAACAATAGGATTCAGAATGCAGCCGTCTGATTGGTCCCAGAACAATAGGAGACAGAATGCAGCAGTCTGATTGGTCCTAGAACAATAGCATCCAAAATGCAGCAGTCTGATTGGTCCTAGAACAATAGCATCCAAAATGCAGCAGTCTGATTGGTCCTAGAACAATAGGATTCAGAATACAGCAGTCTGATTGGTCCTAGAACAATAGGATTCAGAATGCAGCAGTATGATTGGTCCTAGAACAATAGGATTCAGAATGCAGCAGTATGATTGGTCCTAGAACAATAGGATTCAGAATGCAGCAGTATGATTGGTCCTAGAACAATAGGATTCAGAATGCAGCAGTATGATTGGTCCTAGAACAATAGGATTCAGAATGCAGCAGTATGATTGGTCCTAGAACAATAGGATCCTGAATGCAGCAGTCTGATTGGTCTTAGAATAATAGGCTTCAGAATGCAGCAGTCTGATTGGTCTTAGAATAATAGGCTTCAGAATGCAGCAGTCTGATTGGTCCCAGAACAATAGGAGACAGAATGCAGCAGTCTGATTGGTCCCAGAACAATAGGATTCAGAATGCAGCAGTCTGATTGGTCCCAGAACAATAGGATTCAGAATGCAGCCGTCTGATTGGTCCCAGAACAATAGGAGACAGAATGCAGCAGTCTGATTGGTCCTAGAACAATAGCATCCAAAATGCAGCAGTCTGATTGGTCCTAGAACAATAGCATCCAAAATGCAGCAGTCTGATTGGTCCTAGAACAATAGGATTCAGAATACAGCAGTCTGATTGGTCCTAGAACAATAGGATCCAGAATGCAGCAGTCTGATTGGTCCACAGGAGCCACCCAATCCAGCTCCAGGTGGAAGTGAATCTGCAACCTGATTGGCCTACAGGTGAATCTCAGAATTAGCCAATCACGTGGGGCCCATTGTGTAAATAATGTATATAAAGCAGACATTCTGGGGGAACTTCCATTCCTCCTCACCACTATGAGCTGAATAAAGAGCATGAAATCCGCTCTTGACTCTGAGTATATTTCAGTCACTTTGACACAGCAGCAGATGAAGCACTCCCCTTTGCAGACCGGCTTTAAACTCAAACTGGTTCGCAAAGGAGAAAGTTCCCTTTGCCCATGCTTAGGGGTATTTGAGAATTTCGGTAACACTCTTGCAGTTTTCATGTCCATCTGTGCTCAGGACTGAAAATCAGTCAAGCAAATTTATTGGTTTTCATTCACATCTTGCTTGTTTTTAAGACTGCAGACAATAATTACTTCTTTTTTACACTGTTTGGGTGGGTTTTTTGGGGGATAATTCTTTCCTTTCTCTCCCCCCCCCCCCCCGCTCCAGCCTACTCCCTATTGTGGATAATTTATTGGCACGTGTCCTTAACAAGCTCCTTCCAGAACTGGTAAGTGATCAGCCAGGGCAGGTATCATCCAATGTGCAATGGGATCTGTCTCAGGAACTGCATTAGGATAGAAATATACTTGTAGAAATTCAGTGTAGTTCCTGGCTTGGGGGCCAAACTCTGCCCTTGTGGGATAAGTCTTTGATGTCTGGAGAAATGAGATGAATAAAGAGAATTGTAAGATGCACGTATTAAATTTTGGAAAATGCATAAATAAAAATAATAAAAAAGCGATAGTCTTTGACGAAACTTAAAAGGAGGAAGAAAAAAATAACTGTGAGCACAATTGCTTTGCATGTATTACCATTTGATTCCAGACATTTTGCCAGAAATATCTCATTCGAACATTGAATTTTTCAGCTGTGTCCAGTCCTAGACATCACCCTGGGCCTAGTGAACGATCAGCTGGGACTTGTGAACTGTAAGTGTCTCTTCTGGTTCCTTCTGTCTTCCCATTCTTTCATATGGATGATCTCACTGCTCCTGCAACCTGGGGCGGGGTCCGACAGCCTTTTAGCTCTGTCGGGGTAACAGCGGTCCTGATCCCCTGGCGACTCACCTCCCTGTCTCGCCTGAAGGCGAGCACTCCTCCTGCGAGTACTCAGGTCTCTCCTTCTCTCAGACCTGAGTCTCTGCAGCTGGGGAGACATCGGCAGGTTACTAGACCCAGGGGCCACCTCAGCCTCCCCTGACCCAACCGGTAGTGGAGCAGCTGTAAGTGATGGCCCAGCTGAAGGCAACAAGGTCATCCCTGCATCTGGAGCCAGGGCAGGCTCAGGCCCCTGACTCGGCCCAGCTGGTGCTTGTTGCAGGGGAACCTGTGCAAACTGGGACTCTTCAGGATCAGGCCCCAGACTTGGTTCAGGTGATGCCTGAGGCAAAGGATCCGGCGCGGACTGAGACTCCTCTGGTTCCGAGTCTGAGCCCGAGTCCCAGGCCATCACATCCAGTGAAGGGGAGTCCATGTCAGGGACCAGGCAGAGGAGGAACGGTGAAGACCTCCTCCCCAGCCTGACCCTTCCATTTTTTATTTCTTTATTTTTTTTATAAAATATTTATTAAAATTTTACAACAAACATAGGTTCAAAGAACCAAAAAAAAAACAAAAAACCCTATACCAAAGATTACACATAAACACAGATTACAAAGAGGGGAAAAAATTAAAAAAGAAAAATCCATTTTTCAATATCTTTAGGCTCATTTACTTATTTCCTTGACCTCCTCACACCTCCCCTTTTTGTATTCCCATTTACAAAATCCTTTCAGCAAATCCTTACCCTCTTTCATTTATCTTTGCTCTATATCTTAACCTGTTATAACTATATATTTCCATCCATATAACGATCTATATTTGCATATTCTTAGTAACCTTATTACCAAAACCACTTATTTCCATTCCAACATCATTTTAACATTCATTAATTTTACAGTGTTTCTGCAAATAGTCTTTAAATTTCTTCCAATCTTCTTCCACCAACTCTTCTCCCTGGTCCCAGCCTGACCCTTCCAGAGACGAAGAAGACAATTCAGAATTACAACGGGGGCTTGAGGGAGGTCACAGCTCAGAGGCAGATGAGGGGGAAAGCTGGGAAATAATGGGAGAGGTGGAGGAAGAAGAAGAACCACCAGGAGGGCGACAGCCGACAGACACAGTGTCTTTGGAAACCATTCCAGACCACCACCATCCCTGCTCCCAGAACCCAGCGAGCCTTGAAAGTAGGAGAGCAAAGCCTCAGAAGCAAAGGACCCCCAGCACCACCCGTAGAGGAGATGGTGATGAATAAGGAAGTGGGAGGAAAATGGGGTGGAGAGTCACTTGGGACAACACCATTATTCCAAGAGGCTGTGTTCCAAGCCTCTCTCCGTAAATATTGAATAAAAAGCAGATGGTCAGAACTTTTCCTCGTCTTATCCGTTCCTGGCAACCTGCTGTGGGGTTGTGTTCTTGGCTACCTAACAGCCCACCACCTTCCCAGGGGTGTCTATTCCACTGTCAAATGGCTCTTGCCATCAGAATCACCTGAAGTTCTTCCTAATGTTAAGTCAGAATCACCTGATTATGAGAAGCCTGGGGAGCTATTGACAATCCAAAGCATGAGAAATCCTAAATTCTTCCTCCTTCCCTTTCTCTTTCCTCCCAGCTCTGGTCCCTCTGGGTATATTGGGAAGTGTCCAGTACACTGTCTCCAGCCTCCCACTCGTGACGGGACATTTCCTGGAAATTGATTTGAATGTAAGTCCAAGTTTGCTGAGATGGATCTTGATGGTGGGGTGGCCCCTGCGTGGACTGGCTCGGACTCCGCAAAGTCACCTGTTTTGCTTGACTGTGGGTCTTGGCCAACTTCCACCATGGGAGTGGACTTTGAGTCTGGCTCTCCTTGCTCTGCTTTTATTGAATTCACTGGAGAGGAAGACAATGGGAGAGGGATGAATCCTTTGTCCTATTAGTTTCCTCTGTCACTGTTTGCAAAGCACAGTCATACCTCATGTTACGTTTGCTTCAGGTTGAGCATTTTCAGGTTGCGTCCCACGGTGGCCTGGAAGTAACAGAATGGGTTACTTCCTGGTTTCGCCGCTTGCGCATGCGCAGGTGTGCAAAATGACGTCACACCCAAGCGCAGAAGCAGCGAATCACAACCCGCGCATGCGCAGACGCAGGTTTTGTTCTGTTCAGGTTGCGAACGGGCCTCCAGAGCGCATCCCGTTCGCAACCAGAGGTACCACTGTATCAGGCAATGGATAGGAAAGCCAGGGAACGTGGTTGCATTGGGTGTCATGAGCCAAAGACTAAGGCAGAGAGTCTCAAACTTTCAGTCTTGCTAAATGAAAGTCACAACCCTGTCTCAGCTCTCATGAATCCCAGGGTATGTTTCAGAGCCTTGCTCCTGGAGAAGCACAGAACATGGATGGTGGCTTAAGGGCAAGGTGCGGGCACCAGGTCCTTCTTCCTCAGAGTCTCAGATAAAATTTTGTAGTTGTTCCAAGTGTCAGAAAAGATTTGCAGATGATGCCCAGCTATACTGGATTATGAAAACTCAGACTGTGAAGAGCTCCAAAAGGTTATCTCCAAACAGGGCAAAAAAGGCAGAGGCATGAAAATTGGGTCTTATTTGGGGAAGGGGAAATCACAGCTCCTTGCTGAGGTATGGGAGGGACTCATGGACCAAGGGCCAGTTTGTCCAGGGGTCCATCTGCACCTCCACTTAATTCATTTTGTGCCCTGCTTCTTCCCTCCTTATTGTGCAAGAACAGAAGACATTCCTACTGCCAGGATGGCATTTTGATTTCCCATCTTTTCGCTGACTGGTAGTAAAGTGAAAAGGTTTTAAGAATCTGCTGGTGAAGTCACACCAGTGGACACTTCCTCCGCTATCTCTGCTTGGTTGAGTTCCACCTCCCTTCTGCCTCCACCTCCTTTGAAGGACTCTAGTCCTCATTGTCACTTCTGGGAGTGACCCTGTTCATTTCTGGTCGGTAGACGGTTGTGGCGGCAGCTGCCTAGAGCCAAAAAGATTTGTGTTTTGTCCACCTTCCCCAAAGACATGCTATTAGCTCTTTCAGAAAAATCAGATGTGTGCAATATCAATGGCATGCACAAGTTTTCCAGCTGGGCAAATAATAATAATAATAATAATAATAATAATAATAATAATAATAATAATTCATTTATATCCCGCCCTCCCCAGCAGACGCGGGGCTCAGAGCGGCTAACATAAAAATCACAATCAATTAATTAAAATACATTCTAAAATCAATTCAGAATAAAATCAATTCAGAATAAAATTAATGGCAACCATTGGGCTAGAGTTCTGTGAAGATTACCAAAGGAGGGGGTCAGGCTGTGCCTTGGCCAAAGGCCTGGTGGAACAGCTCTGTCTTGCAGGCCCTGCGGAAAGATGTCAAGTCCCGCAGGGCCCTAGTCTCTTGTGACAGAGTGTTCCACCAAGTCGGGGCCACAGCCGAAAAGGCCCTGGTCTGGTTGAGGCCAGCCTAACCTCCCTGTGGCCCAGGATCTCCAAGATTTTTTTGTTTGAAGACTGTAAGGTCCTCCGTGGGACATACCAGGAGAGGCGGTCCCGTAGGTACGAGGGTCCTAGGCCATATAGGGCTTTAAACAAGGAGGTTAAAAAAGGAGGCCATACCTTCTTTCGCTTCCAGGTGTGTGTGTGAGAGAGAAGCATTGTGTCTCTTTTTCCTTCCTTCCCTTCCTCCAAGGGGAGGGCAAAGCTTTCTTTCTCTCCCCTGGGGATGGAGAGAGGGAAATCTAAGCACAAAGGTGGAAGGGAAGGAAGGAAGTCAATGGGGTTCACAATGCACAAAGTTCCTCAAGGTTTGGGAACCCCATGCCTTAAACCCGCCTGTCTATTTCCGGGTGGAAATCTTCTCTATTCCTGTTTTGCAGCATGCTTTTTTTGGGGGGGGGGAGTGATAATAAATGGTGCATGTGCTTTGGGGTGTGTGTGTGTGTGTGTGTGTGTGTGTGTGTGTGTGTGTACAGGCACCGATGAGGAAAGGAGGGGCAGGTCCACAAGCAGACAGAGGGGTGGAGGGAATGAAAACCAAGATAAATCCATTGAAGCCCTAACTCCAGGTTTCAAAACTTTTGTTCTCTGTGCACAAAGCGGTCAGGTATGGACCTGTGGAGGTCAGCAGAGGACAAAAGGAAAGCAGAAAACGTGGATGTTCAGGTGCGGTGAGGATGAGCTCTAGGAAAGGGGTGTGATAAGCAGTTCTTTGCCTTGACGGGGTCAGCCTGAAGTATTAGCGCTTCAAGCCACAGATCTCCTTCCAGGCTGGTGGACAAATTTGTGACACCTCGGCCGGTTGCATTGCCTGAGGACATGTCCCAGCCTAGGATGCAGAAGGGGCAGCTGTTTATTCCATGCCATTGCATGGCATCTTTTGCCCTTTGGCAAAGGATAATGGGATAATGTCCCTCTTAAGTAAGAACATAAGGATAGCCTGTTGGATCAGGCCCATGGCCCATCTAGCCCAGTGTCCTGTTCTCACAGCAGCCAACCAGATGCCCATTTTGGGAAACTCACGAGGAGGACCCAAGGGCAAGAGCAAATTTCTCCTCTCCTGTGGTATTCAGAAGCATCGCTGCCTTCAACTGTGGAGGGCAGAACAGAGCCATTGTGGTTAGTAGCCAAAGACAGTGCAAGACTTCACTGGCACCCCAATAAATTTAGCAGCTCTGGGCAAAAAGCCTGGGTTGACTGTGGAGATGAGCCAGGCTGGGAAATTTCCCACCCAGGACTTCAAGCTGCCAGGATTATTAGACTAGTGTTTCCTGCCACCTTCCTTAAAAAGATAAAGGGACCCCTGACCGTTAGGTCCAGTCGTGGACGACTCTGGGGTTGCGGCGCTCACCTCGCTTTATTGTCCGAGGGAGCCGGCGTACAGCTTCCGGGTCATGTGGCCAGGAGGACTAAGCCGCTTCTGGCGAACCAGAGCAGCGCACGGAAACGCCGTTTACCTTCCTGCCAGAGTAGTACCTATTTATCCACTTGCACTTTGAGGTGCTTTCGAACTGCTAGGTTGGCAGGAGCAGGGACTGAGCAATGGGAGCTCACCCCGTTGCGGGGATTCGAACTGCCGACCTTCTGATTGGCAGGTCCTAGGTTCTGTGGTTTAGACCACAGCACCACCCACGTCCCTGCCACCTTCCTTAGATGACCTTGAAAACCTCCTCAAAGTTAGGATTCCATCCCATCACGCACGCAGCAAAATGGGACCGCCTGCTTCACATCCTTGTTCCTTCCCTCTAGACTGCGGTTGGGCAGGTGGCCGGACCCCTCCTCAACTACCCGCTTGGCAAGCCGGAAGCTCCCCCCTTGCCACCAAGGGTGCCCATGCCCCCCATGCCACCCATGGCCGACAAAACCAACTCCCAGCTGGGGCTCTCGGTGAACTTCCTCAGCTCCGTCGTGGCTGTTCTGCAGAAGCAAGAGGCCCTCAACATCGACATCTCGGATGGGATGGTGAGTTGGGAAGCGGATGCTGGGGGGGGGGGGCATCTCTGGGCACCTCCCAGCCAGGGCGGGAAGCTGAAGGCACAGGGGGTGAAATCTACTCGGAGTCGAGAGTGGATTTCCTGCTCTTCATTCAGCTCATAGTGGTGAGGAGGAATGGAAGTTCCCCTGAAATGTCTGCTTTATATACATTATTTACACAGTGGGCCCCACGTGATTGGCTAATTCTGGGATTCTCCTGTAGGCCAATCAGGTTGCGGATTCATTTCTACCTGGATTGGGTGGCTTCTGTGGACCAATCAGACTGCTGCATTCTGGATCCTATTGTTCTAGGACCAATCAGACTGCTGCATTCTGAATCCTATTGTTCTAGGACCAATCAGACTGCTGCATTCTGGATCCTATTGTTCTAGGACCAATCAGACTGCTGCATTTTGTATCCTATTCAACTCAGTACATAACGGGGGGGAATTCAGAAAACTAGACCCTTGTTTTCCAAATTCGCCTGCCTTGTCCCAAGTGCCAAATCTTTGCTTTTGGTTATGTATTTGCAAGGCAAGGCACTCTGCAGTGCAGAAGTCCACTTCTCATTTTAATGTGAAGCTACTGAGTACTCCCCAAAACAGTATGTGAATGGAGCACACCATTCCTTTGAAATTCACCTTTGCTCTGATTTTGGGAAGCACTTCTCCACCCGAAAAATGCAGCAAGAGTGTATCTTGTCTACTGGTTAGAGTGTCACACTAGTACCTGGGGGACCAGAGTTCAAATCCTCCTTTGGCTGTGAAGCCCAATTGGTGTAACCTTGAGCCAGTCACTGCCTCCCAGCCTAATGTCCGTCACTGGGAAGTTGTGGGGCTTACAGGAAGTGGAGGAGAATGTGGTTCTGCGGCAAGGACCCCGTAAGGAGCCTCGCCGCGGCATTCTGCACCCGCTGGAGTTTCTGGGTCAGCTTCAAGGGCAGCCCTGCGTAGAGTGAGTTACAATAATCAAGCCTGGAGGTGACCGTCACATGGATCACTGTCCAATCCTCTTTGGAAGCCATCCACCTTAGTCACCACCACTGCCTCCTGTGGCAGGGAGTTCCATAGTTTAACGGTGCACTGCATGAAGAAGTAAAATAACTAGCAAAGAGCTGGGGAGTCTGCGTTATCTTTTGCCCATTTTCTTTCCCCCTTCCTTCTCCCCAGTTCCCGGAGCTTCCTCCTCTGACGACATCGACTCTCGGGGCCTTGATTCCTTCGGTGAGTCCACTCACTTGACGCTGTGCTGCCCGGATCTGAGCTCTGCCCGGGGCAGCCTGGTGCGCTTCAGCTTAGTTTTACCTGCACAGGTGAACTTTGGAATCCAAGCAGCCTCCGGTGGGGAAAGCTGCGCAAAGGGCGCTGCAATAATTCCATTGGCACCCAGTTAAAAACAGCAAGAAGATTCTCCATTGCCTGGTTCCTGCATAAAACATAACTAACAACTGCAAGAACAAAAGGACTGTTTGCCACTAAGATGTCATTGCAAAAATACCTGTACAGGTGTCAGAGCTGCTCCCAGATCCTAGCTCACAGAGGATCACGCTAGCCAGCGTTCACTTTATAAAAGTCTTTATTGAGTTACAGTTTCCATTTTCAAGCTGCCGCGTGCAGCTCTACGTCTTACAAGCTAGACCGGCGAAGCTCCGTCTGAGTCTCCGCCCCCTGTACACCAACTTAATACCCTAGCCTTACTCCACCTTTTCCGCCTGACCGTTCTTCTCTGGGTCCCTCTGCCCCCCGTGGTCTCTTCCTTCCTGGACTCTTCTGACGCTGACCCCCCGGACCCTTCTGTCTCCTTGCGTCGGGCTTTAGGACCTGGCTCCCTTTCCGGGCTGCTTACTGCGCCGCCTTCCTGTGCATTTGAACTTGGCGCGCGCGCCCAACCTTCCACTTTCCGCTTGACCGTTTCTTCGCTCCCCGATGGAGGTGTGGCCACTCCTGACTCATGCCCTCCCCCCTGCTGCGAGCTGCCAGAGCTCGATACCTGGCGCCCTTCCTCTCCACTGCGCTCTGTTGGTGACGCTGGCCCCGATTTCCAACTGCTGCCCTCTGAACCCCCTCTGGACCCTTCTTCCTGGGGTGTCCCCCTAGGCTCCCCCCTTGCCCTGGCCACTGGCGCTCCTTTCTGTGAATCTTCTGATTCACTGGAAAGACTCGGCGATCTCGGGTCGTCGTCATCACTCATCTTTTCTTCGGACTCCTCCCCCTCGCTCTCTGTTTCCTCCCTTGCCCTCGCCTCTGCTCCTGAACCCCTGACAACAGGTATCATAAATTCAAAGAAAACCACCCATTAGACCTTTAGCCCTGCATAAATTCTTTCTCTTCAGTCTCAAGAGATTTTAAGGGAGATCTATAGCAGGCTTCCCCAACCCGGTGCCCTCCAGACACAGGTGGGCTATAAAACACAACAACCAAGTAATAAAGCGAACATGGTTTGCAGGTGTTCCAGATGTTCCCAGAGCCGCGCTCCCTCCTTCTGAAGGTGTCGGTCCCTGATGTTCCAACAGTGAAGCTGCAGAAAGACAAGGGCCTGATCCACCTCATGGCCAGCGCTGAAATACTGGCGTCGAAGCCAAATGACGCTCATCAATCTCTCTGCACCCTGGAAATTGTGAGTATCGAGAAATGACGGCATCACACCTTCCCACTTTCACTCCCTCCCTCTGGAATAGGCTTCCTTTTTTAAAAAAAATATTTTTTTATTGCGTTTTACAATACAAATTTAAATTCAAACAATAAACATCATCATCATTTAGGATTCCCTGAATGCTTTGATTCCCCTTCGCCCTTCCATGGTTACTATTTTCAATCTTTTCCCAGTGCTTCCCTTATTTTCCCTGCTTTTCTTGAATAATCCAATTTTACCTTTTTTTTGGTACATTACAAATGTTACTCAAATCCTGCCAAAGTTTTTAGTTCTTTACAGTGTCAATTTCCCCCATTCCTTCTTAAAAGTTCTTCTCTTCCTGGTTTCTGATTTTCCTGGTCAATTTTGCCATTTTGGCATAGTCCATTATCTCCATCAGTTATTCGTCTCTGGTCAGGACTTTAGCTTCTTTCCATCTCTGGGCCAGTCATTGTTTTTCTTCCAAATAATATTTATTAAGTTTTCCAATTTAATAACCCACTAAAAACCACATTAAAACATTCCAGTTTGGTTTGGTTTGGTTTGCACTTTCTACTTGCACTTTGAATGTGCTTTCGAACTGCTAGGTTGGCAGGAGCTGGGACCGATTAAAGCACAATAAAACATCAAACATTAGAAACTTCCCTAAACAGGGCTGCCTTCCAATGTCTTCTAAAAGTCAGATAGTTTACCTCCTTGACATCTGCAGGGAGGGCATTCCAACAGGGCGGGCGCCACCACCGAGAAGGCCCTCTGCCTGGTTCCTTGTAACCTCACATTTCACGGGGTGGGAGCCGCCAGAAGGCCCTCGGCGCTGGACCTCAGGCTGAACAATGGGGTGGAGTTGCTCCTTCAGGTATACTTGCTTGTCATACATGCTTGTCCCCATGTGGTCCTTACATCAGCTCCACCCCTAGGACCACAACGAACTTCTAAAATATTGTCCAAATTTATATAGGGATACACATTCTGTGTTTCAGGCTCAGGCTGAGGAACTTAGTAGTGTTAGAAACACTATAATTATGGCCATTTGGCAAGTATTTATCTGACTCTGGCAGCATGATATGGACAGATTGAAGATGCGATGGAGCCACCACCGGTGTGGCCCTGCAATGGGAAAGTCAAGACAGGGGGTGACTCTCGAGTCATTGAGTCATGGTTAGGGGACCCAGACTTTTCTAGGGCTTACGGGGAATCAGGAAGGGCTTGGTTAAGAAACGGACCATTTCCCCATTTTTCACCACAGGACACAACTTTGCTGGCCTCGTTTTCCGTTGAGGACAACAAACTGAAAATCAGCGTTGCTCTTGAGAAGTAAGTGTGGCATTTCTTAACTTATGGGCACTTATATTTTAAGTGTTATAATGGGATTGTTTTGTTACACATTTTAATTATGGAAGTTTATATTTCAACATTTGTGCAATTGGTTTTTAAACTTGTAAACTGCTTAGAAGCCTATTTTGTTTTTAAATGGTTTTTATTAATAAAAATAACACTTGAAGATCTCTCTCCTCATTCCTTCCCTGAGTTGTGCTTCCTCCCTTTAGAGGGGATGTGGGAAAGGCCTTTTGCATCTGATCTCTATTTCCCTCCCTGGAGTCAACTAAGGTTGTCTGAATCCTCAATGACTGCTCTCACTTTTTCTTCTTTTTCTGCAGGTCACATCTCTCAGTGGCTTCCTCATCCATTGGGAAATTTGATGTAAGAATATGTTATATCTATCTATTTATTCAGAACATTTGTACCCCACTCTTCAGCCAAAAAAGGCTCCCAGAGTGGCTTACGTACAATCAAAGCAAGATGGTCCCTACTCAGAGGCTTAAAATCTAAAAAGCGTGAGAAATGAACACGACACACAAGGAGAAAGGGACAAGGAGGGAAGAGGAGAAATAAAAGCTCAGGCACCAATTTCTAAGCTGTGGTTCCTGATGGGGCTGACCTGTGACAGCAGAGCTGATGGAGAGAACTCTGCTTCCCAGCTCTCCACTTATTATTTTAAAATTCCTAAGCGGTGTGCAAAATATACAACATGAATAAATAAAATAGTAACATAAAAATGGAAACACTACATAAAAACAGTATAACTAGTACAGTGGACAGGTTGTGAATATGATCTGTGCGGGAGGCACGTTCACAACCCTCAGCGTGCGCACGTGCGGGCTGCAATTCAGTGCTTCTGCACATGTACAAAGTGCAAGTTAGTACTTCTGCTCATGCGCAACCACCAAAACCAGGAAGTAACCTGCTCTGGTACTTCCGGGTTCCGGTGGGTCCGTAACCCGAAAAAATGCAACCTGAAGCGTCTGTAACCCAAGGTATGGCTGTATACATATAATTTTATTGATGCTATCGCTACAGGTTTCTCATGCTCTTTGATGAAAACAATAAACTTATCAACTGAACTGAGAATCACTTCTTTTGTTGACGCAGGTCTCCCTCATGGAGGGGCTGGTCAGCAAGATCTTTGATGTTGCGTTCCTTCCCGCTATGAATGGTAAGGACGTTCTACAAAACCGTGATTTGACATTCCAACAACTTTCTTTTGCGCTGCATGAAAATTCAGAGCGGAACTAATTGCGTGCCAAGCCATGGGCAGTTCAGTCTGTAGTCCTGGAGACATCTTTTGCTCAGAGAGCTGAAATGAGATGGGAGTGCAGGGATGTCGCAGGTAGCCTTGATTTTGGATCCCTGAATAAAAATTGCTTTGCTGCAGGGATGGAGAAGAGCCACAGCTCAGGGAAATTAAATAAATAGAGAGGTGATTGGTTGCAAAATAAAAAATAAAAATGATGGGAAAATGTAGGTTGTTTCATAGAAGAAGATCGGACGTGAAAGGGTCCAGCTTAGCAGCAGGTGTAATAGCAATCTGGACAGTATTTTGACAGAAAACAGCAAGGATCATTCATAAATGTGCAAAGGTCTTCCACTCCCAAGTGGAACACTTATTCCAAGAAACGTTGACAGTCTTATCATTTTTTATAAATAGTATAAGGTTACCAGATGTCCCTGTTTCCTGGGGACAGTCCCCAGATTAACAAATCAGTCCCCATACAAAATCCTATCATTCCTGCTGAAGCTGAAAAGTGTCCCCGGATTCATTGAAAAAAATCTGGTAACCTTAAAATAGGGGGAGGTGTGAACCAGAAAGAATGCAAAATAGAGAAATTTGTTCTTGGAAGGCCCAGCTCATATTTGCTACAGCTCAGTACATTTTGGAGACTCTGGTTTCCTGGTTTCAGGAGAAATCTGAAACTCCCAATTTCTGTAGAAGCCGCTTGCACAAATCTTGCTGCTCATCTGACACCAGGGACAGGTAGCCAGATTCCTACAACCTGCTTTAGGGATCCCACAGAATTTGAAAGCTTTAGATCACTCCTGGAAAAGAAGGCTCTCCCATCCCGAAAGGTGCTGACCTATTGGTCTTCCCATATCTTGTTACGTTTCCCTTTTGTGGGATGTGAAACACAAGAGCAGTCAAGTACAACATTCCTAGAGTGAACATGTTTACACAAGGGGAGGAATGTTTGTCCAGCCAGCAGCTAAACTTCCTGTTTCCTTCTGGGCTGGGAAAGACTTCCTCTGCATGTGACTAGAGGTGGGTGTGGCCTCACCTGTGCAGGTAACGACAAAAGCACAGGGCAGGGCAGCCATCTCTCTCTCTTTTGACTACATGCATCAAAGAAGCAACATCTGCTTAGCCAAAGAGGCAGAGGGACTGTCTTCTTATGAGATAGTTTCCAGGTGTATGTTACTTTTCTAAGCTAAGTTTGCCTTCTGGGATCCTATTGTGAACAGAATGATGTGTGAGTAAACCTTTTTATACTTTTATAGAAGACTGTGTCGTGTCTTATCTTTTATGAGGGAAAAAGGGGGAAATACCAGAACAGTTATTATAGAGGCTTTAGCGAGCCTGAGCAAACGCATCCACTGCAAGTTTAAAAAGGGGAATGTTGCTCTGCTAAATTGTGAACTTGTTTACACAAGTTGGAAAAGCTATAATCAAACAATATATCCTCTCCTGCATCCCTGAACATTCCCACACCTTTGGGATCCCTGGTTCCATCTCTCCTGGAGGGAATAATCAAATCTGCCTCTTTCTGCAGGTGATATTTTGTGGCAGATATCAGAACAAAACAATATTTATCAAAAAAGATCTATACTGCCAACATTGTGGGGAAATACCATGGATGCAAACAGCAGAAAATCAGCAGTAAAATTGCATTTGTGAAGCATGTACAAAATAAATAAGATGAGACAACCTCATCGCATACAGTTTCCCCTTTGTACTAGAAAACTAATATTTTTCTCCTTTCTGGCTGCAGGTGTGTTAGGTAATGGAGTTCCTCTCCCCAAGTTGCTGAATATAGACTTTGACAACGCTGACATTGATGTCATTGAAGTAAGTGCACCAACTCTGATCATTCCTGGCGGTATTCTGTCACAAGGCTTAATTGTCACGACAGGCTTAAGCTCATTCCCAAAGAAGCATCTGCCGCCTGAAGACTTTTAAATTGACTTACTAGCAGAAAGTGCCTGGAGTTCTTTGAGAATTCTTAGAAACCAAAAAGTACAGTTTGGAAATCAGTGGTTAAAATCAGTGTGGTTCTGAAAGTCCACCATCTTACTTCAAAATGGCACCCAATCGTATCAAGACATGGAGAAAATCCAATTCCTTGATCTTAGGAACCGTCACGCAAATTTCGGTTATGGTTTCTTAAATTTGGTTAAATTTGGCGTTTTGAAAGTTTCAGCCCACCATCTTGATTCAAAATGGCATCTATTTATATCCAAACACAGACAAAAATTTGTCCCTTGATGTCCCTTGATGTCATGCAGAATTTGGTCACAATGTCTTGAAATATTGCTTTATCCTGGATTAGGTCGGCCTTTGGTCTGGTCCAGAGTCTGGGCTCTTTTTGTGTTCTTATGGGAAGACGTTTTTGATGTGTGACACTTTAATGTATTTTTAATCTTTGTTGGGAGTTGCCCAGAGTGACTAGGGAAACCCAGCCAGATGGGCGGGGTACAAATAATAAATTATTATTATTATATAATAATCCAGAATGCGGCAGCTAGACTGGTGACTGGGGGCAGCCGCCGAGACCACATAACACCGGTCTTGAAAGACCTACATTGGCTCCCAGTACGTTTCCGTGCACAATTCAAAGTGTTGGTGTTGACCTTTAAAGCCCTAAACGGCCTCGGCCCAGTATACCTGAAGGAGCGTCTCCACCCCCATCGTTCTGCCCGGACGCTGAGGTCTAGCGCCGAGGGCCTTCTGGCGGTTCCCTCATTGCGAGAAGCAAAGCTACAGGGAACCAGGCAGAGGGCCTTTTCGGTAGTGGCGCCCGCCCTGTGGAACGTCCTCCCATCAGATGTCAAAACGATAAACAACTACCTGACATTCAGAAGACATCTTAAGGCAGCCCTGTTCAGGGAAGTTTTTAATGTATGATATTTTAGTGTTTGTTTTTTTTTGGTTTCTATGGAAGCCGCCCAGAGTGGCTGGGGAAACCCAGCCAGATGGGCGGGGTACAAATAATAAATTATTATTATTATTATTATTATTATTATTATTATTATTATTAATCCACTAACAAGGATGTTGGACCAGAGCTGAGGGGGTCCCAGAAATGAGAACTGAAGCTCTTGGTTTCGCCCTTTTTTGCAGGATCTGCTTGTGTTGTCTGCGTGAGTCGAAGAGGAGACCAGAAGGTACTCAGTGGAGCGCAAGGGCAGTCGCAGAAAAGGCCAGCTAGTTCCAGACCAATTTGCCCCACAACATCATCTTTCAAACTGTACAATGCATTTGAATCAGGCCGGGCTCCTTCCAGGAAAACACAGACTGGGTTTTGAGTGCAGGAGGATTCCAGCAAGACCCTGTCACTCACAAGATGCTGGCATTTCCTCTGTCCCCTTCAGCTTTGCCATTTCCCAGAGGGTGCACACACACATAAACACACAAACTGTGTTTCCTGCATTGTTTCAATAAAACGTTTCTCCTTTCCACCGCATTTGGAGTGACCTTGAGTCTCTTTGGAGTCATTGCAACAACAACAACAAATTTTATTTATACCCCGCCCTCCCCAGCCAAGACCGGGCTCAAGGCGGCTAATACCAAGTATAACACAAATTGATTGAAATACAACTTAAAAACAAGATTAAAATACAACATTAAAGGTAAAGGTAAAGGTACCCCTGCCCGTACGGGCCAGTCTTGACAGACTCTAGGGTTGTGCACCCATCTCACTTAAGAGGCCGGGGGCCAGCGCTGTCCGGAGACACTTCCGGGTCACGTGGCCAGCGTGACGAAGCTGTTCTGGCGAGCCAGCACCAGCGCAGCACACAGAAACACCATTTACCTTCCCGCTATAAAGCGGTACCTATTTATCTACTTGCACTTAGGGGTGCTTTTGAACTGCTAGGTGGGCAGGAGCTGGGACCGAACGACGGGAGCTCACCCTGCCGCAGGGATTCGAACTGCCGACCATGTGATCGGCAAGCCCTAGGTGCTGAGGTTTTACCCACAGCGCCACATTAAAACATTAAAATGCAGCCTCATTTCAGCAGAAACTCAAAAACTTTTTGGGGATGAAAATGTCAAGTCTTCACCAAGGCCAACTATCCAGACTGGTCCTATGTGGGCCAAAATAAAGCCAGGGAAGTCCCCAAATAGGAGTTCCATCACAGAAGGAGAAAGGAAAAAGGAAAGAAGGGAAGGGGATCAAGTTGATTCCAAGCCAAAGGCCAGGCAGAACAACAACCAAGCAAACATCTGGCAGTGATGAAATGAGGACAAATGGATTGTCACTGGGAGGGCCTGTTGATAGCAAAGAGAAAGGTCTGTGCCAATAATGCAGCTCTTTTGTTCTTCTAAAACTTGCTTCTTTTAGTGATAGAATCATAGACTAGAGTTGGAAGGGACCCAAGGGTCATCTAGTCCAACCCCCTGCCCTGCCATGACTAGATGGACCATTGACCTGATCCAACAGGCTCTTTTTACCTTCTGTAGCACAGTGGCAGAGCCCCTCCTTTGCGTGCAGATGGTTCCAAATTTAGTCCCCTGCATCTCTGGTTAGAAAGATCAGAGAGCGTAGGATGACGGGGGAAGTTGTTGTTGTTGTTGTTGATGTTGTTGTTATATCTCCTTCTTTGGAGGTCTTTAAGCAGAGGCTTGACAACCATATGTCAGGAGTGCTCTGATGGTGTTTCCTGCTTGGCAGGGGGTTGGACTCGATGGCCCTTGTGGTCTCTTCCAACTCTAGGATTCTATGATTCTATGATCTTTCCCTCTGTCTACAACCCTGGAGAGCCATGATTACTCAGAGTCATGATAATGATGATGATAATAATAATAATAATAATAATAATAATAATAATAATAAAATAAACAGAAGTCCATTCAACAGTTACAATAAATAATTTCTAAACTATAATCAGTAAGGCTGATCGCCAAAGAATGGATGCTTTTGAATTCTGGTGCTGGAGGAGACTCTTGAGAGTCCCATGGACTGCAAGAAGATCCAACCTCTCCATTCTGAAGGAAATCAGCCCTGAGTGCTCACTGGAAGGACAGATCCTGAAGCTGAGGCTCCAAGACTTTGGCCACCTCATGAGAAGAGAAGACTCCCTGGAAAAGGGAAAGATGGAGGGCACAAGGAGAAGGGGACAACAGAGGACGAGATGGTTCGATAGTGTTCTCAAAGCTGCTAACATGAGTCTGACCAAACTGCAGGAGGCAATGGAAGACAGGAGGGCCTGGCGTGCTCTGGTCCAGGGGGTCATGAAGAGGTGGACACGACTAAATGACTAAACAACAACAACATCCCAGACTCCTTCGCTCTGCCTTTGCTGTTTTTCACTTGTGGTGGGGAAAACTTTGGATGGGGGCATACTGTCCCCCTTATCTTTCCACATAGGGGGGTAAGAGAGACAGCGGAAGACAGCGGAAGACAGTGGGAGACAGTGGGTGCCTGGCGTGCTCTGGTCCAGGGGGTCACGAAGAGTCAGACACGACTAAACGACTAAACAACAACAACAATAATCAGTAAAACAACTGCAAGCCACAGTACATCAAATAATATAATACAAATTGAGAAGCAGAGACTAGAGGGTGGAGCAAGGCAGGTGGAAGGAGGCCTTGTCTGATGGAGTCTCTCCCCTTCCTGCTGCCTTCGTCTTCCTTGCGATGGGCTGCAACTCCCACCTGCCCCAACACGAGCACATCGGGATCGAGTTTGGCTTGGCAGGCTCTGGCACAGGAGGGAGGGGAACCTGGGGGCAGGAATGGTGGGAACTTGAGTCCTAGCTCCTGCCCAAAACCACAAAATCAGAGGCTCTCCCGTGTGAGTAAGAAAGATTTTTATTCAGGCAAGTAATTTTACAGGCTCAGGGACACCTAGAGAGCACCAGGTTGCAAAGACTGGCTGAGATTGAGTCTGGATTTTTTTCTTTTATTTTGAAGAGGTGGGTATATTTCAGAAACGGGCACCCGTAGATAATGTTTCAGCTTTTCTCTGTAGCCTTGGGTTTACTTGTATGATGGCCAACCATGAGGACCATTTCCTTGAGCATCTCACTCCTTGACCAATAGGAGAAAAACAGACTGAAGAGACGTATCATACAAAACTGGCATTCCCTCTACCAGCCACAAGAGGGCAGTCCCACCCTCTAATAATTCCCTCTGCCATGCTGAGCGGACTAGTAGTTTAAAAATAAAATAAATATCTGTGCGTTAAATTTGAGGTTTTTAAAGGCAAATATTTGAAATGATGCTTGTGCCTTCTGGGAACTGTGATAAGAGCGCCATATTTAATAGGTTAAATTAATTTAATTGTCTGCTGGTGCAAAGTTGGGTTATGACTCTATTAAGCTGGCTAGTTTGCTTAAAGTTACAATTAATTCAGGCAAAAGCTTTGACTCTGTTTAAAGGTCTCGCATGTGGAAAGGGAAGCAAACAGAGGGAATGTCCAGTGGATCTTATTACAGGAAGCGGTGGATGTGAAAAAGGCAAATTCCATGCTATAGGGATCATCAGGAAACAGACTGAAAATAAAAGTGCCAATAGCATAATGCGGTTCTACAAATTGATAGTGCAACCACATTTGGAGAACTGTGTTCAGTTCTGGTAGCCTCACCTCAAAAAGGGTATTGCAGAGTTGGAAAAGGTTTGGCTAAGGGCCACCAAAATGGTCAAAGGGTAGAGTGAAACCCCCTATGGAGAAAGGGGGCATCGTTTCGGATTTTTTTAGTTTGGAGAAAATGCGAGTCCAAGGCGACAGGATAGAAGTTTATAAAACTGTACATTTCATGGAGAAAGTAGAGAAAGTTTTCCTTTCTCTCTCTCTCTCATACCACTAAAACTTGTGGACACCCAGAAAAAGTCGAATGTCAGAAAATTAAGACAGATAAAGGAAAGTAGTTCTTTGCACAATGCTTCAAACTATGGAACACCTAGAGAGCACCAGGAGCCAGAAATGATTAGGGAAGCTTTTGATGTTAAATAGGTTATTGTATTTTAGCGTTCTGTTGGAAGCCGCCCAGAGTGGCTGGGGAAACCCAGCCAGATGGGCGGGGTATAAATAATCTATTATTATTATTATTATTATTATTATTATTATTATTATATGGCCACCAACCTGGATGGAAGTACTTTTTCACGCAGCGCATAGTTGAACTATGGAACTCACTGCCACAGGAGGGATTATTGGTTGCCACAAACCTTTAAAACCTTTAAAAGCCAGTGTGGTGTAGTGGTTAAGAGCGGTAGTCTCGTAATCTGGTGAACCGGGTTCGCGTCTCCGCTCCTCCACATGCAGCTGCTGGGTGACCTTGGACCAGTCACACTTCTTTGAAGTCTCTCAGCCCCACTCACCTCACAGAGTGTTTGTTGTGGGGGAGGAAGGGAAAGGAGAATGTTAGCCGCTTTGAGACTCCTTAAAAGGGAGTGAAAGGCGGGATATCAAATCCAAACTCTTCTTCTTCTTCTTCTAAATGGGGATGAGACAGACTCATGGCGGAGGAGAAGGCTACCAATGGCTGCTCGCCAGGATGGTTCTCCTCCGTCTCCACAGCTGGAGGCAGAAATGCTTCTGAATCCCAGTGTCTGGAAGCCACAGGAAGGGAGAGGGCTGCTCTTGTGCTCAGATCCTGCTTCCAGGTTTCCCATTGAGGCATCTGGCTGCCCACATCATGGATCAGTGAAGCCAATCCTGACTTCTGTTTTGAATTCCAGGTGCTCCTTTCTTGGTCTGGTGCTCTGGCGCAAATCCTCTTGTCAGAGTGCTGGACCAAAAGACTCTCACTCTGCAGGTAGCACACTCCCAAGGTGGAGAATTTCATAGAGAATACTATCTGCTAAGCAAATCAGTCTCTTAAGCTTAAGCCAAGAAATAGTATTCTCTATGAAACTGAATATCAATATACATATCAAGGCTTTGAGATTAGACCACTGAAGAAGCCCGGAAAACTACCGTATTTTTCGCTCCATAAGACACACTTTCCCCCTCCTAAAAAGTAAGGGGGAATGTGTGTGCGTCTTATGGAGGGAACAGTGGCGTAGCGTGGGGGGTGCAGGGGGGGCCGGCCGCACCGGGCGCAACATCTGGGGGTTAGGGTTAGGGGGCGCAAATCCACGGGTTAGGGGGCGCAAATCCACGGGTTAGGGGGCGCAAATCCACGGGTTAGGGGGTGCAAATCCACGGGTTAGGGGGCGCAAATTACTTGCCTTGCCCCGGGTGCTGACAACCCACGCTACGCCACTGGGAGGGAATGCAGGTGGGAGGCTCTGCTCAGCTCTCCCTTTAAAGAGCTGCGTGGAGCGTGTGTGCGGCTCTTGGGGGCTTTTCCCCGAGGAGGCAGAAGGGCTGCTCTTCTCCCTCCTTGGGGAAAAGCCCCCAAGAGCCGCACTCGCACTCCGCGCACTCTTTAAAGGGAGTGCAGGTCTTGGGGGAGCCTTCATCCCACTGCCTGGGAGAGGCGGCGTGTGGCTATCCCAGAAGCCAGAACAGCAAGAGGCTATCCCAGAAGCCAGATCCCTCTTGCTGTTCTGGCTTCTGGGATTCAGAGGATCTTTTTTTCTTGTTTTCCTCCTCCAAGAACTAGGTGCATCTTATGGTCTAGTGCGTCTTATAGAGCGAAAAATACAGTGCCTTGGAAGTGTGCTACCTGCAAGCCCCAGTAAAAGGGCCCCATTGTGGGCAAACAGCAGCCTTACTGGGACTGCCAGGGCGAAACTGGTGCAAAACGGCAGCGTCCTGTCTACAACTTCATCAACATCCATCTACAACTTCACTAGCATCTCCCAGTCTTGTGAACAACACCGAATTTACCTTTTGTTGGTATCTTCAAGACCTTACCTAAAAAGTTAAAGAAAACAAAAGACTGAGTTAAGCACTTGAAAAATCCATTGAAATCAGACATAAGTTCATCATAGGTGGGTAGTTCGCAAGCCTCTGTGGCTTTGCATAAGTTTGTGTATTTTTCTCAGAAGATTGATAAAGAATGAGTAATCATTTTGGTAATTATTGTGTCTATCTTTAAGGAGTTGGCAGCCAATAGCACCATTATTACTTATTTCAGGTTCCAATGAATTACACTTCAGATTCAGCATGAAAGCCTTTTTGGCAATCTCAGAGTCGCTCTTCTCTCTCAAGTTGCATTGCTGAGATTAATGGGAAGAAGTAAGATTGTTCGTGCCGGGCAAATATTGTTCGTGGCGTTCCAAGAAAGCAGAAAGGGCAAATGATCAGGAAATGGCCCTAAATTCAGACTCTCTTCAGTTTTGTCCCTCCAGAAGAAGAAAAAAGACTTTCTAGTCCCTCTGGTACTTGAGAGACCACTTGAGGAAGGTGAAGTTGTGCTTTTAGGTGAGCACAGGATCATGTCTGTTTTATTTGGCTGTACATCATGTTCCCTTTCTCCCTGTCATAGTATCCGAGTGTCTTCCCAGGACTCAGGAAATTCCTGCTTCAGGCTTTTGTTTTTGACTCCACGATCTTCCTCTAGACTACAGCATGGGTAGGCAAACTAAGGCCCGGGGGCCAGATCCGGCCCAATCACCTTCTAAATCTGGCCCAAGGATGGTCCGGGAATCAGTGTGTTTTTACATGAGTAGAATGTGTGCTTTTATTTAAAATGCATCTCTGGTTTATTTGTGGGGGATAGGAATTCGTTCATTTTGTTTTTTTCCAAAATATAGTCCGCCCCCCCCCAAGGTCTGTGGGACAGTGGACCGGACCCTTGCTGAAAAAGTTTGCTGACCCCTGATTTAGAGGTTGCAGCTGATTCCCATCATTCTTTTGTGTTCTGGCATGGTCCAGAAGCAGAGAGAGGAAGACCCCCTGGGATCACAGGAAACAGGGAGGGGGTTCTTTGCATTGGCAAAAACACACTGGGAGCAATTTTGCCCCTGCTCTAGATCCCAGAAAAGATCACTTGCTACCCCATAAGCAGATTCTACTTGCCTTTAAAAATAAAATGACACACTGAATGCAAAGATGTGGTTCCTGCATTGAGCTGCAATTCCTATATTTCAGAGGGCTGGACCAGAGTCTTTTCCAGGGAGTCTTCTCTTCTCATGAAGTGGTGAAAGTCTTGGAGCCTCAGCTTCAGGATCTGTCCTTCCAGTGAGCACTCAGGGCTGATTTCCTTCAGAATGGAGAGGTTGGATCTTCTTGCAGTCCATGGGACTCTCAAGAGTCTCCTCCAGCACCAGAATTCAAAAGCATCAATTCTTCGGCAATCAGCCTTCTTGATGGTCCAGCTCTCACTTCCATACATCACTATTGGGAAAACCAGAGCTTTAACTATACAGACCTTTGTCGGCAAGGTGAAGTTTCTGCTTTTTAAGATGCTGTCTAGGTTTGCCATCACCTTTCTCCCAAGGAGCAGGCGTCTTTTAATTTCGTGACTGCTGTCACCATCTGCAGTGATCATGGAGCCCAAGAAAGTAACATCTCTCACTGCCTCCATTTCTTCCCTTTCTATTTGCCAGGAGGTGATGGGCCCAGTGGCCACGATCTTCGTTTTTTTTATGTTGAGCTTCAGACCATATTTTGCGCTCTGCTCTTTCACCCTCAATAAAAGGTTCTTTAATTCCTCCTCACTTTCTGCCATCAAGGTTGTGTCATCTGCATATCTGAGGTTGTGACTAAATGACTAAACAACAACAACAACAGCAACAACAACAACAACAAAGTTATGTAAGATCTCCAGGAAGCAGAAGTCCAGGTGCTGAAGGAGGCATCCCAGAGCGGTTTCAAGTGCCTCCTGTTTGCTTCTGAGTGTCGAAATCCATCCTTTGTGCAGGGCCTTGATACCATCTCCGAGTGCTGCCAATCCAGAACCCTCTTTTTCCCCTTATACCAGCCCTGGGCTTGGCTATATAAGGGCTCTTGTGCCAGAGCAGCGGCAGCGACAGCAGATAAGGCAGCCCCGGAGACCTGTTTGCAAATGTCAAGGAGTCCCAGGTAAGAGACACAAAACTCCTAACGCTTTTGCTGCAGCGTTTTCCGCTTCTCCCCCAAGCAAGGCACAGCAGGGTTGGCTTGGCTTGTTCTGTTTCCAAAGAGCAACCGGGGGGGGGGGCTTTCCATAGGAATGCCTAAAGGGGATCAGTTTTGCCTGTGAAATCGCCTCACCCCAAATGTGCCCACTCAGCCACTTCGATCGGCAGAATTGGCACTGCTGCATAACCCCCATTCTGCATTGGTAAGAACTCAGTTGTGGAGTGTCTACACTTTGGAACTCCCTGCCACATGAGGTCAAGAAAAAGCCTTCACGGTACTCTTTGTGGCGCCTGCTAAAAACAGTCTTGTTTAGACAAGTCTGCCCAGCTTTTAGTATTCTAACTTTTTGTAGGTTTTAATCATAAAAATAATATTTTTTATTTTTTAAAGTACTGCTGTATTTTTTTAATTGTTTTAAAATTTTGTAAACTGCTTTGAGGTTGTTGTTTTTACAGTCAAATGGTGTACAGAGGTTTGGAAATGTACTTTCAATCTGTTCCTGGAGACTGAATTGGCAAAAACAGCAATTGTCCCGAGCAATTGGAGTAACAGCGGATATGAAATAAAATCAATAGTAGTAAAAAAAAAAGAGAGATAGTTAGGGGTGATTCCAAGCAGAGGGGAGATGAAAAGATGATTCTTGACATGATGGTGGCTTTTCTGAAAAGGAAGGTCAATTTTCAGTGCTTAGACCTGGGAGACGTGGGTTCAAATTCTCCGCTCGGCCATGAAGATCACAGGGTGATGTGGGGGGGGGGGGAGTCCCTGCCTCTCTCAGCCTAATGTACCTCAAAGGGCTGTTGTTGTGGGGGTTAAGTAAGGAAGGGGAAAAACCAGGGGTGTCACCTCGATCCCCTGGGCGGGGGGAAGGTGGGATTCTGCAATGTGGCGTCTCTACGGAAACCAACAAAGGTTCCTTTCATCCCACATAACAAGGAAGTGCCCTTTGGAATGTCTAATATTTTGGAAAACTCAGTTTGTGTGTGAATGAACACTCCACACCCAAAGGACTCTCTCTCTCTCTCTTTTCCGCTGGTAAGATTTTTTTATTGAAATTTCCTCACGGTACAATAAAATTGCAACTGCGAAAGATGCAAAACAAAGAAAAGAAACAGGAAAAGAAAAGAAAGGGACAACAGGGATAAAAAGAGGAACGAGAAAAATAAAGAAAACAAAAGAAGAGAAACATGAGCAAAAACTTCAAGAGAGGAACTTCCAATTTCCCACCTGCCATTTATATAAAAGAAGGAGATAAGATAATTTAGCACCTTTGGTCAATGTGAGCATCCAGCGACTCCACTTTCTGCTAAACCATATTTCCTCCAAGTTAAGGTGTCTCAGATTCATTTCCTGTTCACACGGAAAGTCCAAGATGGGTTCTCTAATTGTTAATATTATTAATAAACCTTAACCACGTCCTTTCTTTTAATTTTACTTCTGTTAATTCCCACCACCATGACTCCAAATGGAATAATACTAGATTTTTTCCCCATCCATGTTTGTATCAAAGTCTCTCCACTGTGATCGCTATCCATTCACTTCTCCAGGAAACTAAGGGGCTGAAGCAGCCAGTTCCCGCATTGCAGGGGGTTGGAATGGATGACCTTTAGGGTCCCTCCCCATTCTGCAGTTCTGTGAACCTGTGAATTCATGAGCTCTTTTCCCATTTTCCTTTTCCTTCTGATATTGCATCACTCCCGGAGGCCGCTGATCATGAGGGGTCATTGTGGAGATCTCCCCTCCCCCTTTTGCTCCTTTAGAAAAAAGTGAAATGCCACCCCCCATTGCATACCTTGGGGTTCACTCTTTTGTGCCAGCCCTTCGTTCTTCCTTCTTCTTTCTCTGTGGCTCAGGCTTGGCTCCATCCCTTTTGGCACTCAACCACTTGACTTTGCTGTTAGCCAGAATGATAAAGTCACACCTGTTTGCCCCAAAGACCCATCCCACTGGGGGAAACTGAGCAGAAAGATGATAATCAGCCAGTCTAAATGAGCATCTTAAAAAGCAGAGACATCACCTTGACGACAAAGGTCCGTATAGTTCAAGCTATGGCTTTCCCAGTAGTGATGTATGGAAGTGAGAGCTGGACCACAAAGAAGGCTGATCGTCGAAGAATGGATGCTTTTGAATTCTGGTGCAGGAGGAGACTCTTGAGAGTCCCTTGGACTGCAAGAAGATCAAACCTCTCCATTCTGAAGGAAATCAGCACTGAGTGCTCACTGGAAGGACAGATCCTGAAGCTGAGGCTCCAAGACTTTGGCTACCTCATGAGAAGAGAAGACTCCCTGGAAAAGACCCTGATTTTGGGAAAGACGGAGGGCACAAGGAAAAGGGGAAGACAGAGGACGAGATGGCTGGGCTGTGTTCTCGAAGCTACTAACATGAGTTTGACCAAACTGCGGGAGGCAGTGGAAGACAAGAGTGCCTGGCGTGCTCTGGTCCAGGGGGTCACGAAGAGGCGGACACAGCTAAATGACTAAACAACAAAAATGAGCACAGTAACCTTTCTGTGTCATCTCAGAAGCCTGGCTCTGCCAGGAGACCATGCAGTAACTTGTCCATAGCTATTATGGAGGTAGGTTTGGGGGTTTTTTTCCTTTTAAGCCCTGCATGTTACAAGCGGCATGTTTAATTGAGCAGGAAATAGCAGCGCTTATTTTTATACCGAATAACTTCATGTTTTCTCCCCCAAAAGCAGGCTTCAAAGATTTCAAAGGAGCCAATTTTGGTCCATGGCATGTCTGCAAAAGAGATGCCAGCAAACCTCTTTGATTATATCCTGCACTGAAGGCTGCTGCCCGAATCCTGGCCTTCCTCTCTCTTTCAGTAGTCATGGCAATGAGTCCACACGTGTGCGCTGATCAAAGACAGGATGCGAGAGACATTCTAGCAAGTCAGAATCTCAGTTAATGATGCCAGGAACTCCTAGGAAGGAGGGTTATCTTCAACAATAATGAAGTTATGTGGTACAGACCAAACTCTGCTGTTCGGCAGGGCGGAAATGATCAGGCTTGCCTCGCCTTGTTCTTTGGCTCGTAATTCAGAGAATGAAAGTACAGTGGTACCTCGGGTTAAGAACTTAATTCGTTCTGGAGGTCTGTTCTTGGCCTGAAACTGTTCTTAATCTGAAGCACCACTTTAGCTAATGGGGCCTCCTGCTGCTGCCACACTGCCAGAGCACGATTTCTGTTCTCATCCTGAAGCAAAGTTCTTAACTTTGCTCCATCTGGTACACAGGCTAAAACCCTCCCTGCCCACAGACTGTCTCGCCAGAGTGGTGCATGCTCTGGTTATCTCCCGCTTGGATTACTGCAATGCGCTCTACGTGGGGCTACCTTTGAAGGTGACCCAGAAACTACAACTAATCCAGAATGCGGCAGCTAGACTGGTGACTGGGTGTGGCCACCGAGATCACATAACACCGGTCTTGAAAGACCTACATTGGCTCCCAGTACGTTTCTGAGCACAATTCAAAGTGTTGGTGCTGACCTTTAAAGCCCTAAACGGC
This sequence comes from Podarcis liolepis, assembly GCF_965112155.1. Classification (NCBI taxonomy): domain Eukaryota; kingdom Metazoa; phylum Chordata; class Lepidosauria; order Squamata; family Lacertidae; genus Podarcis; species Podarcis liolepis. The sequence goes on along the minus strand of NC_139559.1, from coordinate 2,659,868 downwards.
CTCGGTCCAGTATACCTGAAGGAGCGTCTCCACCCCCCATCGTTCTGCCCGGATACTGAGGTCCAGCTCCGAGGGCCTTCTGGTGATTCCCTCGCTGCAAGAAACCAAGTTACAGGGAACCAGGCAGAGGGCCTTCTCGGTGGTGGCACCCTCCCTGTAGAACGTCCTCCCACCAGATGTCAAAGAGAAGAACAACTACCAGACTTTTAGAAGACATCTGAAGGCAGCCCTGTTTAGGGAAGCTTTTAATGTTTAACGGACCACTGTATTTTAATACTTTGTTGAAAGCCTCCCAGAGTGGCTGGGGAAACCCAGCCAGATGGGCAGGGTATAAATAAATTATATTATTATTATTATTATTATTATTATTAATCCGATATATTATTTCTGGGTTAGCGGAGTCTGTAACTTGAAGCATCTGTAACCTGAAGCGTCTGTAACCCGAGGTACCACTGTATACCATTGCAGAGAGTCTAGTAAATATGCCACCACTTTAACATCTCATCCAAAGAAATCTTAGAATCATAGAATTATAAAGTTGTAAGGGACCTCTGAGGGCCATCTAGTCCAACTCCCTCCAATGCAAGAATCATAGGTGTCTCTACTTCCAGAGTAGCGTCCATACAATCAAATCAAAACACAACACAACACTCTGTACTGCAGGCTTAAAACAGAAAAAAGACACACAAGAAAACCCAGAAGCCACACACCTTGAGCAGAAAATGTGGCTGTTCATATCACATCTGGCTTGTTCCCTTCGCACCTGAGCACCCCACACCTGCTCCAGCTGCCTTGTCCCTCTCTCTTTCGCAGATGCAAGGAGGATGAAGACCTTGACAGTGGTGAAGATGTGGTGCCTGGTCGCCATCTTCTGCGGGTCCTTGGTTCCCTTGCAAAGTCTTGGGCTGGGCGGTCTTCTTGGTTCAAGCTCAGCAAAGACTGAGAAAGGTGAGTTGGACCTCAAACGGGTGACACGAGGGGCAGCTGAAGAGGCAGCACAAGTCCAGCTCCCACACTTTCCATGGGTTATCTGAAAGCAAAGATGAAATTCCTTGGGAAACACATTTCTGCCCTTAAGGTCTTCAACGCCAAAATTATAGCTCAATTGTACTATGGTATTCCAGTTTGGCTGCCAGGGTTTACCCAGTTGGTAGAATGAGTCCAAGCAGTTTTCCTCTTCAAGATCTTTACTGTCTCACGCTGTGTACCCTATGCAGTCAACACAAGGTAGAGACTGTCGCCTGGGCGAGATTTCTTCTATGCTGGTAAAGATGCTCTCGTCAGCGAAGTTTTGTTAGACCCCTTTCTTTCCCCAGGCCTACAACAGTTTAACAAGAAGGTACAGCAACTCAGGCTGTCAGTGGAACTTTTGTGATCGATGTCCCTACCATCCGCCAAGGCTATAATGAAAACTAGGTTGTGAGATATTGAGCACCAGGAACTAACAGTAGCAGCAGAGAAAACATGCTCCCCTCTTAACTTTCAACTTTCTTGGGCACATGAAATTAACCACAATTACCTTGAATGTCTGCTTAATCCTCAAGAAAGAAGGGCATTTTCACTGGCCAGGTTTAATTCAAATCCATCAAACCCCCTTTGGGGAAGGTTCTCAGGCAGGGTGGAAGGAGAAAGAACTTGCCCATGTGAAGACCACCTGGTGGAAACCCTTACGCATATGGCTATATATGCTGATCTCCGCCAGCAATTTCTAGATCAGCTCTGCATCCCCAAATGAAAACCAGAGTTGGAGGCCATATATTTTCTATTACTGGAGCTCACCAAGTTAGTGGCTAAATATCTCTATTTGGTTTTTTGTTGTCGAAATACACTGCAGACATCTGATCTCCCTGGAGACCAAGAGATTGACAATAGACTGCTCTGCCTCCTTTATTTTAGCAAAGGTTTTGTGCCACTGGTACAGGGGATGCGGGTGGCGCTGTGGGTTAAACCACTGAGCCTAGGACTTGCCAATCAGAAGGTCGGCGGTTCGAATCCCCGCAACGGGGTGAGCTCCCGTTGCTCGGTCCCTGCTCCTGCCAACCTAGCAGTTCGAAAGCACCTCAAAGTGCAAGTAGATAAATAGGTACCACTCTGGTGGGAAGGTAAACGGCATTTCCGTGCGCTGCCCTGGTTCGCCAGAAGCGGCTTAGTCCTGCTGGCCACATGACCCGGAAGCTGTACTCCGGCTCCCTCGGCCAGTAAAGCGAGATGAGCACTGCAACCCCAGAGTTGGCCACGACTGGACCCAATGGTCAGAAGGTCGCGGTTTGAAACTCTGTGACGGGGTGAGCTCCCTGGACCTAATTGTCAGGGGTCCCTTTATGTAGCTAAACTATGGAACTCACTCCTGCAGGAAGCAGCAACAGTCGCCAACCTGGAAGGCTTTCAAAGAGGTTTGGCAAATTCACGGAGGAGAAAAGGGATATTAATGGCTGCTCGCCACAGTGGCTCTACTCTGCCACCAAAGTTGGAGGCAGTGATGTTTCTGAATCCCAGCTTCTGAAAGCCAGAGTGGGAGAGAGGGATCTTGTGCCTTGGATCCTGCTTGCAGGATTCCCATTGGAGCATCTGGCTGGTTACTGCCAGAACAGGACCTTGAGCCATTGGCCTGATCCAGCAGGTTCTTCTTGTAAGCCACTTGGATATATATATTTTTAATGAAACTGTAGTCTATAAATATTTTTACGTCTGACTACTTAAATAGCATCCGTATTGGCAATATACTTGGCACAGGAGGTCTGTTATACACAGGCATTGCTGGGGGAAAGGGGCTCATGGGGACATGTCTGAACATGAAATTTATTACGGTCAGAGACCAGCTTGTGAAATACAAATGGAACTACAATCCCAATAGCAAAACAGACATTTAAAACAATATACAATGCATTTTAAGTTTAAAAGTGCGATAGGCATATAAACACATTAAAACTTTAAAATAGACTACCTTAGAGAAATGACCCAACGTCGCCCGTGGATCCGGGTTGGGAATTTTCATAACTAGAATGGATCGGGGGATGGTCTGCGCCTACAGATCTGTGCGCAGAATCTGGCGACAATCCGGGTCGTCTTGTGGTTTTTGCCTAATAGGAGATTGAATTTTTGCTTTACCGGGAGGTCAGCAAGCCTCACCAGCAGGGGGGTCAATGGTTTCCCTACGTGCCTGATCGTAAAAGGGACATCTAAAAAATATGTGTTCAGGGATTCCTATATCCCCCAATGAACAGGCGCAAATTCTCTGGTCATATGGGACTTTTTAAAAGGATCCTTCCAAGACCGGCAAGGACAGAGCCAAGTTTCTGGCAAGTGTAAAAGACCTTCTTGCATTTTTGGATACAAGAAAAAAGAGATAGGCTGCTGGAACACCTATATATCTCTCAGTTTCTACAATTTTGCAGTCGGGGAACCTTGAGCAGTCCTGTTGTCTCTCGGCGTCTATAATTCTTTGCCTAACCATTAGTTTTTGCTTGGCCCAAGCCCAGACTTAGAAGGGCTTGAGGGGCAAAACCCATTTTCTAAAGAGTGTTCAGGACTACCAACCTGACTGGAGCTGGGTGCAAAGGATCAGTGGAGCTATACCACGGGGGAGCAGTTTCAGTGACAGCCATTTATAGATTGATGTTAGGCTGATGTGCGCCTCCACTCTCATCGCTGGGGACATGTCTCCTTGGATGGTTCTCACTATCTCAGAAATCCCCACACAGCCATGAATTGCTGGGTGACCTGGCTCCACTCCTTGCCTCTCGGCCCAACCGACCCCACCGGGTTGTTCTGGGGATTGAAGGATAAGCAGGAGAACCATGCAGGCCACCTTGAGCTCCTCGGGGAGAGAAAGTGGGCTATAAATGTAATATATAAATAACGGGGATCTTCTTGGTGCAGGCAGTGATTCTGGCAAAGGTGGTCTCCTCGGTGGTCTTGGAGGCGGCCTGCTCGGTGCTGTCGGAGGAGGAGCAGTAGATGGAGTACTTGGAGCTGTTGGTGGTGGAGATGACAGCAAAGGCGGCAGCGGCTTGCTTGGAGCTCTTGGTGGTGGTGGAGGAGAAGGTGGAGGTGGTCTCCTTGGTGCTGTTGGAGGTGGTGGAGGAGAAGGTGGAGGTGGTCTCCTTGGTGCTGTTGGAGGTGGCGATGGAGGTGGTCTCCTTGGTGCTGTTGGAGGTGGCGATGGAGGTGGCCTGCTCGGCACTGTTGCTGGAGGAGATGGCCTGCTCGGTGGTGGAGGAGGCCTTCTTGGCAACACCACCGGAGGTCTACTTGGTGGTGGTGGTGAATCTGGAGGTGGCGGCCTGCTTGGTGGTGCTCTGGGTGGCGATCTCCTTGGCAAAAATGGCCTCCTGGGTGGTGATCTTCTTGGTGGAGAGAACGGCCTTCTTGGTGGAAACCTGCTTGGTCTGGGAGGTCTCCTCGGCGGTGGAGGATCCAAGGAGCCGTTCCAATGGTGAGTTGGTGTGGGCAAGGGAGCAGCCGTTGCAGTTGACAGACCACATCCCCAATCAGAATGAGAGCCTGTAGGTCCATCACCACCCCTAATTCTGTACCTGGTTGCATTACAGGCCAATTCTGCTCTCCTTCTCTTCCCTTCTACCACTAGGAAGGGTATTGATAAGCTGGAAGGGGTGCGGAGGAGGGTGACCAAGGTGACCAAGGGTCTGGAAACCAAGTCTTGTGAGGAACGGTTGAGGGAGTTGGGCATCTTTAGCCTGAAAAAGAGGAGACTGAGAAGAGATATGACAGCCAACTTTAAATACCTAAAGGGCTGTCACATGGAAGTCGGAACAAGCTTGTTTTCTCCTGCTCTGGAGCATAGGACATGAACCAGTAGATTCGAGTTACAAGAAGGGAGATTCCGACTAAACATTAGGAGGACCATCCTGAGGGTAACAGCCATTTGTCAGTGGGATGGACTCCCTCAGAAGGTGGTGGGATCTCCTTCATTTGAAGTTTTTAAGCAGAGATTGAATGGCCACCTGTCATGGATGCTTTAGTTGAGATTCCTGCCTTGCGGGGGGTTGGAATAGACGATCATTGGGATCTCTTCCAACTCTACAATTCTATGATTCTAAGAGCATCTTATTAGGCAAGATCTGTTATCTTGTTGGGGTTGAACCACATCAGTGCCATTAGGAGGAGAGAGTGGGATGGATACATGACTTTGCAATGTGTGCCGGCCATTCTGGGGTCTCCATGCATTTTCTCCCTTCTGTTATGTTGCTCACAGGTTTAATGCTGTGAACCTTGAGGTTGTTGGAGGGTCCTGGAAGGTCATCCGTGGAAATGAGCTACAGCTCAACCTACATGCAACTATTACTACTAATTTGCCGGGGTGAGTCCTGAGAGCGAGAGCTGCTTCCTTCACATTCAGCTTGTTCTGAAATTAACATGAGCAGGAAAGGGCAAAAGTCCAGTAGCAGAAGACATATTTTGCACCTCTATGCATCCTTCCCCAACCTTCTCTTTTCCTAGATGTTGCCAGACTACATCTCCCATCAGCCCTGGCATCATATATCTGTGCTGATGGGAGATATAGTGCAAAAGACAGGGAGAGCACCAGGTCAGCGAAGGCTAGTCCCTTATTGGAAGGGATTCCAATAAGCAGGAGGGCTAGGAAGGAACTCTGCCTGAGATTTTGCAGAGATGCTTCCATACCAAGTCGAAGTGGCCAAAAAGGATGGGCTGGTTGCCTGGTTTCTTCCAAGGTAGCTCCTTCCCACCACAAACACCTTAATGAGGATTTGTTGACTGTGGTCAATGCCTCTCCTTATCCAAATGCTTCTGAGTTCCCCCAGGTTCTTCTTCACTGTCCCACTCATCTGCCCCAACCAGCTCTTGTTGTTGTTTAGTCCTTTAGTCGTGTCCACCTCTTCGTGACCCCCTGGACCAGAGCACGCCAAGCATTCCTGTCTTCCACGGCCTCCCGCAGTTTGGTCAAACTCATGCTGGTAGCTTCAAGAACACCGTCCAACCATCTCGCCCTCTGTCGTCCCCTTCTCCTTGTGCCCTCCATCTTCCCCAACATCAGGGTCTTTTCCAGGGAGTCTTCTCTTCTCATGAGGTGGCCAAAGCATTGGAGCCTCAGCTTCAGGATCTGTCCTTCCAGTGAGCACTCAGGGGTGATTTCCTTCAGAATGGATAGGTTGGATCTTCTTGCAGTCCATGGGACTCTCAAGAGTCTCCTCCAGCACCATAACCAGCTCTAGGCAGCCCCAAAGCTCTGCAGTTAAACCAATGTCAACCAGAAGGGCTGAGATGCCCTTGTGGGACTTCCCCATTGCTCCTGACAACCTTCAGGAGGGAGATGCAGAGGCGCGTCTAAGCATGCATGGTCTGGTCCTGCCTCTATGTGCTGTGGGTGGCCTGCACTGAGTTGCAACACTATATTCTCATCCAGCCTTTCTACAAAGAGACATTCCCAGAGCATGGCATACTCCACAATGCCTTAACCTAAGAATATAGGAAGAGCTGGCTGCTGGATCAGGCCAATGGCCCATCTAGTCCAGCATCCTATCCTCATAGTGGACAACCAGATGTCCCCCCTGGGAATCCTGCAAGCAGGACCCAAGCATGGGATTCCTCTCCCCTGCTGCAACTGGTTTCCAGCAACTGGTATTCAGAACCATCACTGCCTCCAACTGTGGAGGGAGAACGTAACCATCCTGGCTAGTAGCCACCAATAGCCCTCTCCTCCGCCATGAATTTGTCCAATCCTCTTTCAAAGCCACCCAGGTTCATGGCCTCCTGTGGGAACGAGTTTAACAGCTTGTCCATGCGCTAAATGAAGAAGAACTTTCGTTGATCTGTCCTGAATCTTCCAACATCCAGCTTCATTCGATGCCCATCAGTTTTAGTGCTACGGAATAGAGGTTTTCAAACAATGACCCAGGTGTTTCCCAAAAGCTGGTTGACAAGAGAGGCAGCTTGCCTCTCTGTGGTTTTTCTTTTGCAACCCACAGCTGCCAGAGAGCACTGAGCATGTTCTGGGTCAAGCTTCCACTTTAGTTTGTGCTGAGCGCCTCTGCAAGGCCCTACAGCCTCTGGCCATTCCCCACATGAGCTGATGACACATCCCAGAACACTCTCTGGCCCCTGCAGGTCCCTTCCCAACACTCAAAGCCCAGCACCCCTGTCTGACTTTGTCTCCCAGGGTGCTCAGTTTTCTCAGCGGAACTTCCGTGGTGATGGACATCAGCCCTCACCTGGCCTTAACCCAAGACAAACCAGGAGATCTCAAGCTGGTCCTCAAGAACTGCCAGGATATGGTCGCTGGCTTCAGCATCAAGCTGCCAAGCAGGTGGGCATTAAAGGTTTTGGGGGCTTATCTGGGTGGTTTCCTTATCATTTTGGGAAGTGTAAACAAATCAGACTAAAATTAAATCTTCTCCCAATTTCTCCTCCATCCTTACCTGTTCTGGCTTCACCTCATCCACTCTGCCTCTCTGAGAATCACTGCAGTGTTTGAAATGGAAGGTGGCATCTCTCATTCCATTAGCCAAGCATTTCTGCTTCCACGATGGAACTCCCCATTGTGTGCAACCTGCGTCCTCCCCAGATCTTCTCCAAAGGATTGGATGAACCCCCAGATCAGATTTAGGGGGAGTGTGGGGACAGAGGAGCAAGGAGGAACGTTCATTTGTGGAAGCAGAAATCCTTGTGATAATGGAATCAGTGACTGGATATAAACCAGATTGGCCAACCAGCTCTTAGTGCTCACTCTCAGGGCTTATCCACACTTTGCTTTCCTCCACTCTTTCAAGGTAAAGTTTTTCACTTAACGCTCCGTGCCCAAGGAACTTTTCTTTTTCTTTTGCCGCAAAAATCTACTCTTTAAAGCTCAATTGGAACAAACGTCAATGCATGGAAAACCCGAACTGACCTTCATTCTGTTTCAGCTTTTCATGGGGAAAGCTCAGGGCAGAAACAAAACAGAACAGAACAGAACAGAACAGAACAGAACAGAACAAAACAAAACAAAACAAAACAAAACAAAACAAAACAAAACAAAACAAAACAAAACAAAACAAAACAATGCTCATCCATGGGCCAGATCTCTACCTGGAATGAGTTGAGCAAAGTGTGGATAAGCCCCCAGAGTTCAGTGGGGCTAGCTTCATTCTGTTTCCATTTTGAATCCTTGCCATTTTCCCCCTTTATTCCTTGTCTTGTCTTGCTCTGAATTATAGGGCTTGTTCCAATATTCTAACAGATGGCAGAGAAATCCTCTCACTGTTAGGAGAAGGGGAAATTGCAGATTTATTGCTGCACCACCCTCCTAGTGGTGCAGCAATAAAACTGCTCGTACATTTGCAGAACTAGGCAGGGTCCAGTATGGGTTGCAATTGGATGGGGGACCACGTGTTGAGATTCCTGCATTGCAGGGGGTTGGACTAGATGTCCCTCAGGGTCCCTTCCAACTCTACAATTCTAGGATTCTTATTGGCTACCAGACACCTGCATCTTTATAATGTCGACTGCACAACCTACTCCTGGATCAAGGCCAAAGTAGCCCTAAGCAACCATCATAATCAAAAGTCAAATCCCTATAAGGTCACCTTCCTTGGTGATAAGAGCAGGAGACACAGCAAAGCATTGGGGAATCCAGCCCTGAAATCTGACTGGGGTTGTTTTGTCTCTTTCTCTTGTCTCTTACGGCCTAGGACCCTCGTACCTACGGGACCTCCTCTCCTGATATGCCCCACGGAGGACCTTACGGTCTCCAAACAAAAACATCTTGGAGGTCCCAGGCCACAGAGAGGTTAGGCTGGCCTCAACCAGAGCCAGGGCTTTTTTGGCTGTGGCCCTGATCTGGTGGAACGCTGTGTCACAAGAGACTAGGGCCCTGCGGGACTTGACATCTTTCTGCAGGGCCTGCAAGACAGAGCTGTTCCACCAGGCCTTTGGCCAAGGCACAGCCTGATCCCCTCCTTTGGCAATCCTCACAGAACTCTAGCCCAATGGTTGCCATGGATTTGACTCTGAATTAATTTTATAATGAAATGATTTTAGAATGTTGTATTACTTTTATTGTTGTTAGCCGCTCTGAGCCCGGCTTCGGCTGGGGAGGGCGGGATATAAATAAAATATTATTATTATTATTATTTCCTCCTTAGCTTGCTTGCAAACCTGTTGAGTGGCGTCATCAATTCTGGCCTCCGTACCCTCCTGCCTTCAGTGGTGAGTAGCCAATTGTCTACATGTATTGGGGCAAAAGGCTGGCAAATGGCTTGGAAGAATGGGAACTGGAGAGCAAGTAGTTGGGGGAGGGCCATGGCTCAGTGGCAGAGCATCTGACTTATTATTTCCATGTTGATGATGATGATGATGATGATGATAGGGACCCCAAGGGTCATCTAGTCCAGTGTTCTTCAAACTTGGGTCCCCAGATGTTCTTGGACTACGTCCCATCATCCCTATTGGCAAAGATGACTGGGAACCCAAGGTTGAAGAACTCTGATCTTGTGATATCTCAGAAGTTGGCATTGTTCTTCTTTGCAGATGTGCCCAGTGTTCCAACTCTGGTTCAATGTTGTCAACATGCAACTCCAAGCTCTCAACAGTAAGTTTCCTTTCTAAACCTTCCTCTCGTTTGCAAGCTTGTGGGGAGCTGCTGATGGCGTAATCCTGCCCCATCCCAGCTTCCAATGGACTTTCTCGTGGTCCCCTGCCCTCATTCATGCCTCTCTCCCCTCCCTGTTCAGAATACGCCTCCTTCGGGCTCCTTGGGAAACTCCAGACAGCTCTCTCCAGCGTGCCGATTTCAACAGGACAGTTTTCTGAAATGGACCTGAAGGTGTGTTCTCCACATGCACTGGCTTTCTTGCTCCTCCTGCTCCTCCTGGGGTGCTTCCATGTTCTAAGGACTTCTTCTGCCCAAGCTTCTCTTGGACAAAGCTCCCCTCCCCAGGGACCTCAAGCTTTTACGATTAATCTTAAATGGAGAGAAATATGGATCACAGCTTCCACTTCCGTAGACACCCAGGGGTGCATTTCCCACAACCTTGAGGGTCTTTGCCTGTCTCCCCATCTCTGCCTCCTCTTTTATAAAAGTGACCTCATGTGGGGTGTGGAGATGCATGAGATTCAGCCCAAGGACAGAGTGAGTCACACAATTGGCCCAGCTAGCTCAGTTATATTGTCGACACCAGTGGTTTCCAACCTTTTTGAGTCAATGGCTGCCTTGATCACTTACAGTAGGATTCCCCACTTCCGCCAAGCCCCTTTCGGCGCCACTTTTTGCATGCATGTAAGTGGGAGCATGGGACGCGGTTGGCACTGTGGGTTAAACCACAGAGCCTAGGATTTGCTGATCAGAAGGTCGGCGGTTCGAATCCCTGTGACGGGGTGAGCTTCCGTTGCTCGGTCCCAGCTCCTGCCAACCTAGCAGTTCGAAAGCACCTCAAAGTGAAAGTAGATAAATAGGTACCACTCCAGCGGGAAGGTAAACGGCGTTTCCATGCGCTGCTCTGGTTCACCAGAAGCGGCTTCGTCCTGCTGGCCACATGACCCGGAAGCTGTACGCCGGCTCCCTCAGCCAATAAAGCGAGATGAACGCCGCAACCCCAGACTGGACCTAATGGTCAGGGGTCCCTTTACCTTTTACCTTTAAGTGGGAGCACATGTCTTGAAGGGAACCCAAGCAATGCCACCACTTTGCAGGGCCGAGCTGATGCCCCCCCCTCCTGAAATTAGTGTGCCCAAGGGGGCTGGAGAGGACAAATAAGATTAAGACCAGAAGCAGAAATATTTTGTTATTGCAGGGAAGGAAAGAGAGAAGCGCGCAGCAGAGGGCACACATGCAAACATGGTCCTTCCGTGATCCAGCAGGCTAATTTTGCATCCTTATGAAGAAAGCAGAACTTTCTTCATGGAGTGATCTCTCCCAGTCCCTGGAGGAGTGTGCCATGTTTTATCTGACTCTCTTTCTTCCCCTTTTGTAGGACAAGCCTTTTCCGGGAGCCTTCCTCAAGTGGCTACTCGACTGTAAGTTTCCCCTCCTTCCCACCATCCCTACAGGTTGAGATTCTTAAGAATCACGAAGTTTCCTTTTGTTGGGTTCTGGTGCCTGTCTGGGCCAAGGGCCAAACCAGACGGGTTGGGGGCAACCCCATTTATTCACGGAGATGTCTGCCTTATTCACATGCAAGGTATGAGGTCCAGGCTTATTTTTGCAGCAAAAGGTGTACACACAGGTTTGGTGGGCTGAACCCACTGCTTGGGACCACCTTACCTGGCCGTGCCCAATACCTGCTTCAGGCACTTCCTGTTTCAGATCTGAGCTGGGAGAAAAGGGTTTGCATTAGGGAAGAGAGGAGGGTAATTCTCCACTCACCCATTAAGACTTTTGCATCTGATTGTGGGTTAAAAAAAAGGAAAAAAGGATGGCCTCCCTGCTTTGGACGTCAACAGGGGAAGGAAACATGGCTGCTCCACATTGCAACTAGAATGACTGCATTTATTTAGTTATTTCATAAAAATGTGTTCACCCTTTGATTATAAAATAAAACCTCCAAGCGTTTTACAAAAGAGATAAACCACAAAATCAGCAGTGGGATGAATAAACAAGAATAACAAATTAAAATAGCAACAGACTGAAAACAGATTAAAACTTGCATTGGCTTTCTAAAGATCCGGGTAGTTTGTCCAAACAAAAAAATGTTTTTAGCATGCCCCAAAAGCGAAGGCGCCTGATGACAACAGGCAGGGAGTTCCAAAGTTAAGGTGCTGCCCTGAATTTTATAAAGGGAGCGCCCAATGTTAAGGATGCAGTTGAGGCTGCAAGGGTGATCCCCTATGGACACAACACACCCTTTGATGTCCCAGGAATCAGGCCAACCCCAGCCATGCGAGATCAAATGGGCAGGGGTGGAAGGCGATGGTTGGGCTGCCTGGTTGGGAATCAATAACCAGCTTGCTTCTCTGCAGTTGCCCGTTCTTTTGGTGGACACAAGACTCGCTGACAGGCTTCTGCAAGCATCTGGTGAGTAAAGATCCCCAAGTCCTTCTGCTCTCCTGAAACTCTCACAGCCTCCATTCCCTGCTGTGGCTTCATGGCTGCGTGGTGGTTTCACAAGGAACCATAGATGGCCGCTTCCATCCACGCACCCGCGCACGGATTTTCTGTGCAACTTCAGTGCAGGACTTCCTTTTGCTGCAGGGGCTGCCAACAACCCACTCCCAGCCTTTAAGCCCCCCACGAAAGGTGGCAGTGTGGGTGATCAGCCCCTGAAAACAGCCAGTGTGACAGAACAGGGTCCCGTCAGCCTGTCCCACGATGCGATTGGCAGTTCACTCGCTGAACCTGCGACAGGAGGCCCCGCCCCTAACCTGGATCTCCATTCTGCAGAATAAGCTGTTCATTCAGTGCTGGCCAGTGGGGGTGAGAGGGTTGGACTAATAATAATAATAATTTATTATTTGTACCCCACCCATCTGGCTGGGTTTCCCTAGTCACTCTGGGTGGCTTCCAACAAAGATTAAAAAATACATTAAAATGTCACACATTAAAAACTTCCCTGAACAGGGCTGCCTTCAGATGTCTTCTAAAAGTCTGGTAGTTGTTCTTCTCTTTGACATCTGGTAGGAGGGTGTTCCACAGGGCGGGTGCCACCACCAAGAAGGCCCTCTGCCTGGTTCCCAGCAACTTGGCTTCTCGCAGTGAGGGAACTGCCAGAAGGCCCTTGGCGCTGGACCTCAGTGTCCAGGCTGAACGATGGGGGTGGAGACGCTCCTTCAGGGATACTGGACCGAGGCCGTTTAGGGCTTTAAAGGTCAGGACCAACACTTTGAATTGTGCTCGGAAACGTACTAGGAGCCAATGTGGGTCTTTCAGGACCGGTGTTATGCGGTCTCTGCGGCCGCTCCCAGCCACCAGTCTAGCTGCCGCATTCTGGATTAGTTGTAGTTTCCGGGTCCTCTTCAAAGGTAGCCCCACATAAAGCACATTGCAGTAGTCCAAGCGGGAGATAACTAGAGCATGCACCACTCTGGCAAGAAAGTCTGCAGGCAGGTAGGGTCTCATCCTGGGTACCAGATGGAGCTGGTAAACAGCTGCCCTGGACACAGAATTAACCTGTGCCTCCATGGACAGCTGTGAGTCCAAAATGACTCCCAGGCTGCGCACCTGGTCCTTCAGGGGCACAGTTACCCCATTCAGGACCAGGGAGTCCCCCACACCTGCCCACCTCCTGTCCCCCCAAAACAATACTAGGGCCTGACAGAGACCAGGGTTCAAATCCCCACTCATCATGAAGTGCATTGGCTGACCTTGGAAATCAGTTGCTGCCTCTCAGCCTAACCTGTCTCACCGGGTTGTTGTGGGCATTAAATGTGGAGGGGGAGGAGAACCACACAGGCCCCCTTGGAGAGAAAAAAGGTGGGATCTAAGTGCCACAAATAAGCAATAAATAAACCCTGGTCTTCGTGGAGGAGTCTCTTGTTAGTTCTTAAAGCTGGACACATTCCTGATGAATTAACGTTCCTCAGGTTTCAGTCCTCTCCTTGTAATTCGAACCTGCCACTTCACCTGGTGTGCCACTTCACTGAAAGGTGTGCCAATGTTCCCTCTTCTAATTACCTTTTAAAGCATGCAGATGCTCGGCCGCACCTTTGATCTCGTGTTTTCTTTAGGATGAAGCTTGCCAGCAGCTCCTCTGGCTTCTCGGCTCATGACCTGCCTCACAGACCTTTCATTGTCTTCGCAAGGTGCCTCTGGACAAAATCCAGTTTGAACAGCGCCCTCCTTGGCAGATGGAACTGAACTGAGGGGTGAATCCTTAACTCATCTCTCCTCATCTTCTCCATGCTGCTGATGGATGATGTTCCTCAACTTCTCTATAGCAGCCCCCAAAATGCCAGGAGACCATATTGTCCCTTGAACTTGAATATACCTTGGCCAGCCTTCCCCAACCTGGTGCTCTCAAGATATTTAGGATATTTACAACTTTCAGTCCCAGCCAGTGCAGGTGTGCTGGGAATTGTAGTCAGGGAGGTCCTTGGCTCAGCATCTGCCTTGCAAGCAGAAGGTTCCAGGGTCTACCCCAGACATCATCTCCAGGCAGGCTTGGAAGAGACTTCTTCCTGAAATCCTGGAAAGCTACTGAGCTACATGGTTGGTGGTCTGAGTCTGCTTAAGGCAGTTTCCTATGTTCCTATGTAGTCCAAAACATACTGAGGGCACCAGGTGGAGAGAGACTTGGATAGACCAGAGCGATTTGGTCAAACACCCAGAGTGAGTGGTACAGGTCCAATTCAAACCCCTAAGATTTGGCTACAGGTCCCAATTTGTCCATGAACCTGCTGTGTGGTCTTGAGGAAGTCCTTGCTCTCGCCCTCAGTTATTCAGTCTGCAGCATGGGGAGAATTGAAGCCTACAGGGCTGGTGTGAGGATGAAGGAGACCAGCTGGTGTTGCTGGCTACCCTGAATGGCAACTAGACACAAAGGCAAAAGAAATGTGAACCAGTAGCTCGTGCCCTTAGATATGGGGTCACAAACATCCAGCAAGGCGTCGTTGCTTATTCTGGAGAGTTGCAGAAGACCCTGGCTGCTGAATCAGACCCAAGGGGGATCCAGTGGGTTTCTTAAATAAACATACAGTACCATGGTGATCTTTACTTGTTCAGAACAACAGTTGCTGATGGGAAACCCACAAAAATGGAGTCTGTGACCCTATCAATTACACAGCCTTGCATTAGCTCCACAAATGCATCAAAATTAAGTCACGTTCTCTGAGACAAAGCCTCCCTACCTTCTCAGAGCTTGATGCCCAATTCAGCGACATGAGGCTAGCTCCAGGCCAAGTTTTCCCTGCACAAACTTCCATAATACGGTCTCAGCAAGCAGATTCTCCTAACAGCATCCTTCCACAAACTCTTTGTTCTACATCTCTTCACATGTAGGCCCTATCAAAGCATGTACTAGAATTCCCGCTGCAGGGAATTCTAGTCCATCCCTCGTGTATCTCAGTGGGCTGCCAGGATGCCTTCCCTGGGAGGTGGACAAGATGGCCATGATCCCAAGGCCACTCTCTCTTCAGATGTGGGTTTCAACTTTCTCATGGGACAGCTCCCTAGATGTGGTCCAGGGAAGCTTTACTTCTGCCCCACTTATCAGGTGGGTGTCTTAGTTGCTGGGGGCAAACAGACTTTAAAGAATATCTACTGCAGCTAATTATTGTTATTAATAGAATTTCTATACTGCCCTTCACCTGAGAATCACGGGGCAGTTTACAATATAAAAACATAGGCTTGTTTTCATTTCCTTGAGGTCTATCAGCACAAACAGATCAGATAAGAGCAAGGGTGCGAATAAGGTATCTTTTCAATTATAACATTAATTCAGTTCTGCAAGGGACACAAATTACTCGCATAAAAATTGCCGGTGTGAGGAGACAACATCTCCTACTTAGACGAAAACCAGAACTCCCTAGAGAGAAAGAAAACCGTTGCTTTAGGGACCGGGAACAATTAATTGATTGGAAGGGTTGACAGGTAATCAATTTGTAACCTGAATGAGGAACAGAAAAACCTAGACCTGTAGAAATGCTTGCTCAGTTGTCCGTTTGATCATGCAAGTATTCAGGCATTTTCTAATTTAAGAATTAAAAATGTGCAATCATTAAAATTCAGCAGTGCATAAAAATCTAATTTCGCACTGAACTCATCAATATCTAACTTTAAAAATCCAATTTAAGAAGTCCTCCAGTTAGCTGAATATTGGGTTTTTGGGATGAATACTAAGAAGGCAGAATCCTATAGGCTTATACCCCCTTCTGCATTGCCTGCATATCTCTCTTTCTCTCTGGGGGGCTCAAGTCTCTGTCCATGGGGTTCCAAGGAGCCCAGACACTGGTCTGCTTAGCTTCAACGTGGTCACCCCATCACGTGCCTTTGGACTATGGGTGCTATTCAGTGTTCCTCACGCTCAGAGTAGAACCACTGAAATCAGTCACACTCATTGATTTCCATGGACCTACATGACTGTGGCTTACACCCACATACATGCCTACTTGGAAGTTTGAACAACTTAAATGTTCAATAGACTTGGGGCTGATCCGGACTTCCTTTTGTGCCGCACTTCCCAGGCACAGATCTGTGTTTTCCAGGTCTGTATCTTCCACCACCACTTTCCCCAGGAAAATTGGCTGCTTATTGCTGAAACAGAACAAACATCAATCGGGTTTTCTGTGGGTTGCTGTTTGTTCTGATTCAGCAAGTTTTCCTGGAGGACAAAAAAATATGCTTGGATACAGACCTGGAACTGTGGGATGTGGGTGGCGCTGTGGGTTAAACCACAGAGCCTAGGGCTTGCCGATCAGGTCGGTGGTTCGAATCCCCACGATGGGGTGAGCTCCCATTGCTCGGTCCCTGCTCCTGCCAACCTAGCAGTTCGAAAGCACGTCAAAGTGCAAGTAGATAAATAGGTACTGCTCCAGCGGGAAGGTAAACGGCGTTTCCGTGCGCTGCTCTGGTTCGCCAGAAGCGGCTTAGTCCTGCTGGCCACATGACCTGGAAGCTGCACGCTGGCTCCCTTGGCCAATAAAGCGAGATGAGCGCCGCAACCCCAGAGTCGGCCACAACTAGACCTAATGGTCGGGGTCCCTTTACCTTACAGACCTGGAAAGCATAGACCTGTGTCTGGAAAGTGTGGCACAAAAGGAATCTGGATGAGCCCTTGCCCTTGGGGAAATGTGTAGAGGATTGCAGCCTTAACCGACATTAAGGAATGAACAGTGGAAGACTTGCTTTGGACAAAGAACTTCCCAGATCTGATCTTTGGCATAACTAGTTAGGGAGACGAAAGACCCCTTTCTGGTGCCCTGCAGAGCCACTGCCTACTTTTGCCAAGGTGGTTCCCTCCAGATGTTTTGCATCACAACTCCTGTCAGCCCCTGAGAACACGCCTTCATCGTCCTTTTCTTGCCAAGTTAAGGCGTTTTTTTTTATGCTCCCAAGCTTTTCGATTTGCAATTGGATCATGCTGCTTGTTTTATGCTGCCTTTTGTCATTTTGTGGCTTTTTGCTTCTGCTATTTTATTTTGTCCTTATATTCTTTATTATTTTCATCTTCCGTGAACTGCCTCGAGGATATGATTGATCAGGCTAGAACCTAGAGCAAAACACTTTCCTCGCTTCATGTTTAAAGTTTTAGTGCTCTTATCGCTTTCAAAGCTATTTCCTTTGGTCATGTTTCTACTTACGATTCTGTGTTGTCATGAGTCACAAGAGAGCCAATTATTCGTAATAGGTCTTGATTTTCCTTTAAATTAGTTGCAGTACAACTGTAACAGGTGTAGGTTTGTTTTGTAATGAGCTGCATATAAATACTTTATGCTATTAATTTCCTACTATGTGTTCATAAGAATGTATAAAAAATATTTTTTCACTAGATCAAGTCCATCATTTTTGTTGCATTAATTAAATTGTTTGAAATGGAATTTTGAATGAATGCACAATTAATTCCTACTGTTTCGAATGTCATCATGTGATTATCTCCCTTAGTGGGTCATGCAAACCACTGTTCTGAATAATGCCTTTCGTAGGGTAGAGGGCACAAGGGGTCAGAGTCATCAAAAAAGTGTGGGAAATACTGTCTTAAATGTATATAATAAATACATAAGATGGACCTGAGTTGGCATAAGCAGTTTCTTATGTTCTTAATTGTCTCCCCAATTCAAGAAGGCAGTTTCTTGTTCCTTCTGCAATTTGAATGAAGTTATGCAATTGCTGTTGAATGGTTTCTTTAAATGTAAAGGTTCATCATTGTTCCACTCCATGTGTATGTCTTTAAGGGGCCAGAGCAAGGGCCAGAGCAAGATAACGAGACCCAGCTTTACAGCTGTGTAACATAGCAGGTGCTGCTGAGTTGTATTTGATTAAGGTGTGTCAGCATTTGGGTAGAGTATATAAGGAGCAGCATCTAGCTCTCCCATTACCCTGGGGGATGGGTTGGTGGTTGGGTCTGGTTTGTTGATGTATTTAGTGTTAATGGAGTTTTTGTTTTTCTTATTAAAACCTTCTTTAAGTTATTTTTGAGTCCTTTCTTTTTAATGCATGATCTCCCCAGCAAGCTCTCTGCAGCGTCACTATACTGCAAAAAGCCAACAATTGCATGTGTCCCACCTTTGTGGCGTCTTTTGTGAGTCTTCTCTCTCAGCAGCTTGACGTGCCACGACTGTATCCTCATCACAGTGTAAACCGAGACGCGAGCCAAGGGGCCGATTGAGTTACCAGGTTTTGTGGCTAGACAATAACTGCTGGCGATAATCTGCAAAGGGCGTGAGAAGCACCTGGCACCTCCAAAGGGCAAAAGCATTACCGTCTTGGGAGCCTGACCACTATCTAATGACCGCAACGCAGGGAAATGGTGCTCCCAGAAGGAGACGGTTTTGTCTTTGGGGCCACGCTGTGTTTGCGTAGCTTGAAGGAGAAAAGCCAAGGTCATGGTTTAGTGCCTTTAAATATTTGTTGTTCTGAGAAAACCCTTCTATTATGGGGAAAGATGAGTATCTCTAGGGCGGCCGCAGGATAAAGAAAAACCAAAAGCAAACAGATTTCATTTCAGAGGAGAAGAAAGGAAGAAAGGTTCTGAGTTGAAGAGAGGACAGCTTCAGATGTTCATGATGGAGACCCCAGTGCTCTTGACACTGATACATATCTCTACACAGAATCATAACATTGTTGAGCTGGAAGGGACACGGAAACATTTAGTGGGGAGGGTACTGTGGCTTAATGATGGAGTGGTGTTTTTGTGGCTGGAAGTTCAATCAGTCCCCAACTTCTGCAGTTGAATCTCAGAACTGTAGAGCTGGCACTGGGCTTTAGGGGGCTCCACAGGACGTCATAATGATGACATAGTGAATTGAGCAGAATGGAAGGCGAGGGGCATCAAATTTTGGCCTCGCACAGGGTGCTGCTGAAATGTGGAAGACCAAAGCCTGTCTCTGTCTGTCTCCAGGGTCAGAGGCAGCAATGCTTCTAAAGAGTCAGTGTGGTGTAGTGGTTAAAAGTGGTAGTCATGTAATCTGGGGAACTGGGTTCGCGTCTCTGCTCTTCCACATGCAGCTGCTGGGTGACCTTGGGCCAGTCACACTTCTCTGAAGTCTCTCAGCCCCACTCACCTCACAGAGTGTTTGTTGTGGGGGAGGAAGGGAAAGGAGAATGTTAGACGTTTTGAGACTCCTTAAAGGGAGTGAAAGGCGGGATATCAAATCCAAACTCTTCTTCTTCTAAAGAATCGTTGCAGAAAACTGTGGGATTGGAGAGTGCTGTCCTGATAGCAGGAGAGTTTTCCACGAGCATCTGAGTGACCACTGGGGGAAGAGGATACTGGTCTAATTAGCCTGTGGGCCTGATGCAGCAGGCACTTCTTATGTTCTTAGCATGATCCAAGTGTGAAGGAGCGTCTCCATCCCCATCGTCCAGTCCGGACACTGAGGTCCAGCTCTGAGGGACTTCTGGCAGTTCCCTTGCTGTGAGAAGCCAAGTTACAGGGAACCAGGCAGAGGGCCTTCTCGGTGGTGGCACCCGCCCTGTGGAACGCCCTCCCATCAGATGTCAAAGAGAAGAACAACTACCAGACTTTTAGAAGACATCTGAAGGCAGCCATGTTTAGGGAAGCTTTTAATATTTAATGCTGTATTGTTTTTAACACTCGATTGGCAGCCCCCCCCCCCCCCGAGTAGCTGGGGAAACTCAGCCAGATGGGCAGGGTATAAATAATAAATCATCATCATCACGTTTTGGACACATGATCCAAGATCATGCCCCACAACTCTCTCTGACAGCTCAGGGTTCCTTTTGGGCCACATGCCGAGAGAGACTCTTAGAGTTTGCATCAGCCTAGGTTTAGCAAACCACCCTGGGCAGCCTTTGCCCTGCTGGCATATCAGATTCTTCCTGGTCTCTGCGATTAGTTTCAGTCAACGATTGAGGACAAAAGGCTATGCAGTGGGAAGAGCGTTCAAGGGAGGTCACGTCCAGTGTGCGCAACCATCACGCCACTTTAAAAATGTTCTTCTGCTTGCCAGATATTAACAAAAGCGGGGAAAGGGGAAAAGAAAACCACAAGCCAAAGAAGTTTATTTGATGAACCGAGAGATACTGAGCCAACTGCGTCCTCGGAGGAAGTGTCAGTGATGTGTCTGACAGCAGGAGATAATTTCTGCTGGGGTGCCAGAAAGGTCTTTTTAACGCTAACATTTATATCAGGATCAGTTAATGGAACAGTCCGTTACGGAAATAAGGGCTCCTTGGTTAATACAAGAATGGTTCTACTGGAGTACACATCAAGCTTAGTCTAGCCCAACACTCTCGCCCCACATCCATCTAGGGAGGCTGCAAACAGTTCCCAGGGTCTGCAGGGGGTAAATTCACAGATTTTCTGCCCCTGAACATGGAGGTCTCTGAAGTGTAGGTGGCTTCTCACAAGGCAAGACACAGCGATCACAGCAAGAACCTTTACTGAACTACATAATAATAATAATAATAATAATAATAATAATAATAATAATAATTTTTTATTTATATCCCGCCCTCCCCAGCCGAAGCCGGGCTCAGGGCGGCTAACAACAATAAAATAATACAACATTCTAAAATCATTTCATTATAAAATTAATTCAAATCAAATTAATGGCAATCATTGGGCTAGAGTTCTGTGAAGATTAGCAAAGGAGGGGGTCAGACTGTGCCTTAGCCAAAGGCCTGGTGGAACAGCTCTGTCTTGCAGGCCCTGCGGAAAGATGTCAAATCCTGCAGGGCCCTAGTCTCTTGTGATAGAGCGTTCCACCAGATCAGGGCCACGGCCGAAAAAGCCCTGGCTCTGGTTGAGGCCAGCCTAACCTAGCCTCCCTGTGGCCTGGGACCTCCAAGATGTTTTTATTTGAAGACCGCAAGGTCCTCCGTGGGACATACCAGGAGAGGCGGTCCTGTAGGTACGAAGGTCCTAGGCTGTATAGGGCTTTAAAGGTCAAAACCAGCACCTTAAACCTGATCCTGTACTCCACTGGGAGCCAGTGCAGCTGGTATAGCACTGGGAGAATGTGATCCCATGGCAAGGACCCCGTAAGGAATCCCGCCGTGGCATTCTGCACCCGCTGGATTTTCTGGGTCAGTCTCAAGGGCAGCCCCACGTAGAGCGAGTTACAATAATCCAGTCTGGAGGTGACCGTCAAGTGGATCACAGTGGATCATAACTGGGAAACAGGGGCAAAGCAACTGCTTATATACATTCCTGAATGTCTGGGCCACTCCCACTGCCAACGTGATTGGCTGTCTAAACTTCCAAACTGCGAATCATGACTCAGAGTTTAAGGGCCAATGGCAGAGGCCCAAACCCTGAAATGTTCTGTGACTGCACATTCATGTCTCGAATCAGAACACAGGAGCCCAGAATCCTTAGTTCATACTCAAGCTCAGGCAAACACAGACCAATGAATACATAACAGTCCCATTCACGATTCACCACCACATCAACCATCTAAGCCTCTAAGCTTCTGGCCATGGAAGGACCTTGCGGTAATAATAATAATAATAATAATAATAATAATAATTTATTATTTATACCCCGCCCATCCGGCTGGGTTTCCCCAGCCACTCTGGGCGCCTTCCAACAGAACATTAAAATACAATAACCTATTAAACATTAAAAGCTTCCCTAAACAGGGCTGCCTTCAGGTGTCTTCTAAAAGTCAGATCATTGTTTATCTCCTTGACATCTGGTGGGAGGGCGTTCCACAGGGCGGGCGCCACCACCGAGAAGGCCTTCTGACTGGTTCCGTGTAACCTCGCAGCTTGCAATGAGGGAACGGCCAGAAGGTCCTCAGCGCTGGATCTCAGTGTCCGGGCTGAACGATGGGGGTGGAGACGCTCCTTCAGGTATACTGGACTAAGGCCATTTAGGGCTTTAAAGGTCAGGACCAACACTTTGAATTGTGCTCGGAAATGTACTTTTTTAAGGAGCTCCTCCCCTAAATTTGTTGGCCCAGAGATAGAAAGAAGATAAAGTCCCTACCAAAGAAGAATGGCAGATCAAGTTGATGGATTATGCCGAAATGGTTATAAAATGACTGGAAGAATCAGAAATAATAATAATAATAATAATAATAATAATAATAATAATAATAATAATAATAATACCCTTATTGTCAATGTACAACCAGTGTACAATGAAATTGTAAGACCAAGAATCAGGAAGACCAAAATTTTAATAAGGAATGGGGGAAA
Organism: Podarcis liolepis; assembly: GCF_965112155.1. Taxonomy (NCBI): domain Eukaryota; kingdom Metazoa; phylum Chordata; class Lepidosauria; order Squamata; family Lacertidae; genus Podarcis; species Podarcis liolepis. Next base: position 2,637,658 of record NC_139559.1, on the reverse strand, counting down.
TTTATAACTTGTCTTAAATACCATTGTAAACAGTTAAAATCATTAGCGGGATTGGAATATCACTTGTAGTTTCATAGTGAATTTTGCACACAGTGGAGAGGTAAAAGATTTGGGTTGTCATAAAAGATGAAATGGGGAAATGATTGACAACAGGACCCACAAAGGGCAGGAGGGAAGTCCAAGAGAAAGAGTTTGGGAACCACTGATCTAAACAAAAGGAAGTCCGTCCACATTTTAAAAAAACTCAGACCCTTCTCCCTAAGCGTCCAGGGGTGTTTGAATAAGATGGTTTTCCCAGTAGTGATGTATGGAAGTGAGAGCTGGACCATAAAGAAGGCTGATCGCCGAAGAATGGATGCTTCTGAGTTCTGGTGCTGGAGGAGACTCTTGAGAGTCCCATGGACTGCAAGAAGATCAAACCTCTCCATTCTGAAGGAAATCAGCCCTGAGTGCTCACTGGAAGGACAGATCCTGAAGCTGAGGCTCCAAGACTTCAGCCACCTCATGAGAAGAGAAGATTCCCTGATGTTGGGAAAGATGGAGGGCACAAGGAGAAGGGGACGACAGAGAACGAGATGGTGGGACAGTGTTCTCGAAGCATGAGTTTGACCAAACTGCGGGAGGCAGTGCAAGACAGGAGGGCCTGGTGTGCTCTGGTCCAGGGGGTCACGAAGAGTCGGACACGACTAAATGACTAAACAACAACAAATGGACAGACACATTTTTCTAAATTCCAGGTACATACATCGTTGGCAAATGTAGAAAGAGATTTGAATGGCTGCTTACCTCTGGGTGAATGCATGAAGCATAATGGACCCAGAGATCAGCTTACTGAATTCAGTTCCATTTTAAGTTGAGGATATATTAACACCCCAACACCCCTTTTCTTCATCAGGAAACTGTTGGCAGAATATCAACAGACCCAACACAGCCCAACACAGAAAGCGAAAGAGGCACAACTCAGGGGCAGAAAAAATGAAGGCGCCATCCAGACTCACAACTCATTTGAGCCCTTCTGGGCAGACTAGGCCAGCTGGGACTCCCAATTCCCAAAGGTACACAAATTTGGGGCAGTGGGTACCCAGTTTCTTATTCATGATGTTTTAAAGCAGAGATTTGATGGCCATCTGTTATGGAGACTTTAGCTGAGGTTCCTCCATTGCAGCAAATGGGGCTGGAGGGTCTTTTCCAACTTTACGATCTATGATTCTATGAGATTTCAGCTAAGCCATAACCAGAAGCTTCATCTTGCCAGAAATCCCCAAGCATAGTCCTGGTTCGGGACTTGCTTTTGAACTTGACACCTTCTCGCCGGGATGATCAATATTTGTTTATTTGGGAGGATTCTACCTATAGACAAATATTTGGTGATTGGTAACAGCGGAAGCCATTCCACGGGCCCTTGCTTTTCCTCCTTGGTGGGGTATATAAATGCCACCCGCTTTTCGTGAGACAGACGGAGGAGAAGGTGACGGAGACGAGACTTTCTACGCAATCTAGGTAAGAAAGGTCCACGTGCACTCACCGCAAGAGAGGCAGATTGTCACTCAGGGCTGGAAAAAATATTCCTCAGCCGTGCTAAGTGGAAGAATTCCACTTGCTTAATTGTGATAATTTGGTATGGCATTAGAGGGGGGGCATTCCAGACTTGCATAATACAAAGATACGGTACCCCCAGGGGTCATCTTGTCTGACCCGCTCTGGAACAGCAGAAAGGAAGCCTGCCTCTTCTCCTCCTCCTTCCTCTCTCTTCTGTTTCTTAACACACCAATGCCATCCTTCTCAACAGGTCCGAGGACAGAAGATGTTTCCTGTTTTGGCCCTTGCCATCTTCTGCGGCCTCCTGGCCCAGAACACCCAAGGATATGCCAGCCCTCAGGCCATTGTCAACCTTGGACCAGAAATGCTTCAGCGCCGTAAGTCAAGGGTTTGCTCAAAGGGCTCTGGGGCTCTTCCCTGACCCTGCCTGGCGCTGCTTCCCTTTCTTCATTGAGCCAGACGGCACGTGGATGCTCTGAACATTGCAATCCAACGCCTGTTTTCTCTCCTCATGTACAAGCCTCAGCCGATACAAGTCTGCGCCCCTTAACCCTCAGCTTCCAAGCAGGAACTAAGAAGTGCCTGAGCCACTGCCTCCATTCATATTGAGGAATTGGCTGCATTTATTAGGAAAAGGAGGGACGCGGGTGGCACTGTGGGTTAAACCACAGAGCCTAGGACTTGCCGATCAGAAGGTTGGCGGTTCGAATCCCCACGACGGGGTGAGCTCCCGTTGCTCGGTCCCTGCTCCTGCCCACCTAACAGTTCGAAAGCACGTCAAAGTGCAAGTAGATAAATAGGTACCACTCCGGTGGGCAGGTAAACGGCGTTTCCATGCGCTGCTCTGGTTCGTCAGAAGTGGCTTAGTCATGCTGGCTACATGACCCGGAAGCTGTACGCCGGCTCCCTCGGCCAATAAAGCGAGATGAGTGCCGCAACCCCAGAGTCGTCTGCGACTGGACCTAATGGTCAGGGGTCCCTTTACCTTTTTACCTTTATTAGGAAAAGAACTTCCTTCTTTTGTGTTGTATACCTGACTGTTGGCTGTAGACATAATTTTCATATAAGCAACGATGGTTAAATTGTCCCTTCCTTCTCCTTTTTAAACTGCTTGGTCTACACAAGAGGGTGGCGTTCCCCTCTCTAAAAAGTTTGGCAACTGCCGCTCTAGTTCTCAAGCCCACGAGCAGAATAGTCCCTCTGACCCCATCAATCTCTAACCTGCCCTTTTCACATTGGGTTTCAGTGATTTCCCATCGGTTGGACAGCCAGGCTTTGGTCGGCCGTCTCCAGAATTTGCCCCTCCAGAGCATCTTGCAAGGCGGTTCCGGCGGATTGCTGGGCCTGGGAAACCTCCCTGTCCTCGGAGGCCTGGTGGACGGGCTTCTGGGCAACATCTTGGGGTGAGCTGTGGGATGTGACAGCCGGAATCTGGAGTGCGCTACTGAAAAAAGACAGCTTAAAAGGTTGCACCTTCTCTGCAAGGTCCAGAGTTGGGCAACAGGAGAACAGGCCTTTTCTGTGGTGGCTCCCCATGTGTGGATGCTCTGCCCAGAGAAACTTGTCTGGCACTGTCCTTGAGGCACCAGGCAAAAGCATAATTCTTTACCCAGGACTGCAACCATTAAATACCGTATTTTTTGCTCTATAAGACTCATTTTTCCCCTCCTAAAAAGTAAGGGGAAATGTGTGTGCATCTTATAAAGCGAATGCAGGCTGCGCAACTATTACAGAAGCCAGAACAGCAAGAGGGATCGCTGCTTTCACTGCGCAGCGATCCCTCTTGCTGTTCTGGCTTCTGAGATTCAGAATATTTTTTTTCTTGTTTTCCTCCTCCAAAAACTAGGTGTGTCTTGTGGTCTGGTGCGTCTTATAGAGCGAAAAATATGGTAATCTATGCTCTGTTAAAGCTGGGGACACGGGGGACCGGTGTTATGATTTTATTATTATGCTGTCTGTTATTACGCTGTTTATTATGCTTTATTTCTGTGCTCCGTAAAATACGTTCTAAATGTTCTGCCCTTGCCATTCTGAACAGGGTGAAGATTAGAAACATAGAGCTTCTCCGACTCGACATCCGTTTGGATGAGGTAGCAAAGCACATTATTGTGACCGTCCCAGCAGATGTGGAGATTGAAATAAATCTGTGAGTTCTTAAAGGGTGGCTGGGTGGAACAGGACACAGTCGGGCTAATAGGGGAGCCTGGATTCCAAAAAACACTGTAAAATCAGTGCATTCCAACACAGAAAGGTTTGCGGATTCCGTCCCTTGTTGTTGTTGTTTAGTCGTTTAGTAGTGTCCGACTCTTCATGACCCCCTGGACCAGAGCACGCCAGGCACTTCTGTCTTCCACTGTCTTCCGCTGTCTCTCTCACCCCCCTATGTGGAAAGATAAGAGGGACAGTATGCCCCCCCCCACCCAATGTTTTCCCCACCACAAGTGAAAAACAGTAGAGGCAGAGCGAAGGAGTCTGGGATGTTGTTGTTGTTTAGTCCTTTAGTCATGTCCGACTCTTCGTGACCCCCTGGACCAGGGCACGCCAGGCACTCCTGTCTTCCACTGCCTCCCGCAGTTTGGTCAAACTCATGTTGGTCGCTTCTGTAACACTGTCCCACCATCTCATCCTCTGTCATCCCCTTCTCCTTGTACCCTCTATCTTTCCCAACATCAGGGTCTTTTCCAGGGAGTCTTCTCTTCTCATGAGGTGGCCAAAGTATTGGAGCCTCAGCTTCAGGATCTGTCCTTCCAGTGAGCACTCAGGGCTGATTTCCTTCAGAATGGATAGGTTTGATCTTCTTGCAGTCCATAGGACTCTCAAGAGTCTCCTCCAGCACCAGAATTCAAAAGCATCCATTCTTCGGCGATCAGCCTTCTTTATGGTCCAGCTCTCACTTCTCACTTCCGTACATCACTAATTCCGTCCCTAAGACCTTGCAAAGCCCCCATCACCAAGGATGAAGAGTAACCTACGTAGCTGCCGAGTACCATTGACCCACCTAGCTTAGTATTGTCTACACTGACTGGCAGCAGCAATGGCTCTCCAGGTTGCAGACAGCGGCTGCCTCCCAGGCCTACCTGGATTGAGACTTCTGCATGCGAAGCAGGTGTTCCACCATGGAGCTACCCTTTGGGTCACAAGCCAAAAGAAGCAAGCCAAGTTTGCTCTGGAGGACACAGTTGTACCAGGAGAAGGTCTCCCAATTGTGCTGCAAGGGAAACGGTGTGCTTTGTCAAATGTCTAGATTTTAGAGAATCTTAGTAGAGTTGGAAGGTACCCAAGGGTCATCTAGACCAACCCCCACAAAGCAGTAATTGCAACAAGAGCATTCCTGACAGATGGCCATTGGAGGTGGTGTCTTACCTAAAGTATGTATTAACGCCCCTTTCCTTCCTCGTTTTTAGGCCGCTCAATCTAGGCAGGCTCCTTCACGTCAAGCTGTACCTGGACATCCAGATTGCAGTTCGAATCCTGACAGACCCAGTGAGCGGCCATGTGAAACTGGTTGTTGGAAATTGCCACAATAACCCTGGCCACCTTAGAATCACCCTCCTCAACAAGTGAGTATGGAGTCATAGAACTGGATAGATGCCAATCCTTTTGGATCAAGAAGGAGACTGTGAGGAAAGCCGGTGGCCTTCAAGATAACAAAAATGTTGAGCTGGAAGGGTCCTCTCGTTCGGCCCCCTGCAATGCAGGAATCAAGGACTCCTCTGTTCCTTTCTGCATCAGTTGCCTTAGATCATGAGTAGGCAAACTAAGGCCCGGTGACTGGATCTGGCCCACATACGGTCCAGGAATCAGCGTGTTTTTACATGAGTAGAATGTGTCCTTTTATTTAAAATGCATCTCTTGGTTATTTGTGGGGCATAGGAATAGTTCTTATTTTTTCCAAAATATAGTCTGGCCCCCCACAAGGTCTGCGGGTCAGTGGACTGGCCCCCTGCTGAAAAAGTTTGCTGACCCCTGCCTTAGATAGCCACTCCTTTCTGCCTAACAGTAGAGCCGGCGCTGTTCTGTCCCTGCCACTCCCCACCTATTGCAGGGCAAATATGACCATGGGGGGGGGGTCCCTGCTGAACTCTCACACAGGCTCCTTGGGCAGTGCAGAATCCCAACCACACAGGCTCCCTACCGCAGATGTTTGCAGAGGGCTGTGGGGACTGACCCCCTGGTGTGACAGAGGGGTGAGAGCAGCGCACATGTCCCTGCCCTGACACGTTCTCCCTTTGTTCCAGGAAAGGACCTCTTCTCCAGACCGTCAATAACCTCCTGCGAGCAGTGACCGACATTCTGGAAAAGACGGTTCCCCATCTGCTGCAGAAAGAGGTGAGTCGTGCGCGGCTTCCTTCTGGTCTGCTTGCGGGGCACAAAGGCCAGTGGTCCTCCTGGGGTCTGGCCTGCTGAGATGCTCCTGAACTGCGCATGAGAGCAACACGCATGCAGACACGCTCCATTGTGAGCCCCTGAGCATGGCTGTTCTCCCTTGTCAATCACCTGAGTGGTTTTCTCCCCCCCCCTTTCTTTTTTTGGCAGCTCTGCCCACTTGTCAACATGCTTCTAGAAGATGTGCTGAATTTGCTGCAAGGTGAGAATCTTCCCCAGGGTTCCTCTGCATTTGTCTCCCTTTCTGTCTTTCCTTATCCCCAAGCACTTCTGCTCGAAAGTGTTGTGGAAGACAGAGGCCACAGCCACATAATAATAATAATAATAATAATAATAATAATAATAATAATTTATACCCCGCCCATCTGGCTGGGCCCCCCCTGCCACTCTGGGCGGCTTCCAATAAAATATTAAAATACAAAACCTATTAAACATTAAAAGCTTCCCTAAACAGGACTGCTTTCAGATGTCTTCTAAAAGTCTGGTACTTGTTCTTCTCTTTGACATCTAGTGGGAGGGCGTTCCACAGGGAGGGTGCCACTGCCAAGAAGGCCCTCTGCCTGGCTCCCTGTAACTTGGCTTCGGTCCAGTATCCCTGAAGGAGTGTCTCCACCTCCATCGTTCTTCCCAGACACTGAGGTCCAGCGCTGAGGGCCTTCTGGTGGTTCTCTCGCTGCGAGAGGCAAAGCTACGGGGAACCAGGCAGGGGGCCTTCTTGGTAGTGGCACTGTTTAGGGAAGCTCTGTAGCAGTAGCTCTGTTTAGGGAAGTTTTTAATACAGTGGTACCTTGGATTAAGTATTTAATTTGTTCTGGAGGTCCGTTCTTAACCTGAAACTGTTCTTAACCTGAAGCACCACTTTAGCTAATGGGGCCTCCTGCTGCCGCCGTGCAATTTCTGTTCTCATCCTGAAGCAAAGTTCTTAACCCGAGGTAATATTTCTGGGTTAACAGAGTCTGTAACCTGAAGCATCTGTAACCCGAGGTACCACTGTATTTAATGCTGTATTGTGTTTTACACTTGATTGGGAGTCACCCAGAGTGGCTGGGGAAACTCAGCCAGATGGGTGGGGTAAAAATAATAGATGTTGTTGTTGTTGTTGAACAACAGAGCAGGCAGCAACAAGAAACTCTGGACTCCATCCACACACTGAGAAATTGGTTCGCTTCCACCAGCCTTGCCTGCATTGTATCCCCCCCCCCCAGCCCTCCCCTGTGTTGACGATTTCTCCCTCTGCCCTTCTCCCCCAGGCTCCTCGTCCTCCTATGTGCACGGAGACATGATCCAGCTGCGACCCTCATCCACCTCTCTCCGCAACGGAGTCATGCAAATTGGCTATGAAGTAAATCAGGGCTGGTTACTGCCGGCGGCGGGGAGGCCAGGAGTGTCTCGCCAGGAGGGGTCCAGGAGGTGGCCCTCAATGCAGTTCTCCCTCTGGGACCTTTGCTTTTTCCTCCATGTTGCTTTGTTAATCTATATCTTTTGAATCATAAAAAAATGTAATGCCCTTTGGGGATTTGAGCCCTGATCTCCTTGGCCCATGTTCAATGCAGGATGCGGGTTATGCTGGCCTCAATCTAACTAGTTGTAGCTGTCACTCAGCCACTTTGATTGGCATAACTGGCGCTGTTAGAGGTGCTGTGTAAGACCCTTTCCACATGGGTAAGAACTCAATCTTTCAGCGTAGCCGCACCTACACTTTGGAACTCCCTTCCTATTGATGCCAGACAGGCACTTTCACTGTACATTTTTGGGTGCCTGCTAAAAACATTCTTGGGGACGCGGGTGGCGCTGTGGGTTAAACCACAGAGCCTAGGGCTTGCCGATCAGAAGGTTGGTGGTTTGAATCCCTGTGACGGGGTGAGCTCCAGTTGCTCGGTCCCAGCTCCTGCCCACCTAGCAGTTCGAAAGCACGTCAAAGTGCAAGTAGATAAATAGGTACCACTCCAGCGGGAAGGTAAATGGCGTTTCTGTGCGCTGCTCTGGTTCACCAGAAGCGGCTTAGTCATGCTGGCCACATGACCTGGGAGCTGTACGCCGGCTCCCTCGGCCAGTAAAGCGAGATGAGCACCGCAACCCCAGAGTCGGCCACGACTGGACCTAATGGTCAGGGGTCCCTTTACCTTTACCTAGAAACATTCTTGTTTAGACAAGCCTGCCCAGAAAGGAAACTTAAGTCTACTGTTGTTTTAACTTTCCAAAAACCTTAAATTATCATTGTTCGTTTTCTTATTGTTTTACTTTTTCTGCAGTCAAACAGTGCGTAATTTTTTAATGAAATGAATGCATAAAATAAACCTCTCTGCCCTGCCTTCTCTGTTGGAGACAGTGTGCCTCTCAATGCCCATTGTGGGAATCACAAGTGGGGAGAGTCTGGCTGTTGCACTAAGAACCTAAGAAGGGCTGGTTGCTGGATCAGGCCAATGGGAGCCCATCTAGCCCAGGATCCTGTTCTCACAGGGGCCAACCGTATGCCTCAAAAGGAAAACCGCAAGCAGGATCTGTGCGTAAGAGTAACACTCTCCCTTACCTTCTGAATGCCATTCAGAAGCATTCCTGGAAAGCTTGCATTGCTGCAAAAGTTGGGGTCCCTTCTACACCTGCTGGCAATTTATAACCATGTATAGAATGCCCAAATTTGGAGAATGAACTTGCAATTCATGTGTCGGGGTTAGGCCCCTTGGACTGGGCTCAGATAGATCCTGTTTGGTCTTCTGTCTTGTCTTTCCTTTCTAGGGCACGGTCCGCCTGCCTGGAGGGCAGAACTACATCGTCCCCTCTGGCACCGCCCCCCTTCCCCATGCGCCCCTGGGCGACGCTCCCATGAACATGCTCCTCAGCGACCACCTGCTGAGCGCGATGCTCAGAGCTTTCTTGACTCCAAGGGCTATAAACATCCACAGTCCACAGGAGGTATGAGTTCATTTTAGCATTTCAACATTTTAAACGCATTGCAGTCATACCTTGGAAGTCAATGGAATCCGTTCCGGAAGTCCGTTCGACTTCCAAAATGTTTGCTTGGCTTTTTCAGCCACACAGGTTATAGCAAGCAATTGTGAAATATACTCGGAGTCAAGAGTGGATTTCATGCTCTTTATTCAGCTTATAGTGGTGAGGAGGAATGGAAGTTCCCCCAGAATGTCTGCTTTATATACATTATTTACACAATGGGCCCCACGTGATTGGTTAATTCCAGGATTAACCTGTAGGCCAATCAGGTTGCGGATTCACTTCCACCTGGAGCTGGATTGGGTGTCTCCTGTGGACCAATCAGACTGCTGCATTCTGGACCGTATTGTTCTAGGACCAATCAGACTGCCGCCTTTTGGATCCTATTCAACTCAGTACATAACTGAAGAGTTATGTAAAATGCAGAAGAGCTAGGGGTAAACCAATGGAGGAAAAAACTGAATAATATTATAATTTTAGAATACCTAACTATGAAGAAACATAGAATGAAAGGATTTAAGGTCAGTGAGAAAGAGAAGGGTTGGTTTGAGAAGATATTGAATTATTTGGGTAGGTTTGAACAATTTGGGGCAATTAAAATGTTAAAAGTTCAATAAACGTTGTGGAAGGAGAAGTGTTAAGATATATAGAAGTGTACATATGGTTGATTTGAATATTTTATTATTGAATATTATTGAATATGTATATTATTAAATATGTATATTATTGAATATGTATACCCAATGTATCAGCCGCCTGACACTATTTGTGTTTTGGTGGTTGGTAAAAAATAAAATATTAAGGAAAAAAAGTTTGAAAACCAAATCGCGGCTTCTGATTGGCTGCAGGAAGCCCCTGCAGCCGATTGGAAGCCATGGAAGCCCCGTCAGTTGTTTGGGTTCCAAAAGAGCATTTGCAAACCAGAACAATCACTTCCAGGTTTGCCAAAACGTCCGAGTTTCAGGGCGTTCGGGATCCAAGATACAACTGTATTGGGAAACAGGTGTTGATGGAGAGCTTGAAGACACCTCAAATCTTAAGTCCTTTCAAGGCAGAGATTTGGGTGCAACTTTGCCAAATTCACTACTGAATCTCAACGTAATCCAATCTTTGTGTGTTGCATGGCAAGTCGAAATTGATCAGTATTTCCCAGACAAAGGTGTGAATCACCTACTTCTGCTTCTCCCATGGCAAGGAAGCGCAAGTCCAAGCAGCTTTCCAGGCATGGATCCGAGTGGTTTTGCTTTCCCCCACTTCTTTCCCCCAAACAACCCAAACTTTAGCACCAAATTGGAGCAAACGACAATCTGGAGAAAACCTAATTGATGTTTGCCCCAATTCAGCGCTAAAAATTAGGTTTTCCCAGGGGAAAGCAGTGGGGGAAATGGAAGCATGGATGAAGCCCCAGAATGCAGCTCCCACTCATCTCAAGCCTATACATGCTGACAATTGTGTATTTTAAGGGAGAATGCCTTCAAACTACCAATTTAGCTTATTAGTCGCCCTTGTTTTTGCCAATGCCACCCAAAGGGACTTACAACAATAAATATATAACATACATTAAAACTATTGCTATGGGGCCAAGTTCAAGGTGATACGTATAGAGCCCTTACAACAACTTGGGACCACTTTACCTACGAGATCGCTTTGCCCCATATGCTCCCATTTGATCACTTCAATCCGGGGAGAATAGGCCCTATTATGGGTGCCACATCAATTCTTGTTACGTGTTATCTTAAAATATTCGTCCCATCCCCCAAAATAAAAGCGAGTTCCCTCGTCTGGGTTAATCTTTGCTTTGAAGGAGAAAAACCGAGAATATAAACTCTTTCTTCTTCTTTCCGTTTCTTCAAAGATTACTGCATTCAGTCAACAGATGCCAGCTCTGTCTGGTTTTAAGGTCAGTATTTTTTAAGATCCATCATTTCGAGCCTCCCTCTGCCAATAAATGATGTATGTATGCATGTATATGCATATTATTACTTCTACTGTGGCAGGACCTTTGGAACTCCCCGCCAATTGACACCAATCAGGTTTTTTTTTTGGTGTTTTTTTGGCAATACCTATCCAGATGCAAAGCGGCAAGGATTGTAATCTGTATGTAGTTTATTTGCTGATCTTAATTACTATTTGCATGTTTTAAATAGCTGCTTTTAACCGTTTTGCAGGTCCTTTTACTGCTTTGTTTGCAACCAAGTGGTATAAAAATGTTATGAAATCAATCAATCAATCAATCAATCAAATACTCTGCAGGGCTTGATGCATAGTCATAATATTTATGGAGCGAAGTGCTAAGTGGGAGTCTCTTCAAAGCCTAAGTGTGCTTCATGTCCTGGATCCTTGTAGGGCGCAATACGGGCCTTGCAGGTCTCCTACGGGGCTCCTGTCCTCGCCCTGACCGTGGGAAGGATCGAGGTGAAGCAGAATATCGACGTCAAGGTGTACAGCGGCCGGCATCTCTTCACTGTCCGTGCTGTAAGTAGCTGGGACACCAAAATATAATAATAATAATAATAATAATAATAATAATAATAATAATAATAATAATAATAAAATTTATTTATACCCTGCCCTCCCTGGACAGAGCCGGGCTCAGGGCAGCTAACACCAATAAAATCACAGTAAAAACATAATAGGGGAAGGGGGGAGAACGCCCGCAACCCCACCTCCTCCATAGGGCGGAAGTAGTTTTGCAAAAAGCCCACCTGGATCAGACCAAAGGGACTGTGTAGCTCAGCATACTGTTTCTCCCAGAGGCCACAGAGATGCTCCCATGAAACCCCGAAGCAGAGCATCCCAGGAATTCCCCTTTCCCCCAAGGTTCAGTTCAGAATGCAGCAGCATTTCAAGTTAACAGCAATCTTCTTTTCAATCACAGATGGTGACTTCGCTTGGTGCTGTTTCTGTGGCCGGAGGGAGCCTGAGACTCACTCTTCACCTTGAAGGGTAAAGAACCCCCCCCCCCATTTAATTTGCAACACAGGAACATAAAAAGAGCCTGCGCTGTTGAAGGAAGCTCAGATCAGTCACATTACCGTGCAATATTGGGGGTACCTTGAAATCAGCCGCCCTGCTCTCCCTCACGCAAAGAGCGATATATTGCTGTGTATTGCCGGGTCAAAAGCGTGACAGTGGTACCTCTGGTTGCGAACGGGTTCCGTTCCAGAGCCCCGTTCACAACAGGAGCAGAACGCAACCCGCGTCTGCACGCCTGCGCAGGCGCGGGTCGCGATTCACCACTTCTGCACATGTGCGTGACATCATTTTGAGCGCATGCACGAGCTGCGAAACCCAGAAGTAACCCATTCCGGTACTTCAGGGTCTCTGCGGGACACAACCTGAAAACACTCAACCTGAAGCAAACGCAACACAAGGTATGGCTGTATTGCGTTATGTGATTTCAAAAGTGATATTGGCCAATATATTGAAAAACCGCACAGCACTAAAACAGACCATACAATTTGTGATATTACCATGCCAAAATGGGGGGGGGGATAGTTGGGGGGAGGCAAGGGATGGGGCCGCGGACCCACCTGCGGACCCCTAATTGGGAACCACTGCTCCAAAGCAACATGAGAGGCTAGAAGGGGAATGGGACTTGGGGGGGGTGGAAATCCACTCTGACTCCTGCAGGAGCCTCTCCCTGGAGGCCAGCTCCCTCTGCAGCCAGAAGGAATTGTTGGGATGCGTCCAAGGGAATGGGGGCAATTGGCAGGCCCACAGCTGTCTCCAGCCCACCGACTGGCAGCCAGGCGATCTCCAGTCCTTGGATCAGCATGTAAACTGCAAGTTGAGCAAGCCAGTAGAGAAAATAACTTTGCAACAGAAGGGCAGAGAGAGGCTGTGTGAAGCGTATTTACAGGCATTTTATTCAGCATCAGGACAAAGGGGAAAACATGTCTTCTCCCCTTCGTGTCCAAGCAAAAGGGCATAAGCAAAAGCTATGCACAAGACAGAAGTTCCCAGCAAGCTGTGCTAGAGAGTAAACAGACATGTGACAGTCAACAATCCACACATCTGTTTTAAGGTGGAATGGAACATCAATATCCTAACTGGAATATCATCATAGAATTGTAGATTTGGACTAGTTGGTTTAAATACAACATTTCAGGTTGTTGCTCAGATGCAACAGAGCCGTTCCTTAGCAAAGAGAAAATTTGGCCAAAACACGTGGTTTTTTTGTGTGGTTTTTAAAAAAAATCTCCTGTTTTATTGTTTCTTTTCAGGATTGACAATCTCTCCTTGATCAATTCTTCAGTTGGAAACTTTGATGTAAGTAGCATATCCCAAGAAAGCAGTGGCTAAGCCTGTAAACTAGGAAAGTCCCCATTCAAATCTTACCTCAGCCCCAAGCTTAGTAAACCTCCAGTTTCCCATTCCAATTGTGCCTCCTACAAATAGGCTGGGGGATGTTGGGGGTTCACTTTTGCTCAGCTCTAGAGGAGAGCTGTCCTGTTCTGTGCAAGGGAAAAGGAAATTCCCTTTGGGGGTTCAAGGGCAGAGGCTCAGACAAGATTCCTGGTTAGCCAGACTTTATTCAGTAACACATTACAGGGTGGAATAGACTCATATAAAAAACGCCGTGAAAATGCTTTTTTAAAAAAACGTTTTGAAAAATATATTGAATTTGCCATAGCTCACCATCACCATCTAGTGGCACATTTGTATAATGCACATCAAAAAGGTAAAGGGGCCCCTGACCATTAGGTCCAGTCGTGGCCGACTCTGGGGTTGCGGCGCTCATCTCGCTTTATTGGCCGGGGGAGCCGGCGTACAGCTTCCGGGTCATGTGGCCAGCAGGACTAAGCCGCTTCTGGTGAACCAGAGCAGCACACGGAAACACTGTTTACCTTCCCGCCGGAGCGGTACCTATTTATCTACTTGCACTTTGATGTGCTTTCGAACAGATAGGTGGGCAAGAGCAGGGACCGAGCAACGGGAGCTCACCCTGTTGCGGGGATTCGAACTGCCAACCTTCTGATTAGCAAGTCCTAGGCTCTGTGGTTTAACCCACAGCGCCACCCAGGTCCCATAATGCACATTACAACACACTTTAAACATTTTATTTGCAGCTGTATAGCTGAGTCTCAGGACAGAGTCGAAACAGTCTGCAAGAGCTTTCCATTGTGACACATTATATTGGAGGGAGTGTCACCTAGGTTGTTCCATCTTTTCCCCAACCATCTCTCATCCAACCACAGTCCTTTTTATTTTTACTGTACATGCAGAGCCCTCCTTGCTCCTGAACTGGAGCAGATTTTCACTCCCAGCTTTGGGCACCTCCTAAACTGGTTCTTGCTGTGGTCCAGTCGCTCCCTTGTGTACATGAAGCTGGCCTCACTGATAATTCTTTTTTGCAGAAATTCTACCTCACAGGACACCCCTTTGCAGAGGGTGTGTGTGCCCTTTGCAGGTTGGAGGGGTTGTGTTTAAAATAACGTGGTTTGTTTGTTTTTTGAACAACTTAAGAACTGCTTCCCAGCAGTGAATAATAATAAACATACATTAAAACCGTTCTATCCATCCATGCAAATGTTTGGAAATGCTTTTCGACATTTAAATCGAGCATCTCTAGAAACACCAGCGTGATTCAGCAGCGCAGCAGCAAAGTTGTGATGGAGATGAAAACTTGCTTCCCAATTAACTGAGGGACCTTTTTCCCCCTGTTGTTGTCATCATCTGACCTCCCCTGTTTTGCTTTCTGAAATATACTCAGAGTCGAGAGTGGATTTCGTGCTCTTTATTCAGCTCATAGTGGTGAGGAGGAATGGAAGTTCCCCCGAAATATCTGCTTTATATACATTATTTACACAATGGGCCCCACGTGATTGGCTAATTCCGGGATTCTCCTGTAAGCCAATCGGTTGCAGATTCACTTCTACCTGGAGTTGGATAGGGTGGCTCCTGTGGACCAATCAGACTGCTGCATTCCGAATCCTATTGTTCTAGGACCAATCAGACTGCTGCAATTTGGATCCTATTCAACTCAGTACATAACACTTTCTTTCCTTCATTTGTGTTTCAGGTGCAGCACCTGACAAGCGCAATTTCACACCTGGTGTCTGGCTTCCTTTTACCACATCAGAACCGTAAGGAAGAGCGGTGGCAGGTCGGGAGGTTGGGAGGCAAAATACACTGCACAGGGTCCAGCGATCAGCTTCCCTGTCTTGCTGCTGGGGCCTGGCCACCCAGGGGGGGTCGTTCACTGGACTGTTGCATGATGTCCACAGCCATGGAAAACATGAAGTCCAAAGCCATGGAAAACATGATCCCTATGCGCAAAGACAGCTGTGCACATAATAATAATTTTTTTTTTAAAAAAAATTATTTATACCCCGCCCTCCCCAGCCAGAACTGGGCTCAGGGCAGCTAACACCAGTAAAATTACAGTAAAAACATAATAGGGAATAGAAGGGGGGGGAATTAAAATACAGGTTAAAATGCAATTTAAAATGCAGCCTCATTTTAATAGTAGCCCATAGATCAAGACCAAGAAGGGGAGGGAAACATAAGGGTCAGACCGAGTCCAAATCTAACCTCCTTGAGGCTCGGGACCTCCAAAGTGTTGTCATTTGTGGACCTTAAGGTCCTCCGTGGAACATACCAGGAGAGGCGGTCCCGTAGGTACGTGGATCCTAGGCGGCATAGGGCTTTAAAGTCCAATGCTGTCAGGTGAAAAGTCTCCAGAGCAGGGCAGGGATATCCAACTGTTTTCTGGACGGGCTTCCGGAATTGCATTGTATGAACTTGCCTGATCCAACACTTCTGGACTCAAGTGCAGATTGGAATATCCCACCACTTTCTCCCAGGAAAACCTGCTCTTTACTGCCAAATTAGAGCAAACATCAGTCAGTTTTTCTGTGCATTGATGTTTGTTCCGATTCAGTGCTAAAGAGTGGGGTTTGCCAGGAAAGTGGACGGGCAAAGGCAACACCACTCAGAAAATTGCTTGGCCCTCTGCTTTCTAGGCAAGGGACTAGCAGAAGTGAGGAGGAGCCCTTAGTTAGTCTCCAGATTCGGCACCAACTGAATGTTGTGCTGCAATTCCTGGCTCAAAATGTGCTTGAAATGCGTCCAGAAATACATACATTGCCAGAAAAATATTTTCGCAGACTTAAATTTATTTATTTTTTTGCAGATGAATGCACAGACAGTAGTCTTATGAAGAAACACACATGGATATATGACTATACTGTATATATAATTAATTAATCAATATAATAAATATAAAAATGGTGCAGAGGAGTAATAGATTGATCTGCCCGTCCCCCCATTCTCCTGTCTCTTTCCTTGGGGTGTTGACCTTTTGATCAGGTTGCCTGTTAAATCATTCTGATTAAAAATAATAATTATCACAGTGCCCCTGGCTGTTCAGTCACATTATTTGGCAGATCTGTGGCCCTGCTAGCAAAGGTTTATTTATTTCATGAAATTTTCACATTGCTTGATGGTACCAAAACAGACAGACAGACAGACAGACAGACAGACAGCTCACCCTGTGTCCAATGCAATGTGTGAAAAGGGCAATGGTATCTGTTCTCTTTCCTGTCTTTCTCTTTCAGATTTGCTGGCAGAAGGCTTCCCGTTGCCTCTGGTGCAACAGCTTGGCATTGACCATCTCAACGCTGCCCCTGGCCAGGTAAGGGTGCTCTAGTCCAGTGGTTCCCAAACTTTTCCACCCCCTTGGTTCCATAAACGCCTCCCCTGTGACCCCCCTGCCCTGTAAAAAGCATTATTCAGTGGTTTGCACAACCCACTAAGGAAGATAATAACAGACGAAAATTAGAAACGGCAACAATTATCCATTGACACACACTATATTAAAAACCCAATGGTTCTACTAATTCAAAAAAAAATTGATGAATCGAGTGATGCCAGCTTCTCAAAGTCTGCTAGTCATTTAAACATAGCTGTCAACATCCCCCCTTTTTAAGGGAAATTCCCTTATTCCGAATAGGATTCCTTGCAAGGAAAGGGAAAGTTGACAGCTATGCATTTAAATCTCCAGTGCCTTGTGGAGCAAAATGGCTGTGAGCTGCTCTTGTGAACCCACATGCCATAGCCAAGAAGAAAACAGGCTTGAAATTGTGGCCAGTAATATCCAAGGCAACACGATAACCAAATGCAATGATACAATATCAATAGACACTCTTTATATAATATGAAATATATGAAATCACATAAACAGAAAACTTGTGAATCTCTGAAAGTCACAAAATATGTACTCTTAATGCAATGTATCAGATTCTTATCTGGTGATAAAGCTTTGTTTATGGCGTCCAACGCCGCTGAAGTAGTTCACAAACAGACATTGTGAACAGTGATTCTGGATATACCCACTGATACATTGCTTCGTTCAGAGACTTATAAGACTTGTGATTATTTGGTTTTATGTTTTCAAGAGAATCCATTAAGAGTGCATATTTTGTGATTTTCAGAGATTCACAAGTTTTCTGTTTATGTGATTTCATATATTTCATAGTATATAAAGAGTGTACAGTGGTACCTCGGGTTATATATGCTTCAGGTTACAGACTCCGCTAATCCAGAAATAGTACCTCAGGTTAAGAACTTTGCTTCAGGATGAGAACAGAAATCGTACTCCAGTGGTGCGGCAGCAGCGGAAGGCCCCATTAGCTAAAGTGGTGCTTCAGGTTAAGAACAGTTTCAGGTTAAGTACGGACCTCCGGAATGAATTAAGTACTTAACCCGAGGTACCACTGTATATTGATATCATATCATTGTATTTGGTCATCGTGTTGCCTTGGATATTACTGAATATTGTTTGCAACACAGGGGTTAAATTGTTTGGTTACTTGAAATTATGGCCAGCATTAACGCGACTGTCTTCCTTCTCACAGAACGCTCTTCTGCTCTTCGCTCCCCCCTTGGCTTCCTGAATGTGGGGATCAAGATCCTGACCTGAATCAGAGGGAAGGATCCTGGAACAAGATGGATAATGCTGCTGCTGCTGCTTCCCTTCCCTTCCCCCTTTACGCCTCTGCTTTCGTAGGATTGTAGAATGGGAAGAGACCCCGAGGGTCATCTAGTCCACCCCCTGCAATGCACGGGTCACAACTGAAGCACCCCTGACGGGCAGAGCTTTGGACCTCTGGAGCCTGTGACATCCCTTGGCTCTCTGCTTCAGGGGCTCGAAAACAGCAATGGATCCTTTGCAACGCGGTTTCCGGAGCTAGATTTGCCGCCTGCCATTTGGGAATGGCACAAATGTCAAAGCTAAAAGTGTTGGCACCTGAGTCTTGAGACCACGGGAAATCCCGTAAGGCTGGCATCAAATCCCGCTCTTGGAAAACCTTGCCTTGAATGTTTGTTGTTTGAAAGCAGTGGAGTGTTTGGCCCAGAGTCTTTTTGCAGGGTTCCCTCTGTGAATTGTTAAGATGTTCTGCTTGCTTATCTTGCCTTGATAATAAAACATTTCTCTTCACAACACCACGAAGGTTTCAGAGTCTGCTCTTTTCACAAATCTAGGGCAAAAACCTTCTCCCCTCTTGCGCCAAAGGCAAGACTCCCGAGCTTAGATTTTGAAGCAGCGGGGTCTTCTCTAATAATGGCTTAGCTCCAGAACCTCATTTCCATGTCAGGAACTCACAAAACATGTGGGGCATTGCAGAAGAGGGGATTTGAATATGGTGCCTTTGCTTCAACCGTCAGTGGGCTTAGCTGGGTGGAAGGACAGGTGCTTTGAATGTAGAAGGTCCCAACAGGTTGGGTCTCCAGCACTTCCAGCTAAACGGCTCTCAGGCGAAAGGGCTTGGGGAGACCTCTCTGACCGAGGTCTTGGAGAGTCGCTGCCACACAGAGGGGATGGTGTTGGTTGAGATCAGCCTTCCACAAGTGCTTCTTTCCAAATAAGTGTGTTTTGCACCAGGGCAGCAGGAGAAAACCACATTTTCTTCAGGGTATTGGGACGATGCTGTGATAAGATAAGATAAAATTTTATTTGCATTAGCCAATGGCCATAGCAACAGTAAAACATTACAGTATACGCAGAAAGGGAAATTTGATATAAGAGCACAATTTAAAGTCCTGAATCAGCAGTCAGTTAGTGGCCCTTATTCTGATGGCCCCTGCTATGAACCTAGCAACCTTTGCTGTTATCTACCCATTTTGATCAGATAGAAGAAAGGACATTGTGGCAGTGGTTGAGTGCCCTGGGATGGTTAGTACAAGTGGGGTGATGATCTTGTTCCTCAGGTCTTTGTAGAGAGTACAAGACAGGAGGACGTGTGACGCTGTTTCGGTGCTACCATCTCCGCAGGGGCAAAGACGTTTCGCAGGCAGGATCTTTTGGAATCGACCCTCAAGTACCGCAGATGGCAAAACATCTAGTCTTGCAAGTGTAAAAGCACGTCTGTATTTTGGGATAATAAAAAAATTCCTTCCAGTAGCACCTTAAAGACCAACTAAGTTAGTTCTTGGTATGAGCTTTCGTGTGCATGCACACTTCTTCAGATACACTGAAACAGAAGTTGCCAGATCCTTCTATATAGTGAGAAGGTGGGGAGGGGTATTACTCAGAAGGGTGGTGGGAATGGGAGATTGGCAGATAGCTGAGATGAGCCTGTTGACGACTCTTAACGACTGCAATAGGTCTTACAGGAAAAGGCAAGGGGTGAGAAGGTGAAAAATGGCTTAGTCATGTATAATGACATAAGAATCCAATGTCTTTGTTCAGACCAGGTCTCTCCATGGTTTTAAGTTTGGTAATGAGTTGCAATTCAGCAGTTTCTCTTTCCAGTCTATTTCTGAAATTCCTTTGTAGTAAAACAGCTACTTTGAGATCTTGTATAGAATGTCCTGGGAGATTGAAGTGTTCTCCTACTGGTTTCTCTGTTTTGTGATTCTTGATGTCAGATTTATGTCCGTTTATTCTTTGGCGTAAGGTTTGGCCTGTTTGTCCAATATAGAGAGCTGAAGGACACTGTTGGCATTTGATGGCATACACAATGTTAGACGATGAGCAATTAAATAGTCCCGAGATGGTATGTGTGATGTTGTTGGGGCCAGTAATAGTGTTGTCCGGGTGTATGTGGCAGCAAAGTTGGCATCTGGGTTTATTGCAGGCTCTGGTGCTAGTGTCCGTGTTAAGTCTGGTTGTAGTATTATTGTGGGTTAGGAGTTGTTTAAGATTGGGTGGCTGTCTGTAGGCAGTGAAAGGTCTTCCTCCCAGAGCTTGAGAAAGAGAACTGTCATTGTCCAGGAGAGACAATGGGATAATAAGTTTGTGCAGATATGGGGCCAGAGAATCAAAATGGAGAGGTGGAAAATGAACATACCAAGGGCAGACTATGCTGTGACTTAAGTGAGTTTAAAATGCAAAACTTCAAACAGGCTCCCTTGGGAGGAAGTGGGGATATAAATGGAAATCACAATCATTTGCTGGGTTTTGGAAAACAGGGCTGGCAAACTTGCTTCTTCGTCACAAATGGATGTGATTCCACCCCCACCCCCCACCCCCCAAGGACCTGATTCTTTTACACTATGAAGAATTATAATTGATCATTTGCATATTATATGAGTGTGATGTTCACATTCACCAGGACCGATTGATTTCACAAAGGAACTTGTCTGACCATTTTAGCAGCCTCCTTTGTGAGTGTTCCGTGCAATATGTATACATGACCAAACTTTAGCAGTCACAAAAGCAACATAAGCCCTTCCACCTTCTCCTTGGAAATTTGTGAGTGCATTGTGGAATATCACGCATACAACATGCAACTGTGTGTGTGTGTGTGTGTGTGTATGCGCTGTTTATGTGTTCCCTCCCCCACATAATTCAACATAAAACAGCACAGGCAAATCTAAGAAACACAGAGAGATGTGCTTTGATAATAAAGCAGGGAGATTGGGCAAGGGAGGCCAAGAACACTTCTCCCTTTGTCTCCCTGATCTGTCTTTGATTTCAGCAATCGGTCTTAATCAGCTTCTTATCAAAGACACTTTCCAGCTCCATCCATAAAAAGAAAAATAAATAAAATCTCAGAATAGAATCACAGTGTAGCTGCCACTTAAATGCTTCCAGTTCCTAACACAAACACAATTGACCTTGCTGTTATCTGCATAGACATAGCCCTTCCCAAAAGAAATTAAAGAGTGCCCCCTTTCTGTTGAATTTAAGAACATTGTTTCTGAGCACAATTCAAAGTGTTGGTGCTGACCTTTAAAGCCCTAAGTGGCCTCGGCCCAGTAGACCTGAAGGGGCGTCTCCACTGTAATAAACAGAAATCTGCCCTTATTCCCTTATGGGGGACACAAGAGCCCTTATAGAGTCCTTTGCAGGTTCTCCATCGGTCGGAGAAAAATAACAGAGGCCAACCAGAGAATATTGAGAAGCAAAGCAGCTCGTAAGCCTGATCTTTATTGAACTGTTGCAAGAGGGTACTCCCCTCACACACAGAAAAGGAGGACTCAGAACCAAGGTGTTCCCGCCCTTATATAGACATGTTAAATTGCCCGCCCTGGAGTCCAAGACTACCCCCAGAAACATCATACATACATCACAGAAGGGGCGTAGCTCAAGACCACCTGCCAGACACATCATACCTACATCACAGAAAGGGCGGTCTACAGCAGAAATCTGAGTGCCTTGTTTATCTCCCGTCCTTGTTTATCTCCGGTCTGGCAGGTTACCTGTTAATGCTCACTTGATTGGATACCCTGGGGAGCCTGGCCAGTCTTTTGTAATGATAAATACTTAGTTCCTGAGCCAGGTCACAGGCTCACACCCTATTCATATCTTAAATGTGCCCTTAATACAGGATTTGTGAAGGAAAAGACAATGTGGAGGTTTCCCACTTTGACCTTGCAGAGAAATATTTGAGGCCAATTTGTTAATAATAATAATAATAATAATAATAATAATAATAATAATAATAATAATAATAATTTATTATTTATACCCCGCCCATCTGGCTGGGCCTCCCCAGCCACTCTGGGCGGCTTCCATGGAAACCAAAAATACAGTAAAATATCACATGTTAAAAACTTCCCTAAACAGGGCTGCCTTAAGATGTCTTCTGAATGTCAGGTAGTTGTTTATCGCTTTGACATCTGCTGGAAGGGCGTTCTACAGGGCGGGTGCCACTACCGAGAAGGCCCTCTGCCTGGTTCCCTGTAGCTTTGCTTCTCGCAATGAGGGAACTGCCAGAAGGCCCTCAGAGCTGGACCTCAGCGTCCGGGCTGAACGATGGGGGTGGAGACGCTCCTTCAGGTATACTGGACCAAGGCCATTTAGGGCTTTAAAGGTCAGCACCAACACTTTGAATTGTGCTCGGAAACGTACTGGGAGCCAATGTAGGTCTTTCAAGACCGGTGTTATGTGGTCTCGGCGGCCGCCCCCAGTCACCAGTCTAGCTGCCGCATTCTGGATTAGTTGTAGTTTCCGAGTCACCTTCAGGACTTTTTTTCTGTGGGGTTTCAGACATGTGGTTTATATATTTATGTATGTGTTTGCTTGGTACATTTATGAACATTTATTACATATCTAAGACCTTAAAATTCTTATAACACCACCCTCATCGTTCAGCCCAGACACAGAGGTCCAGCTCCGAGGGCCTTCTGGCAGTTCCCTCCCTGCGAGAAGCGAGGTTACAGGGACAGAGGGCCTTCTCAGTGGAACACCATCACTTCAGGTGTCAAGGAGATAAAGAACTACACAACTTTTAGAAGACCTCTGAAAGCAGTCCTGTATAGGGAAGTCTTTTAACGTGTAATGCTTTCCTATGTTTTTATATATGTTGGAAGCTTTTTCGCCCTGTTCCCTTCCAGCAGCAAAACCCAGCAATAGCTGAGGTCGGGGCTCAGGTGTGAGAGCAGATCGCTTGCAAGTACACAGCTGCATCCCTGGGGAGCGAGGTTACCTGAACATTTGTGTCCAGGGACTTCTGGTGCCAGCAGCAGCAGCAGAGCAGGATCAGTCCTCTCTCTCAGCCTGGTCTGGTGGAGACTCCCAAAAGCAAAAGGGCTTCATCTTTGCAGAACTGCAGCTGACTCCAAGAGGTGAGCAGCAAACGACTAACTTAGCTGCGTGCCCAGCTCTGGTCTCTTGCCTCTGGTGGCAAAGTCCTGGGGGGCGGGAGTGGGGGGAGACTTGCGCATGGGGAGGGATTTCTGGAGCACCCAGGATCAGGGGTCAAGAAGCAACCCAAAACCTGTGGTTGAAGGTATACCTTGTAGTCCATGACTGGGTGGGGATAGATTAATATGCAATTTCAGTTTCTCACTTTTCAGTGTTACGGTCAGTTCTCTACATTTCCATACCCTTTGGGGATTTTTTTAAGTCAACATGAAAATGTCCTTACAGAGACACTTTTTAAAATGTGATTTTGCCTAATGCACGCATTGTTGCAAAGCAATTTTCCTTGATAAGATGCATGTTTATGGGTTATATCTCCAAAAATGTACATTTGTATGGAGACTTGACCCCAGTGCATTTTGGTGCACATTAATTGACTGGAGAATTGCATTGCAAAATTCAGAGAATTGTGAATTTCAAAGGATAGCAGTGTTTCACTTCATGTTTTGTTTTGGAACATGTGAATAAAATGCAAACAGAATCAAATTCATCCCCCCCCCCCATCCAACACTGATAATCATCCAGAATTGCCAACTTTTTCCTGGAAAGCATTCCTCTACTAGTCCTCTCTCTCTCCGAATTGGATTAGCAAGTCCCTATATTTGACGCTGGACTGAACCCTCCTGAATATTTCCCTATCATCTCTAACAGGCACCTCTAGGTTTCTGGCATCCTTCTTGTGAACTTCATGCTAGAAATTTCTGCAATAAGAGGAGAAGATGGTCCGAGCGTGGAGACTTCTCTTCTTCTGCGGTTTCCTGAGCCTGACTCTGGGACATGAGGGCCGGGGGGTCTTTCTGAGGATCAAGAAGAAATACCTGGAAGAAAGTAAGCGTCACACTGACACCTCCCAGACTGGGGAAGCCACACAATCACAGCTGCCTCTGGGAGGATCGTGAGAAATGAAAACATTCCATCTTCCGTATCAGATAGTGTAGGCAGATCCACCTTGCCAAGCAGCTGGCACAAGAGGTGGATGGGCAGAGGATTTTGGAAAATGTAGGCACTGCCAGCCTGGTGAGTGAGTCTCCTTTCCCCGGGCAGAGGAAATTGAGTTCCTTTAACAGGAGATGCTAGGAAATGAGCCTATTCTGCAGGCAAAACATGGGCTTGACCACCACCACCACACGTCTCTTCCTCCTCTGGGGAGGGGCAGGAATTGTTCTATCCTCTACACCTTTCACAGCTACCTTGGCGTATTCTGAAGTCTGCAACTGTTGTCCTTGCTCCTCTGGCCCAGAATCTGAACCTGAGGCAAAGGCATGGTGTTGTCAGGGACTGAGCAGGGGAGGAATGGTGGAGACTGCTTCCCCATCCTGACCCTTCCAGGGAGGAGCAAGAGGAAGACAGTACAGTGGTACCTCAGGTTAAGTACTTAATTCGTTCCGGAGGTCTGTTCTTAACCTGAAACTGTTCTTAATCTGAAGCACCACTTTAGCTAATGGGGCCTCCTGCTGCTGCTGCACCACCGGAGCACAATTTCTGTTCTCATCTTGAAGCAAACTTCTTAACCTGAGGTAATATTTCTGGGTTAGTGGGGTCTGTAACCTGAAGCGTATGTAACCCAAGGTACCACTGTATGGATTTACAACAGGGGTTTGAGGGAAGCCACAGCTCAGAAGTGGGACGTGGGTGGCACTGTGGGTTAAACCACAGATCCTAGGGCTTGTCAATCAGAAGGTCAGCGGTTTGAATCCCCGTGACGGGGTGAGCTCCCGTTGCTCAGTCCCTGCTCCTGCCAACCTAGCAGTTCGAAAGCACGTCAAAGTGCAAGTAGATAAATAGGTACCACTCTGGCAGGAAGGTAAACGGTGTTTCCGTGCGCTGTTCTGGTTTCTCCAAAAGCAGCTTAGTCATGCTGGCCACATGACCTGGAAGCTGTACGCCAGCTCCCTTGGGCAATAAAGTGAGATGAGCGCCGCAACCCCAGAGTCGGTCACGACTGGACCTAATGGTCAGGGGTCCCTTTGGCTTTACCTTACAGCTCAGAGGCAAATGAGGGGGAAAGCTGGGAAATCATGGGAGAGCCGGAGCAACAACACCCGGCTGACACGTTGCCATTAGAAAGCATTCCAGACCCTCCATCTCCCAGAACCCGGCGAGCCTTAAAAGTAGGAGAGCAAAGAGCCCAGAGACCGAGGGCACATGGCAGCACCCCTAGAGGAGATGATGAGAATGACAAACAAGGAAGTGGGAGAGATGACGGGTGGAGATTCTTTCGGGACAACGCCATTATCTAAGAGGCTGGGTTCTATAGCCTCTCTCTGTAAAGATTGAAATAAAAAAGGATGCTAGGAAACTTTCCCTTGTCTTTTCCTGGGCAACCAGCCGGGAGCCACTGACAGCATCCTGACAGGTGTCAATTTTGCAGTTGCAGTGACACAGCATGGTTCCTGACAGCCCTGCTTCTTGGCGTCACGGTCCTCCAGGTGTTCAGCTCTTGCAGTGAACGCTATTCCTCCTTCTTAAGGTCACCCCATCTGTGTCATGGCTCCAAAACAGTCCACTCTGCTTTGTTGAGAGATTCCTCCTCTTGCCCAGTAGCTCCCAGTGCCCCAAGCTGATGTTCCTTCTCTTCCAGCAAGGCAACCAGCTTGCACTTGCTGCAGGTGCAGTTTTGCACGTTCTCAGGCAGGAAGATAAACATGGTGCAGGTGTTGCAAGTCACCGCAGCAGCTCCCTCACCATCCATGTCTCTTGGTCCTACATACACTGTGAGAAAGCATTCTGGGCCACCCCTCTAAATGCCCTTGCAACCCCCCCCACCTCCACTATTTCCAAGCCACAAGCTCCCAGAAGCTGCAGTCAGCTAAGCAGAGCTGCTGCTGGCTGCTAACTCCTCCCTTAGCTCCCTTTCTCGTTCATCCTGGCTTCCTCCCTGCAGGAGCTCATCCTCCTCAGACCATGCTCTCTAGCAGAGCTCATGGCTATGCGCACAGTCAAACTCACAGTTATAATGGACTTGCATTTCTTTCAGAGCTTGCAAAGTGCCTGGTCGAGTCCAACCTGGGAGAAGAACTAACCCATTTGATTTCGGCCCGCAACCCAGAGCCACGGCACGGCGCTGGAAGGTTCTTCTTCGGATACTTAGAAAATCTATCACCCAGGTAGGGCCTGTACTGGTGTGGAGAATGGTTGGCACAGCTGAGGGCAGAGATTTTCATGGGAGCACCAGATATGGGCAGCTAAACCCTGGTTGGATTGACAGGGATCTAAAAAAACAATAAGAAAAAAAATGTTACATAGCTCTTGATGTACTGCTGTAAAGCGCCCTCGGTATCACATTTTTTAACGCATTTTTAATGTTATAATTGACCTGTGTAGCTGAGTTCCCACTTTGGAATGGGAACTCTGTAAGAGAACAACAATATTCCTCAATCCTGTATACAGTACCCGAAGGAGCGTCTCCGCTCCCATCGTTCAGCCTGGACACTGAGATCCAGTGCCAAGGGCCTTTTGGTGGTTCCCTCATTGCGAGAAGTGAGGTTACAGGGAACCAGACAGAGGGCCTTCTCGGTAGTGGCACCCGCCCTATGGAACGCCCTCCCACCAGATGTCAAGGAAATAAGCAGCTATCCTATTTTTAAAAGACATCTGAAGGCAGCCCTGTTTAGGGAAGTTTTTAATATTTAATGCTGTAATAATAATAATAATAATAATAATAAATTTTATTTATATCCCGCCCTCCCCAGCCGAAGCCGGGCTCAGGGCGGCTAACAGCACTAAAATAGTGCAACATTATAAAAACATCATAAGAATTAATTAAAATCAAAATTGATGGCAACCATAAACTAAAGTATTGTAGAGATTGCCAAAGGAGGGAGTCAGGCTGTGCCCTAACCAAAGGCCTGGTGGAACAGCTCTGTCTTGCAGGCCCTGCGGAAGGATGTCAAGTCCTGCAGGGCCCTTGTCTCTTGTGACAGAGCGTTCCACCAGGTTGGAGCCGCAGCTGAAAAGGCCCTGGCTCTAGTTGAGGCCAGCCTAACCTCTCTGTGGCCTGGGACCTTCAAGATGTTTTTATTTGAGGACCGTAAGTTCCTCTGTGGGGCATACCAGGAGAGGCGGTCCCGTAGATACGAGGGTCCTAGGCCGTGTAGGGCTTTGAAGGTTAAAACCAGCACCTTAAACCTGATCCTGTACTCCACCGGGAGCCAGTGCAGCTGGTATAGCACCGGATGAATGTGATCCCGCAGTGAAGACCCCGTAAGGAGTCTCGCTGCGGCATTCTGCACCCGCTGGAGTTTCTGGGTCAGTCTCAAGGGCAGCCCCACGTAGAGCGAGTTACAATAATCCAGTCTGGAGGTGACCGTCGCGTGGATCACAGTGGCTAGGTCAGGGCGAGAGAGGTAAGGAGCCAACTGCTTAGCTTGGCGGAGATGAAAAAATGCCGCCTTTGTTATAGCTGCAATCTGCGCCTCCATGGAGAGGGAGGTATCGAAGATTACACCCAAACTCTTAACGGACGGTGCTGGCACTAATTGCACCCCCGCAAGAGATGGGAGTTGACCCCTCAATCCCATATCGTCCCGTCCCAGCCAGAGGACCTCTGTCTTCGAAGGATTTAGCTTCAACCGGCTCCCACGTAACCATCCAGCCACAGCTTCCAAACATCTGGTCAGTGTGTCTGGGGCCGAGTCAGGATGGCCATCCATCAACAGATAGAGTTGGGTGTCATCAGCATACTGATGGCAGCCCAGCCCAAAACTCCGGACAAGCTGGGCGAGGGGGCGCATAAAGATGTTAAAAAGCATCGGGGAGAGAATCGCACCCTGAGGCACTCCACACACCAAGGAGTGGCGGGATGACAGTTCCCCCCCAAGCGCCACCCTCTGTCCCCGACCAGAGAGAAACGAGCGCAGCCATTGAAGGACTGTGCCCTGGATCCCCATGTCGGCGAGGCGGTGGTCCAGAAGTTCGTGATCGACCATGTCGAAAGCTGCTGACAGATCTAGAAGAATCAGCAGCCCCGACCCGCCTCGATCCAGCTGTCTACGAAGATCATCTGTTAGGGCGACCAGGGCCGTCTCGGTCCCATGACCAGCGCGGAAGCCGGACTGGAATGGATCCAGAGCCGATGTTTCATCCAGAAACCTACCAAGCTGTTCAGCAACCGCTCTCTCAATCACCTTACCCAGGAATGGAAGATTCGAAACTGGGCGGTAATTGGATAGATCTAAGGGATCTAATGATGTATTGTTTTTAACACTCAATTGGGAGCCGCCCAGAGTGGCTGGGGAAACTCAGCCAGATGAGCGGGGTATAAATAATAATAGTTGTTGTTGTTGCTGTTGTTTTGCTACCCGCCATCCCAATCTCCAAGCAGTGAGAGACCCTGGGGCTTGCAGGCTCTTACCCAGGTCCTGTTTCCTTGAGACGAAGGTCAGCAGACTGCGGTGTCTTTAGGATGATTTGGTCTTATTTACACATATATACAACCTGAGCATAGGAGGGAGGGGTTCACAGCACCGACACCCCAACAAATCTTACTTTTCCATTGGTCATAACTTTGGATCCAGCACAGAGCAAGCTGGTCTCTGTGTCTCCAGCTTCCAGCCTGCTTCCTGCTCAGCTCACACCCCAAAACTCTGGCTATCCTTCTCCTACCTAGCAGCCAGGTGAGGTGTGAGGAAGCCCCACCCATTAGCCTGGAGAGCCCCATCACTTAGCAGCAGCTCTTGCAGCTTGGCTCACTCTTTTGGGATGCTCATGAGGCCCAGGCAAGGCCATTGTCTTACACAGAAAATCACCTGACCAGTTCAGCAACAGAGTCCTCTATTAGATTCTGAGTCTCACTGGGTCCAAGACCCCAAGAATTGGAAGAAGCAGTGGGGAGGAGGGGAGGGTTAGGTTGAATTTGGGAAATAAAATAATATATGGGACAGCAAAGGATATAATAGATTCTTATAGAATAGTAATATATTGTAAGTTCAAAAGGGGGAAGTAAATGTATTTTTAGTATTTTCATTATTGTAATAGTTATTATTATTTCTTATTGGTAGAAGGCAATGTTAACTTAGACTTCTTTGTTTTGCTGTCTGTATGGTAATTTTCTTAAGTCAATAATAATAAAAAAAGAATTGGAAGGACTCCGGGCACCATCCAGACAGAGCCCCAAACCTACAACAATATTATATGTGGCCCCCATTCAGTTTAATAGGCCTTCTCCAAGAAAATGTCCCAGTGGATTGCGCTTTTATCCTTGGGGCATAAGGCAGGTAAAACCCGAAGTTTCAGGCACATTCCCACTTGGCGCTCCTCGCATAGACTGGGCCCCCTATCTGAGTTCGTTCTCTTTGCAGGCTGAAGGTGGAGACCCCGTATCTCCCAGCTGTCGAAATAGCCATGCGATCCAATGATTCCTTCAACATCCATCTCAGTGTGCAATTCGGGATCTACTTTGAATAGTGAGTTCCTTGTAAGCATCTTCATTTTAGGAAACAGCCTTGAGGAACAAGAGTATGGAAACTCTCCACGTCTGTGGAATTTGGGAGAAGGAGGAACCCCAACAATCTGTTCCTTAAGGATGCAGGATTCCATCCTCTCAGCTCAAAGGGGCTCCAAACAGCCTGAGCAACTTTGAATGCCTTCCCATTGATCTCTGCAAACTAATCTAGGAACCTTGGTTTGCCGAAGAGTGAGGCAGAAATATTCCAAATTAATGTGTAAGTGTAGGGACATTCGTTTCTAGCTCCCACCCCCTCACGCCCAGTATGTTTGTAATTTAGGCTGATATTACCTACATTGTGCTACTTCACCAGTGATGAGCCCCAACTGGAGTCTTATGCAAAATGATTAATGCGAGGTTGTCTTTTGGTTTATAGTAATGTTCTACTGGAATTTGATTTGAACATACAAAAAAGTTTTTAAAATCACTAAATTAGAAAAATAATAATCAAGCATTCTCCCCTTTTGTAAGATTTCTGTCTTGAATATATATATATATATATATATATATATATATATGCAGGTTTTGGTGTCCTCGGGTGTCTTCCCGTGTAAAAGTTGGGGTGTCTAGGCGACGTTTCGACGAGGTCTCACTCGTCATCTTCAGGCTGGTGCTTTCGGCTTCTTGTTACTGGAACAGAGCGGGATCTCAGTGTTTGAGTTCCTATAAATACTGTAGAGGGGTGTGGTGTATTGCCTCAAAAGTTCTGGGCAGAGGGGAAGTTCCCAGGCTAGTGTTCTTTTCTTCTTTTGTTCCTTAATTACTTGAGGGATATCTTGAGTGATTTCTTGGGTGATATTCTGAGTACCACTTAGGTGGGTCATTAGGTGTGGATTAGTTGCTAAAGCCTTCGTGTCTTGACCTCTTGAATTTGTGAAGAGTTTTTCTGGGAAGATGGCTGTACTGCACTTAGTTGTGCTTTGGCTTGGCTTCGTGTATAGGGGCGAGCTGTGGTTTTGTGCCCTGTGCCAGCCAGATCTGTGTAGGGATTGCAGGGGGGTGCAGCATCCGGAGGTGCCACTATGGTTTGGTTACTGGATGGTGTCTGTAATTTATCTGTGGAGAGGGTCTGGGTTTGGGTCTGGTGTGGTTGATTGGTGGTGGCGTTCTGTGTGCCTCTGGATCTGGTGTCGGTTTTTGTGGGGAGGGCTAATTTCCAGATGTCTGGCAGGCGGGACGTGTCGTCACGCTTGTTCATGTTGTGAGGGTGTTTCTCTATCTCGATGGCTTCCATGATTATTCTCTTGTGGTGATGTTCCATGTTAAAGAGCAATTTGGAATCTGCAAAATTAATTTCGTGTCCTGTTTCTTTCATGTGTTGGAAAAGAGAGGAAGATTTTTCTTCTTTTTTGACGGCATTCTTGTGTTCTGCGATACGTGCATTTATTCGTCTGTTTGTTTGTCCAATGTACGTGGCTGGGCAGACTTTGCAGGGTATTTCATAGACCCCTTGGTTTTCCAACTGGATTTTATCTTTGGGGTTTCTGAGGATATTGGCTATTTTTTGGTTGGTGCAAAAGGCTGTTTTGATATTGTGTTTATGGAGGATTTTGCTAATTTTATCTGTAGTGCCCTTGATATAAGGAAGGAGGGCCATGCCATTGTTTTCTTCTGTGTCTTGGTTTTTGGGGGGTGTTTCTTTTTGGATTAGCTTCGTAACCCTGTTTTGCTGGTATCCATTGGCGATTAACACATTTGAGAGATTCTGTAACTCAGTTGTCAAGTGGTCTTTGTCAGCCAGGCGTTTGGTTCTGGAGATGAGGGTCTTGGCTACGGAGTTTATTTGTGCAGGGTGGTGGTGTGATTGAGCATGTAAGTAGCGGTTGGTGTGTGTTTTTTTCCGGTAGATAGTGTGTCCTAGGGAGCCATCAGGTTTTTTGTAGATTAGGACGTCAAGGAAGGGAAGCTGGTTGTTGGCTTCTATTTCCATAGTGAATTGTATTTTGGGGTGTAGGCTGTTGAGATGTGTGAGGAAGCTATCTAGTTTTTCTTTCCCGTGTGGCCAAATTACAAAGGTGTCGTCAACATATCTGAGCCAAAGTTTGGGTTTGTGTTCTGACTTGTCTAAAGCATTGGTTTCAAAGTGTTCCATGTACAGATTTGCGATGACCGGTGAGAGGGGTGATCCCATAGGTGCTCCTTCTATCTGTTTGTATCTTTGTCCATTGTGGATGAAGTACGTGTTGGTTAGGCAGTGGTTGGTCAGGTCCAGGATGTATTCGGGGGGATTGTATTTGTTTTGAATGGCTGTCAAGGCTTCATTAATGGGCACTTGTGTGAAGAGAGATATAACATCGAAGCTCACAAGTAGGTCATCGGGGTGTAGGTTTTGCTTCTTTATTGTTTCTATGAACTGGAAGGAGTTTGTAACGTGTGAAGAGATGGATTCTGCATAGGGCTGAAGTTGCTTAGCGAGAAATTTAGCGAGATTTTGTAGAGGTGAGCCTATGGAGCTGACTATTGGTCTGAGTGGTGTTCCTTCTTTGTGTATCTTGGGGAGGCCGTAGAGTTTGGGGCATCTGGATGATTTTTCTCTGGGGATGATTCTTAGCTGGATTTCTTCACTGATAGGAGAGGCTTTTATTTTGGATTTGGTGGTTTTTTCCAGATAGGTGGTGGGATCTGTTTTTATAGGTTGGTAGGTAGGGTCTTGGAGTAGATTTGATAGTTTTGCTTGGTAGTCCGATGTGTTCATCACAACAGTGGCATTGAACACATCGGACAGCCATTCAAAACAAATACAATCCCCCCGAATACATCCTGGACCTGACCAACCACTGCCTAACCAACACGTACTTCATCCACAATGGACAAAGATACAAACAGATAGAAGGAGCACCTATGGGATCACCCCTCTCACCGGTCATCGCAAATCTGTACATGGAACACTTTGAAACCAATGCTTTAGACAAGTCAGAACACAAACCCAAACTTTGGCTCAGATATGTTGACGACACCTTTGTAATTTGGCCACACGGGAAAGAAAAACTAGATAGCTTCCTCACACATCTCAACAGCCTACACCCCAAAATACAATTCACTATGGAAATAGAAGCCAACAACCAGCTTCCCTTCCTTGACGTCCTAATCTACAAAAAACCTGATGGCTCCCTAGGACACACTATCTACCGGAAAAAAACACACACCAACCGCTACTTACATGCTCAATCACACCACCACCCTGCACAAATAAACTCCGTAGCCAAGACCCTCATCTCCAGAACCAAACGCCTGGCTGACAAAGACCACTTGACAACTGAGTTACAGAATCTCTCAAATGTGTTAATCGCCAATGGATACCAGCAAAACAGGGTTACGAAGCTAATCCAAAAAGAAACACCCCCCAAAAACCAAGACACAGAAGAAAACAATGGCATGGCCCTCCTTCCTTATATCAAGGGCACTACAGATAAAATTAGCAAAATCCTCCATAAACACAATATCAAAACAGCCTTTTGCACCAACCAAAAAATAGCCAATATCCTCAGAAACCCCAAAGATAAAATCCAGTTGGAAAACCAAGGGGTCTATGAAATACCCTGCAAAGTCTGCCCAGCCACGTACATTGGACAAACAAACAGACGAATAAATGCACGTATCGCAGAACACAAGAATGCCGTCAAAAAAGAAGAAAAATCTTCCTCTCTTTTCCAACACATGAAAGAAACAGGACACGAAATTAATTTTGCAGATTCCAAATTGCTCTTTAACATGGAACATCACCACAAGAGAATAATCATGGAAGCCATCGAGATAGAGAAACACCCTCACAACATGAACAAGCGTGACGACACGTCCCGCCTGCCAGACATCTGGAAATTAGCCCTCCCCACAAAAACCGACACCAGATCCAGAGGCACACAGAACGCCACCACCAATCAACCACACCAGACCCAAACCCAGACCCTCTCCACAGATAAATTACAGACACCATCCAGTAACCAAACCATAGTGGCACCTCCGGATGCTGCACCCCCCTGCAATCCCTACACAGATCTGGCTGGCACAGGGCACAAAACCACAGCTCGCCCCTATACACGAAGCCAAGCCAAAGCACAACTAAGTGCAGTACAGCCATCTTCCCAGAAAAACTCTTCACAAATTCAAGAGGTCAAGACACGAAGGCTTTAGCAACTAATCCACACCTAATGACCCACCTAAGTGGTACTCAGAATATCACCCAAGAAATCACTCAAGATATCCCTCAAGTAATTAAGGAACAAAAGAAGAAAAGAACACTAGCCTGGGAACTTCCCCTCTGCCCAGAACTTTTGAGGCAATACACCACACCCCTCTACAGTATTTATAGGAACTCAAACACTGAGATCCCGCTCTGTTCCAGTAACAAGAAGCCGAAAGCACCAGCCTGAAGATGACGAGTGAGACCTCGTCGAAACGTCGCCTAGACACCCCAACTTTTACACGGGAAGACACCCGAGGACACCAAAACCTGCATTCCTGTACCCGTGAAAATCTACGAAAACAAATATATATATATATATATATATATGGTTTTGGTGTCTTCGGGTGTCTTCCCGTGTAAGAGTTGGGGTGTCTAGGCGACGTTTCGACGAGGTCTCACTCGTCATCTTCAGGCTGGTGCTTTCAGCTTCTTGTTACTGGAACAGAGCAGGATCTCAGTGTTTGAGTTCCTATAAATACTGTTGAGGGGGTGTGGTGTATAGCCCCCTCAACAGTATTTATAGGAACTCAAACACTGAGATCCTGCTCTGTTCCAGTAACAAGAAGCCGAAAGCACCAGCCTGAAGATGACGAGTGAGACCTCGTCGAAACGTCGCCTAGACACCCCAACTCTTACACGGGAAGACACCCGAAGACACCAAAACCTGCATTCCTGTACCCGTGAAAATCTACGAAAGCAAATATATATATATATATATATATATATATATATATATATATCACCTATGCTTTACTGGGTTGCTTATCTTGCCCAGACCTTAGAGACAGTGGCTTCTCCATCTTATATTATTTCTCCTAATGAACTAAGTGCAATAAATGAGAAATCTAATATATAAAAAGCAAGTGAGATCTTGTGACATTTGGATGGAAACCTCCAAAGCTGCAGACTAAAATCAATGGAAAACCAAGACAAGCATGATGTTGCACTTTTAATTCTGTTGGGAGCCACCCAGAGTGGCTGGGGAAACCCAGCCAGATGGGTGGGGTATAAATTATTATTATTATTAATCAAGTAATGAGTGGAACATTATTGCCAGCTTCAAGGAAAGGCTGTCTTTTGGCCCAGATTCGTGGGAGTGCAGGGCTTGGGTTGGGAAAGTTCAAATCCCTAATTGGCCCTGAAGTTCAAGATGATGGACAGCCATCCGTCAGGGATTCCTTAGCTGTCCTTCCTGCATTGCAGCGCTGGACGCTTGGGTTTCCTTCTACGATTCCTACATTTTGTCTCCCAGGCTATGCTCACCAGGCTTCTGCAAGGCTAAAACTATTATCACTCTGAGTCTCCAAGTTGCAATAAATTATCTCTTTCCTTTTCCCCGGATGCCTTCAGCAAAGACGTTGAGATTCAAGTGACAAAGAATTTCTCCGCTGTTGCTAATGGAAGCAGCGGTGGATTCCGCCTCCAGAGCTGCCACTCCTGTGCTGGGATATCGCACATCAAAACCTGGTACAAGTAAATATCCATCTGAGAGCATGGACCAGATTCTGGGGCAGGGAAAGGAGGGACACAGACATATTGGTCATTTGGGACTCAGCATGGCAGGTAAAGGCACGAAACGGGAGTCCTCTCCAGGCATTTTGCTGGAGGGTTAGTCTGCAAACATTATGTCTCAAGGCAGCTTGAATCTGCACCCTGCTGAGGTTTTCCTGGGAATAGCCCTGCTAGTAAATCCTACCCAATTCCCCATGGGAAATGGAGGGCCATTGCAACCAGTTCCACTAGTGCCAGATTTACGTATAAGCTAAACAAGCTATAGCTTAGGGCCCCACTCTCTCGGGGGCTCCCCAAAAAATTAAGGGGAAAAAACCTGGATGTACATTTCCAAAATCTAAGATAGAAAACAAATAAAATAAAACTTACCTACAGCAACAGTGTTTTGTGCTGTGTCGGTTCCTATAATGTAATGGGCCCCGCCTGCCAGCCTACTCCCTAAAAACAGTGACAATTTGTGGTTGGCAAAGGACAGCTGGACATAAAAAGAGTCCCATTACCTTCAGTGGCTTAGGGTCTCATCAAACCTAAATCCTGTGGGAATGTTCAGGGATGCAGGAGAGGATATATTGTCTGATAATAGCCTTTCCAACTTGTGTTAACAAGTTCCACAATTTAGCAGAGTAACATTCCCCTTTTTAAACTCACAGCGGATGCGTTGCTAAGGCTTGCTAAAGCCTCTATAATAACTGTTCTGGTATTTCCCCCTTATTCCCCATAAAAGATAAGACACAGTCTTCTATAAAAGTATAAAAAGGTTTACTCACACATCATTCTGTTCACAATAGGCTCCCAGAAGGCAAACTTAGCATACACCTGGAAACTATCTCATAAGGAGCCAGTCCCTCTGTCCTCTCTTGGCTGGAGGCCAAGAGAGCATCTTTGGCTAAGCAGATGTTGCTTCTTCGAAGCATGTAGTCAAAGAGAGAGAGAGATGGCTGCCCTGTGCTTTTGTCGTTACCTGCACAGGTGAGGCCACACCCACCTCTAGTCACATGCAGAGGAAGTCTGTCCCAGCCCAGAAGGAAACAGGAAGTTTACCTGCTGGCTGGACAAACATTCCTCCCCATGTGTAAACATGTTCCCTCTAGGAATATTGTACTTGACTGCTCTTGTGTTTCACATCCCACAAATCCGGCCCGTTCAACCGTAATGACTGGATGCAGAATGACTCCAACAGCTGAAACCCCTAAATACTTGCTAATACAGTGGTACCTCGGGTTACATACGCTTCAAGTTACAGACGCTTCAGGTTACAGACTCCACTAACCCAGAAAGAGTACTTCGGGTTAAGAACTTTGCTTCAAGATGAGAACAGAAATTGTGCTCCGGCGGTGCAGCAGCAGCAGGAGGCCCCATTAGCTAAAGTGGTGCTTCAGGTTAAGAACAGTTTCAGGTTAAGTTAAGAACGGACCTCCGGAATGAATTAAGTACTTAACCCGAGGTACCACTGTACTTGGTGCCACTGGGAATAATATCTGGAATAACAGAATTATATAACTGCAGAGTCCAAAACCACCTGTAGTCCCAGGCCCGTCCTAAGAACTCACAAAAGGCAATTTGTCCCCCACCCTTTCGTTCATTGCATTTCACCCTCAGACTATGGTGCTTCTCCTTCATCTGTGGTACTTGGCCCTTCATTTGATTTGCAGACAACTGCTCTATTACCATTTATTTTTATTTATGTACTGCTCTATCACCGCAGGTCTCAGGGCAGTTCACAAGATAAAATCACAATACAAAAGCACGGAATACACATTCAAAATAAAAACAGAAGCAATAACCCAATAACCTAATAACCCCCTCCCAACACATTTAAAAAAGGCATTGGATGTTAATCAGTCAAAGACCTGGTTAAAGAGGAACTCTTATCTTCTCTCAGCTTTTCTCATTTTTGCTACTGCCTTTATTTCCCTTCAGAACTGTCAAAGCATTGAAGGAAGGCGTCACACCGATGGTGAAAAAGTCCCTGGATAAAAATCTAGTTCCTGTTTTGGACGCAAACGTAGGTCTTACCTAGAGTATTCTTGGGTGGGGTTGTATTTGAAGTATGGGATGCGGGTGGCGCCGTGGTCTAAACCACTGAGCCTCTTGGGCTTGCCGATCAGAAGGTTGGTGGTTCAAATCCACAGAATGGGGAGAGCTCCTGTTGCTCTGCCCCAGTTTCTGCCAACCTAGCAGTTCGAAAGCATGCCAGTGCAAGTAGATAAGTAGATACCACTGTGGTGGGAATGTAAACGGCGTTTCTGCACGCTCTGGTTTCCGTCACGGTGTCCTGTAGCACCAGAAGCAGTTTAGTCTTGCTGGCCACATGACTCGGAAAGCTGTCTGTAGACAAACGCTGGCTCCCTTGGCCTGAAAGTGAGATGAGCGTCGCAACCCCACAGTCGCCTTTGACTGGATTTAACCATCCAGGGGTCCTTTACCTGTGTTTGAAGTATTGGCTCAGAAGATCCTCTGTTGGCGCAACTCCTTGTGGCACAAGGACTGGCACACATGCGGCACAAACAGAGATGAGGAAATCTGGCAGCTCTGGTGTGAAGGAGTCTCGTTGTTGTAAGCCAGAAAATAGTGTATCTCCTGAGTTTACGCCAATAAAACTCAGAAACCTGAGGAGTTAGGAGTCCAGCGTTGTTTATTGCAAAGCAATAGGATCGTGCCACAAAACTGCAACCCCGCCCAGTGGTCCAGGCAGTGGTATTTATAAAATTTCAAACAAAGCATTTCAATTTCCACCAATCCTATACATCATTCCCTCATTTCATGTTTAATACATGTGTGCAATAAGCACTGGCAATTTCTGCTGATTAAGTTCTGATTCCCACTGTGTTCTGTTACATTGTGTTAGTTTGCATGTTGGGGACCTGTGTTACGTGTAGCCATTTGCACCATGTAGCAACTTATGTGTATTCACATATTACTTTTATTTCTGCCCCAGTGGGTGGGCGGCGACTTGCAAAATCATCCGTTTCATAAAGTAGCAGGCTACCATAACTTCTCTACTAAAAGCACCCTCAAGGATTTACAGGGGTACACATTATCACATTTATTGTGGCCCTTTGGACCACTGCCACATTATGACTCATTAGCAGGCACTAATTGCCCTGCTAATTGCAAAGACCACCCAAGACACCCCAATGCCTGCAGCTCCTATGACAGCAGCCTCCCCTTGCTCTGTGGCTTTTGTCTTGCAGGCCTGTGACTTCTTGCTATCGTCCCTTTCTGACTCCGATGGTTTCTTGCTGAGCCTCCAAGACCTAGGTGAGTCCCTTCCTTTCTCCCTCAAGACTTTTTCTTCCAAAACAGAGAAGCGTCGAGTGGTTGCTCCTTGCCTCCACCTCACAGGCCCCATGCCAGAAGATGCACGGTTAGAAGGCTAATAAAAGAACCATGAATGAAGGAAGGGAAATTGGTGGCAAATGGATGGTTTGCATTTGGTTAAATGTCCAATCTGTAAAATTGAAAGTGATAAATAATTTGAAACAAAACAAAATAAACATGGGGATTCATGCTGGGGTGTTTTTCACAATGGGCATCTGCAAAAAAATCAGGGAAATCTGCCTCATGGTTGTTTGGTTGAAGAAAAACAAATGAAACATTATTTTTTTACCCTAATTTATCCACATTCCATTCCACTATTGTAGATTTTGGGAAAGCCAGCACTGTATCAAAAGGGTGTGTGCTTTTATTTTTATTGTTTTAGTTTCTTATTCGTTGTATTTATATTCCTCCTTTTAATCCAAGCAGCACAAGCTGGCATGCGTAGTTCTCCACCTCCTCATTTAATCCCCGCAACAACCTGCAAGGTTGGACAGGTTCAGAGATCGTGACGGGCCCAAGGTCACCCAGTGAGCTTATGGCCAAGTGGGGATTTGAACCCGGGCCTCCCAGGTCTCCTCAAGGCCAGGAGAGCTGTGTGCTCAAGGGAGACATCCTCCAGGAGTCCTGAACCCACAACAAGAAAGCCCTTTCTCCTTATCTCATTTTTGCCTTTTGTGCAGTTGACTTGTCACCTGCCGGGATCCAGTATTCTCTCCAGAGCTTCCAAATACAAGACGATGTTCTCATCCTCGACCTGGGCGTAAGTACCAAGCATTGCCTACAGGGGATGGGATCCTGCTTGTTCAGAAAGAGATCAACGAGGGGACCTAGTAGCGCAAAGCACTGGCAACCGTTCATGGGATTTGTTAGATTTGTATTAGCTATTGCAGCCTTTCTCAACCTGTGGGTCCCAGATGTTGTTGAACTACAACTCCCATCACCCCTAGCTAGCAAGGCCAGAGCTCAGGGATGATGGGAGTTGTAGTCCAACAACATCTGGGGACCCACAAGTTGAGAACCACTGTATTACGTAATTAGAAGGAGGACTGTATCAGTTCAGCACCAGATAGTAATCTTCTTTACGAGACCATAGATGTAAAGATTTGAGGCAATGTCCTAGGAGTCATTTGGTATCAGAACAAGTTGCTCAAGGAAGTTAATAGAATCGTAGAGTTGGAAGGGACCCAACTGGACCTTTGCAATGTAGCTATGTGGAACCTCAAAATCATCAGGCTTCATCCCCCTCTGGTGGGGTGGCCTAACCTGCAAATTACAGTGGTACCTCGAGTTATGAACGCCTCAGGTTACAAACGCTTCAGGTTACAAACTCCGCTAACCTGGAAGAGTTACCTCGAGTTGAGTACTTTGCCCAAGGATGAGAACGAGAATCATGTGCCGGTGGCACAGCGGCAGCAAGAGGTCCCATTAGTGAAAGCACGCCTCTAGTTCAGAACAGTTTCAGGTTAAGAACGGACCTCCAGAATGAATTAAGTTCGTAACTAGAGGTACCACTGTACATCCAATTCTGGCAGGAAAGGAAAGTTTCTCTTGAAGGAAATAAAAATTTAAAGAAGCCCTGTTCTAACCCCCCTGGAAGAACCTGTCTACAATTTGGCATGCTTAATCAACCCTGGACTGCCTCCTATGCTGGTGGATTTCATCCACTTTTGTGGAAATGGGGGGAATTATAGGCATTTTTTGGTGCAAATCCTGAGAGCGTACCCTTATGGTATGCCTGCCCTGGAGGCCACCATCTCTCATAGACACCTCCTCTTCATAGCTTTGGGAAGGTCTGTCATAATGCCAACATTCAAGGTCACATGCATAGTGTCACAAATAAACATAGTACATCAACCACCTCTGAATATCAGTTTCTGGGGATTACAAGTGTGGTTGGCTCATCTCTTGATTTGGGTCTTAAAACAGGCATCTCATTGGCCAATGTGAGAAGAAGAGGTTAGGGGGCTAGGTGGGCCGTTGGCCTGATCCAGCAAGCTCTTCTGGTTTTCTTATGTAAGCACGTTGGCTCTAGCCGGGGCATCAACAGTGCTATAAGTAACAGGGAAAAGGCCGTTTGAAGACATTACTGGTGTTCAAGAGATGCATGAGAAACACACAAGTCCTGCGGCTGCTGCTTTCAGCTCTCTGCAGGAGAAGGAGAAGCAGAGGGCAGAGCAGAAGGCAGGATTGCTGACCTCTTGAAGTCTCTTCCTGCAATGCAAGATGGAGCTCTTGCGGACGTTGCCATGACGAAAAACCAGCTGGAGCAGAACTTTAACCAGCTCTTATACCCCTTTGAGCCCTTCGTTGTGGACAAAGATCACAGATTGGTGAGTAGCGTTGTCTGTTGTAGCTGCATCTGGTTCCTTCCACTGCCCTTGGCCCTGTAGGGCAGGCATATCCAACTTCCAAAAGACAGCGATCTAAAGGGACCCCTGACCATTAGGTCCAGTCGTGACCGACTCTGGAGTTGCGGTGCTCATCTCGCTTTATTGGCCGAGGGAGCCGGCGTACAGCTTCCGGGTCATGTGGCCAACATGACTAAGCCACTTCTGGCAAACCAGAGCAGTGCACGGAAATGCTGTTTACCTTCCCACCAGAGCGGTACCTACCGTATTTTTTGCTCTATAAGACTCACTTTTCCCCTCCTAAAAAGTAAGGGGAAATGTGTGTGCGTCTTATGGAGCGAATGCAGGCTGCGCAGCTATCCCAGAAGCCAGAAGAGCAAGAGGGATTGCTGCTTTCACTGCGCAGCGATCCCTCTTGTTGTTCTGGCTTCTGAGATTCAGAATATTTTTTTTCTTGTCTTCCTCCTCCAAAAACTAGGCACGTCTTGTGGTCTGGTGCGTCTTATAGCGCAAAAAATACGGTATTTATCTAATTGCACTTTGACGTGCTCTCGAACTGCTAGGTTGGCAGGAGCAGGGACCGAGCAACGGGAGCTCACCCCGTCGTGGGGATTCAAACCGCCAACCTTCTGATCTCACACTGAAAGCCAGTGTGGTGTAGTGGTTAAGAGCAGTAGTCTCGTAATCTGGTGAACCGGGTTCGCGTCTCCGCTCCTCCACATGCAGCTGCTGGGTGACCTTGGACCAGTCACACTTCTCTGAAGTCTCTCAGCCCCACTCACCTCACAGAGTGTTTGTTGTGGGGGAGGAAGGGAAAGGAGATTGTGAGCAGCTTTGAGACTCCTTTGGGTAGTGATAAAGCAGGGTATCAAATCCAAACTCCTCTTCTTCTTCTGATCGGCAAGCCCTAGGCTCGGTGGTTTAACCCACAGCGCCACCCGCATCCCTTAGGCAGCGATCTACTTCCACTATAAATAAACTGGCAGTGTTCTACCCATTGGAGTGACCAGAGTTGTTGAACTTTGGGGGGGGGGGTGAGCAAAAATTGTTGACTGCAGACACCCCTGCTGTGGGGCAAACTCTGGGCCCATGCAAGACTTAAATACACATTACATCTCCTCCTCACTCAGAACTGCTTAAAATGGTTTCGAATTTCTTCTAACACTAATCCAACACATGGATGTTCTTGTGTTCAGAGGGGGTTTTAAATAGCAAGTTAGCTCACGAGATAGTAAGGCCAAAGTGTGGCTCAGCCAAATGGAGATTAGTTTAGCTGAGGGGAAGGACAGTCAGCAGAATGGGGGAGAATGAAAGTCCACTTCTCTGCTCTGACCTTCTCCATTGATTTCTCATTCCATGTACATCTCCCAGGGCTACTGCCTGTTGGAAAGTGTTTTGCCTGCGCTTCCAGGGCACGTTTCTTATGAAGTGAGTACATTGCATTAGTACAGCTCAGCTTTTAAACATGGTTTTCCCTTCTGAAATTTCTTTGCCTTTTTTTAAAATGATTTTTAATGAAGCTTTCTCATATAAATGAGAAATGCATAATAAGAAACAAAAACAGGCATAAGAAATCTTGTGAACTTAGTCTTGGGACTCCCTCTTGATGCTCCCACAAACAAATCAAAGCAACCAGGCAACACGAAGACAGCTAAGATGGAGAAACAGCAACCGGGAAGACCAAAGGAGGTAATTTATAAATTTTTGAGTTCAAGATCAAAAGTGTTTAGGTATAATACCAGTCTGTAATGGATGATGAGGATCTTGGGGTGTGTGGGGACAACTGCTCACTGTTGTCACAAAACAGATTCAACAAATGGAAGTTGTCATCTCTGCATTAGGAAATGCGATTAAATTTTCCCCATTCCTTATTAAACTTTTGGTCTTCCTGATTTCTGAATCTTCCAGTCATTTTAGCCATTTCAGCATAATCCATCAATTTATAACTTATCTTAAAAACCACTGTAAACAGCTAAAAGCTTTAGTAGGATTAGAATATCACTTGTAGTTTAATGGTGAATTTTGGGTACAATGGAGAGATAAAAAGATCAGGATTATTATAAAAGATGCAGGAGGAAATGATTAACAGTCGGATCCACAAAAGGGAGGAGGGAAGTCCAAGAGATTCCTTGGAATCTAGTTTTTAATGTTGTATGTTGGATATGTGGCTGTAAAAATTCAATCTGAAAAACCAAATAAATAAATTTCTAAAAAATAAATAAAGACTGATTTATATTTCCATTTAAACTGCGTCTCTGCAGGAGCTGAACGACTACCTGGCGAACATAACGGCTCGTGGACCACCTAAATTCCATGGGGCCTATGGTAATCTTTATGTGATCCATCCATTAAAGATGGAGGTGTTCAATACCAAGGAAATGGAGGTCGCCATATGGACTCTGACTGATGTGAGTTCCAGTCTGGGGAGTCTTCTGGAGGAGAACATTTTTGGTCCATCAGCACCGTCTCCCTCCACTGAATGGACCTTCTCTTGTTTTCTCTCTCCCTCTAATGGCAGGCTTACTGTTTACCAGCTGATATTTTTATTACAGACAACAAGCTGAAGCTCTCGTTAACTCTAGACAGGTAACAAACACCCTGACGCCCTATTCAGCGTCATTGCCTCTTGACGTACTTGATAGAACTTCTTGCTTGCATGTGCAGGATGATAGAAGCAAAAGGTTGCATGCCGGTAGATACTGCTGCTGCTGCTGCTGTTGTTTAATTTATATACCAATTAATTACCAGGATGGTTTCTATGTGATTTACAAGTATAAGAGCAATCAGAAAACACACATAACTGAAGTACACACTACAACAATTCCATCAAAACAATAAAGCATGCTAGTCAAAACAGTACAATATACTGCTTAACACCGTCATTTCTAAGCAGTGTGCCGTAAGATTTCCTCTTCTGAAATCTCAAATAAAATCAGTTAAGATTGAACATAAAGACAGAAGCCCCAATTAAAATGGGGCGCTTTGCTCACGTGAGTCGAGTGGCAGGAGCCAAAGGCTACGAGTAGTTGGAGATGACGGTTTTCATCCATAGATGAGAATAATAATGAAGTAATAATTCAAGGCCTTGAAGGGTTGTTAGAAAAGTGGAGCGCAAGGGGCACAGCACACAGCTCTCTTCTGAAACAGAAGACTCTGGTCAGGGGCCTCAGGAGGAAGAGCCGAGGGGCCCCGCCGCCTCCCAGGATGGGCCACCCAAGGCACTCGCCTCACCATGCCTAGTGGTAGGAGCAGCTCTGCCCCATGTCCTGCTCTCCTATATCAGGGGCAACCAGGATACAGGTCACGTTTTGCAGGGCACAGTGCAGACTGGTGGGCTCAGATGGGCACTGGAAGATAGTTGTTGCTAAGAGTCCAAGCTCAGATTTTTTTTCCCAGTTGCGAACCACCCTGGGATCTTCGGATGAAGGGTGGTAT
Organism: Podarcis liolepis; assembly: GCF_965112155.1. Lineage (NCBI taxonomy): Eukaryota > Metazoa > Chordata > Lepidosauria > Squamata > Lacertidae > Podarcis > Podarcis liolepis. Next base: position 2,593,445 of record NC_139559.1, on the reverse strand, counting down.
ATATATTTAATTAATAGATATGGATTTTTGACCCTTGATGGGAAGCTTCAGATTCGGGGGCGGGGGGAATCACGCGCAATGCAGTTGACGGGGATCTTGTGCTACGCCACTTCTAACAAGCATTTCCTTTTTCCTTGCAGTGGATTTCTGGACATGGAAGGCAAGAACGTAAGCTCTTCCACCTATTCCACCTATTCTAATACATTCTGTCGTATAGCAAGATCAATTTCTTCAGCCCTGTTTTGCTTGACCTTCCTCACAGTCCCTCTTCAGAGAATCACGGCAAAGGCCATGATTGGGCTTAAAAGCTTCTAAGTGTCTTGCCCAAGACACTCAGCCAGTTCATGGCCAAGCAGGGATTTGAACTCAGGACTTCATTTTTTTAAAAAATAAAATATTTATTAAAATTTTTTGAAATATAACAGTAAAAATGAAAAAGAAAAAAGAAAAATACAAAATAAAAACAGTTAAAAACATACATTTTTTCTTTTACTTATTTTCTTCTAGCTTATTTCCCGGACCTCCTCATACCTCCCTTTTTTGTATTCCACTTCAATTTATTGGTTCAGCAAATCCTTACCATTAGATTTTAACCCATTTATAACCCTTTTTTCATATTCTCTTAAATCATTACAGCTGGAAACCCCTTAGTTGCTATCCAACATCATTCTATCATTCATTAATTTTACAATATTTCTGTAGATAGTCTTTTAATTTCTTCCAGTCAGGACTTCAGAGGCTGACTTGTCTGCTCTTTCCACCCGCTGGTGCTGCTTCTGTTCAGTCTAAGGTTTTGTTCATGGGTGATGTCGGGATTTGCAGTGGCCGACAGTTATGTTCTGGGCCCAGTGCCTTGGCTGCTCCTGGCCTAGCTCAAAGGAATTGAAATATACTCGGAGTTGAGTGTAGATTTCATGCTCTTCATTCAGCTCATAGTAATGAGGAATGGAAGTTCCCCTGAAATATACATTATACATTATATTTACACAATGGGCCCCACATGATTGGCTAATTCTGGGATTCTCCTGTAGGCCAATCAGGTTGCGGATTCATTTCTACCTGGAGCTGGATTGGGTGGCTCCTGTGGACCAATCAGACTGCTGCATTCTGGATCCTAGTGTTCTAGGACCAATCAGACTGCTGCATTCTGAATCCTATTGTTCTAGGACCAATTAGACTGCTGCATTTTGGATCCTATTCAACTCAGTACATAACAGGAATGTTCTCCCTAACTACAGTATATTTACTTATTTGTTAAATTGTGTATTTGTTAAATTTATATCCCTCCACTCCTCCCAAAGAGCTCAGGGTGGCAAACACATCTGGGATAAAAACAGGTATGGCTTTGCAGGAGGGGTTTGCAGGAGGAGAAGGTGACGCTCTTCCCAAGGCACCACAACTGATTAATGGGAAGGAGGGAGGTGTCAAAAGGATTGTCCATCTCTGGAGCAAAGTGCCTTGAGATGGCTCTTCATGCTGACTCTCCATTGAAGTCACATGGATTATGGTACTGTTGGACCTGGTGAGACGCTTCCCTTTCCATGCTGCTTCCTTGCATTGCTGATCACATCTCTTCTTCTAGAGGGCCCGGCTCCACGGAAGTGCATACGAGGCTGTGGAAACGCTGGAGCAGGTGCTGTACCAAGAGAGTCCGTTGGGTAAGAGTTGTGGGGTACCGAGGTGACGTTGACTCAGGTACAGTCACAGCCTTGATCACTTTTGAGGTTTCCTTCCAAGCCATCGCTTCAGCCCCAAACCACAAAGCTTGCTTGTTGGGTAGCACCGATGGTTGAACTGAAGCCTTCATCTGATCCTCAGTTCAGCCAAGCTCTCTGGAGGAACACCCCTTTGGGGCTGTGTAGAAGCCCTAAGGGATGTGGGTGGAGCTGTGGTCTAAACCAGTGAGCCTAGGGCTTACTGATCAGAAGGTCGGCGGTTCGAATCCCCGCGACGGGGTGAGCTCCCGTTGCTTGGTCCCTGCTCCCGCCAACCTAGCAGTTCGAAAGCACGTCAAAGTGCAAGTAGATAAATAGGTACCGCTACTGCGGGAAGGGAAATGGCGTTTCCATGCGCTGCTGTGGTTCGCCAGAAGCGGCTTAGTCATGCTGGCCACATGACCCGGAAGCTGTCTGTGGACAAAGGCCGGCTCCTTCTGCCTATAGAGTGAGATGAGCGCTGCAACTCTAAAGTCATCTGCGGCTGGACCTCACAGTCAGGGGTACCTTTACTTTTACCTAGAAGCCCTAATGTCAAGGAGAGAGGAACGTGGTACTACCCACCCCTCCTCAATCTGGCCTAGTGACATGAACCAGGATGCTTTCTGTTGACCCAAATTGGTGCATGTTGTGTTTCTTCTCTCCAGATTACCTGCAGCAGGAGCTCCCCTTGCCACTGGTTCCAGACATTGGCGAAGTGATGAAGATGGAAGATACGTCCTATGATGTGAGCCTTTGGCATTTAATCCAGGTTCAGGATGCAGGCTTTGACCGATGCAGCCCTGGAGGGTCTTAAGGGGCAGGAATAACCATAGTTTAGAGGTCCTGGGCGCTAAGGAAGTCAGACTATCCTCCACCAGGGCCAGGGCCTTTTCAGTGATGGCTCCGACCTGGTGGAATGCTCTGTCCCATGAGACCAGGGCCCTTCAGGATTTAACCTCCTTCTGTCGAGCCTGTAAGACAGAGCTATTCCGCCTGGCCTTTAATTTGAATTCAGCCTGATCTTTTATTTCCCTTCTCTTCCCTCCCCCTCCCCTTGTATGAAGATCACCCGCTCTGAGACCCCACAGCCAATTCTCTCCTGGTCTCCTCGCTGGCCCAAGTAGGACCAATTCAGCCAGCTAGCCCTGGGGATTATCTCATGCTTATTTCCCCTAAATTGATTTTTGAATTTTATTGTTATTCATGTTTTTATACTGTATTTTATGCTGCTTTTACAATTAAGTGTTATAAATCTGTTGTTAGCTGCCCTGAGCCTGGTTTTTGAACCAGGAAGGGCGGAGTATAAATAAAAATTTATATAACTTATATTTATAGGAATAGCCCTGGAGTGCTGCAGAGGACTTTCCGCAAAGTCTCAGAGTGCAGCTCCCTGCCGCAGTTCAGCAGAGCAGGCGCTCTATGTAGGAAGCCCTGATGGCAAGGCAAACGGGCGGCAAGAGATGAGTTGTTGCGCAACTGTGCAAGGGGGAACCCACAGCCAGACCAAGAGGCAGCAGGAAAGGGTCTGCTGAAAAGAGGGAGAGGGGGAGATTTCGGGTGCAGGGGTGGTATTCTCCTGAAGCAATGGCCTTTGCAGGGGCAAGGCAAAGGCGCCTTGGACAGCTGAGGCTGGAGACCTCCATAGGAGAAGAGGCCAGGTCCTGTTTCAGCAGCAACCAGGAGTTGCAATTCTATCAGGCTTGCTAGCTAAACCTTCCCCAGGGACTGCCCGCCCTGCTTCGCCATCTGAGGTGAAACAGAAAAGTCACCACCACCACCGATGCCCTCCCCCCAAAGCCTTGCTAACAGAGTTGTATGGCTGTGGTGGCAGCTTTCAGTGAGACCTTGTTAAATATAATAATAATAGTAATAATAATAATAATAATTTATTTATACCCTGCCCATCTGGCTGGGTTTTCCCAGCCATTCTGGGCGGCTTCCAACAAAGTATTAAAATACAGTAGTCCGTTAAACATGAAAAGCTTCCCTAAACAGGGCTGCCTTCAGATGTCTTCTAAAATTCTGGTAGTTGTTCTTCTCTTGAGAGCCAGTGTGGTGTAGTGGTTAAGAGCGGTGGACTCATAATCTGGTGAATCGGGTTCGTGTCTCCGCTCCTCCACATGCAGCTGCTGGGTGACCTTGCGCTAGTCACACTTCTCTGAAGTCTCTCAGCCCCACTCACCTCACAGAGTGTTTGTTGTGGGGGAGGAAGGGAAAGGAGAATCTGAGCCACTTTGAGACTCCTTAAAAGGGAGTGAAAGGCGGGATATCAAATCCAAACTCCTCCTCCTCTTCTTCTTCTTCTTCTTCTTCTTCTTCTTCTTCTTCTTCTTCTTCTTCTTTGACATCTGGTGGGAGGGCGTTCCACAGGGCAGGTGCCACTACCGAGAAGGCCCTCTGCCTGCTTCCCTGTAACTTGGCTTCTCGCAATGAGGGAACCGCCAGAAGGCCCTCGGCGTTGGACCTCAGTGTCCAGGTAGAACGATGTGGGTGCAGATGCTCCTTCAGGTATACTGGACCGAGATCTTGCTGGAAGTCGTCTCCATGCAACCCTGCTGGCAGCAACCCTGCCCCGTGGAACTCTGCTGCCTGAGGCAGCTGCTTCCATCTTCCTCATGGGCAGCCCGGCCCTGAGCTTCACTGAGCTGAGTTGCTTCATTTAAAGGAGTCCAGTCGGCTTTAAAAGGCATCAACTCCGGTGGAGTCACGGAGACTGTGGTTCCCCTAGGACAGGGGACTCTTCTCAGCCAGCGAGCCACAAACCCTTGTGTCTAACTTTCTGGGGAGGGGGGTTGCACATACCACTGGTTATGGGTGAGACCAGAACCAGGAGAAGGTCTAGGCATGGTTGTGACGCTTAACTTTACACGGTCAGCTAGTTTGCAGCCATGCAGAAGGCCAGAGGTTTGGGCACGCCTTTCCCCTCTACCCAGGACAGTGTGAGGCATGGCCAGGATTCAAGAGCACCCTCTAGCCCACAGAAAAGGCCTCAGGAGGGCATGGAAGAGGTCAAGAGAAGGCTGCGGGGGCACCAGGGAAAAGGAGGGGATCTCAGCAGGGTCCTGTGGCTCCAGGAGTCAGGGGGCAGAGGGTGGAAGGCCGCTGGGAAGGGCTCAAAAAGCAGAGTTGGAGGAGAGAAGTCTTTGGCATTGGGAGAAAACATCACACTCCGGGAGTCGGATGGGCACATTTTGAACTCTTTCTTTTTCTTCACTATAGGAATTCCTTTTGGTTTCTATAATCGCAAAGTAAAGATGTCCTCTGGAGTCCTGCTTGAAAACCAAGAAGCCAGAATCGTCTCTCACCACTTCCGTTCCCTTTGGGGCCATTTCCTTCAGTAGCACCAATCAGCAGCAGAAAATGGTGCTGCCTCCAAATTTGGAAAGCCTAGGATTTCTGTAGCAAAGGCCTCTCTTAGGGTTTAAATTGCTTAAAAGGTCTGTGTTGTGGCAAGAGGCAATGGGCAGTGCAAGGTGGGAGCGACACACGGGGTCCTGAATGCTCCTCTTGGTGAAGCAGCACCCATTGATTTGACTGGAGCTTCCTTGATAGTGCTTTCAAGTGGTTAGTGCCCAATGGGGAGACAATGGTATTTCCCATTGTATCAATCCCTCTTAATGGATGAAATGAGCATGGAGGTCTCCAGATCTCCTTCGATACTCCAACCACCACTTAGCAGGTGCTTGCCCAGTGTTATAAGAATTTAAGGTCTCAAATATATAAATTAAATGTTCATAAATTTACAAGGCAAACACATGCATAAGTATGTAAACCAAGTGTCTGAAACATAGCTGTCAACTTTTCCCTTTTCTTGCGAGGAATCCTATTCGGAATAAGGGAATTTCCCTTTAAAAAAGGGAAACATTGACAGCTATGGTCTGAAACAGTACAGGAGAACAATCCTGAAACCATTTTTACTCTCCCAAATTGACCTCAAATGTTTCTCTGCAAGGAGGAAGGAAATGGGAAAGCCTCTCCATTGTCTTTTGCTTACCTGTCTTAAGAGCGCATTTGTGTATGAATAGGGTGAGCCTGTGACCTGGATTCAGGAATTAAAGTATTTACCATCACAAAAGAATGGCCGGGCTGCCCAGGTAAAGCAATCAGTGACCATTGTCAGGTATCCTGGCAGGCAGGAATTCTGTTGTAGACCACCTCCTTCTGTGATGTATGTATGATGTTTTGGGGGTGGTCTTGAGCTACAGGGTGGGCAATTTCAAAAGTCTATAGTCTGCACACCATTGTTCTGGGTTCCTTCTCCCTCCTGCGTGTGAGGGGAGCACCCTGTTGCAACAGATCAATAAAGATGAGGCTTACTAGCTGCTTTGCTTCTCAATATTCTCTGGTTGGCCTCTGTTATTTTCTCCTACCGATAGGGAACCTACTCTATATGGGCTCTTGGATACCCCAATAAGCAAAAAGGAGCAGGTTTTGTTTACAACACCAGCAAAATATATTGTTTTACTGCTACTGCTATTGTCTCACATCTCTTTCATCTTGTTCTTCTGTGATTATGAAGGGCACAGCAACAATTAATAATCTGTTATCCCAAACTACATGAAGCTTTACATCAAGCAAGCCCTCTGCATTAATGAACACTTTGCTTCTCCTGCATTTGTCTGGTTGTATCTTCCCATTTTTGTATCTTTCCCAGTAGTGATGCATGGAAGTGAAAGCTGAAAGAAGGCTGATCGCTGAAGAATGGATGCTTTTGAATTCTGGTGCTGGAGGAGACTCTTGAGAGTCCCATGGACTGCAAGAAGAACAAACCTATCCATTATGAAGGAAATCAGCCCTGAGTGCTCACTGGAAGGACAGATCCTGAAGCTGAGGCTCCAAGACTTTGGCCACCTCATGAGAAGAGAAGACTCCCTGGAAAAGACCCTGATGTTGGGAAAGTTGGAGGGCACAAGGAGAAGGGGACGACAGAGGACAAGATGGTGGGACAGTGTTCTCGAAGCTATGAACATAAGTCTGACCAAACTGCGGGAGGCAGTGGAAGACAGGAGGGCCTGGCGTGCTCTGGTCCAGGGAGTCACGAAGAGTCGGACACGACTGAACAACTAAACAACAACATCTTCCCATTACTTCCCAAATTAGTATTCTGGTAGAGAGGGAGACCCAAATGCCTGCCAGATAAATATTAAACTCCCAAGCACCTAAATCTGCTGCTTTATGCTTCTCTGCACTCGTTCATGCATGCACTCTGGTGCCCTGGCATTTTAGATCTTGATGTCAAAAGTCAGTGCGCACAACGTGGACAAGTTACACTGGCGTAGGCTTACAGAGGGGAACTCGGGCCCTGCAAAGTTGTTCATTCACTGGGGTTCCTCACACTGAACTGAATGGGAAACAACAGAGAAAGGAGAGGGTTGCTGGGAAGGGAGAGAAGCAAGTATTGAACCCTGAAATTTGAGGGGAATGAATTCTTCATGGTTAAGCTACTGGGGTGCTGGGATGGGGAGTAGAAATTATGCAGAGCAATGATCAAAGTAAAGGGATCTTCTGGGTACTGCCAGGGACTCCAGCTTTCTCACTGGGGAACTTGCAAATGAAATTAAATCCAGTGCGCAAACGTCTCAAAACGTGTGTCCATGTTGCAGAGTTTAAAGTGTTTACTGGTTTTCCTCTGTGAGTCAGCCAAAATAAGGAGGTGCCTAAATTAGGATAGAGCAGCGCTTTCCAAATTTTGCTAGTGTGTCGGCTGCAGTGTGGAGGTGTGTTGGGTCTTGCTGGACCAACCAGCCATTTTACCTTAGTAGAATTACTGGTGCCACCCAGACCTTGGCAGCAGCAGGAAGGGAAAAGCTAGGCCGTTTCATTTGCTATGTTGCTCCTTCCTTTGCCAAATGCATCTGCAAATGCCACTTTTTTGAGGAAAGTTGCTTGCTTGCTGTTCCTTGAAAAGCCACCCAGCAGTCAGTCTGGCCCAATATCTCCACCTTGGCTCTGGGCCCTCCCACCTGCTGGCTGTGGGGAGACCAAAATGGGGGGCATCTCTCAGGAACTCCCTGCAAATGGCGGGATGAAGGGGCTGCCCATGAAATGGGGGGGCTTTGCCTGTGCCAGAGGGACCCCCTTGGCCAAGGGCTCCTTCTCACCTGGAGGTATCTTGGGACCCCCAAGAGTCACCTAGTCAACAGGTGTGGAGAAAGTCCTTTTTTCAAGGAAGGGAGGACTAGAATTAAGGGGGGGCTGAATATGCAGACATTAATGCACAGCCGTCCTTTGAAATTTACACTCCCCCCCCCCCCCCAGTTTTTGCAGTGCAGTCCTCTGGCCAAGAAATTTGTACAGATAGATAGATACTAAGATAAAGGGAAAATAACCTAGGAAAGCATGTTATGGGAGGAGAAATTGCTTTGCAGAACTGTCCGTGTTAGGAAGAATTGCACGCAACCATGTGTGTATCCGGAGAAATGTACACTGAACTTTTGATGAATTTTCCTGGGGACCTGCCCCCCCGCCCCCGATCCAGGGAAATGAGAAACAGAGAAATGGCATCAGGTTCTCTCCTTCCTCCTTCCGGCTCCGAGTCCTGCGATTCTAAGCAGCCATCACTGGGGTTGGGGCTCAGGTGCGAGATGAGGGCAAATGCACCTCCTTCTCCTCAGGGACAACGTTGCTCAAGCCGGGCTGCCAAGGGACTCCTTTTCCCGGCAGCGCCTGATCCTGGCCTCTGCCCTCCTCTCTCTGGACTCTCTGATAGGATTCCTGCCTTGGGATCCCTTCTAACTCTCCTCTGGCCAGAGAAGGAAGCCTCTGAGCTTAGTCTGAGGGGAAACAGATCCCCCCCAGTCTGTTCTGTAGGGGAGGGACCCGCCTCGCAGGGCTGGTTTGGGCTGCCTCCAACTTCTCTGAGCAGCCCCAAACTTGGCTTTTCCGGAAGGTGGGGGACCCACAAACCTCCCCAATCCCCTTCCATCTTGTCCAGGGAACTGGCAGTTTCCCCGCTGTTTTCAGCTTTTTATCCCAGATGTGAGGAGACATGTTTCAAGAGCTGTTCCCACACTATCCGTTGCTTCAGTTCCTCCAGCGCCTGACCCTTCCTTCCCTCAGCCAGGCTCTGGAGGCCAGAACATAACTGGGCATAAGTTCCCCCAGGTTTCCTCTTAATTTCTCCAAAATGTTTTCCTGCTCTGCTCAGTCGTGAGCCCCAGTCAAACTCTCCCTCATTCTTTAAAGAGTCCACAATCGGCGGTTTCCTCGTCCCTCATTTCTGAGTAAATCTCCCTCAGGAGATCCTTCATTCTGGCCTCATCCAGAAGCTCTGAATTTGGTTCTCTCAAAACTGAATAAAAATGCTTCTATATCATCTCCTTTTTGAAATTTTGCTTGTTCCACTGAGGTAACTTCCCCACTTCTCTGTGGAACCAGACATTCTGCTCTAAGCTCTATGTTATGTACTGAGTATTTTCTCGTTTTAAGATTATACATTTCTTTTTCGCGTTCCGCCTCTCTCTCTCCCTTTCTCTGTCAGCTGCCTGTATTTTCGCTAACTGAATCAGCTTGTTCTTGTTCTGCTTGCATTTTGACCTTTCTTTCTTTCTTTCTTTCTTTCTTTCTTTCTTTCTTTCTTTCTTTCTTTCTTTCTTTCTTTCTTTCTTTCTCCTCTGCCTTGTATTTTGGCTAACTGAATCTGTTTTTCTGCTTCTATTCTGCTTTCCATTTCAAGTTCTATCTCCTGACCAGAATTTCCCTCAGAAATGGCTCCTTCAGACTGAGCTTCTCCCTGACTGCCTCCTCTTGCCTTGGAGGCTTATGAGAAGGTGCCATTTCCTGACAGGAATTTCCCCTCACCAAAGTATAACACACTTTCTTCTACTTTGGGGATTTTATTTCCTATCAAAATGCACCACCAATTGCAGCGAGCCCAGTCTTAACCGCTGCTTAATTTTAGGAAGAAAAACTCTCTGATATTGGAGACTTAGGGAGCTGTTTAACAGATGAAAGAATTTATTTTACAGAACAAAGTTGGTAAATCAAAAGGTGTGGCAGGAGATAGAAATCTTTCAAGGAACAGTTATCTTATTTATATATCTATATTAAACCCAGGGGATATTACAGGCTTCCTAATGTAGCAGGAACCCCCCCCCCCAGTCATTCAGTTTCTACAAACTTCGCACAGACTCACACTCACACACTACATACGCTACGCTTCTGTTATAAATTCATAGAAAATCAACCATACATCGGATTTGCACTGTTCCATTTTTATTTACTATCAAAGGAGGGTGGCTTGGTTTCTGGTCAGCCATAATCCCTTCACCATCCCAGCACATCCACAGGAGCCCTGCCCAGTTGCTATGTCAGCCTTGATAATCCCAGACAGAAGACAATCAAAATGACAAAGAACTCGCATATGGGAGTGGATTCAGCACAGACTGAAACAAAGGACAATAATCAGATCTTCCCTCTGGGGGCAGGAAACTGCCAACTCCCCTTTGTCTCCTGGAAGTGACTCATGGGGAGGGGGAAAGGAGGAACCAGCCAGGTGACAGGACACTCAGGTTACCACCACAACTCCTCCCTCAACCCCTCCTTTCTGTAATGTATGCATGATGTCAACCCCTTCTGTAATGTATGCATGATGTTTCTGGGGGTGGGCTTGACCTGGAGAATGGGAATTTCAAAAGTTTTTATAAGGTCTTGCAGACCATCTTTCTGGGTCTTTCCTCTCTCTTGCAAGTGAGGGGAACACCCTGTTGCAACAGTTCAATAAAGGCCAAGCCTACAGGCTGCTGTTTTGCTCCAAGTTATCCTGGTTGTTGTCTTTTTTTTGTCCAAGAGAGCCCTCGGATTTTTCCGTTAACACTAACAAGGTGCTTCTCCATCCTCTGTTTTTTGATATCCTGGAATATTCCTTTGTTCCGCTGAGGTAACTTCCCCACTTCTCTGTGGAACCAGCAATTCTGCTCTAAACTCTATTTCTTGCATTTTAAGATTATACATTTCTTGTTCTTGGTCTGCCTCTCTCTCCCTTTCTCTGTCACCTGCTTAGATAACTGAATCTGCCGTTCTACTCAAAGCCTGGCTTGTTCTTCTTCTGTTTGATTTTGGCCTCTTTTTCTTTATCTTCTGCCTGTATTTCGGCTAACAGAATCTGTTTTTCTGCTTCTGTTCTGCTTTCCATTTCAAGTTTGATCTTTCTAAGTTCAAACTCCTGACCAGAATTTCCCTCAGAAGTCTCTGCTTCTGACTGAGCTTCTCCTCTTGCCTCTGGCTGCCATTTCCTGACAGGAATTTCCCCTCACAGAAATCTAAAACACTTTCTTCTGCTGGTGGGATTTTCTTTCCTATTGTGACGCTCCACCAATTGTGGAGAGCTCCATCTTCATTTTTTCCTGAATAAAATTCTCTGATACTTGGAGACTTGGGAGATAGTTTAACAGCTGAAAGAATTTATTTTACAGAACAAAGTTGGTAAATCAAAAGGTATGGCAGGAGATAGAAATCTTTCAAGGAACAGTACACACACACACACACACACACACACACACACACACATATATATATGTGTGTGTGTGTGTGTGTGTGTGCACGCTGTTCCCAGCCTTGGAGTGACTAGTATTCCCATAGTCGAGTATCATGCAAGAAATTAAATAGCTTTAAACTTCTGAGTTGTGGCAAAAGGCAATGTGCACAACCCATGTGTGGGACTTGTGTTTGTGTGTTTGCAAACCCCTTTGGAACAGATGGGAGCCACACAAGGATTCCTGAAGAGGCTTTGCACAGCTCCCATTCATTTCAAGGAAGCTTGCATGAGAGAGCTTTCAAGTGGTTTGTGTCTTTCAAGGGCTCTGCATGGCTTCTAGCCAGGATGGCTATGCTCTGCCTTCACAGCAGGAGGGAAGAGGGGGTCTTGTGCTCCAATCCTGCTCCCTGGTTTCCCACAGGCAACTGTTTGGCCACTGTGGGAGCAGGATGCTGGACTAAATGGGCCATTGGCCTAATCCAGCTTTCTCTTCTGATGCCTTCTGTTGATGGATGTCAGGGAACTGCCATCGGAGCATCAGGTGGTGGAGGGACTCAGGGAGGAAGAAAGAGACTCAACAGCTGAAGCAGGGACCAGCAGGGGGAGGAGTGGGTCTCTGAGGGAATGCGAGCAGGAGGGAGGGCTCAGGGATGCTTCCAGCGAGAACAGTGGGGAGGTATCTGAGTCTCCCATAGGGAGACCCACACCTCGCCGGAAACTGTCACGCCGTGAGTCCAGGAGACGCGTTTCCGTTAAGGAGCTCCTTTGCTGGAAACGCTTCCGCAGACAGCCACTGTCGGACTCTACTAGTGACTAGAGCAGACATGTCTGAGGAGCTCCGTCACACACGGAGGTTTGTGGGGTCGCACAAACTCTGAGGGAGCACGTTTTTACGCACAAGCAGCTAATCAATCCCTAACAGCAGTCCGACAGTCTCTGTACGCTGCCTGTGCAAGAGAAAGCATCATGAGCGAACCAACCGGAACCGGAGGAGCGGGGGCTGGAGCTGGTCCAAGCTTGGAAGATAGATACCGAGCGTTGGAGGTCCAACTGGCGCTGCAGACGGCGAGGCTGGAGGAGAGAAGGGCTCAGGATGCAGACAAGAAGGGGAGAGCCACTCAATTCCCCAGAAAGGTACCAGGATTGGTGCAAAAATTTGGGGGGGACCCCAAGGATTACCATGCCTTTAGGACAGAGATGCAATATGCCATTAATGTGCAGTTCGATGAGTTCCCTGATGAGGAATCGCGAGTTGCTTTCGTAATTGGGCATCTTGAGAAAGGGGCGAGAGACTGGGTTCGACCCCTAATGGCAACGCACAATGACATACTAAAGGACACGAGGAAGTTCTTTCGTGCAATGGATATCATGTTTTCCAGCGATATTGAGGAAGGGGCGGTGCGCAGACAGCTAATGGCTTGTAAGCAGGGAAGTCGATCTGTCCGTGAGTACTGGACTGAGTTTACCATGCTGATTCACAGACTGAGTTAGGATTTATCGGTGGCACCCATTCAAATGCTATTTGAAGAAGGTCTTTCTTCGGCGGTGAAAGACGAGCTGTCACGGAGCCCCAGGGCGGAGTCTATGGATCAGCTGACCAAATCTGCGCTGACCATAGGAGCGCGGCAGGAGGCAAGAGCCTTGGAGAGGCGGGAAGGGAGAGGGGAACGTTGGAAGGAGTTCCGCATTCCAGACATTCCTGAGCCAGCTTTCCCGCCGGCAGAGCCGATGGAAATCGGAACAGCGCGCGCGCGCGCATTTTCAAAAACCAGCGAGGGGGCTAAGAAGGAGGGAAAGGGCCCCCGGAAATGCTATCTCTGCCAACAGCCAGGCCACTTTGCCAGAGTCTGCCCCCAGAGGAAGGAATGGCAAGGGATGGTGGGAGCTGTTGAGGGGGGAGAACAGGGGGGAACGGAGCAGGTAAAAGCCAACGCCTGGTTGCCACAATCGGGGCACTGCAGCCAGGCCAAAGAGCAGTGAAAGTGCCCGTGCCAGAAGCTCCTCGACCTGCTCTAGTGATTGAAGTGTCGCTAGAGCTGCAAAATGGGCACCCCCTAAAAATAAAGGCGCTATTGGACTCAGGCAGCTCCTGCAATTTTATGAGCAAGGAGTTTGCTGCTGAACACCAGATACAGACTATCCCTTTAAGCAACCCCCTGCAGGTGACCACGATTGATGGCAGGGAGTTGTTGGGAGGAGGAGTCAGCTTGCAGACTGTCCCAATGATAATGAGGGTGGCAAGGCACACAGAACTGATAGCGTTTAATGTGGCCACCCTGGGAGGCGCTCCCATTATTTTGGGAATGAGCTGGCTAGCTCTACATGATCCGCTGGTTGGCTGGCATCAAAGAGTGGTGTCCTTTGGTTCAGCACATTGCTTAGAACACTGCAAAGGGGAAAAGGGTTCAGCAGGGGCCCAAGCCACCCTAGCAGGGACTGAAGTAATGGAGAAGGTGAAGGTACCACCACAGTATGCAGATCTCAGCGACGTGTTCAGCGAGAAGGAAGCTGACCAACTACCACCTCATAGACCCTTTGATTGCCAGATCAATTTACTCCCTGGAGCACAGCTTCCCGTGGGCAAGTTGTATGCCATGTCAGACAGAGAAATGCAGGAGTTGCGAGGGTTTATTGACAAGAACCTGAAGAGAGGCTTCATCAGAGAGTCCAAAGCAGCAGGGGGTAGCCCAGTGTTTTTTGTGGACAAAAAAAACGCGGACAAGCCGAGACTTGTATGTGATTTTAGGAGGTTAAATGCAGTGACTGAACCGGTGGCTTTCCCTATGCCCAGGATTGATGATATTTTGACCAGGGTGAGGAAGGGAAAGATTTTTACAAAGCTGGATCTAAGGGGGGCGTACAACCTGATACGCATAAGGAAAGGGGATGAATGGAAAACCACCATGTTTACCCCTTTGGGGGCATTTGAATACCTCGTTATGCCATTTGGATTACAAGCAGGCTCAGCGTGTTTTCAATCTTTTATGAACCACGTACTGGGCCCTTTGCTCTACAAGAATTGCGTTGCTTTCCTAGATGATGTGTTGGTGTATTCGGAGAATGAGGAGCAACATGTGAGAGACGTCAGAGAAGTGTTGAGCAGACTGCAAGCCAACAGGCTGTGGGTCAAACTGGAGAAGTGTCGGTTCCATACCAAGGAGGTGGAATTCCTGGGGTACCGCCTGTCAGACAAGGGATTGGCCATGGATCCCGGCAAGGTACAGGCAGTGCTGGAATGGAAAACACCCAAAACCAAGAAGGATGTGCAGAGGTTCCTAGGGTTTGGAAACTTTTATCGTAAGTTCATCCGCAACTTCGCCCATCTGACGGCGCCCATCACTGACTGTCTCAGCAGTAAAAAGAAGTTTGTATGGACGGCGGAGGCGGAGCGAGCGTTTGAGGAGCTGAAAAGGGCCTTCGCCTATGAAGAACAACTTCTGCATGTGGATTTACGAAAGAAGCTAAGGGTTGAAACAGACGCATCTGACAGAGCCATAGGGGCGGTGCTTCTTCTGCAGCCGGGGAAGGAGGAGTCAGAGTGGCGACCGTGTGCCTTCTTTTCGCGAAAGCTGAACAAATCCGAGAGGAACTACACGGTGTACGACCGAGAACTTCTTGCTATTCATGAGGCGTTCCGGAGATGGAGGCATCTGCTAGTTGGTGCACAACATAAGGTGCAAGTGTGCACGGACCATAAAAATCTAGAGTATTGGAGAACTGCGCGAGTGCTCAACCAAAGGCAGTTGAGATGGGCCCAGGAGTTCTCCAAATTTAACTTTGAGATTTGTTACGTGCCAGGCCCAGAGAATGTTAGGGCGGACGCTCTCTCACGCAAACCTGAATATTTGGAGGGGGAGGGAGCACCCGAAGAAACCCATATCATTCCAGAGGACCGCTGGGTGTGTGGGGCGACTTTGGTGGGGCAAAGGGAATTGGTAGAGGGTACGGTGCAGGATGCATACGCCCAGGACAAACTCAGGGATCTCAGGAGGGAGGAAGACAAATCCGGTAGTTTTGAGGAGAGAAACGGGGCATTGTATTATAAGGGAGCGTCATATATACCTGAAGGGGAATTGAGGGAGAAGGTACTCAAGCAGCTGCACAATAGCCCCACAGCAGGGCATTTTGGGCAACACAAGACCATGTGGCTGGTTACCAGGGAATTTTGGTGGCCCAAGGTCAGGGAAGATGTGCGGGAGTATGTGAGAGGGTGTGAACAATGCCAAAGAGCCAAGGGGGAGAGGCGGGCGCCGGCTGGTTTATTAGAACCACTGCCCACACCTGAAAGACCGTGGGAAGCAGTGGCAATAGATTTCATGACTGATCTGCCAAGGTCTAGAGGGAAAACAGCCATCATGGTTGTAGTAGACCTGTTAACTAAAATGGCCCACTTTATAGCCTGCTCACATGCGGTCACAGCAGAAGAAACAGCCAAATTGTTTGTAGAGAATGTGTTTCGGTTGCATGGCGCCCCCTTGAGGGTGGTTTCAGACCGAGGGAAACAATTTACTTCCAGGTTCTGGAGGAAGCTCATGAGCTTACTGCATGTAGAGGTTAATTTTTCAACGGCCCGTCATCCAGAAACCAACGGGCAGGCGGAAAGAGCAAATGGGGTTCTCCAACAATATTTGAGGTGTTATGTTAATGACAGAGAGAATGATTGGGTGGAGAAGCTGGCGTTGGCAGAATTTGCCTACAACAATGCAGAGAACGTGTCCACGGGGATGAGCCCCTTTTTGGCTAATCACGGGTGCCATCCCAGAGCCTTCCCAGGGGGGGAGGGGGAGAACTGGAGCGTTCCAGCTGCAGAACAGTTCGTTGAAGAAATGGAAGTGATCCATCGCCAGCTCCAACTCAACTTAAACAGGGCTAAGGAGGAATATAAGAGGCAGGCAGACAAAAACCGAAGGGAAGGTGAAAGCATCAGGGTGGGGGACCAGGTGTGGCTGTCAACCCAAGGGTTGCCGTTCAAAGGAGGTTGTAAGAAATTAAGACCCAAAAGGCTGGGTCCGTTTGAAGTCATGCAGCAGGTCAATCCAGTGGCTTTCAGGCTCCGGTTACCGAACCACATGAAGCTGCACCCAGTTTTTCACAGGTCGTTGCTGTCACCGTATAGAGGAGACAGTGAAGGGAGGGTCACTAGGGGACCAGCAATGGAGGAGAAGGAACACAGCTACCATGTAGCGGAGATCCTCGATTCCAGGTGGAAGGGAGATCAAGTAGAGTATTTGGTAATGTGGGAAGGGGAACCGGAGTCGGAAAACACCTGGGTTAGGGCAGAGGATGTCAATGACGAAGTTTTAATAGAGACTTTTCATCAGAGGTTCCCACGTAAACCTCAGCCTGTAGCGAGGTTCCGAAGGGAATACTTTGCCACCACCGACGAGGAAGAGGAGTTGGAGGGGTTCCCAGATTCTGAAGAGGAAGAGGATTCAGCGAGCCAGGACGACGATCGATGGAGGGAATGGTTCGAGACGTCGGAAGATGAGGAAGATTCTTTTCGGGGTTTTAGCCCTTCACCTCCCAGGGGAGAGGAAATGGGAGGGGGTGAGGGGGGCCCTGGAGGGGAGGTGGATGTCAGGGAACTGCCATCGGAGCATCAGGTGGTGGAGGGACTCAGGGAGGAAGAAAGAGACTCAACAGCTGAAGCAGGGACCAGCAGGGGGAGGAGTGGGTCTCTGAGGGAATGCGAGCAGGAGGGAGGGCTCAGGGACGCTTCCAGCGAGAACAGTGGGGAAGTATCTGAGTCTCCCATAGGGAGACCCACACCTCGCCGGAAACTGTCACGCCGTGAGTCCAGGAGACGCGTTTCCGTTAAGGAGCTCCTTTGCTGGAAACGCTTCCGCAGACAGCCACTGTCGGACTCTACTAGTGACTAGAGCAGACATGTCTGAGGAGCTCCGTCACACACGGAGGTTTGTGGGGTCGCACAAACTCTGAGGGAGCACGTTTTTACGCACAAGCAGCTAATCAATCCCTAACAATGGATGAACTGAGCATGGGGCTCCTTTGATGGGTTATGTCTCCCGTTCCTCCTGTATTCCAAGCATCATCCTGTGGATCGTGTCCAGCAAAATATACGGCTTGTCTGACAATCTTGTCTCCCCCTCACTTTCTTCCTTTGTGATGCATCAAGGACTTCCTACCCAAAATGTCAGCATTGCTATTTCCCCTTCATGAAGGTTTGCTGCAATAAAGTCCTCTTTCGGCGTTAATACGCCTTTTGCTTCCTCTGCATATTTACTTGTTTATATTCAGCGGATTTATAAGCCACTTCACAATGTAGAGTTATTGAAGCTGTGTACAATAAAAGAGAAAATGAAGTAGAAACAAAACAGAGGAGAAAATGTAGACTCTAAAAGCCAATTTGATCATACCTACAATTGTGCAGTTAAGATTATACAAAAGGATTAGGGAAGCCTCCTTAAACAAAAAAGTATTTAATAAGTGCTCAAACATCAAGATGGCAGAAGCCTGTCCAGTCGCTCCTTACAATGGTTCCAGAGGGCAGGGGCTGCAACACTAAAAGCCCAGTTTCAAGTGCAAGCATGCCTCTGGGCCACGTGGGGCTCTCAGAAGTGCCCTATCTGAGGAGGGCAGTTTCTAGACACGGATTTCTGGGGTGATGTAAGAGAGTTTGTACTGGTCCAGTAAACGCTTCCGCTGCGCCACCAGCAACAGCTCTCTTCGCAGAGCATTAATTAAGTCCAGTGGAGAGATTCTTGTTGCAGTACAAGCTTCAGAGTCTCAGCAGCAAAGAAACAACGACACAGGGAAGCCTGTCTTTCCAAAGACAGGTTTATTGCAGAAAGATAACAGAAACACCTCCGGAGCTTTCGGACATTTTTGCTTCACGCCCCACACACACAGAGAAAACAAACACTCTTTATATACTGAGCAACTTAACAACTTAACGAGCTTGACTACTTAAAGTTACATGACACTGCTAACTTGCCAGCGTCTTAGGTTTCACACCCTAACATGATGCAATGTTACTTCTCAGGCTACCAGTTTATCAAAATTTATCTCTGCCTATGCTATCATTCTGATGCTCCTACTGGCTCTAGGATCTACACTGGTGTAAAACAACCTCCATTGTCCACCACGACCGTTTCTGAATCCATTGCTGAACCCGGATTTAATCTCAATTGCATCTATAGTCCCATCTCAGTGGAAATCAACATAAATACCTATTGAACTGCTGTTCATCTGAACAGTCATTAGGGTTTACCAGTGTGAAAATTATTCCAAAAACAGGGAGGGGCCCTTTTCCGGGGAAGAACCCCCACCCCACCCTGCTGCCTGGAAGACCAAGCAGAAGAAGCAGAAGAGAGGGCGACATTCTGCATTGCGTCTGGGCTCTCCTCTCTCTCTTTCCGCATCGCCATTAACTGTAGCGAACGTCTGCTCCAAAGAGCAAGAAATCCTGGGGAGAGATCAGAAGGCAGAATTAGGAACAGAGGAAACTGCTTATACAGAGTCAGGCCATTGGTCCCTCTAGCCAGTGCCGCCACATTGCCCCCAAGATCGGGGGCAGCAGCATGTGTGATGTCATGTGCACATCATGTGACGTCACACTCGTTTTCCTGACACCAAGCAGGCTGGTGAAGCCTCCTGCGACGTTGTTCTGGGCTGCCTCAATTTTGGGAGGGCTGGAACCCTTTCAAAGAAATATTGAGGAGTCGGAAGACTGCTCTGCCGCCTAGAATTGGCCTGCCTGCCTCTAGCTTAGCAGTGTCTCTCCAGCACTGGCTCTCCATGATTTCAGGCAGGAGTCTCTCCCAGAACCGCCTGGAGACGCCAGCGAGGATTGAACCTGCAACCTTCCACTTGCGAGACAGACACCCTACCCTTGAGCTATGGCCCCTGCAGCTGAGTCTTCCTCTGGCCAACAGCAGGACAACAAAATCCTGGCACCCAGACACAAAGGGTCCAGGATGCCTACCTCCTGGGACGTGTGCTCTGCAAGCAGGGCTGTTTGTTTTACTTAATATTTCCTAAAAAATTATACACTGCTTGAGTGTAAAACAACAACAACAACAACCTTCAAAGCAGTTTGCAAAATAAGATAAAGCAATAAAATTATCACAATTACAATTCAAGAGTTTTGAAAAGTTAAAAGAACAAAAGACTAAAAACAGATCTGAACTCACCTCAGATTTCTTAAACATCTGGAGAGCCTTGTCTAAGCAAGAATGTTTTAATCAGGCGCAAGGAAGAGTAAAGTAACGGAGCATGCCTGGTGTCAAGAGGCAGGGAATTCCAAAGTGAAATAACTGACTTCTTGCAAATGTGGAAGGGGTTTTATGGGATGCCTGTTGGGCCAAGTGAGGGCCACCTCCATGTGGGCTTCACCTGCTCCTCCAGGGAGCTTCCTCCACAATTGGTTTTTAGCCTCAAAATGCAGGAAGCTTCCCTGAGTACCCAGAACTTCTTTTGCGACAGGGCTAAGGCATCACCCACCTGGCGAAGCTGCAGAAAGGCACTGGAGAGCTCCACGTGGTCCGGGAGAGGGAGGGGGAAGCCCTCAGCCAGTCGCGCTGGAAGGTAAAATTTATCTTGCACTTACAAAAATATTTCCAGTTACAGATAGGTAGCCGTGTTGGTCTGCCATAGTCAAAATAAAAATATTCCTTCCAGTAGCACCTTAAAGACCAACTAAGTTAGTTCTTGGTATGAGCTTTCGTGTGCATGCACACTTCTTCAGATACACTGAAACAGAAGTTGCCAGATCCTTCTATATAGTGAGAAGGTGGGGAGGGGTATTACTCAGAAGGGTGGTGGGAATGGGTGATTGGCAGATAGCTGAGATGAGCCTGTTGACGACTCTTAATGACTGCAATAGGTCGTAAAAATATTGTAAATCAGTAGACTCACTGGCAGGGTTTGATTAAACATTTACAATTTAAGGAAACCAGTATAAAAGTTAAGATGTAATAATGGGGAATGAATAAAAGGAAAGATGTGATTTGGGGAGAAATGGTACAAAAAGAATACAACAATATTTAATTAAAATATTGCGAAATTAAGGTAGAATAAGATGGGCAGGAGAAGGAAATATTTAAAGAACCAGAAGAGGAAGTTGAGGGAAGTCATGGGAGGGGGTGGGGGTGGGGATTGGGATTTATAGTTTTTCTTTGTGATAATAATGATTATGTTGAATATAAAATTGTAAAATTCAATAAAAACTATTTTTTTTAAAAAAGGGAGATAAAATTAACAGGTCATAGAATCACAGAATTGAAGAGTTGGAAGGGACACAAGGGTCATCTAGTCCAACCCCCTGCAATGCAACTAAAGCGTCCGTGGCAGATGGCCACCCAACCTCTGCTTAAACGCCTCCAACGAACATCAGTCCAGCACCTTCCAAGGGAGTCTGTTCAACCGCCAAACAGATGTGGCACATTGGGTGAACACAGCCTCCATTTTGGATTTGTATTATGTGCTTTCCCACACCAGAGCTATATGAATCCCTCCCAATTATGAAAAGAGTCTAAAAATGTTCTGCAAATTGCAAAACTATATATAAGAGATTTCCCCCCCTCCCCTGCCAGACCTGAGGAGCCACCGGCAGCTACTCAGCTCTATGAGAGTCCTGCTCTGCCATCTGAACTTATTCAGGTGTGCAGCCATAAAAACTAGAAACTTGCTTTAAACTATGAAAAAGAAACCTGGCCTTCACTCAGTAGTGGAGGTTCACCATTTGCGCAGCCTCTTATTTATTCATTTCTGTGCATCTATCTCTCCAAGATTATTCTGCTCTTAATTTCACCTCCTCAACAACCCTGCAGGGTAGGTTAAGCCAAAAGGGACTGACTGGCCCAAGGTCACCATCCAGTGAGTTTCGGGGCCCAGTGAGGATCTGAACCCTGGTCTTTACCAGGTGCTCTAACCACTACACCACCACTGCCCCTCATACAGGCCTCTTGCCTGCAACAGGGGAAGTGTGCATTTGCCCTGCAGTTTTCCCCGCTGCTCCTGGTTGTCCCCTCACTCTGAAGTGCTCTGGGAGCTCCCCAATGTTGTACATGAGATGCTAGACATTCCTCCCCTAGTAACTTTCCATGGGGTTGCAGGCCTGGCGTTTTCTCAAAACGGCACAGCCAGATGCCCTCCCGGGAACCACCTGCCAGTCTCCTCTCCTCCTTGGAGATGCAACCGGAGGGGTCATCGCTCTGTCCTGGGAGTCCATATCAGAGGCCTGGTTCTGTTGGGACGGTGAATGAGAAACAAGGCTATAATGAAGCATGTGGTGCAACAATTAGACTGATATTTACCGTTCATTGCAGGAAGGAGGGTGCTTGAAGCAAGGTAGTTCATGATGGCTTGCATTAATTGTACCTGGAAAGAGAGAGACAGAGACCATAAAAGGGAAATCAAGATGAAAGGGCTCATGGAATCAGAAAATTGTAAAGTTGGAAAGGAGTCAAGGGTCCAAGGGTCATCTAGTCCAACCCCCTGCAATGCAGGGATCTCAACTCAGTCATTCATCCAATCTGAAACCATACTGGACCATGCTTAGCTTTACAAATGCACTAGCAGTTTTGTTGCTGCACGGGGCAGTGGGGAGGAGGGTCAAGGTGTCCTCTAATTCCCCTCCCTGACTTTTGGCTTCATCCTGGATGTCCTACATCTGCCTTGGTCGTTACATAAATGGGTGGGTGAATCAAACAACACCCAGACAATTGGAAAGAACATTAAGCCCGTGGTCCATCCTTTCCAGTTCTCTCCATGGCCAACCAGAGGTCCTCAAGCACAAGAGCTGAGCACAGGAGCTCTCTCCCTTCCTTTGGTTTCCAGCAACTTGTATTCGGAAGCATTAAGGCCTCCAACTATGGAAGCAGAGCAGAGCCATCATCCCTAGTGGCCATTAACAGCCCTCTCCTCCTCGGCCCAGTATACCTGAAGGAGCATCTCCACTCCCATCATTCTGCCCGGATACGGAGGTCCAGCTCCGAGGGCCTTCTGGTGGTTCCCTCACTGTGAGAAGTGAGGTTACAGGGAGCCGGGCAGAGGGCCTTCTCGGTAGTGGCACCTGCCCTGTGGAACGCCCTCCCTTCAGATGTCAAGGAACTAAACAACTATTTGACTTTTAGAAGACATCTGAAGGCAACTCTGTTTGGGGAAGTTTTTAATGTTTGATGTTTTATTGCGTCTTTAATACTCTGTTGGGAGCAACCCAGAGTGGCTGGTGAAACCCAGCCAGATGGGCAGGTTGTTGTTGTTGTTTCCATGAATCTCAGGGTTGTGGGTTTGAGATTTGCACCTTGGGCAAAAGATTCTTGCATTTCAGGGGGTTGGGCTAGATGCAACTCAGGGTCTCTTCCAACTCTACAATTCTATGATTCCATGATCTGTCTTGAACCTTCAAACAACCAGCTTCATTGAATATAAATGAGTTCTAGTGTCATGAGAAAGAGGTAGAACCTTTTCTCTGTTCACTTTCTCCATGCAAGGCATAATTTTATAAACGTCTATCGTGTCAACTCTTTCTTGTCTTTTCTCTAAACTAGGAAGACCTCGGCGCTTGCATGCTTCCCTCACAGGGGATTCCCCTTGATCTTTCTGATGACCGTTTTCTGAATCTTTCCCATTTATTCGGTTTGCTAGTACAGTGGTACCTCGGGTTACAGACGCTTCAGGTTACAGACTCCGCTAACCCAGAAATAGTACCTCGGGTTAAGAACTTTGCTTCAGGATGAGAACAGAAATCGTGCTCCGGTGGCGTGGCGGCAGCGGGAGGCCCCATTAGCTAAAGTGGTGCTTCAGGTTAAGAACAGTTTCAGGTAAGAACGGACCTCTAGAACGAATTAAGTACTTAACCCGAGGTACCACTGTAGTTTTATCTTGCCAGGGCAACCCAAAGCAACTTTGTGAGGTGAGGTGACCAGAAGTGTACGCAGGACTCCAGATATGGTTGCACCATAGATTTGCAAAACGGCATTATGCTATTGGCAGTCTTCAATCTCTTTCCTAACGATCTCTAGCATGGAATCTGACTTTTCCACAGTGGCTGCACACTTGGCAGAACCACCAAGAGGAATGAGAAAGCAGGTGTGTGTCTGTGACACCACAGGATGGGCGCGAAATTTGGGTCGGTTCACATTTTAGTGCGAACCTTATTCACCCCTCCTGAAATAATAAACAAACCGAAGCTCAGCTGGCCTTCAACATTCGGACTATTCCAAATTTTGCAGCGGTGTTCTCCAGGCAAGTAATGTCTACAAAGAAACCACATGCTGAGAGGTTTGCATGTACTTGAGTAAAAATAAAATAGAAAAAATGCATTATGTTTGAGAAAATTGAATGCCAATAATATGTATATTAGGAGTTACATGCAATGAGAAGTTGATAAATCTTCACGAGGACAAATAAAATAAACGCCAAAAACTGATGTGTAAAAGGGAGGAACTGAACTTAAGACTGCAGGAGTGAGAAGCTGAGATTGATAGGTTTGCCCACTGAGAGTGGCACCAAATCTTGCAGGGAGGGTATTGGCAAGAATGGGCTCTGAGCAGTGGCGTAGCGTGGGGGGCGCAAGGGGGGCCGGCCGCACCGGGCGCAACATCTGGGGGGGCGCTCACCACCTCTGGAATCGCCAAAGAGCCTCGGGTGCAGGCTGTAGCAGAGCCCCATGTCTCGCGGAACCGACAAGCTGGCAGCGGCTCGCCGCGGTCCCCGTGCGTCAGGGCCACGGAGGGCGCGCCAGGCAGCCCCTCCTCACAGCCCCGCCGCCGCTGCCGCTGCTGGGCCATGTTGCATTTTCCTCGCCTCTCTGCCCTCCTCCTCCGGGCAAGCGGCGTCGTTTGGGCGGCAGCGCCAGCGGCAACTCGCCTCAGATCACCTGACGCAGCAGGTTAGGGGTTAGGGGGCGCAAATTACTTGCCTTGCCCCGGGTGCTGACAACCCACGCTACGCCGCTGGCTCTGAGAAAAAGGCAAGAGGGCCTCTGGCCACTGAGTGCGCAGGTTGAGAGCTTGAACCTCTAGCTGTGACCATGGAATTCTTGGGGGTCACTTAAGGTAACGGGATCAAGCAATTTAGGGAACGAAAAAGAACTTACTGAGAAAGGCCCGACGTCTGAGTGCTTCAGAGACAGCTGCAGCCTAAATGAGGATACAGGGGGAAAGAGAGCAATGGGGGTTTTATGCCTTATAACGACAATATACCTTATTGACTTGCTGAGCTACGGGAAGCCAGTGGAACAAGCCACAGGGTCATGGCTGATAACTCTTCTCTGCACTCCTCTTTCTGCATGCCCTTTGGGGCTGCCTTGGTGCAGGGGAGCACCTTTTCGGCCAAAAGGTCCAATAGAAATAAATTGGAAAGTGTAGTTCAACCCAGATCTCGTCTCCCACAGTTCATTGGGCAAGGTAAGCAAGCATTCGGTGTGGCAGCACTGACCCTTTGGAACTCCCTGCCACTTGAAATGCCTGCTAAAAACATTCTTGTGTAGACAAGCCTTCCAAGGGGCTTAGAAAGTTTTATGGGTTTAAATCTATACTGCGGTTTTAACTTTCTGTATGTTTTAATGTGCTGTTGGGTTTTTTAAAAATATTTTTATGGTTTTAACTTCTCTGTAAACTGCTTTGAGGGGTTTTTCCCTACAATCAAGTGGTACACTATTTAAATTTTATGAAATAAATAAATATGCATTGCAGGGGATGACCCTCAGGGTCCCTTGCAACTCTGTAATTCTATGATTCTACGAAATAAAGTCAAGATGGTTTTTTTCCTGGATAATAGCCAAACAATGAGATTTGAATTATAGAATCATAGAGTTGGAAGGGATCCCAAGGTCATCTAGTCCAACCCCCTTACTGAAACAAAGATATGCTACGTCCACAGCATTCCCCTGATCCGTCAAGCTTGTAACTCTATCAAAAAGGGAAATGAGATTCATCTGGCATGACTTGTGTTTGAGAATACCATGCTGGGTCTTAGTAATCACAGCATCCCTCTCTAAGTGCCCTCAGACTGACCGCTGAATTATCTCTTCTAGGACCTTTTGTGGTAGCTTCTAGTCAAGCAAAAAACTTTTTTTGGGGGGTATTAAAATGGTAAAGCACATTTGCTGTTTCTTACTTGCCAAGCTTCAGGGACCCAAAGATCTTGGTGGAGTTAACAGAAACTTTGGCTGAAATGGTGGCTGACTGAAATCAAAGAGAAGCAGGTTGAGGGTGCTTTGCAAAGAGATCCAAAAAAGTTTACATCATGTGAAGTCTATACATATGAAGATTTGGAATTCTTTTAATCATTGGGGAAATTTGCAACAAAAAAAAAGAGAAGGGAAGAAGGGAAGGAAGGAAGGAGGAGGAGGAGAAGGAGAAGGAGAAGGAGAAGGAGAAGGAGAAGGAGAAGGAGAAGGAGAAGGAGAAGGAGAAGGAAGATCTCTTTGGGAAAACACATCTATTAGTAAAGCTGAGGGGAATGTATAACATTCAGAAAGAAAAATATCTGGGACTAAGGAAGGGAAGAGGCAGAAATGAGCACCCACAATTGACAAAAACTCTGATGAAGGTGGAAGAGGAGCCTTAGGGCAATGGGCAGACTGGAAGGGGCACAAAATACTTACCCTCCTGATCATGGGCAGCACCAAGACTCAAGCTGTGTCCTGAACTTACCGCACCAATCACAAAGAGCGAGGCCAAGGAAGCGTTGGGGAGGATGGCAAATGCTCTGATGTCGACCACTGGAGACAGCGAAATGGCGTCAGGTGTGATGGTCAGAGACGGGGCAGAAGAAGGTGAGACTTGGAGCTTCATGGGCATGTTGGGGTACAGCTTTTCCAACTGGGTGTGGAGAGCAAAGGCGGCATGAGAATCTCAGTAGAGCCTGGCGGCTGGATCAGGTCCAAGTGGACCCATCTTCTCCCGTAACCAAACAGATGCCCCAGCTGCTCACCTGTGGAACAAAGGCCTTGAAGCAGGTGGTGTTGAGCCGGACTTTAAACTCCTTCGGAATCTGCAGCAGGGGAGAAGAGGCGAGTTGGGGATGGAGAGATAGGACGATATACTATGACTTGGAAAAGCAGAGGTTAGAAAGAACAGTCCCTTTAAACCTTCCTCTTGTTCTCCTGCTGGGTTTTAGCTGGAAACTCAGCCCAGAACCTCCCATCAAAGCCGGGCTTCCATTGTGGGCCATCAACAGGCTCCTGTCGTCTTATTGGTAGAAAAACATGTCGGCTGCATTAAGGAGATGAGAAAAGCCTGCTGCATCAAGCCAATGGCCCGTCTCATCCGGATCTCACTATCAAAGGGAGCTACTCAAGAGCCGCTGTAGAGGATTGCAGCGTGATCCACCCCCTGGGAAGGCCAGCTCTGCAGACTTGGGCTCCCCAGCCCTCCTTACCATGTCGTCTGTGATGAAGAAGTTCATCTCCCCTGCTCCGTAGTATACAAGGCCTGCGGTGTTGAAGAAGTAAGTGGAGACCCCAAAATAAAGCATGCGGTCATGATCCACCGGGAAAGCGAGGGCTGGTGGTGTAAAAGGAGGAGGAGAGCGATGGGCGAGAGAGAAGAATTCACCCTGATGGGAGAGGAAATGCAAACAATGGGAAGTCATTCATAGGACAGAATGCTAATGGAGGGGACTCAGCCCATTTCTTCTCTCCTTCCTAGAATCACAGCACTGTAGGGTTGGATGGAGCCCTTCGCTTCATCTGGTCCAACCCCCTGCAACGCAGGAATCACAGGTAAGTTGTAATAGGTATAAGTTACTCGTGCGTAAGCTGGTGCCTTTCTCGGTTAATTTGCCTTGTTAAACCTTTCTGACTGCACAGCCCCTTCTCATGGTGGCTGCCTCAGTCACTGGCAGAATCCGTCAGTGGGCGTTTCTTGAACCTCTTCCAACATAAAAGTTGTTTGAAACCCAGTCTCCTCCTCCTCTCACTGCGCGGGAGTCTTCTGCGCAGGGAAGGCATGGGTAGCGGAGGACCTGGGCTCTCCTCACTGATGTCCAGTGAAGAGTCCTGGAGCCCTCTCTCCAATTCCCCCGTCTGCCCCCCTCTATCCCTGGTGTTGCGCTGATTGGCTTCCCCCTCTACTGAGCTGTTTCTCCCCCTGCTGCTGGGTCCTTCGCCAGCATCATCTGGGAGCCTCCCCTTCGCCTCTCCCTCCGATGTCAGTTCCCTGACATAAGTGTTTTAGGAAGAGAGGAAGGGAAGCGACAGGCAAGCGTCTTCCCACCAGGAAGCTGCCCACAGCACAGGAGGCCTCCGGGAGGGAAACTGGCCATGATCCATAAACCTCCCCCTCCCTCCCTCGCTCCTTTTCCCTACCTTCAGGTCCAAGTCTAGGGAATTCTGTGAAGCCACAGGAGGAGCAACCAGAGAGTAATCGATCCCAGACACCTTGTCAATTCTAGCCGTGACTAGGGGAAAAACAGGACAAATTGAGGAGCTGAGGCGAGATGGCAAAAAAGCAGCGTCGGACATAGGTGTCCATTTCAGTCGCTCATTTTCCCAATCTTGAATCCAGTTTTCTGCATTTGCACATCAGATTATGGTTTTGTTTTTGTTTGTTGTACCCCCAGAAAGAACGAAAAGCTCATCAGCATTTTAGTGCCACTTTCTATAATACAGTACAGTGGTACCTCGGGTTATGTACTTAATTCGTTCTGGAGGTCCGTTCTTAACCTGAAACTGTTCTTAACCTGAGGTACCACTTTAGCTAATAGGGCCTCCCGCTGCTGCCGCGCGATTTCTGTTCTCATCCTGAAGCAAAGTTCTTAACCCGAGGTACTATTTCTGGTTTAGCAGAGTCTGTAACCTGAAGCGTCTGTAACCTGAGGTACCACTGTACTCATAATCAGAACCCTGCTGGATTGGTGTGTTGAAGCAAAGTGCAAGCTCCATCTTGGTAGCCAAGGTAACCCAAAAAAGAATTGGTAGTTGTTGCAAGAATGAGCTCAGATATGTTTCCTTGCTTTGATCTATGCTAATGGGTTTGCTTTGATGCTGTGCTTCTCTGAGGCCTTGGGATGCTGGGCCCAGAGAGGGCAGAAGCAAACCGGGCTCTGATGCTTTGTGCATAAAAGATGCCTAAATGTTTGCTGACTTACCGTAAACTTATTCTTTTTACATATGTAATAAATCACTAGAACTGATCACTCAGGTGTCTTTGAAATCCTTCATGGGTATACCTTCATCAAACCACTCCCACGAGCCCAGCTTTGGGCCGGGACAATCAGGCCAATGGGCCCATCTAGTCCAGCACCCTGTTCTCAGAGGGATCCACTAGATTCCTCCACAGGAAACCAGCAAGCAGAAAGTGAGCATAACACCATGGCTGCCCTCTCCCCCTGCATGGATTTGTCTAAAGTATGCAGAACTCCCTGCCACCTGACATTCAGCCTCTACTCTTTTTGGCACCTGCTAAAAACACATTTATTTAGACAAGCCCACCTGGATGTTGAGAAACTGGATGTGAGTTTTAAACTGGTTTGAGTCTATTGCTATTTTTAACTTTTAACCATTTTAAATTATTGCTGCTATTTTTCAAAAATTGCTGCTATTTTTTTGCAAACTGCTTTGAGGTTTGTTTGCTTTTTGACAAACAGTGTATAAATGAATAAGCCCACATTCTGCCAAGGTATGCAGGGGCCCAGAAGCACTTTAGGTTGGCAGGAGCAGGGACCGAGCAATGGGAGCTCACTCCATCGCGGGGATTCAAACCACTGACCTTCCAATTGGCAAGCCCTAGGCTCAGTGGTTTAACCCACAGCGCCACCTGTGTCCCTAGGCATTGCCTAGAAGGAGCTCTTTCCCCCTGATGGGGTCCAGCTTGTCACCGGCTTCCACATCATTGCTCTTACCTGGCAGGGTTTGCAGGAAAGGCTGCAGTTTGGAGCCAATGGAACTGCTCACTTCTTCACAGACCTGGGGGGAAGAGAAGAAAGGCCATAAGGACGCGGCAGCTAAAAAAGCCAATGCAATTCTGGGCTGCATCAATAGGAATATAGCATCTAGATCAAGGGAAGTAATAGTGCCACTGTATTCTGCTCTGGTCAGACCTCACCTGGAGTACTGTGTCCAGTTCTGGGCACCACAGTTCAAGAAGGACACTGACAAACTGGAACGTGTCCAGAGGAGGGCAACCAAAATGGTCAAAGGCCTGGAAACGATGCCTTATGAGGAACGGCTAAGGGAGCTGGGCATGTTTAGTCTGGAGAAGAGGAGGTTAAGGGGTGATATGATAGCCATGTTCAAATATATAAAAGGATGTCACATAGAGGAGGGAGAAAGGTTGTTTTCTGCTGCTCCAGAGAAGCGGACACGGAGCAATGGATCCAAACTACAAGAAAGAAGATTCCACCTAAACCTTAGGAAGAACTTTCTGACAGTAAGAGCTGTTTGACAGTGGAATTTGCTGCCAAGGAGTGTGGTGGAGTCTCCTACTTTGGAGGTCTTTAAGCAGAGGCTTGACAACCATATGTCAGGAGTGCTCTGATGGTGTTTCCTGCTTGGCAGGGGGTTGGACTCAATGGCCCTTGTGGTCTCTTCCAACTATGATTCTATGATTCCTTGGCAGGAGCCCCATGTGTCCGTGGGTTCGTTGCTTGGCTCTGAAACTAGCAGAACCTCGATTCCCAGGTGTGGTCTATCTTGGAGTACTGGTGCTAGATGTGGGGCACAAACAACTGTGAATGGTGATCTCCACTGAGCCTCACTTGCGGCCCCCAGTCTTCTCCTACCATTGTTTACCCACATCTGGCCCAGGGGTTTATCGATGCAATTTTGGACAATGCACACCAGAGGCATATTATGGGTATGATGGTCTTCTGCACTGCAGAGGATTGGGCTTGAGGACCTTTGGGAGATCCCTTCCCGCTCAACAATTCCATGGTTCTGTGAATTGCTGGGCCTTTTGGGGTGGGTACAGAAGGCTCTGTCCCCATGAGAAGAAGAAAACACTTTGCTACCAGCTCTACCATTCTATGATTCCACAAAGGCTCTGCTCCATAGGCCTTAGACACAGAATCATAGAATTGCAGAGCTGGGACCCCAAGAGTCATCTAGTCCAAACCTCTGCAATGCAGGACTCTAAACTAAAATCAGGTGTCTGCGATGGGGCTGGACTTTCCAGGGTCCTCCCTGCAGGGAGACTCAGTCATTCCTTTCTCCACCCTCGGACACCGCAGTTGGTGCCAGGCGGCCATGTAGCAATTACTGAAAGCGGCTTGTCGACAAGGCTTGGCGCATGGCTCCCCTGCTGTTGCCTTTTGTGGAGAACAGGAGAGCCCATTGTTCCCGAGGGCATGCTTGGCTAAATTAAGCTCGCAAAGGCCTGTGAAATCAAAGGAAGCTAATTCCTAACACCCAAAGCACGTCTTTTCAGCTCAAACTGCATTTGAATGCTGAAGTCTTGGGTCTGTTTGTGGGGCTACTGAATTCAGAAGCAAACAAAACCTTCCTTAAGAGGAAAGCGGTTCCTTCAAGTCCAAGTGATGCCACAGGAGGTTTGCAATGCCATGTGTGAATTTTGCAGCGAACACGGGGTGTGCTTTGGAGCTGCAGCAGCAGCAGATTCCAAATGCTCAGCCTTTCCTTCCAAGTATTTGGCCCCCCACTCCACCATCCCCAGTGCGCATGCTAGCCGCTGAGTCACAAACAGGAGCAGGGATAGATAACCGGGCAAGGAACAAGCCAGAACATGGACTGAGGGCCCAGAGCAGGAGAGTGTTTCCTAACAACAGCAATGTACTTCCCAAAGCTTGCTTTTGCTATTGCTGTTGGTCTCCTAGGACGCCAATCTGAGCACTGCCGGGTGAACTCCTGCTTCTGAGCATGT
This sequence comes from Podarcis liolepis, assembly GCF_965112155.1. Taxonomy (NCBI): domain Eukaryota; kingdom Metazoa; phylum Chordata; class Lepidosauria; order Squamata; family Lacertidae; genus Podarcis; species Podarcis liolepis. The sequence continues at coordinate 2,562,483 of NC_139559.1, read as the reverse complement.
GCAGAGTGCCATTCCCTCTTGCAGAGCAGCTAGCTCCTGCAAAACCGGGCTTTTTAGAGGGAGCAACTTCTGGGCCGGAAGGCAGGGTTTAAAGGTGCACCCATGCAGGGGTCCCACTTATTCGAGAAACTGTGGAAAGTGAGACAGGAACTGGGAAGGAGCCCTTGGAAATGCTGTGAAGGCTTTACCTTGCCTTCCATGGTATTTCTGAACGACGACTCGATGTTTTTGTGGAAGAGGTTGTATAGCCAGCTGCAATGGAGAGAGAAGAATGGGAGGATCAATGTCAATATAGTAAAATGCTTTTATTTCCTAAAGTGCTTGCACTACTTTCCCCCCTGAAGATCCTAGAAACTAAGAGCAGCTTTAGGTGCTCTGAAGAAGCAAGAGGGGAGGAAGTGCTTCCTGCACTGCAGGGGGCTGGACTAGATGACTTTAGGGGGTCCCTTCCGGCTCTGCAATTCTATGCTTGACTGGAGGTTGCAAAGGTTGTGGCTGCTGAATGCACAGCGATTTTGCCAATGGGGTTTGCAGGGGTGCTAAGGGAGCTGGGCATGTTTAGCCTGGAGAAGAGGAGGTTAAGGGGTGATATGATAGCCATGTTCAAATATATAAAAGGATGTCACATAGAGGAGGGAGAAAGGTTGTTTTCTGCTGCTCCAGAGAAGCGGACACGGAGCAATGGATCCAAACTACAAGGAAGAAGATTCCACCTAAACATGAGGAAGAACTTCCTGACAGTAAGAGCTGTTTGACAGTGGAATTTGCTGCCAAGGAGTGTGGTGGAGTCTCCTCCTTTGGAGGTCTTTAAGCAGAGGCTTGACAACCATATGTCAGGAGTGCTCTGATAGTGTTTCCTGCTTGGCAGGGGGTTGGACTCGATGGCCCTTGTGGTCTCTTCCAACTCCATGATTCTATGATTCTATGATTCTATGATTCTATGATTCTAAACAGATATGAAAGACCACACGATGCAATGACAGATACTGTGCTGATGTTAATTTAGGGGCTGGTTCCTTTTCGAGATGGATGAATGCAATGAGTTTTCAAAACGACAGATGGAAAAGGGGAGCCTGCCGTGAGCACAGGGACACTTGGTTTGGGCATCATTTCCGAGTACATTTCTGAGCACAATTCAAAGTGTTGGTGCTGACCTTTAAAGCCTTAAACGGCCTCGGTCCAGTATACCTGAAGGAGCGTCTCCACCCCCATCGTTCTGCCTGGATACTGAGGTCCAGCACTGAGGGCCTTCTGGCGGTTACCTCGCTGCGAGAAGCCAAGTTACAGGGAACCAGGCATAGGGCCTTCTCGGTGGTGGCACCCATCCTGTGGAACACCCTCCCACCAGATGTCAAAGAGAAGAAAAACTAGCAGACTTTTAGACGACATCTGAAGGCAGCCCTGTTTAGTGAAGCTTTTAATGTTTGATGCATTACTGTATTTTAATACTTTGTTGGAAGCCACCCAGAGTGGCTGGGGAAGCCCAACCAGATGGGCAGGGTATAAATAAATAATTATTATTATTATTATTATTATTATTATTATTATTATTATTATTATAGGTAGCAAAGGGGAGACTTGTGTCGACAGCAAGCAGGGTAACATTCCAGGTCAAGCCGCAGGACAATGGACAACCACCTACCTCAACCTGCCTGAAAAGTGCACGTTGACGTCGGAGATTTGAGCGGCGCAATCTGCTGTGCCCACTGTTGGCCTCCCAGCAGGATCTGCCCCCAGCTTCAAACCTACAGAGATGGAGATGCCCTCAACCTTCAAGTCAAAGGAGCCGTGGTCCTTGCTATTTGGAAAGACAACAGAACAAAGGATTTGCAGCAGCAGGAGGAGGAGGAGCGACAACAAACCCTGCCCTTTCTATCTTACAAAAAAAGGTGCTTGGCTGTCCGTGGGTGGGGAGAAGGTATAACCAGTGTCATGGAGAACCAGGTTGGTGTAGTGGTTAGAGTATTTGAACCCAGGAGACCAGGGCTCAAATCCGCACTCAGTGACCTTAAGCTGCCTACTCACTGTTTCTCTCAGTCTAGCCTACCTTATGGGGTTCTTGTGGGGATTAAATGAGGAGCAGGAGAACCAATTCAGGAAAGGGAGAATTTCGAGGGGCAGCTCTGTTTCGCTTTGCGTATTGTTTCAGAAAGCAAGATTTGGTGAATTTGTCTTCCAGTGTGGACTGAATCGAATTCCTCCCCACTGCCTCTAAGTGACCCATGCAGTTCACAAAGGTAAGAGGCAACGATGGACTCACAACCAGCGCTTCTTCACCGACCAGTCGCCTGTCACTTCGGCAAAGGCATTGGTGATGGAGACCTTGAGGCCCATGCCTGGGACCGGTGCTATAGCGGAGCTTGGCAGCTGGAAACTGCGAACGTTCAAGCTGCAGGAGAGAAAGGAAGGAGAAGGTCATTGGTTTGGGGAAATCGTCAATACGATGGAGAGGGTGGATTCGCCTGATTCGAATAAGCAGCTTGCTCTTGACAGCAGTATGTGTGAAAAGGATCTAGGGGTCTTAGTAGACCACAAGTTTCACATGAGTCAACAGTGTGATGCAGTAGCAAAAAGCGTGAATGCAATTCTAGGTTGCATCAACTGAAGCCTAGTGTCCAGCTCAAGAGAAGTCATAGTCCCTCTCTATTCTGCCCTGCTCAGACCTGCTCAGACCACACCTGGAATACTGTGTCCAGTTGTGGGCCCCAAAATGTTGACAAGCTGGAAGGTGTGCAGAGGAGGGCAACAAAGATGGCAGGTGGGGGAGTGTGGGGTTATTAGTTGACTGAGCCAGACGTCACAAATGGCACAGTTTAGCATAAAATAAAGACACAGAGAGCCAGCAATATTTTCAGGATGGCATGAGCAGCTCCTTTCGAACTTCTCTTCTCTCCCGTAACTGTTATTATCCTTTGTTCTCTCCTGTCGCATGGCCGTTTGCCAATGTCTTACATTACCTACATCCAGTCATGGCTTAAACCCACCCATCGCCATATAGGGTCATGCTGCCCAGAGGGGGAACATAACTCCATATAAGGCTATGCACTTAATACACTGCAAGGCACGGACATGCAGGTCACCGAGGTCAGCGAGGCACCAGGTGGCGCTACAAGCCTTTTCCCATGACTTCCTGGCTCCCACAATTAGTTTGCCTTTATTCTTGTTTTTATTATATAATTTGTATTTTTATGTTGTGAACCACCCTGAGAGCTATGGATGAAGGTTGGTATACAAATTTAATAAATAATAATCATAAAATCAAGGGTCTGGAAACCAAGCCTTATGAGGAATGGTTGAGGGAGTTGGATATATTTAGCCTGGAAAAGAGGATACTGAGTGGAGATATCTTTAAATATCTGAAGGGGTGTCCCATGGAAGATGGAGCAAGCTAGTTTTCTCCTGCTCTGGAGGGTAGGAGCTGAGCCAAGGGCTTCAAGTTACCAGAAGGGAGATTCCGACTAAACATTTGGAAAAGCTTTCTGGCAGTAAGAGCAGTTGGACAGTGGAATGATCTCCCTCAGGAGGTTGTAGATGTTAGAATTCCTGCTCTGTGACTGCAGTCATGGGATTGTTGTCTATCACATGACGGTATATGTTTTGACTCCACAGAGTGGGAAGTGACGCAGATGTTTGTGTTCCTGTGTTCCGTGAAGTGGGACTATTGTCCTTTGTTCTTTTTCTCTTTGCTGCCTGATGCTAGAGAGAGACGGAGCCATGTTGCAGTGCTCTGTGTATGTTTACATGTAAATAAAGTAGATTAGCCAAAATGCTGAGTTGCTGAGTTTTGTTACGCAAACTGCGAAGACTTTGTGGATCCCTAAGTGTGCCAGTGTCTCTTGGCATCATTCGCTGTGATGTTCGGGCTGAAGAAAGCTTTCAAAGCTCCTGAATGATTGACCAGGAGGGAGAGAACATGCCAGTTGGGCATCTGTCTCTACCAGGGTCCTACTCAAGTGTAGGCTGAGCTCCTGACAGTAGACTCTCTTTCCTTGGAGGTTGGATGACCACCTGCCATGGATGCTTTAGTTGAGATCCCTGCCTTGCAGGGGGTTGGCCTAGATGACCTTTGGAGTTCCCTCCAACTCTACAGTACAGTGATTCAATGGCCTTTGCTTTGGAACTCTAGATCTTAATGTGAGCCCCAAAACAACCCTTTATCCAAAGCAAAGAGGCCTCCAGAACGTTCAGGCCCGCGAGTCACACAAGATGAGTGTGGCCTTGGCTGGGCAGGAGTGCCAGCTTGACCCTGCAACTGTGGGTGCCCGGCGCCATGGGTGCCATGCAACATGCATGACCCTAGCACCAAGATTTGTGGGTGCCCGGTCCCTTCATGGGCACCCAGGGCCCTAGGGAGTTGGCACCAACGTAGCTGGGTGATGTGCTGTTGAATGAGGCTGTGCAGGAGAAGCTGTGGTGGACCCAGAGCTTTTTGGAGTGGAAAGGACTAAGCCATCTTAGAAATGAGCCCCCCTGCTCATTCTCAAATGATTATTCTACTTATTCAAGTCTCTGCCTGCCCCCCAAAAAGAAATTTTATCCCTCCCAACTTCATTTGAGTTGTCTCCACAAGACACCCCAACTGCACCTTGCCCAGGGCAGAAACCATGTTCTCCAGAACCTATTATTGTAGTCTCTTCCATAATGTGGTGGCCTCACCTGTAGAGTTTGTAGTCCACTTTCCCAATAACTTTAACTCTGAAGGATCCAGAGAAGTCGGGCAGAGTCAGCTGTGCCAGTTTCTGCTGCAAGGCTGCCACCCCCTCCTGGCGAGCTGAAGCAAAGGAGAGAAAAGGTTGGCGTCAGACCATTTGCCTTTTTTGGGCCCTCTCTCCCTACCTAGGAAAAAAAAATTCAAAGCCGAAAGCAATGGCTTTATTTAGTGTAAAAAGGCCAAACATCTCGGAGCGAGTGACAATAAAACAATACCCTTATCATTGAAAACTGCTCTTTCAAACATTTGAAAAGGGAAATCAGCACTAAACTAAAAACATATTAAAACATACACCAGAAATTCTACATCCCTGGGCAGGCTTATCTAAACCAAAACATTTTTATCACACAACAAAAAGAGTGATAAAAGAGTACAGTACCAAAAGAATACAGTAAAAGAGTACCAAAAGGAGTACAGTGAAATCGCCTGCCTGGCATCAAGAAGCAGGGAGTTCCAAAGGTTAGGTGCTTCCACACAGAAATATTGCCTATTACTACTACTACTACTACTACTAATAATAATAATAATAACAACAACAACAACAACAACAACAATAACAGTGTGACACGACAGCTAAAAAAGCCAATGCAATTCTGGGCTGCATCAATAGGAGTATAGCATCTAGATCAAGGGAAGTAATAGTGCCACTGTATTCTGCTCTGGTCAGACCTCACCTGGAGTACTGTGTCCAGTTCTGGGCACCACAGTACAAGAAGGACACTGACAAACTGGAAGTGTCCAGAGGAGGGCAACCAAAATGGTCAAAGGCCTGGAAACGATGCCTTATGAGGAACGGCTAAGGGGGCTGGGCATGTTTAGCCTGGAGAAGAGGAGGTTAAGGGGTGATATGATAGCCATGTTCAAATATATAAAAGGATGTCACATAGAGGAGGGAGAAAGGTTGTTTTCTGCTGCTCCAGAGAAGCGGACACGGAGCAATGGATCCAAACTACAAGAAAGAAGATTCCACCTAAATATTAGGAAGAACTTCCTGACAGTAAGAGCTGTTTGACAGTGGAATTTGCTGCCAAGGAGTGTGGTGGAGTCTCCTTCTTGGAGGTCTTTAAGCAGAGGCTTGACAACCATATGTCAGGAGTGCTCTGATGGTGTTTCCTGCTTGGCAGGGGGTTGGACTCGATGGCCCTTGTGGTCTCTTCCAACTCTATGATTCTATGATTCTATGATTCTAATAGTAATAATAATAAATTGTTTTACCCCACCCTCCCCAGCCAAGGCCGGGCTCAGGGCGGCTAACAACCAATAATAAAAACAAGTTGATTGAAATACAACTTAAAAGCAAAGTTAAATACAAATTAAATGTGGGAGGGGGGTGATGTGGCCCGTTTAACTGCATGAGTTCCATGTATCGAAGCAGTCTGGTGGGCAGGGACCCAAGAAAGAAAGGGTGGCAGGTCTAAGGTAGACCCTGGACCACCACCCCCAGTTGTATCCACTCAGCCAGCAGTCAAACGGAGCCCCACAACGTCAGCAGAAAACTCTCATTCCTGCAGGCAAATATCTTGCAGGCGGACAGCCCACGCCCTCTTGCTGTCTGGGAGCGCAGAACTGGCAGGGATCAGGATGGTGCAAGAAGAGAAGAAGAGAAGAAGAGTTTGGATTTGATATCCCACTTGCTCACTACCCGAAGGAGTCTCAAAGCAGCTAACATTCTCCTTTCCCTTCCTCCCCCACAACAAACACTCTGTGAGGTGAGTGGGGCTGAGAGACTTCAGAGAAGTGTGACCGGCGCAAGGTCACCCAGCAGCTGCATGGGGAGGAGCGGGGAAGCGAACCCGGTTCCCCAGATTATGAATCCACCGCTCTTAACCACTACACCACACTGGCTGTCAAAGCAGCCCCTTCCTAATCCTGTAGATCTGCCCCCCAAAATAGAGAAAACAACAGATTTATTGTTTCAAACCCACCTAACTTGCCACCTTTCACCAACCTGCTGCCCTCTTGATGTTTTAGATCACAGCTCACAGCACGGAGTTAAACTATGGAACTCCCTCCTGCAGGAGCAGTAGTCCCTCTGAGCGTGGAAGCAGAGCAGAGGCACCGGGGCAGCAGCCCGTGATTACTCCCTGCTGCATGAATTTTTCCTAATCCTCTTTTAAAGCCGTCATGTGGGAGGGAGTTCCGTAGGTTAACTATGGAAGTACTTTCATTTGACTGTCCTGAATCTTCCAACATTTCAGCTCCATGGGATGTCCACGGATTCTAGAGTAATGAGAGAGACACACACAGAGAGAATCTTTTCCACTTTCTCTGCGTCAAGCATCGTATAAACTTCTATCAAGTCAACTCTTGCTTGCCTTCAGTTTAGAGAAAAGTCCCAAGCGACTGCAGCCTTTCCTCCCTTCCCCTCGTCATATCGGTGGCCCTTTCCTGAAGCTTTCCCAAATCTACAATATCCATTTTGACGCGAGGCGACCAGAATTGCACGCACTATTTATTTTATTCATGACGTTTCGATCCCACTTTTCCTTCCAGGCACTCAGAAGGGTCTCCTTCTCCCCGTTTTATCCTGAACAACAACCCTGCGAGGCCGGTTAGGCTGAGAAACTCCAGACCTCCTGGCTCTTCAACCAGCACATGACCCTGCAGGCGGGGGGGGGGTCAGAATGGGGAATAAAAGGCACCCACCATAGTCCAGGCCTTTGTCCGTGATTCTGCCCACAAAGCCCGGTCCTGTGGCCCCGGAGAGAGGACTGTACTGAAGACAGAGCAGCAGAGAAGCCAGGAGGAGGTTTCTCGCCTTGGACATCCTTGCTGCAGCCCCGAACCCCCTCAGATCCTTCTGCCCAGGGACTCTGCAGCTACGAACCCCTTTGCATTTAGCTGAGAGGAAAACGGAAGTGAGAGTGAGCAGGCAGAAGCAGAGGGACCAGAAAGCTATATTTGTATTTCCTCAAGAAGGCTTTTCCCCTGTTGCACAATCTGCAGCCAAGGTTCCGGGTGGGGTTTGTGGATTTTGTGGGCTGGGCGTGCATGGAGGCTTTCTCTGCCAGGGGCCGGACCAGACACGGGAGCTGAGACTCAGGGCTGCATGCTCTGTGACTCACGCGGCATGGGACGGATCCTGCATCATGTCGATGCACTCACTGTTTGGCTTGTGACGGGCATGCCAGGCTCCAGGGCTTGGCTTCAAAAGCAGAGCTGCTCCTGGACCTCAAGAACATAAGAAGAGGGTCTGCTGGATCAGGCCCATTTAGTCCAGCATCCTGTTCTCACAGTGGCCAACTAGGTGCCCAGTATGGGAAACCTGCAAGCAGAAACTATGGTTTCCAGCAACTGGTGTTTGCAAGCACTTCTGTCTTTGTTCAGCTGTGGAGGGCAGAACAAAGCTCCAATTGGAGAACAGCCTTGACCAAAGGTGTCATGGACTTTGAAGACGCTCGAACTCAGGACGCAAGGGAGAAACATGCTAAGAGGAAGGCACGCTTGGCATATCCACACAATGATCAGCTCCTGCTGTGAAACCAATGTCCCCACTGTGGAAGGACGTGTGGATCCAGAATTGGCCTCCACAGTCACTTACGGACTCAGCGTTAAAACCATGTTCATGGAAGCAGTGGCGTAGTGTGGGGGGTGCAGGGGGGGCCGGGCGCACCGGGCGCAACATCTGGGGGTTAGGGTTAGGGGGCGCAAATCCACGGGTTAGTGGGCGCAAATTACTTGCCTTGCCCCGGGTGCTGACAACCCACGCTACGCCACTGCATGGAAGACAATCTTACTCAGCTATGAGTAATCACAGAAGAAGAGGAAGAGGAAGAGGAAGAGGAAGAGGAAGAGGAAGAGGAAGAGGAAGAAGAAGAAGAAGAAGAAGAAGAAGAAGAAGAAGAAGAAGAAGAAGAAGAAGGCGGCAGCCATTGTGGCTAATAGGCATCAATAGCTGTCTGCTCCTCCATGGATATTTTAAATCCATCCAAGTTGGAGGTGATCACTGCCCCACCCAAAAACCCTTGCAAGGGCTCCTCATTCAGATGACCCATTTACGTAGCATGTTTACAATTATCATTAATATCCTACCTTTCCCCCAGATCAGGACACAAAGCAGCTTACACAAATTAAAACAGCCTCAAATAAAATACTAAAAATGTGTAAAAGATCATCGTTAAAGGGTGATCAAACTCTAACAGAAATAAAACAATATAAAAAACACACAAATCTATTAAAATACAGATAATAAAAACAGCAGGGCGTTGTTTAAAAGCCCCTTCCTTTTAAAAAAACGACACCCCAAGCAGTTCACAACATCTGCTGGGAGGAAGGACAACAAAGAAGGAGTCAGTCTAGTGTTCTGTTGGAAGCCGCCCAGAGTGGCTGGGGAAACCCAGCCAGATGGGTGGGGTATAAATAAATTATTATTATTATTATTATTATTATTATTATTATTATTCTCTGGGGAGGGCATCCCATGGCTGTGATCAGCCGCCACCAGCCTCTCTGAGCCCTTAGGGTCACATAAGAAACTTGGAGCCTATTATACAATGTTCTGTAGCCCTGAACACCCTTGCTACGTTTGGGCAAACATTTTATAAACACCCGCTTCATCCAGATATGTATTTGGATATTTGGATGGCGTCTATTGACCTTCAGTGGAAGCTCAGGTGGTTTTTCTTGTGTAGTTAAATGTGCTGTCAAATGTGGCTTTTCCCTGCTGTTTTTTCCTTAATACATTTGCATTGGAAATTAAAAATGTCCTAACAAATAAAGCCAAGCCACAAGCAGAAAATACTTCCCCAAAACAAATGGTTCACACCCTCACAAAGACTCCAAAGCCGGGGTGAAAAGGTGGGTCTTTTAGCAACCTTCAGCACTGAAATTGATGCATTCCATAGTGAGGGGGCCACAACCGAGAAGGCCCTGGCATGGGTCGATTTCCCCCTGAGAACTGGAGGAACCCCCTTCCTCAGATTTCAGCTGCTGTTTCGAAGACACCAATTTCTGAACCCCTTTCACCTCGGTCACTGCTGCCTTCGCCACTCCGCAGCTTCTGCTTTCCGTCATGTGGGAAGGGATTGCAAAACCTCCTTTCCTCTAAATAAAAAAAAAAATATGGGAAGAACTTTCACCTTTTACAGCAGGCTTCCTCAACCTTGGGCCTCCAGATGTTTTGAGACTACAATTCCCATCATCCCTGACCACTGCTCTTGCTAGCTAAGGATCATGGGAGTTGTAGGCCAAAAACATTGGAGGCCCAAGGGTGAGGAAGCCTGTTTTACAGTACTTTCAGTTCTTCTTTGGGGGGGGGGGGGGGAGGCCAGAACTTGGTGGGGAAGCGAAGCCTCTATTGCATTCCATGGAGAGGAAAGCAATAGTCTAGCTCAGGCATAGGCAAACTCTGGCCCTCCAGATGTTTTGAGACTACAATTCCCATCATCCCTGGCCACTGGCCCCGTTAGCTAAGGATGATGGGAATTGTAGTTCCAAAACATCTGGAAGGCCAGAGTTTGTCCATGCCTGGTCTAGCTGACACACCTTCCTGACATGCATTCCCCCCCAAGCGCAAGAATGTAGGGTTGTCCCACACCAGAGCAACACAAAGGCTGCAGATTTTACAATATGTTTCTCTTTCAAACACTTGTGAGTCAGCTCTCATGTTTGCAAACAAAGGTCTCTTTGCACGCACAGATTTAGTACAAATAGCAGCAACACTGTGGAAAGTGCACCTTCCACATCCCCACCCCACAAGGGATGGGGGGGGATTCAATTTTGTTTGTAGTTTAATGAGAAACCACCCAATTCACATTTTTAAAAATCAATATGTGAAATAGACTCGGAGTCACGTAGTGATTTCATGCTCTTTATTGCAGCTCGTAAAAGAAGGAGAGAGTCAAATCCCCACCACCACCACCACATACCTCAGGCTATATGTACATTATTTACACAATGGGTTCTGTCTGATTGGCTGATTCTGCTTCCTTCCTGCCGGCCAATCAGGTTGTTGCATTCTAGGATCTACCTGCCTATTGTTCCAGGATCCAAGCTCAGTACTGTAATAAATGAAAATCTCCCCTAATTCCCTTATGGGGAACACAAGAGCCCATATAGAGTCCTGTGTAGGTTCTCCATTGGTCAGAGAAAAGAACAGAGGCCAACCAGAGAATATTGAGAACCAAAGCAGCTCGTAAGCCTGATCTTTGTTGAACTGTTGCAACAGGGTGTTCCCGTCTCACGCAGGAAAGGAGGAGGACCCAGAACCCAGGTGTGCCTGCCCTTATATAGACATTTTAAATTGCCCACCTTGGAGCTCAAGACCACCCCTCCATACATCATACCTACATCACAGAAAAGGCGGTCTACAACAGAAATTTGAACGTTGTTTTTCCTGTCCTGCCAGGTTATCTGATAATGCCCCATCTGATTGTCTTTCCTGGCAGTCTGGCCGTTCCTTTGAGATGGTGATTTCCCAATTCCTGAGACAATGGGAAGGTTCCCTCACCCGCTCCCTCCTTGCAGAGAAAACATTTGGTCAGTTTGGAAGTCTAAATGGTTTCAGGGCGGTCTTCCTGTGCTGCTCCAGACATGTGGTCGACATATCTATATATGCACTTGGTTGGTAAATTTATGAAGATTTATTATATATATAAGACCCCCCCCACAGTATATAACAACATGCAAAACAAGACAGCTATCCTCTGCAATGAAAACTTCACTGCCATCGGCTCAGAGCTGTTTCCCCACCACCACCACTTTCCCCTTCACAGGAGGATTAGGAGGCACCAGCCACTGAAGCTGTGCCACGTTTTGCCTCCTCCACAACTGATTGTTCTCAACATTCAGGGGGCAGCCCCCCAAATATTTCATTGTGGGGCTGAAGGGACCTGGACCGCTTAGAGTTGGCGTCTATGCAGGGGGATGGAATCAATGACCCCCGTGGGCCATCCCACAATTCTATTTCTCTAAGGTGGAATCTAGATACATATAAAAAAACACACTGTGAAAATGCTTTTTTAAAAGAACGTTGAAAAATATATTGAATTGCATGAGCTCACCATCGCCATCTGGTGTCACATTTGTGTAATGCACTTAAAACTCACTTAAAACATTATATCTGCAGCTGTATAGTCCTAAGAGAGAGCGTGAGTTTTCAAGGCAGCCTCCCTACTTTTGTCCTTTCCGCTCTTTCCCCCACAGTTTGCAGTTTCCCTTTTTGCACAGCTACAAACAATGCGGTACAAAGGTCCTGGGCCCAGTCTGGATCCTGCAAGGTTTTGCAGAGCGGCAGAGCTGTAGCCTGCCCGCCTGGGCTCCTGCTTCTCAGCTTGAAGGACAAATCAAGTCTCCTGCTCCTTTCCCTGCCTGGATCTCCTTTCTCGCGAAGAGCCCTGCTTGTCTCCAGAAGTGGGAAGAAAATTTTGGCACCGAGAAAGTGCGGCTGAGGGATGCAGAGATCACTTGCAGCTGTTTGGAAAGTGAGGGTGTGGGAAGGCCCCATGCTTAGAAAAACTGCCCAGCTCTGCCTCATTGCAGACAGAAGGGGTCAGATCCCAAAAAAACAGATGATCTAATAGATCTGCTCCCCGTCCTTTTCTGCAAAAGCCACCCACCTCCCATCCCTCTTTGCCCTGGCAGCCCAGTTGGAGGCTGCAGTCTAAAGCTTTGGGTATTTGCAGCTGGGATTTCTGACATCCTTGCTCTGGGTCTTTCCAGACTGTTCCTCTTTGGGACAGGGGGGTGGGGAGAGATCCAGTCACATTCCGGCAAATCCAGGTTGCACAATCAAAGTTAATCTGGATGTTTTGCACAAGCCCGTTTCTCCAAAAGCTTGCATTTTTTTTCTCCGATAAGAGAAGTGATGAGGAAACCCCTGGGCAGTGTCCGACAGCGTTTTCTGGGCTCAATGTCATCTAGACTCTCCCTTCAAAAAATCAGGAATGAATGCTGAATAAGCAGGCTCTGTGAAAGATCAGGGAGGGGAGATGAATCCCCCAGAAGCGAGAATGTTTATTTGGACAGGGGTTCTCAAACCTTTCTGAGCCGCTGCCCCTTCAGTTCTATAAGCCTCTCCCCAGCCCCCAACACTATAGAAAGCATTGTTCAGAACAGCGGTTTGCACGACTCACTAGGGAAGATAAGAACACAATAAAATTCAAAACTGTTAATTGCACATTTATCCAAAATCCAATTATAAGTATTCAGTTCAATCAATTCAGCAAACAGATGAACTTGAGTCCGTGATTCCAATGCTGGGAGCTGCTCCATTCTAGGAGACCCCTGGTGAGCATGGGATGCCCAGGTGAGCCAGGCCCACAGAAACCAGCCTGCAGCTATGATGGGGGAATCAGGAGCAGGGCCGGGCGGGGGGGCAGGGAGATCCCCCCCCCACTTTGCTCTGGTTCTGATGGAATTTCCCCCCTCCCCATCTCAAGCTCCCGGTTTCTTATTTCTTTACCTGCATGGAAGAAGATGTGGGAACAGAAAAGGAGCTCTGTGGGGGTGCATTTTGTCGGGGGGGGGGGCTAATAGGCCACAGGGCCAAATAATGAGGTCTTTCCCCCTGGCCACTTTTTCTGTTCCTGGCTGCAGGTTT